>NC_143229.1:4821504-5503587 GCF_030267445.1 Bombyx mandarina | reverse complement strand
AACGTGGGATGGGAAATTTTAACGGAGTCGTATTCAATGCGATTTTAGAATTAAAACAATTGTAGGGTCATCGAATGTTTATTTCCTTAAAAGTCTTAAATCGTGTGTAATGTTCCTTTGTTGGCGGTCATTTTGAATTTTAATCTTGGATTTAAGGGGAACAATTGACTGAACTTGAATGCATAAATACATAAAAGTAGGAGCGATTTTAATCTAAATTAGATTGGTAGGATTTGTCGTTTCCTTATAGAACAAGAGCCCGTGAACCCCAGACCCTCGTTATTTTATAAAAGCTGAATGTTTGTCAGCGTATACTTCCAACACAGGTAAGAACGATCTTATATTGATTGACACGATCTTACCGATCTAAATTCATTAAATAATAAAGTGCGATTTTTTTGTATTACCTTCAGAATATTATTAAAAATCACGTTGTACATTGCCAGAGATCCTTAATGTTTGTGAAATGATAACTCTACTTACATAATAGTATAAACGCTGATTTTTATGTATACTACTTAGGTAATAAGTAGATGATACAGTAGATAGACCTACCTTCGGCGATGAAGTCACCGTCCCAATTGAATTAAAATAATCGTTAACCAATCTATCAAAGAGGAACGCAAAATTATTTCAAGATAAAAGTAGACAGGACACTGGTAGCAATTCGAAATTACAAAGCGCGCACTAAATTCTGTCCGTAGAAGCTGTGAGGTAACCGTGAGATTGAAAAATCATGAATATCCTCTATCGGGACTTCGGGCTTTACTGCTCAGAATAATTACAATTATGATGGCTTTCTTTATAAGTTGTAAGCCGTTTATTTTATGAGTTTTCATACATATATTTTTATCCATGTCACCACTATAATAGTTAAAAAGTCACAGATTTTTAAAGACGTATTAAGAGCTTACCCACACCATATACATAATACATATTATCATCATTTCATCTCATTTTTGCTACATGTCCGTTTTCCTCTTTAGCTTCTACTATACCCTCATCTTTAATTCAGTGATATCCAGGACTTACACTAATCACGTAATACTAAGAGGGCAATGAATTTATTTCCGTATCTAAAAAAAGGACAATATGTTTTCATATTTTGTCTTACAGTAATATAATATATGTAATGTAGGGAGTGTTCAAGACAGATCTCCTCATAGCAAAATATTGTCATTATCATTTTCATAGCGGTCAGTTGCGGCTAAGAATAATTTCCAGCGTGAATTGAACTCTTCTACTACTAAGTCTGAAGTGACAGATGAAAAGCGGTAAATTGCTATGCGACAAAATATGTGCTATCTGACTGACTATTAAACCTCTAAGATAATTATTTAATCTATATAGGTATATTAATACATGAAGCAAAAACTTTGTATCCCTTTTTACGAAAATTGCGCGGACGGAGGAGTATGAAATTTTCCACGCTTATAGAGAATATAGAGAAGAAGTGCACAATGCTAATGTTTTTTTTAAATAATGCATAAAATATACTTTAAATCAATAAAGAAAACATTACACACACTACATACCATGTATTTGACGCACACACGCATGCATACTATTTATTGTCAAACTTTTGTTCTTGACGTTTGTTGTCAAATTGAGAATAGATTAAATATTGTTTGTCTTTGTTAATATTTTTATAGTGTAGTGTAGTCTTGGCGAAATTTGTGATTATAGAAGTATATTTAGTCGAATTACGACTACTGCGGGACCTCTAGTTTATATTATTTGATAAATTATTGTACACGGATTAAAGTCTGATAGTGCAATATTGTCATTGATGACGCAATCTGTACAATTTTATAATTTAAAAAAACCAGGTGCGCCGACAAAAAATCTAGCCATTGATTTAAAACGATGAAACCTCGTGATGATCAAGTTATTAAAGTAATAATTCAAGATTATCAACCAGTTTACAACGTCTTACAAAAACATCGCCCACGCTTGACTCGTATCACACCAAACAATTGCGACTGCCGAATAGCTCTTGCCTGTGACTCTGTTCAGCGCATAACGGGTATGCTTCAGTAAATTTACAGAAAAATAAATAGAGTAGTAACAATTGTTATTTTTTTAATATAATTGTTGTATTGAAGGTTTCCGCTTCCGGACACGACTTAAAAATCAAGCGAATAATTGATGATACAATTGCGAGGTTCCTCCTCCGGCCGGTGTTGACCCCCAGGTTGCCGGTCGGGACTAAGCTCGGCATTTATAAGGCGTATGTCGGTTCCCGTATCACGTACGCAGCTATGGCCTCGTACCACCTCATCCCGCGAACTATATGGGAGAAGTTACAGGCCCAGCAAAGTCTGGCTCTTCGAGCGATAGTAGGAGCAGGTCGTTACGTCAGAAATGACGTAATCGCCCGGGATCTGGATGTGGAGTCGCTCAAGGAGTTCATCCGGAGGCTAGCTCCCTTACACACCAGGCCACTTGATGGCCGAGCGCTGTCAAGGGATCTACTGGAACCCTCTGCTATGGCAAGATAGTCGGCTTAATCGGAGTGATATGGGGGTGCTCATAATGAGTGCCCCCATGAGACTGAGCTGTTGATACTCTTTCGTCCCCCCCACTTGTTGGGGTGCCCCCTTATGAATACCCTTTATATCCTTCCATGGGTGGACCACTCTCCCGTCTGGGAAATAGTAGTCAAGTCGGTCCTTTCCCGCCTTGGTCTTCCCCTTATGGGGAGCCCAGAGCGGGAGAGCGTCAAGCTGGGGAGCTCCGTCCTCGGGCGTCAGGTATAAGTATATATAGATGTACAATGCGACCCCCCCCCCATCTCCTCCCTGCATCCTTGCCCTTGCCTTTCATGGCAGGGAGCTTCTGCCCGGGCAGTGGGATTTGCCTCGAGGCCCGTTCCGTGCCCCCGTAAGGGGGTACGACGACCCCTCTAGCTAGATGATACAATGTCACATTTTAACAGAGGACGCCTTCGGATATGATTTCTGGTGGCGCGGGGGAACTCGGACTGCGTGAGTCATCTTTGTCTTGCAAATATCAATTTATTAAAACTATTTACAAGTGCTCAGTGATATTTTCGTTCAATGTTGCTAATTTTTTTCTGTGTGCGTTAACGTAGCTTACTAAGATTCCCTGTTATATTCCCTGTTATTAGTTACAGTTGAATATATGATTTTAATTTATGTTATACTGTGAATTTTGCTCTCAATTTTAATAGAAATATATAACGAAATAAAAAGAAAAATTGTCTCGATAGAAATAATTTTGACTTAATTTTACTACTTTTTTTCTGATCCTCAAATGTCTTTAACGCAAATGTAGTCGATGTCATTAAAAATTCAGTACATCACTCAAAAACTCCCAACTAAAAGCACTAATGAAATGATCACGTTATGTAAAAAAATATTTTTACAAGTTTTGACCTTTCAAAGGAATACCTCAGACAAGACGCTTGTCATCGAAAAATGAACCTATTATTTCTTGTAGACTTTAATATTACTTTATAACTTTATATGTGTCGAATAGAATGAGGTTATGGGTGTAAATAAAAGGGAAGACGTGATTTCAATGTATGTAATTTACATGAAATACAAACCACTAAATCGTGGCTTGGAAGGAAGGTATGCAAATGAATTTTACTAATGAGAAGTAAGTCATAATTATTTCACAACTTTTAATTATGAACTCACAAGAATTACCTAGTTAAACATTTTTAAATGCAAACCGACATAGATTGTACTCACAATGTTTCCTTTCCGAGAGCTGGAGCAAAAGTGCCGGTGTGACGCAGGTCACTCCTTTTTTATACCATTTGTTCAACACCATAACATTTAGAGTTACCCACAATATTTTTACAAAATAATTATTAAGGTAATCGATGCAGTTTTACTTTGTTAAATTGATTTGATTTTATTACAATTGATTTTAAAATATTAGCACTAAAATAATCTATCAGCGAAAGTAATTCATGTCTCAGAATTGACCAATCACAATAAATGTGACTACCACCATTTTAACAAAAATGGAAGTAGTTAAAGGAATTCGGCCTCGTAGTAAAACAACGCCTAATTATTAACGACATTGACATTGCGACATTGTTCACAAATCAACAAATCGTCATTAGATAATTTAAACAATAATTTTATAATGAATAAACTTAAAATCAAGTTTCTAAAAATCGTTGCGGCGACACGGCCATACTGATGCGCGATGCGTGCTCTCGCTTCTGGTATGTCCTGTGATAACTGAGGTCAAGAACTTCCATAGTTCACTTAGAATCGAGTTTCTAAAAATCGTTGCGGCGACATATGTAAATATACGTTTGTATTAATTTAAATATTTTTCAATATGACAAACGTCCCGGACGTGTTTCTGCCAAATTTGAGAATCACATGCAGTGGGTATTTATGTATATAAAATACACGTAATACAGACCATTAAAACGAATCGTTCGCCCACACAATAATAAAGAACTTATTGAATAACGCTATAACGAGGTAAAATACGGAGTTATAAATAACATAAAAAAAAATGTTTTATGAAGATCAAAGTTTATTAGATTTTTATATTGCATTAAAAAAATTAACATGTTCCAGCTAAATATTTTTATGATATTTTAAATAATTTTAATTGTGTTACTAATAGTTTGATTGTTTTCTTTACCTACCTACGTGGGCGTGGTCACGGGGAAGTTACTAGCATCTGCTCTAGCAAAAGCTTTGCTGAATCTACCAACGGATCGGAATAGTGTCCCACTGAGAAGACCCAGCGAGATACTCAATGGATTATTTCTGTGGGTTGGGTGGAATCTCAAACTTTTCTATCACATTCGACCACGAAAACTGTAGAGTATTGGAATCTTTGGAACTAATATGCACTAACAAAAAACAAAAAAAAAAACAGTCAAATTAATTTTAATTACGTCTACAACAATTTTTAATACTCTGTCTGCCCGCCTAAGCAGTCGCACATCCGAACATTAGAACTATTCTGACGCAAAATCTTAGCGAACTCACGGGGAAACTAAATTAAATACACATCTTACATATCCGTAACATACGTACGTAATTCATAACACTGACTCCTGCTCTATGAAAATTTAAGACGGATCCTACTACTTATTTTCCTCATAAATGATGATTTTTGCAATGTTAAAAAAGCAAATAAAATACAATTATAAATGTATTAGAACAATGAATGCCAGTCCTTACCAATTGAAACGCATAACGATCGCGGCAGAAACTCCCAAAATCGTCCTAACAAAGTATTACGTAAATACAGAATGTCCTTGCACCGACACTTAGGTAACAAACTGCGTTTCATTAGTTTTCATAATAACAAGATAATTATGCATAAATACTTTACCAGTTGATTCAAATACCCCAATTATCATAAGACTGTTGATGTAATTAATAAACAATGTCTTTGAAAGACCCGATCCACGTGCCGTTTATTTTATACTATGGCAACTCTTCAAACGGAAACAGACTTCCAGATAGAATGCCTTTCGGCAAAAATAGTCAATTAGGTACCCGTGTGTGTTTAAAAGCAATAAAAAAAATACACTCTAACACCTTTAAGCTTTTTTTTTTTTTGGTTAGGAGGAAATCTCCGGACTTCCACCCTCCCCTGGGGATGGAGGGCGGGGTATGTCGGAGTCGAACTGACTAAAACCTCCTGTCGCTCAACAACCCGCGTCCGAACCTCACATGAGACAGAACCCATGAAAAGGCAAAGGGGGGAAACTGAAGCGTTTAGTGCGGAGCACATCTCTCCCATCACCCTCCCCCTCGGGACGCCGGACTGTGTCATTTTTAATAATGTAAAACAACGAAAAAGTTTTTAAAAAGTTGTTTTTAATTTTTTAATGATATCATTATAAAAATCATTATCGCTTGTAACTTGGTGGTTATCAAGAAAGTAGGATTTAAGTTTGAGCTTTAACTTCCAAAATATGTAAATCTAACCACTCAGCTCATTAGACAATCCATATACGATTAAGTCAGCAGCGCTGGTCATAAATAATTGATGTTTATATTATGAAGTTTTATTTTCGCCTAGTATATTATAAAACAGCCATTTCTTGCAAGAGAATATTAAATCGCAATACACGCAAAAACAATCTTATAACTATGCTAAATCTACGTACTGTGTAATTTAAGCTTATTATTTTATGATAATTATTACAAGGCAAAAATATTATGTAACAATTAACGTAATGTTTAGTTTTAATATATAAATAATTTTTTTACAAATCAGTATAAACTATTTTTGTTTTTATACATCCACCTTATCAAAATATAGATATTACTTTGTGAGTGACTGAGTTCTTTTCGAGGGTTCTTAGCTACTGAGCCACGTACAAAATTACGTACCTCATAATAATTTTGGCAAGGCCGAGTACCTTTTTTTAATTTTTCACGCGTACATCTCCATATTTTATGAAAAAGTGTGTTACCTATTGTATTAATTGTATTCAAGATGGACACGATGTTTGACTATTTTTCTTCTAGCGCATTAATAATCCTGATAACGCGTCAGTAGGAATACATATTCTGGTAATTATTTAAAAGAAAACGAGTTTGAAACCCGGTCACATCAAAGCACTATCTTATCAGCATATATGTCCATGCTAACACTGGGCTCATAATATAAATAATAAACCCGATATTAAGCCGTAAAGTAGTTTAAATTAATTACAGTATTCATGTAACCAATTAGATTTCCACCCAGTGTATGAGGTGGGGCAGCAGCTCCATTACATTATAATGACTATCTGTTTAACTAAACACCAGAAAACCAGCACCACCAAAAAGCTTAATAGCCCAATTCAGAATTAGTAAGCCATTAGGAGGAAGGGTGATGTATTTACTAGCCAAGATGGGCGACCACAGCGGTAGCCTTAAGCATCTGCCCGAGTCTGTAGACATCCAGTCACAGCGTAGCTGGATTTACGCCTCAGGCTACCAGCGAATAGGTAGGGAATAAAACAATGCAGACATTACAGAGTGAGTACCGCTATGCAACTTGGGACATGTAAAAAACAAAGATGTGTGGTGTCGTGGGACACCGGATAGGAACGAAGTTCCTTATTATAAAAATATTAATTTTAAGTTATATTCGAGGTATAAAGATAAAATTATTATTGTATACATTTTTTATCATAATTTTTTTATTGATAAAAATAAAAAAAGCTACTTTACAAAGTTATCAACTTTATTTTATTCACAATGATTTATAAAAAATATATAATAATAATATACAAAGAAACAGCTATTTATATGAATAGTAATAATAACCGTCATCACGTAGACTATACATTAGACACTGTATAGCCATCATACTAAGACTATACATAAATAATAAAAATCTTACGTTACGGACGTTTTTTCCCGGTTAGAGTACCCCTCCGCATCGTCCCATAAGGAACTTCGTTCCAATAAAGGGATATTTTAGAATAGTATCTGTCTTACAATTCAGTTAGAACGCACGTTCGCTTCGCGGCAAAAACCATCGATCGTAGATCAAAAACATTCGGCTTTGTGGTGCCTACCCGCTTGGGTTTGCAATATACATGTTTCATGTGCCACGACAGTGGATTCGTTCGGTGAATCTAGTATGACCCTCGAGGCCTCTAGAATAGGTAGATTTTTTTTTGGATATAACTACTAATAATATATATTCAGCTATAGTTACAGAAAAGTGTATTCGGGAATCAATAGTCTATAGTTAAAATAATTGCTGTAGCATACTACGTAATTTCACTGCTGAAGCCAGCGTCTACTTCGAGAAATTAATCGAACACTTTGTACAAATCCTGAAATTAATTTTAGAATATTAGTTCGCTGCGAAAACAATAAATAAAGAGTTCCATTTAATTGCTTTAAATGTTAATTAAAATACGGCTTATTAAGAAACATGACTCCGTACTTGTGAACAAAAAAATTTTAAGTGAAATATTATTGTGCTGAGTAATGGCTAGGAATTGTTTAGGTTCGTTTAAGCACGGTTTGTATGAAAAGATTTGGTTAATGTAATTTTTAATTAGTAGATTATTATTTATTTTAAATTGCAAGAGTAATTTATGGAATGTTCATTATTTGTTCGATACATATAGTTATAACATTGAGTTAGGTTTATACATAATACCCAATCGCAACAAAGAAAAAAAATTGACAATGGGATTTTTCTTACCAAAATGGCGGATTGTCTTGAACAATTATGATGTCATATCTATTTGAATTCTCACTCGTCTGTTAATACTTACGAAAACACGAGCAACGGTATCCAAATTAACAGTTTGAAGCGATTAGTGTTGTCTGAACAATAATTCGACTAACATCTTAAACTTGGATGATGTATACGTGAACGCCCAACTAACGCACACAGTAATTATCGGTTGGCATCGCTAATGTGATAATCTCTTGTACTTAATATCGAAGTTGGACCATCGTAGTTTCGTCCCGAAATATTGTTGGGTCCAACCTGGCCAACATTTGAACAAATGAATCAGAAGTACTAACATTATTGGAATGAAATATATTATTTTTATGAAAATAAAATATAAAGGTGTAGTTAATTAATAGTTCGAGCACATGGTAAGTGCATTCGTTCGCAGTTCCCTTTGTATTTTTTATGAGTTTTAATAGTTTACTGGTGGTAGGAATTCTTGCGAGTCCGCACGGGTAGGTACCACCACCCCGCCTATTTCTGCCTTGAAGCTGTAATGCGTTTCGGTTTGAAGGGTGGGGCAGCCGTTGTAACTATACTGATACCTTGGAACTTATATCTCAATATTGATGCCACATTTACGTTGTAGATGTCTATGGGTTCCAGTAACCACTTAACACCAGGTGGGCTGTGAGTTCGTCCACCCATCTAAAAACTTTACCGTGACCGCAAATAAATGTTCAAAATATATGCACAAAATATACGCAGCTAAAGGCAATAATTTTTTGGCTTGTGCCCAGTACACGATTGAAGATTCGAGAATATTGGTGCCGTGATGGACGAAATATGTTGGGCCAACGTCTAGAGGGCTTTATGTTCCACCTTGATGAGTTCATCGAAACGAAAGTCACGGAACTAGTAATGTTACCAGGCCATTAATTAGATTTTTTGTTGTAATTTTTCATGTACAGTTGCATTCCAAGAATGTTGCCGGTGAAATATAGGCGTTAACGTAATTACCGCCCTGGTCTATCCATTGTGGACGGTAAAGATCAGAACAACATTCGGATAGAATTTAATTTCTTTAGGATTTTATTTGTGCCGAAGATAGTCGATCTTGTGGCCCATTTGATGGTATAGAGCTACTGCCACCATACTTTACTGGTGGTAGGACCTCTTATGAGTCCGCGCGGGTAGGTACCATCACCCCGCCTATTTCTGCCGTGAAGCAGTAATGCGTTTCGGTTTGAAGGGTGGGGCAGCCGTCGTAACTATACTTGAGACCTTAGAACTTATATCTCAAGGTGGGTGGCGCATTTACGTCGTAAATGTCTATGGGCTCCAGTAACCACTTGACAACAGATGGGCTGTGAGCTCATCTACCTCGTCCACTCGTCCACAAACAATTAAAAAAAAAACAGGTCACACGCAGGTCCCTATTTGCCTTCAATAAAATACTATTCTGTTTGTTTATTGCCCTTGTAGGCAGGCGAGCATACTGCCCACCTGATACATCAGTGGTTACCGTCACTAAAGGACGTCAGTTATGCTAGGGTTAGAGAAAGCTAAGCTGCTATCTACCGTATTCTGAAACATGTTTTTAAGAACCAACCAAAAAAAATATACCGTAATTACTTATGTTATGCCCTCACGGGCAGCTACCATCGTCCTGATAATTCTGCCACGAAACAGTCATTCACAATACACTTGAGACTTCGATCTAATTTTTCAAAGACGTGGACGATCTTCCATAAACATAATTTAAAAAAAAACGTGTGTTAAACCGCAATATTTGTTGTCATTTATAATGGAATACAATGTATTAAAATTATAAACTTCTGTATGCATTAAAATTCTTCGAAAGTCGCAACCGCAGATTAATATTGTTATTGGTAAATCCACATCCGTTTGAATGTTGAGGAAGATTGATCGAAAATTAGAAATTAATTTTAGTGTATTATTAACTTTGGCAGATCGTTTTTTTTTATCAGCTAGGTACTTAATACATGCAAGCTGCGTAAGTGATGAATGATTGGAATATTGTCATAACATTAGGAGACAATTATCATAGTCTTTTTGCTATTAAGCGGGTGACTTAGTCCATAGACATCAGCAGTGAATGTGAACCCTTCGAATTCGAACACACGATTGCTTTGAAACAAAAATTGAACAGAGTGGTGACACGCAATTACAGTAAATTTTCGAGTTTCGGTTTTATGACAAAACTAGCTTTTGCCCGCGACTACGTCCGCGTGGAATAGTTACTTTGGCATAACGCTAAATTTTACACCCCACTTCATTTACGTAGAAAGTGAAAATATTTTGAAACATTCTTTACTGGTGGCTCCACTTGTATTGGTCTTACCGTGATGTTGTGTATAACCTTCGTCAATAAATGGGCTATCTAACACTGGACGATTTTTTTCAAATCGCACCAGTAGTTCCTGGGATTAGCGCGTTCAAACAAACAAACTCTTCAGCTTTATATATTAGTATAGATACAGATATTAGTTCTTCATCGCGTACCCTAGGATCATTAAGCCCGACTTAATATCTATACTTCGTATAAATACACTAAAATTGTTCCCTACCTATTCGCTGGAGCCTAAAGAGCCATTTCAGCTACGGACGAACGGATAGGTTAGCTTATGGGCTTAACCTGAGAGAATTTATTATCACCAGCCCTAGCAAGGACCGAAGCCCTAGCAAGCCTCACCTCACCTCACTTTTACTGGTGGTAGGACCTCATGTGAGTCCTCGCGGGTGGGTACTACCACCCTGCCTATTTCTGCCGTGAAGCAGTAATGCGTTTCGGTTTGAAGGGTGGGGCAGCCGTTATAACTATACTTGAGACCTTAGAACTTGTATCTCAATGTGGATGTCTATGGGCTCCAGTAACCACTTAACACCAGGTGGGCTGTGACTCGTCCACCAAACTAAGCAATAAAAAAAAATCGGATTCGCGACTCAGTGGGCGCACAATTTACCCATTACGCAACGACTGTATAAAATATTTGTCCCCATTTATAAAAAATAACATAATGTGCATACTCGTAATATTGGCTTCGGAGACAGCCTCCTTAACTGTAAGATAAAAAAATGATGTGTGGTATCGTGGGACACCGGATAGGAACGAAGTTCCTTATTATAAAAATATTAATTTTAAGTTCTATTCGAAGTATAAAGAAAATAAAACTGAACTGTTTCGCAACAACCCACGGTCATTCGGTAACGTGCGAATTTATTGTGGTACACTTCATTTACGGTTGTTTGTAGAGTATATTGCGCAAACGAACGCTCTGAGATCGTGGTCCATGAATGATGAAAAGATATGTTATATTGTGTACGTTATTACAAAATTAAGTCATACACTGTGTGCATTACTAATAAAAATCTTACGTTACGGACGTTTTTTCCGGGTTATGGTACCTCTCCGCATCGTCCTATAAGGAACTTCGTTCGAAAAATAAAAAAAACTGCTTCCTGTTAAAAAACAAAAACCTTTGAATAATCAAATAGTAGCTAAGCACACCTCATCGCAGTGCAAAACACGATTGCACGTATGCAGGACCAAATTCACCCGCGGACACGGTCAGGAATCCGGTGTGAATATGCAAAGCAATTACCGCCCTTGAGAGAAAAGTCGGGATGCGCGGGCGTCGGTAACAAGACAACATAATGATACGAACAGCTTTTGTCTGATGTTTCGCCACCTGCTGAAACGTTTAGAGACGGACTGATTTTATCGATGTTTTTATTATTGAAATACGTTCTAAAATTAGATGCGTTTTAATTATTTATTTTAGCGTTGAAGGTCACTGGAATCCAGTGTTTATTTAGCGCTTGGTCCTTACTAAAGCCACAATGTGAACGAAATGGCCATCTATGAGATAGATCAAAGTACATTAGAATAATGATCATCCTTTTAACGTGACTTCACTTGATGAAAAATACTTATTGGAGCCCATAGACACAACAGCCTGACGCCGCCAAAAAAAAACCATTAATCAGAGGTAAAGTCGAAATCTAAACATCGACTTAAACACGACCTCGTTTCAAACCATGTTTAAGTCACAATATTTACCAATTTATCTTAGTACCTAAAGTAATTTAACTAATTTGTTTTTTATATTTCATTTTATTTTAATCGAAGAACACCATTAGAACAATGCGTAAAAACATCGATAAAAACATATTATCAAGAGGTCGACATCCTTACAATGATACCTTGTTAGCGGTTGTTAAGCTCCAACCCGTACTTCGCCACGTCGTAAAGAGAACGAAACGCTTAATTCGAACTTTAAGGTGTGATTTCTAAAAACAAAATTGTTTAAGTCTCAACGACCGAGGTACGATAAATACAATTTAAAAAAAAAAATACACTGAAGCAACAAATAGAAACATTGAAATATGATCGTGTTTACGTTTTCGATTTGTAGCGATTGGAAATAAATAAAAATAAACAATCTATTTTCGTTTTTTAATTGTGTTTTATGTTCCCAACTAAAGTCATATAATATACGATTACACGGCTACAATTTTAAAGCAATAAGTTTTATACATATCTCTATATAATCTCTATATATTTCCTAGAATAAAACAGTCATGTATATCAAATTGTTTATGTAATACAGAGAAATGATTTCTTCGGAAGAAATACGAATCCAAAAGGTATTCAGAAATAAAAATCGCAAAATCGACGAGTTAATAAAACACTGATGTTCATTTTGATCATTCATAAAAAATGTTTTTTTTTTTTGTTATAATCAAATCTCAAATTTGTGTATTATCGTTAATAATCGTCGTTTCCGTTAATTACGTAATAACCACGCGGTCTTCGTAACGTAATGACAGTCATCAAAACTTGATGAAAACTTGACACCGCTTCGAGTATCATTAAATTATTTAGTGGCTGCCAAAATCAGGTTGAAACGAAGAGCTCTGAGCATTCGATCACAAAAAATCTGTTATTGTACGAAGTGTTTCCAGGTACCCACGTTATGATTTATCAAAAGTCGATGTTTTAATTTTGGTTAAGAATAAAACTAGATACCGATTTAAGTTGATAATTAACATGTTACTAACTACTAACACTACATATAGACCCATATGTACCTATAATGCAAGAAAACAATTCGTCTTCTCACATTAAAACTGTATAATCTCAAAACGTACTAATTTTACAGGAGAGTGTTTTAAAGGTGTAACATGTGATATTTTTAATATTAATCATCTTTGCATCATTTTTTTTATTTTTATTTTACCAGTTACATTATCTGTATTATAAAGTAAGATAAAATTATGTATTAATTTTGTTAATAGTAGTCAAAACATAGGTAAACTAAAAAAAATTATCTAAAACTAACTACTACACTCTTTTGACAGTATTTATGAGAAAAATCCTGGTGGTACCAAATAATTCCGCATATTAACTCAATTTTGAATATTTTTGGAAATTGTACACTTTTAAGACGAACGAAAACGACGACGAAAAGACGAATTGTTATGTTTTGGAAGGATATAAATATGTATCATTAAAATTCAAGAGAGTTTCGCTTGTATTTTAATGTATGAATTTTAATATATAATTTGTATTTTTAAATACGTACGTACATATATATTTCTAAGCTCATTTAACCACTTCAGGTGGGTTATATTATAGGCTACCCAAACTAGGTCGAGCATTGGATTAGCTTCTATTACTTCAATTAAATTAGTACTACTTACCTCTTATCGTATATTAGTACGACTAGTTCTACTATAATAATAATAATATGCCCTTGTTTTGACACTTTGATTCGTTTTGCTAAGGACAACAGGTTAAGTAGTCAATGAGCTGATAACCATCACCATAACATATTTTACCTCAATATGAACAGAAATATGTTTATTTTATAGGGATCCAACAAATTCAAAAACCACTTTAGTCCTACCTATTTAGAGTATGAAATAAATTCAAGTAGGTAGTTTATTTTTAATCGGTTCGCGTAGAAACTTTTCGTATCTAACCAAAAGAATCCTTTTACCGACCACATTCAGTATGTATCGCCTTTCTCTGTAACGATTTATGGTTATTTCATGAAGTTTATTTACTTTTATAGACGCCTTATGCCTTACAAGTATCTGCAATAAATTATTAGCCATGGTTAGGCGAGCGCAGGTTTGTAATTGAGGAACCTCATACGGGAGTCAACTACTTTTTTACCTACGACATTTTTATATAAAAAAAATCGGTTGTCTGTAAAGTCGGCTTACTGACGATAGTTGAACGTGACAACACCATAAGAAAATACTGATGGGATGGTTTCATTTTTCAATTATCGCAATTATTGTTGCTATAAACAATTGACACCACATTCACTTTTCACTGAACTTCATACTTGACGAAAACATGTAAATGTATTATTGTATAGCAGCTATCCACGCGGATGCATCGCTCACTCAAGTAGGAGAGAGACAGATGTCGAACGCTGCCGAACGCGAAGGCCGATTGTGCCTCTTTGTCACTCGTTGCGCGCTCTCGCTTGCACTTCAAGCCTTAAATGGAACGCCTCAATGAGTCATGTTTTTTCGTGCGTGCAGCCGGCTCCATCGAATTATAAGACGTTGTCACATCAAAAAAGAATGAATGCGCTCCACACGTGTTTTTAGATTTCTGACATTTTTCAATTACCCCAACAATAATTAAAAGCTACTTCAAAACAAACCGCGGGCATGAATTACTTATGGATATGGCACTTTGGGATAGCTACAGTAAACGAAGACGATTTTCAATACGACACAGCTACTAAATTAACTATATGACCTCGAGTCTTCACTTAAGTAATTTTGGGTTCATTTTGGATTCATCCTCGGCAGGTTCGAATCTTGAAGCTAAGTAAACTGTCCCTAACTAATGCTGGTGTTGTATTCCCTCACGCGGTCATAGATGAACTCATTCCAAGCCCTTTTTTTCTTACCTAAGCTGATGGTCTAGAAGGTCATGTCAGCGTCACCGGGCTAGACACTCCAAGCTCTCCAAGCTTTGTACTAGCCACTAGGGCACTGACGCACACAAAGGCTATAAGCTAATTTCAGAGCTCGAACCTGTTTATTTGTGTCGGTTTTAAATAATTTGGCCGTATAGTATAGGCCTCGAAAAGCACTATCCGATCGAAGGATATACAAAAGAATGAACAGCAGCATTTTTAAGTATAATAACAGCTTAATGCGATCGTTAACCGGCATTATTTACTGGTGGTAGGATGTATCGTACCTCATTCGGGTAGATATGACCACTCTGCCTATTTTTATTACGAAACGGTTACGATTTGATAGCTAGAATAGAAGCTAGCTAGCTTTGATATCTAGCTTTGATAGCTAGAATAGATAGAATAGAAGACTGTTGTTATACAGTTGAGGCTTGAATCTCAGGTTGCGTTGTCTAGATAACACTCAGCGTCAGAGCATTACTTCCTGACATCGACACAATCGCTGTTTTATCGTGTCCACCGATAACTGAGCCTCTGATCCGACTAACAGTAGTCAACTGCCAATAGATATAACTGCATTAGCTCTCAGTGCTGATAGAAGCTACTAGCTCTAAGGCTAGCAGTATCTTGAATACAGGTACTAGTGGAACTCATCGAAGAGTTTGAGGTGATACAGCACATTACGTCAGCCTGCTTAATTTTTCTGCCAGATCAATTCATGATTGAGCAATTTCGATTTAACGATAGATGCTTTAGCGAAACAGTGGGTCTTAAGCCGTTACTCTCAGGCGAGTAGATCCAAGAGCTTTGATCCAAGTACTACATTTACTTTGATTAAAATGTTTTGCAAGAAAAACCCCATATTAAGCATGCAGATTTTAAGAAAGTAAAATTGACCCACGCCAATTATGTCTGAGTACGACCAGAGACCGGACATAGTGGCTTATTGTTGGTGTCGTGAATAACATTTTCCTCTTATTATGTTTCGGATATAAATTTGTAAGATTTATATTATGTCTACTCGTAAACAGCCTACCGCCACTTCAACTTAACAATCAGAAGCCCGGGACGATCGCTTATTTTAAATATAGAATAATGAATTATTCAGAGATTATAAAGTATTTTGAATGGTGGTAGGGCGCCTTGTGAGCACGGATAGGTACCACCACCCTTCCTATTTCGGCCGCGAAGCAGTAATGCGTTTCGATTTGAAGGGCGGGGCAGCCGTTGTCCTTAAAAACTGAGATATGGAACTCGTGTCTCAAGGTGGGTCACGGCATTTAAGTTGTTGATGTATATGGGCTCCGATGAACACTTCGCAATAGGTGGGCCGTGAGATCATGCACTCGTCTTAGCTATAAATAATAATATTTGAAAAACTTTGTTATATTATAGTTTAGTGAACGTTCCAATATGATACTAATATAGCACCATCCATTATTATGTGTGATTTGAAATCACGGCTGGATGTAATACAAAACGTAATGATTTTTGCAAGCCCAAAGCTTAGAGCTTCAAAAATACATATATTTCATATTAAATACCTTTCAGTTTTTTTTTTAATACATCAACCTGCAAATCATTTATTTCATTTTATTCCTAAGCATTTTTCTGTCGAGAAACTGCTAGCATCATTATTAATGTTTTTATTTTAAGCAACTGTTTTCTTACACTCAATAAATAATGTTAAGTCGTAAGCCGTATTCCCCAAATCCAATAATATGCGTCATGTTATGCGTTCCAGTTTGTTTTTAATGAATAACTTCAAGTAACGTCAACAGCAAGAGATCATAATAAGGAAATTAAAAAAAAAAAACGTATCCGAACCCCTCGGTCAAACAACAGAACCCATTGCCCATTACAGCCCAAACACAGACGCAGGTAATTAATAAGGGACCATTGGCAGCCATTGAAGAATTTATTATTTTACAACGCATTTCGACTATAAATTCTTTAATTGGCCCCCTTTTACGCTTGGCGAGTCTTTAATTTAAGGCGGGCATGAACTATCATCACAAAGTTTAAGAACCAGGTTGAAATAAAATATATATATATATATATATATGTCGCATCCGGGTCAATAGTTCGGAATATCAACGATACACAAACGTCAAAGTGACAGAATGGCCGTGTCGTGGTTGACGACTTTTAGTAATATTAAGACGGTGGTTTTGATTATTATTTTAAATGATGAAATGTTGTTTTGATAAATATCACAAAATGAAGGGTAGACTCCGTAACGCCACAGTTATAAAATGGCGGTACGTGGACAGAGTCGTGGCATTCGTGTCAGACAGTGATTCCGTCCGTCTCAGCAGTGAGTCTCTGACGGTCAGTCAGTCAGTCAGTCGGTCTGTCGGTATGTGCAACGAAACTGTCGGTTTATCCTGTCATTGTGAAAGTTGTGTGTGTTGAGTTTCACTAACTATTATTGAAAAGTTTTATTGACTAAACTGAGTTCAATCGAATACGAGTGATGACGAAACTACCGCTCAGCCATCCATGGCGCCGCCGCCGACATCAGAAGTGAGATCAGGACTCTACTCTCACTGGCGTGACGTGTTTGAACATGTTCGAAGTACAGCAAAAAAAACATGATGCAGATCAGAATACTAGTAGTGGTACGCCACAAGAGCGTGAATGCAGCATACGTAAGTCGTGTAATAACGTCTCTATTACCTCGATGGAAGATCTGAGCCACGAAGAAATCGTCACATCTTACGTTCTGGCTCATGTTGCCCAGTTGACTCTCGATTTATCAGATGGCATTTACTAGCGGAAATACGACACGTAACAAGCTATTGCAAGAAATTAAGGCAAGTGCAAGTCTCAGGTGAAACTTCGATCGCAATAATGGATCTGTCATGACGAGTGGGTAGTTCCGACAAGAATTAATTTTAAGCGGCTGACTTCTGCTAGAGTTACATGGCACTAGTGCAGTAAACCAGGACATGAGACTGTGAATTGTCGCTGAAATTTTAGAATCTACTAGATTCAATACCAATAACATTACACGTTCGATGACTTCGGGCTCCAGCAAGCAAGCAAACAAGAAAGCAAGCAAGTTTCCGTGGGGAAGAAAAATTGACACATCTGAAGTCGTCGTGACCTGTAAGATAAGACGTCCGGTGCGTTCGTGTCTGGCGACGCGGCGGTGTTCGGGTCCCGCTGGCGGATGCAAGTTTTTCTGGTGAAGTGCGTGCTTGTGCGTGCTTGACAAGTGTTTGCGGTTGGCTTCCGCAGTGTGGGAGTAACATCGTGTAGGAGAGGTGGAACCCGCAAAATTGTAGTTTGCGTGGTGGCTGGTAAGATTTGCTGTGGTAAAAAGTTTGCGTGGTGGTAAAATGTCTTGTGAGTCTGCACAGGTAGCCGGAGGTGAGTCTTCCGCGGTCGCGGCCTACCCAGTCTGCGAGAACCGGGCAGATCGCCTCAACGGTACGGAGGCCGGCCGACGGGTCCGCCAAACGACGACACCACGCCTCTAGCACGGACTGCCGAGATTGGAGCCCCCGCGCTCCGGCTACACTTGCGCTAGGGCGCGCCACCTCGTAGGAGACTGTGAGGTATCCTTGAATAACTCTGACTGCGATCGCGCGCTGCCGGCGTCACAGCGCGGCGATGTTCTCGTGGGTAAGGACGTGGCACCAGACGGGTGCTCCGTATAGTGCCATCGACCGCACGGGTACCATCACCCTGCTTATTTCTGCCGTGAAGCAGTGGTGTATTTCGGTTTGAAGGGTGGGGCAGCGGTTGTAACTATACTGAGACCTTAGAACTTCTATCTCAAGGTATGTGGTGCGTTTACGTTGTGGATGTCTATGGGTTCCAGTAACCACTTAACACCAGGTGGGCTGTGAGCTCGTCCACACATTAAATCGAAGAGCGTAATCAAACGAAATTAGATACGAAGTTTAAAGGGCCGTTTAAAGTAGTTGAAGTATTGGATGGTGACCGTTACACATTGAAAGCTTTAAATTCAAAACGTACTTACAAATACCCACATGATAGGCTAAGAAAAATGCCAGCATGACACATTACAGTCGAGGTTGATGTAAATGATGATGATGAAGAGCAAGCTTAAATTTTGGTAAAAACTCGAGTAAGGATAGTCTATCGGCCGTATTGTGTTCGACCGTACCAGTAGCTATTACGTAGTCGTAGCCCGCTAGAAATCGGTTGTCTCTTGAGGCAACTCAAGTAGTCCGTGGGTGCGCGGTGCGCGTTTGGCTCTGGCGGAGGTCGGGGTCTGTAAAGACCATCGTGTGTAGTCAGCGGGTGATGCACACGGGCGATCCACGCTGTGGATGCGCATCATGAGGGCAATTGCGATTGCTGGTCGGCTGGAGAGCCGTGGCGTTAGATATTTTTACTCGGAAGTTCTCTTTGATCTGAGTTCCTGTAAGCTATGCCTGATTTGTACAGAGTAAATTTGAAGTTTGATGAACGACTGTGGTACGTACTCTGGCTGCTAAATAATGAACTTTGTATACCCTATTGTTTGATTTGGTTAAAATGGTATTAAAACAGTTTAAAGCTTTGATGACTTTAAATTTTCCGATAAGTCGTAAAGTGTAGTCAGGAGGGATCGAGCGGAACAAGTGTTCTCGTGGATGTTTTTGATTGTAGGTTAACCATCACACGAGGACGTGTACAGCCAGGAAGACCGTGTCGCAATCAACACGTGATTGCTGCAGTCAATACGAGATATGGGACGCAAGCGCCGTCTGTCGGCGCTCGATGGGTCAACTATTCACCGGCCGAGCGGAGCGACATGCCGGTAGCTGTTATCGAGTATTTTTGGTAAATGAGAACAATCTGGTGAGTCGTATTATTTTTATTTGGATTTTGATGCCGAATGTTCTCTTGTCGAGAAATCTATATGCGATGGTTCTCATAAAAGGTCTGTTGATTTGAGTCACAGGGATGACTGTTGATTAGTCACAGGGATGACTGTTGATTAGTCACAGGGATGACTGTTGATTAGAGTCACAGGGATGACTGTTGATTAGAGTCACAGGGATGACTGTTGATTAGAGTCACAGGGATGACTGTTGATTAGAGTCACAGGGATGACTGTTGATTAGAGTCACAGGGATGACTGTTGATTAGAGTCACAGGGATGACTGTTGATTAGTCACAGGGATGACTGTTGATTAGAGTCACAGGGATGACTGTTGATTAGAGTCACAGGGATGACTGTTGATTAGAGTCGCAGGGATGACTGTTGATTAGAGTCGCAGGGATGACTGTTGATTAGAGTCACAGGGATGACTGTTGATTAGAGTCACAGGGATGACTGTTGATTAGAGTCACAGGGATGACTGTTGATTAGAGTCACAGGGATGACTGTTGATTAGAGTCACAGGGATGACTGTTGATTAGAGTCACAGGGATGACTGTTGATTAGAGTCACAGGGATGACTGTTGATTAGAGTCACAGGAATGACTGTCGATTAGAGTCACAGGGATGACTGTTGATTAGAGTCGCAGGGATGACTGTTGATTAGAGTCGCAGGGATGACTGTTGATTAGAGTCACAGGGATGACTGTTGATTAGAGTCACAGGGATGACTGTTGATTAGAGTCACAGGGATGACTGTTGATTAGAGTCACAGGGATGACTGTTGATTAGAGTCACAGGGATGACTGTTGATTAGAGTCACAGGGATGACTGTTGATTAGAGTCACAGGGATGACTGTTGATTAGTCACAGGGATGACTGTTGATTAGAGTCACAGGGATGACTGTTGATTAGAGTCACAGGGATGACTGTTGATTAGAGTCGCAGGGATGACTGTTGATTAGAGTCACAGGGATGACTGTTGATTAGAGTCACAGGGATGACTGTTGATTAGAGTCACAGGGATGACTGTTGATTAGAGTCACAGGGATGACTGTTGATTAGAGTCACAGGGATGACTGTCGATTAGAGTCACAGGGATGACTGTCGATTAGAGTCACAGGGATGACTGTCGATTAGAGTCACAGGGATGACTGTCGATTAGAGTCACAGGGATGACTGTCGATTAGGGTCACAGGGATGACTGTCGATTAGGGTCACAGGGATGACTGTCGATTAGGGTCACAGGGATGACTGTCGATTAGGGTCACAGGGATGACTGTCGATTAGGGTCACAGGGATGACTGTCGATTAGGGTCACAGGGATGACTGTCGATTAGAGTCACAGGGATGACTGTCGATTAGAGACACAGGGATGACTGTCGATTAGGGTCACAGGGATGACTGTCGATTAGGGTCACAGGGATGACTGTCGATTAGAGACACAGGGATGACTGTCGATTAGTCACAGGGATGACTGTCGATTAGAGACACAGGGATGACTGTCGATTAGAGTCACAGGGATGACTGTCGATTAGGGTCACAGGGATGACTGTCATTGAACACTTGCAGTCACAGGGATGACTGTCATTGAACACTTGCAGTCACAGGGATGACTGTCATTGAACACTTGCAGTCACAGGGATGACTATCATTGAACACTTGTAGTCACAGGGATGACTATCATTGAACACTTGTAGTCACAGGGATGACTATCATTGAACACTTGTAGTCACAGGGATGACTATCATTGAACACTTGTAGTCACAGGGATGACTATCATTGAACACTTGTAGTCACAGGGATGACTATCATTGAACACTTGTAGTCACAGGGATGACTATCATTGAACACTTGTAATCACAGGGATGACTATCATTGAACACTTGTAGTCACAGGGATGACTATCATTGAACACTTGTAGTCACAGGGATGACTATCATTGAACACTTGTAGTCACAGGGATGACTATCATTGAACACTTGTAGTCACAGGGATGACTATCATTGAACACTTGTAGTCACAGGGATGACTATCATTGAACACTTGTAGTCACAGGGATGACTATCATTGAACACTTGTAGTCACAGGGATGACTATCATTGAACACTTGTAGTCACAGGGATGACTATCATTGAACACTTGTAGTCACAGGGATGACTATCATTGAACACTTGTAGTCACAGGGATGACTTAGTTACTGTGTACATGAATTGTACGGGGAGGACTTGCAGCAGTAGTAAATCACTTATTTTCGTTTGTGTAATCTTTCAATGTCGTTATAGAATTTGTGATGACACAAGACTTTTATTTAGTAGAGTGGTCAGATATGGCCGAGCGTGAATGATACTGTGCGGTATTGGCTTTTGTTTCAGATTAACACACGAGGACGTGTGTAACACAGGATGGCCGTGTCGCATCCGGGTCAATAGTTCGGAATATCAACGATACACAAACGTCAAAGTGACAGAATGGCCGTGTCGTGGTTGACGACTTTTAGTAATATTAAGACGGTGGTTTTGATTATTATTTTAAATGATGAAATGTTGTTTTGATAAATATCACAAAATGAAGGGTAGACTCCGTAACGCCACAGTTATAAAATGGCGGTACGTGGACAGAGTCGTGGCATTCGTGTCAGACAGTGATTCCGTCCGTCTCAGCAGTGAGTCTCTGACGGTCAGTCAGTCAGTCAGTCGGTCTGTCGGTATGTGCAACGAAACTGTCGGTTTATCCTGTCATTGTGAAAGTTGTGTGTGTTGAGTTTCACTAACTATTATTGAAAAGTTTTATTGACTAAACTGAGTTCAATCGAATACGAGTGATGACGAAACTACCGCTTAGCCATCCCTGACGTGTGCCGACATATATATATATATATATATACAAATATCAGATACTACGGTTTGGAAACTAGTTAATACTATCAACTATATAGGCTAAATAGCCTTACTACATACGTTGTTTCCGTATCTACTGATACCTATATCTCATAGACATCAAAACATGATTAATATTGCTTAAAAAGAAAACACTCACTGTTACCGAAAACAAACCATACTGAGAAATTCATTTGAATTATATTATGAGATCTCTCGTCGAACCAGGTCGAAAAGCTTATCATAAAAATGCGATATAACAAGACGTTTTCTGGGAATCACTACAGTTTTTTTCAACCCTATCTAAGCCTAACTATCTAATCAAAACAAAAAAAAACTAGAACGTATCGTTACTCATACCAGGCTATAGCAAGCCTTTTTAAGACTAAATCACTTAAAAAGTAATTGATTTGAATATTTTTAAAAACATTTTTTAACTCTAGAATGTAATCACCCGATTTATTACTTTGGAGAAAGCTACTCCTCAAAAAGATACAATGGACATCTATATTAAAATAAAAACATTTACAAAATTATAAATTTTCAATTTGGGTATCGAGCCTCTTGTCTTTAATTTTGAGAAACATAAACTAAATTAAAAGGCTAGGTAATAATAATCGAACGAACATCAATAGCTTCGAATCATGACGTAATTTAAAAAGGTCCTCGGATCAAATGCAGCTGGCCCTTAAATAACGATTTTCACATCAACACCATTACGCGAAGGATGAGGTTAAATTCAAAAATTTATTGGTTTCAAACTAACAAGCTAGATGGATCGTAGGCCGACGTCAATATTACTGTAATTTGTAAATTAAAACACAGGTTGAAAAATACGATGCCAGAAAGAACAGTAATGCGCTTGCGGCATTGGGATTGAATGTTTTGTTTTTCTGAAATTCTCTTTGATTAGCGCCACGAACAAAAGCCGTTGGAAACTGATGCTCCCATCCCAGTGTGATCCAAAATGGTGGTGGTCAACCACATCTAATGATCACCATGGTCCTCAGATGTGAGAGGCTGACCAAATAAAGAATCAATTGTCCCCGTAAACATTTTTTATTATTATTGCCTTTGTAGGCAGACGAGCATACGGCCCAGCTGATGGTAAGTGGTCACCGTCGCTCATGGACGACAGCAATGTCAGCAAGTGAGCTGTGAATTCATCTGCTTACTTGGAAGAAAAAAAAGTAATATAATACATGAACAGCTGACCACATAATTTGACTATATTTAAACAAAAAGCATATGTCTTCAAGTTTCACATACTACGCGGTGTATCATATTCCATTAAAGTTATACATTAAGTTTTTAATAGTCAATGATAGATTTGTTTTTTGTTTTTGACCACTAATTTGTATATGAACATACTGTTTTCTTTACGTTGTGCACGTATAACGAGCAAAATGTTACAAAACAGGCTTTTATTAGTATAAGTTGTGATTAAAAGTTAAACATACCAATTGAGAGTGCCGACACTGATCGAAATTACACGAAACCAGTAATACGTTTTGTACAGTTATTCAAATTGACTTTAATTAACAAGATTGTTGAGTATCAAAATTTATTGTATCGTTAATTTATTAAATCAATTATGCATTAAGATTTTTGGTTCGATTTTTTTTATGAATTGTTTTTTTTTTTTTTTTTTGTCGCCTACGATGACAGCTACAGATAACAAATATCACTGACTTGATGCTAAGTTGTCACCAGAGAATTCAGATTTTAGTGATATCGACAGCCTGCGCTAGGCCCCACTATCAGAACACATTTACAAGAAAACAAACACTTTTTTTCACAAACTGTAAAATTAGGACTTTTAGAACCAATCATTTTTTTAATACGTTTTTATTAGCTTCACACGTATGTATGTTGGTATGTAACGGAATCTTTGAACATGATTTAGACTCCATTCAAAACGTCGGATTAACTCGAAATTTGGCATACTTATTAAGTACATGACAATTTAGTATTAAAAATTTTAAATATTAATTTTATTCTAAAAAAAGCGTGGAGTGCATGGTATCAGTAGTTATAAATATTTTATGAATAGATATGAGTAGAAGGGTTATGTTGTTAATATCCTGAAAAGCACCCCACGCTTTTATACAATAAAATCTTTTTTTCTTACACTATTCTTAATTCAAATTTATTAAAATTTATTTTCTATTTTTTAATTGGATTTTCTATAAAAGCGTATTTTGTTAGTTTTTTTAAACTATTATCTATTTAGCTGCAGAGCTGTAGTAATAAGATAGTATTATAATCACGAAGATAAGCTTTGGTAAGGACTTGCAAGTAAGCTTTTAACATTTAAGAGTCACCCCTTGTAAACTGTCAAGTAATAATAACTGACACATGTGACTGATACATGTGCCAATTAATGTTTATTTGCAAAATACTAATGAACTAGTGGTCCCGCAGTAGTCGAAATTCGACTATAATTAATTGGAATTGTATGTTTGTACACTATTATGATTGTATTTTATACTTCTATAATCACAAATTTCGCCAAGGCTACACTATAAAAAATAATAAAAAAGACAAACAATATTTAATCTATTCTCAATTTGACAACAGACGTCAAAAACAAAAGCTTGACAATAAATAGAATGCATGCGTGTGTGCGTCAAATACATGGTATGTAGTGTGTGTAATGTTTTCTTTATTGATTTAATGTATCTTTTATGCATTATTTTAAATAAATATTAGCATTGTGCACTTCTTCTCTATATTCTGTATAAGTGTGGAAAATTTCATACTCAAACGCAAAAAGGGATACAAAGTTTTTGCTTCACGTATTAATATATAGATTTCAAATCAAAAAGGAATTGGATTTAGCAGACGGATATTGTGTGTAGTAAGTAAACAGAAACGATTTGTATGGTTAACACGAAATACAAATAATATTCGCGGTATACTTTGCAATGTTTTATATTGCTGGATGATAGCACGAATCTGGCATGAGACGGTGCCGTGGGGCACACTCAGTTAAATATTCAGGGCAAAAGTCAGTCACGAAGCACTTCAAATGCATAGCTTTCCAGGCGTACTTTAGATTCACTAGATTCTTCAGCAGTATTGTTAAAAAAACAACTGAGATATTAATACATAGATAAAATAAACGTAAATCCAATAGTCTCAACAAAAACGTTTACATTCAGTCAGTATTACGAATTAGAATAACCGAAAAAAATAAAGCGAAGTTTTTTTTGAAATACAATTTACTGCTTAGTCTATGTTCAACCTACTGATATCCAGTGGTGATACATACCCCTCTATTTCTACAGCTTCGGTGTAAAATATGCGACAACCTTTATACAAACAACTGAGAATTTAAACTCTTGTCTCAAGGTGGGTGCCGATATTCTCGTTGTGATGAGTTTTGTGATTGCTTTGATCGGTGGACGAGCTGACGGCCCACCTGGTGTTAAGTGGTTACCGGAGCCTAGAAAGTTCTAAGTTCGCGGTTTTTAATAGTAACACGACTGTCCCATCCTTCAAACCGAAACGCGTTACTGCTTCACGGCAGAAATAGGCAGGGTGGTGGAACCTACCTGTGCAAACTCACCAGACGTCTTACCACTAGTAAACGTCTGTGGACTACAGTAATTGTAACTAAAATGGGCCATGAGCTGATCGGTGATGAATGAGTTCATCGTAAAAGGCAAAAAAATTAGTACACAGAACAAAATAATCAAGTAAAATACTGACTGACATAAGAATAACCAAGAAACAAAAAAAAATTATTTTCAATTTCATTGTTGACAAAGACATTGTTTCTTATTTTACGTCATCTCATCCTTTATTCTCTACTCGAACCCAGCAATAAATTTCACTTTTATGACAAACAGCACGTTAAAAGCGAAAACGGAAAGTGATTACCGAAGTATTGCATCTCAAACAATAGAAGGACAATTCAAAAACGTCAGTCCTAAAAGTGAAACTTTGGTGTCGTAATACAAAATTAGTCAGGACAAAGTAGCAAGCAATAGTGGCCCGAAAAACTCCGAATAAAACAAGTGGACCATAAAGTTACTGTTGTAAACATTGTTTATAAAACAATTCTGTAAAACTGAGACGGCGCGGCGAACAAAAACAATTCGACGAAATTCTGCCACCCTTTCGGCTTCCTTAAATTGTTATTGCCGTAATAAGCCCCGGGAGCATGTGACTTTTATGTCGACCAGTTCTTAAGAATTTTTGGAGGATATTTTGTCACCAGAGCAATTACTGCGAACCGTAATTGGCACAGTCCGCTCAACAATGCTTCGGGTTTGCAATTATTTCACAGATTATTCTGTCCTTGAGGAAATTCACGTTTCCATTTGTTCTCAAATTTCATTGTGATTTCAAAAGTAGATTTTTTTTATTTTATTATATGTGTGGACGAGATCACAGCCCACCTTCAGTGATTACTGGAGCCTTGAGATATAAGTTCTAAGGCCTCACAGTATAATTGCAACGGCTGCCCCACGCTTCAAACCGAAACGCATTACTGCTTCACGGCAGAAATAGGTGGGGTGTCAGGTACCTACCCGTGTGGACTCGGACGGATATTATGATTATGATTTTATATTATTGGATATGGATAGAATTTTGTAATCAAGCAGCTAGCTATAAGTGTGTTTTACCAGAATTATTTACACTTTTTTTTTTACACTGGGTTATATTAAATATTTTTATGTCCTATGTGAAATACTTCCGGCACCATCTAGGCGGGCTTCGGATAGCCTGCCGACCGAGAGGGCTGGTGGTCGTGGCGCCGACGACCACCGGCCCGGCGTACCGAGGGGGAGGGGGGTGGGAGAGATGTGCTCCGCACTAAACGCTTCACTCCTCTCCTTACCTTTTCATGAGTTCTGTCTCATGCGAGGTTTGGACGTTGGTTGTTGAGCGACATTAGGTTTTAGTCGGTTTGACTGCAACATGCCCCGCCCGCCATTCCCAGTGGAGAATGGAAGTCCGGTGATTTCCTCCTGACCAAAAAAAAACTGAAATAGTTACCTTCTTTTGATTCCCAATAGACTATACTGAGACCTTAGAGCTCATCTCTCAAGGTGGGTGGCGGCATTTACGTTGTAGATGTATATGGGCTTCGGTAACCATTTAACACCAGGTGGGCTTTGAGCTCTTCCACACGTCTATGCAATAAATAAAAAACTCGTGATTTCAATTCAAAATGTACTAGTCGCAGAAGTTTTATTGAGCTATTTAAATTCAAACGAATTTAATTCCCAATAGAAACACTAATATCTACTTTGAACAACTTAGCTTCGGCGATTTGAAGAACAAACAATAAAATTGTAATAAAACGAATACTAAAACATTATTTATGTTCCATTTATCTAAAATCTATGTTAGTCCATCAATCAAATAAACTACTTAAAAGAACATTATCTTCTCGAAAACAAAACATTTGGATAAAAATCATTAAACTACAACTGAATTCGAATAATAATATAAGAAAATCGTATCTGAACTTGATTGTTATTAACGAACACTAAACTTGGACAACACACGTTCGCATTAAATTGTCAAGAAATCATTTATCCATCATTTATAACTTTGAATTAAGAACGAATCAGATGGAGAATGGCGTAAGTACGTTGTTCGGGTATAAATTAAGGCTCTTTTGGAGTTGGATTAGTAAAACAAACGATATCAGATATATGTTTGAATGTAGGGCGGATGTTAGCCATGATGTGGGCATGACGTAGTGACGCGGTAATAATAGTTTGTGAGTTCGTTATAAAATAAAGAACTATAGGTTATGCTTCGTTTGCGAGGGCCCTTTTTGAATCCGCCTCTTTGTATACATGTAAAGTATGTGCACATAGGTCACGCTCAGTAGACTGCGACTCGGCCGAAAAATGTTTTGGGTCCGATTGGAATTTATTCAAATCACGTTAAATAATGTACTCAATATTGAAAAAATAGGGTCTCCAAATTTGTTATATCCAGAGGGTTGAAATATGTAAATCAATGGTTATATCATCAAATCATAGTCACAGTAGGTTACAGTGTTTTAAATTGGTAAAATTAGATTCACGAGTGTGGTTAATTTTAAAACTCCTTTGGTCTTTGGTCCGGGAGAGGGATTCTATGATGCTGTTTGTGGTACATGATTTGGTTTTGATCTTTAATTAAAACAAGAAATAGAGAGACATGAATTGAAGAGAGTCTGAGTACGAAAATAGGTTAGGGTTCTACTACTATAGGTAAATTATAGAAATGTAAAACCATTAGCTTAAGTGTACCATGATCATCAGGCGTCGCTTCTGATTGATAGCCGAGCAGATTTGTGTCGTTGGCATTATCTGACTTTATTTATTTATTATCTTCTGATAGTTCAATGAACTCATCATTAATTAGTATACAGCATAACTCACGTATTAAAGTTTAGATTCTGCGAAGCACTACTCTTCTATCAGCGTCTACCAGCGAATTTATGAAAACAAAGAAAAAAGTTCCGATAGCGAGATCTAGATTATAAATTGCCTTTCTTTCAGTGAGAGCTAGTTAAAAATCTTGAAATTTTTCCTTTTTTTATCTATTCCTGTAATGGCCGAAATTAAGCGCCATAAATATTTTCAGTGTGTCTAATTTTACCCAGCTAATGGAAATTACTAAAACGAATTCAAAAGTAAAACCCGACCTTTAAGAAATTTAAATGGAGTAAATTCTATTCATGAGAGTTAATTTTAAAGATTGTATAAGTATGTAACGTTTCATATTGATCTAATGTAGGCCGGAGAAAGTTTAACTTTGTAATTACAGCAGTACTAATGAAGGTAGCTTTGAAATCCTCCAAACTATATTATATTTCTTCTTTGAGCGCGACAATGAAAGGCGGAAGACGAGGAGTCCGCCCTAGAATTTTTATAAGCACTCTATATTCAAATGCAGTTATGTACTTACTATGCACAGCAGATAAGTCCCTAGTGGCATTTTATTTAAACGAAAACCTTTTAAGTTGGCGAAAGTTAAGGCCAAAACAAAGGGAGGGCCCTTTGCGAGTCTCGTCGTGGTAATTAACAAGTCTCAGGATTTATTATGAGTTGAATTAGCTTTCAGCGTTTCATATAATAATCCGAAAGCGTTTTATTGTCTTGAGAGAGGTATCGAATTCTTTGACGGTTCTTATTAATTACACGTTACAGTGGTTTACGACGAAGTAACTCTCAATGGGGTACTTCGTGTAATAGAGTTATTAAACAAGTAATTTTCAAGTTTGAATTCAGTTATCAGACGAGCTGGTCTGAATATGAACAATGTCTAAGAAATTCAAATTAGATTTATGAATTTCAATCTTATGTAACAGCAGTCGCATTGTCTATCTCACTTTCTATGTTAAAGTCATTCAAGTTTGCCCAAAAATATACTTAAATAATGCAATGCAAAATTTCTTCATTGTTGGAACTCAAACATTTGTTTGTTTATCAATTAATTACATTAACATAATGATTAGCTAACTCGGCCTTCCTCGAATATATGAATATTTTGCGGTAGAAATTAGCAGGTTGCCGACACATATTTATCTGTTACAAATATGTTATTTATTAATATTAAATTAATTTTTTTAAAAGTCTGGAAGAATGTTAAATGTTTTCAGTAAATCAGAATATTTGTAAAAATGTGAATAAAAAATAGTGTCAAAAGTTGTTTCATTATAAATTAATAGTAATTGCATTGATGAGGCAGTAAACATTATTGAGATAAGAAACGTGGAGCCTTTTATCATCCATTTAGAGATAACAGTATAAAACTAAAACTAAATGCAGACGGCTTTCAAACAAATAGCCATGCGTTGCATTGCTAGCTAGCTTGGTTTTTATTTTAACCAACACCAATGAAAAAATGTACCTCTCATACTTCTATAGAGAACGTACCAGAAGAAAATGCTGCTAACAAATATCCTTATGATCTTCGTGTGTTCATTACTTTTGTTAAACACAGCTTCTTAACTTCAAATTGAAAATTTTAATCAGCAGACTCATTTCAACCGCTGAAGTACAAATAAGGAAGTTAAGGCTGCATTAAGATTCTTCTAAGCCGTACAACAAGCTTAATTTTGGATCAGGCCGCGAAATAAATTAAAATACGCGAGTTTGTTTTCTTGTTTATGTTGTGTGTATGGTAATGCGTAGTAATTGGCAATTCCTTGATACAAATTAGGTAGGTTAAGACAGAGTCGCTTGTTAGGCCATAGTCGTTTAATTGAACCGAATAGCGTGCAGTAGTTGGATTGCGAAGATCAGTGTTGCTATTTTGAAAGAAAAGTTTCCCTAATAATTTAATGATCTTTTTATTTTTATTTTTAATTGACTATTGAGCTCTCGGTCTGTCTTGTGTTAAGCAGTGAACAAAAACCAAATTAATTATACTTTGGATACATAAATAGGATCCGAATAACCGCTACTTTGCAATTTAGATCGAAGCGAATGACTTTTTCGCAGCATATACATATAGTAAACGGCCGGGCCGTGCGCGGGTTCAAACCGTATCCCTATAAAATAAAATATATCAAAATGCCCGATGTAAATTATGCTATCTGATATGCTATTCAAATAGTGAGTTTCAACTAAAAAACAAACACTAAACAAACACTGACACTAAAAAAAAAGAAAATGGCATCCTACACAAATAAATTGTCCACATATAAATCTTTAGGCAAAAGTTATCTTGATTTCAATCGGCAACACTGAAGCGCGGTGTTTAGTTAAAGAAATCTCGAGATTTGCATAATCGACGTTTCCACAGGTGCACTGGCAACTCCTGACAGAGCTGTGATATTAGAGTAAATATTTGAACAGAGTAACTATGGTTTTGTATTCATAGTCGCAGTTGTAGGTAAGCCATAATTACAGTTTTAGGCACTGCTCCAATTGTTATTATCTTTTTTAAATATACATCGTATTAAGCTATTATTTCTTATTTCTATTCACGCTTATTAAATACCGATCAGTCTAACTATACTTGAATTTCCTTATTCAATATTCTTCTTAAAATGTCAACATCAAAACCCTGTCTGTGGTTGTGTATGAACAGAAAGCTATCGCTGGGTATGAATTTAAATACATCCAACACCTTCGAAAATTTTAAGTATTGTTCTCTGTTAATATATCTGTTCCTGTGTCTGTGGCAGCTGATTTAAGTTCCATGCCAAGTGACAAGACCTCTACGTATAAGGCAATATGCTACGGTCCTTTTTATTTATCGACAGGACGCGAAGGCTCTGTGGCATTACTTTTATTTGTATTTTTTTTCCTAGACTAAAGACTTTTTAGACATCAGTCTTGTTTTTGTTGGATATTCGAAACATTGTATTTGAAATATGACAAAATATAGTAACATTTATCATTTTGAAATTATTTTATTATTTTATCTGTAATTATTTTCTTTTATAATTAATTAGTGTTAAATAATAAATGTAGACGGATAATGTTGTTCTCGGGTTGAAAGATGCTATTTAAATTATATGTAATAAATACGTGACTCCGAATGACCTTTACATACACATATAATGTACAATGTAATGTACATGTACATATAATGAGATCGTGAAGTAAAAATAAAATCTGCATATTGTGAGACTCTGCTTAGGTCATTACCCAGCCTTCTATTTTGTAGTAAAGCAATATTGTCATATTTGTGTTTGAAAGTGACCTCTATGAAATTTAGTATCCTTAAATTAAGAAAACAAAAGAAAATGAATAATGAGTTTTCTACCAGACGCATTTAGCAACATCTGTCCTTAATGAATCTAAACTTTAAGTACTTCTAATTAAAATATTTCACATCTCGATTTACATAAATAAAGTTAAAATTTCGTAAATAAATACAATTCCATGCCATCTGTTGTTAAAACTTTACGGCCGAGTACGAGCTTTCGTAATTAAGTGAAGCAAGTAATTGTTCGCTCGATATTATATTTGCAATGTTTTATCGCTGAACTACCAAATGGATGGTAGTGTTTTTCTTTTTAATTTCAGCCCGCTAATTAGTAAGCCGGGTGTTCTCCTGCTTCTATTTCCAAAGGTAGTAACCACATAGTAAATAGTAACATGAAACGCATTAGACAATTGTGTGTTGAATGAGGTGCGAACCTACGACTTCACTCAAAACATTGGTATTAATATCAGAGCTAAGGTAAAAAAAGTTGATTGTGTAACGTGTGGTACATCCCCATAAATTACAATAAAATACATTTGAGCTAGATAGTTTTGTATAAGCTAATAGATTAGCAAAATATATTCAAACTCATGTTTTCCAGTCAGGTTCTCAAAATTGATTGGGTTAAAATAAATACTTAAATTCAAAATTGAGTGATTCCTCCTTCTTTATCTTTATAAACGGTTAAAATATTATAAGGATTCATCCAACTAAAGATTCTTCTTTACCTTCTTAAAGCAACTGCTTAAAGCTAGCCTCCCACGTCGTGCGATCATTCGTTCCGATGTACTCAATTCTTAAGCATTTTGTTCTAGATATTTAGTTTAATGGAACAGTCAATGTCAAACACGAATATTTGAAATACTATAGTTTCTGAGTCCATTAAATTACGAACAATGATTTCTGAAAGAAAGAAAAAAAAAGTAATACTTACTTACTGTTAAACTCCATTACTTTTTTCTTTCTAGAAGTCGAAAAATATTAGTACATTTTACAAGAATATTATTAAAATTATTCTGAAGTTCATGTTAATGCTTTTAATGCATGCTTAATAGTTGAAACCTGTTTCATTTGTGTTCCTGTTATTCTTGATACTATATGATGTACCTAACATACTTTAGATTCGTGTTAATGTTCCTAGAATTGGCAAATTTACGGGACGGCTAAATTATTTTTACTAGAAGTGACGCATGAAAAATGTGCTAAAACTGTGCATATTAGGTACATGTGTACACTTTTAGCACGATAGCGATCCACAAGCAGCTGCTGGTAGTAAAAATGATATTGTGATGGAATTTTGTTCTGTTTATGGTGAGGAACTGGTAATTTTACTGGTGTCAGGAGCTCTTGTAAGTCCGCACGGGTAGGTACCACTACTCCGCCTATTTCTGCCGTGAAGCAGTATTCGGTTTGAAGGGTGGGGCAGCCGTCGTAACTATACTTGAGACCTTAGAACCCATATCTCAAGCTGGGTGGCGCATTTACGTTTTAGATGTCTATGGGCTCCAGTAATCACTTGGCAGCAGGTGGGCTGTGAGCTCGTCCACTCATCTTAGCAATAAAAAAAAGGAAATAAATTATTATTTTTATTGTTGCCATTATATCCTCTTGTTTAATAGATAACCTATTAAAATAAATGTTATAAAAAAATTCTGTTCTAGTAAATAAAGTTCTTTAGCCATAAATCACAACCCATCTATATTCCGTGCGAGCTGGACTGAAAATACACTTCTGAGACATAACGAAACCCAATTAAATACATCTTGATACTAACAGATCATTACTGTGTACATGTCTTGTTAGTGCTTGTTCGAGATGAGGTGTCGAAGTGTGAGGTAATACTTTGTTGCTTTATAAGTGAATTTGTATGAATTCACGAATGTATTTTACTGGTCATGGAAGTACCACTGACGATACCGGTATAACTTACGACGACTTTGTGAAATATCTGCTCAAAATAGCCAAAATTTGCTACGTTTAAAGCTACATATTTTTGGAACGAAGTTCCTTATGGGACGATGCGGAGGGGTACCCTAACCGGGAAAAAACGTCCGTAACGTAAGATTTTTATTATTTATGTATAGTCTTAGTATGATGGCTATACAGTGTCTAATGTATAGTCTACGTGATGACGGTTATTATTATTATTTATATAAATAGCTGTTTCTTTGTATATTACTATTATATATTTTTATAAATCATTGTGAATAAAATAAAGTTGATAACTTTGTAAAGTAGTCTTTTTTTATCAATAAAAAAATCATAATAAAAAATGTAGGTATACCCGAATAATTATTTTCTTTATACCTCGAATATAACTTAAAATAAATATATTTATAATAAGGAACTTCGTTCCTATCCGATGTCCCACGACACCACACATCTTTTTTGAATTTGTTAGTGTAAAATGACTTTCCTACTGGGATTTCTAGGTTATCCAAAACAATTTGTACGAATACCTTGAAGTAGTAGTTTTTATTAAGAAATACACGGCTACTCCATTATCAGAAACTAACCCGTGTTAATTAACGGAACGTTCTCCCTTGTAATTATCAACACCTGTTCATGAAAACGTTCAATAATGACGTCAAGGAACAGCTGCCGGCGTTTGCGGCTACCGACTGAACCTTAGTTTTCCACGTTCACGAGGAAAATTAGAACTTCATCGAACGGAAAGTTCGGTGAGCATTTTCATCGTATTTCAATAACATGTCAATTTAATATCTTTACGCAAAAATTTATAAATTCGAATTGAACCTGGTGGTAGGACTTTTTGTGAGTCCGCATGGGTAAGTATCACCACCCTTCCTATTTCCGTCGTGAAGTAGTAATGCGTTTCGGTTTGAAGGGTGGGGCAGCCGTTGTAACTATACTTGAGACTTTAGAGCTTATATGTCAGGGTGGGTGGCGCATTTACGTTGAAGGTGTCTATGGGCTCCAGTAACCACTTAACACCAGGTGGGCTGTGAGCTCGTCCACCCGTCGAAGCAATAAATAAAGAAAATAAAAAAATTAGGGACCAAGGCTTTGAAACCATCCTACTCATTTCTACCGCAAAACGAAGTTGGTGTTCTCGCAAAATTTATTAGTCGGCTACCTCTGTTACTGACAAATCATATGATTCGATTTCAAAAGTTGGACAACAACATTCGAATTCTGTATCTACAGACATCTGGCTTCTGATCGCGGCCATACGTAAAAAGTAACTTTCCCGAGATGGCATTTTTTCCAAATCTGTTCAATGGATTATGTTTGATTGCTCAATTGCTTAAGCCATTTCTTTCTTTTGATATGATAGAAGGAAGAAATGAAGAATTTTTGTTATCATAATACGTCGTTTTCTGTTTGAGAACATAATGTTTTTCGGGATAAAATTGGCTATTGTCAATTTTGTATAAACTATCACTTTAAATATTACTATCAACTAAGTCACTCACGAATGCTATCAATTTGAGTAAATCGTGTGTATCCGTTACTTCGTTTTTACATTCAAAAGGAAAAACAAACAAACACATTTACATTTTTAATAGTACTTGTACTATTAAATTACTGTAACCGTTGTACTATTAAAAGTGAGACCTTACAACTCACGTCTCAAGGTGGGTGGCGGCATTTACGTTGTAGATGCTTATGGGCTCCGGTAACCACTTAACACCAGATGGACCGTGAGCTCGTCCACCCATCTAAGCAACAAAAAAAAACACAAAAAAGTTGTGTCGATAATGGACGTGATCCATCTACACCATTGTTTAATAATATTGTTAATTTATGGAGGTATTTTTGTTTATTCTAGCATTAGTCGATATCATTTTGAATATTTCCAGTAAAGAAATTGTATGTGGTTAAAATTATTTTTAAATAGAAATTAACTTTAAAGAAGAAAAAAAAGTACAGATACACATCATCTTAGATAATTAATTTGTATTCCAAAAAGAATGATTTTTCAAGAAGTTTACGAATACTAAGAAAAAATACAATAACGAGGCTTAAGTTAATTATATTACAAAATTCAATTCGAACATCTTTGATCTTAATAACCTTATTGTGTTTTGTCGATTCTATAGGAAGTAAAAAACCAACAGTGTAACTCAATAGTGCCACAGAAAGGCTAAAGAAAGCACCCGTTACGTCGAAAAAGCTAATTATAGACGTAATCCGAATCGATTCATTTACACGATTGCGCAAGCGAGTTTCCGATTACGACGCGTGGTATTTAAAAACGGTAAAATTGGATAACGAGAACAGTAAGGCCCTGACTCGATCACTATTCTTTTTTTTGAATCGATATTTTTAACTTATTTATTCGGGCTCATTTATTTTATTTCAGTATATGGACGGGCTCATAGCTGACTAAGCTATTGTTCGCAATCTATAAACATAATGGTCGATACCCAGTAACCGATAAACCTCAATTGCATTGTACAGTGTCTTCCCATCCAACAAATCAGAACAGGGTGGTGGTACCTACTTATCTGTTTTCATTTACTCAATACTTTTCTCATTGGTTATGTGTGCAGTCGTACTCCTTATCTTCATAATTAAAAACGTGACTACTTTTAATATGAGAACAGCAGGCTTAAGTTATATTAGTCATTTAAAAGCTAGATTCACGATGTGAAATATGTTATTATGGTTAACATTACCATCGAAATTAATGGATCGTATTATTTATTTGAAAGTCAGTATTACCTGTTACTACAATTCGATATTGAAGATATTAAAAATACAGCTAAACCAATAGCCAACGCTGTATCACCATTTAAAATTATGACTTATCCCGTTTTAAGTTCAGTCAGCAATTTTTTTAATTTTATTATAACAATTCTTAATTTACGATACTCCAGCAATACTTCGTAGCAGATCAGAAGGAGCATTATACTATTTTGAATTATTTAAATTTTATAGACATTTCCTACTGGATATCTCTATACTATGTCGGTGAAAGACTTACGATACGACGCCTGATTCTTTAATTAGTGCGTTATCAAGATCGATACCCGAAGTAATCGATGCAATTTAATCGAATATCGTTACGTATAAATGCTTCAAGGGTTCTTGTTATTAAATTAAAGTAATATTTTTCGATGTAACGTTTGATGATTAGTTGAATTGAAGTTAAATTTTTCTGTTAGGTAGTAAGTTTTACCAGATACGAAGCCTGCTAGAGTGACAGACGTTCGAATCTTCGAATCTTCTTGGGTCAGAATCTTGGTACTTGACTTGTGACTTTGTCATCGCTCGATTGTTGGACAAGAATTATGTTTTATTGACAAGTCCCAATTGTATAGTATAATGGCTGTCCTACCTTTTATATATTGCTTCACGACAGACATTGGCAATTTGGCGGTACCTACCAGATTAATTAATGTTTTACAAAATACAGATGTGGCCTCGCGTGAAATACTGCTCCCGCCTCTAGACCATGGGTGATGCTGCGCCAACCATTTTAATTTGACTCGATGCAGAAGAACTCCATTCATAATCTCAATCATCAACCTTAGGATTATTTAAAAAAATGCGGGTCAAGTCCCAATACTTAAATATAAACAAAGCTTCAATATGACTTAGAGTGAATAGTAGTATGTAAGTTATTTACTACAAAGCGTGATACCGGCTAAGACACTCCAGTGTACCGTTAACTTTTATTGTAGTCATAGACGCTTCAAATTATATGATTACTTTAGTACAACTTAGTGCTAAAGCATCTAAACGAAATAAATGTTGTTCTAAATGAATTGCTACATCAGTAAATATTAAATTAATTGACTTAATCAAAACTGAACTTCTATGGCCTAAAGCCTCACTTAAAAGAACTAATGAAGCTTGGGCTGTACGCTTACCAATGTCAATCATAAATACATAAAAGTGCCTTAGACTCGTCCATTATAAATACCCAGAAGAACGTATTTAGTTGGCCAGTATCAGTATCTATTTAGCTTAGAAATTATTAGATGTACGAGAATTTCTCTTGATGAAAAAACATCGGTATAATATAATCATATATTCTAAAATCAATTTGTCAAACAGCGTATAATGAAAAAATAGTAGAATTGTTGCTTTTGCTTGCTTGCTTTTGGATGGCAACCCTGCATAGCTTGTGTGCGCCCGTGCCTCTACGCCTCGTGTCCTCGTAGGAGGTTTGGACACAGGCCAAAAAAAGTTACATTTGCAGGTTGATAATACATTTAGTAGCAAGTCACGCAAAGACCCATGGAACGGGCTACGTTAGGCATTTCAAGCACTGCTCTTGCTAGCAACACTCCGGTTTGAGCCCCGTGAGCATCTACACGTCAAGGAGAAACTGGAATAGCTTCTCAAGGCTATCAGCATAGGTAGGGAAAAAAATATGTTTGTAATCACTACCCACTATGTTTCCGGGATTTGTTATTTACTCCCAATATTAACTTGGTCTAACTTTTTAATTTACAACTAGTATACATTTTCTACTTAGAGTGTGGACTATGTTCGCATATATTATCAAACCCTGAATATTCGTAGAATGTTGTACTTTAGTTAGAAATATATTTCAGTGAATTAATATTACTAATGATAGCATGCAGATGAAGGAGGTTTCATTTGTTTAGGTATAGTCATAAAAGATCATAAAGTTAGCATTAATTAGATTGCACAATCGTACGGTCGAAACACTTCAATCAATCTTTGGGTCATTGAGATAAACCGAGATAAATACGCAGTTTTATCAAGCGTCAAAGCCGCCGATGTTACCACCGGAGTGGTTTCGTATTATCGGTATTTATTTAAATTGGAACTGATTTCATTAATTACGAATATTACATCTAATCTTTATTATGTCAACGAGCGGACGTGGGCTTTTATTTTTAATCATTAATGCCCAGTTTTAGAGATTATTTGGCGTGTCATTCGAATTTTATTTGGGTTTCTTTATCACATTATGTGTCGTTATTAATAATGTGGGTGTTGTGATTTTTATTAATGACGTATTTTATTCGTCCGGTAACAGAATCAGTTATTTTCTGGAATAAATTTTATGAGGTTCTTTACTGACAACAATTTTTTAAATTCTTTCCTGTTTCAACGTTAAATTCAATAGCTTTTTTGGTCGTTTAGAAATGTTTGCGTAGTAACTGGTTTTATTTTTTTATTATTAGTATATTTGAAGCATTTAAATTTTGAACAGTAGTAAGAATTTTTTAACGTTTTGTTTTGATTGATCTGATTGATAGGTCGTTTCTCGATAATAATAAAAAAAAATATTTGTTGTTCCTTGATAACAATTTATTTAATAAATAGAATAATTTTATTGTCAGGTTTTAAAAACTTTTTTTTTAAAAACCTTTTTCCTAAAACAAAGGCAATTCAGCTATACAAAATATTCATGTATGCTCCAGGCATCAAAATATTGCAAGCTCACCTTGCTATTCGCCCTTATCGTGTAGCTTTATTGCATCAAGTAAAGTGTATGTGTCTTGCATGAAAGCTGCAATATTTAGTGACGACGAGATATTTTATGGTGTTTTTGAAAAGAGAAAAGATTTTTATTGTGGTCTTACTTGCCTGTGGTTTTTTTTATTATTTTTTTGCTTAGATGGATTACGCCCTGTCTCATATTAAGTAGTCAGCGAAGCGATATTACAATATGCCGCCGCCAACCTTAATATTTGAGGTCTATGTATGAATCCTATAGTAATTACGTAAATTATAATTTTTGAGGATACGATCTGATATCTATCGTTAGCAAGTGCTAAGTATGTATTTGATTATATAAGTTGTTTCCTGTCTGCAGAAGGAACAGATGTGTGACTTCCATAAGGATTGAGGACGATTAAGAGGTATCTTAGTAAGATAAAAATCCATAGCTTAAAAAATTGCGTGGACTGTATTTTCCCCGGCAAGGGAAAAGATTAACGTTTTTCTGTTACTGTTTTTGTATTACTATCGGGAAGTTTTTTATTTATTTATTTATCTATTGATGCACAAAACAAGTTACAATCATTATAGTACATATCAGCTAAATGGTACAAGTAGTACCAAGATCTAATCTGGATTGCAATCTAAATGATATATGCACTCAGCAAACCTGTATTAATGTACATAGCTTTGGCTATTGAAAACAAAATTACAAATTAGAAATAAAACTACGAGATCCAGGAAAAAAAAAACACAAAAAAGAACCATTTCTTACGATTACAAAATTGGGTTGATACAATCCAATTAATCCTCCGACTTGCTTAGCCTATGTAGTGGTATTAAAAAAAAATCATTTCATTTAAATTCATTATTAAGGCTTTGATAAATTGACACTAACTCTTCTGCAGCTGGGAAATCTGGAGTAGTCCGGTATTGATTATCAGATCCATTCAGTACATCTCAAATGCGATGGTAGTATCGAGTTGTGTGTTCATCAACTGGGGGATTCGCTTCAATCTACCAAACTTCCTCTCCGCAACATGTTAACTGTTGAAATTGAAAACTTGAGGCTCAGAGAATCTCGTGTGAATTAAGACGGAAATTGAGATTTTGATGGTTCATTTTAAACTTTGACAACATGAAAATTAAGTACTGATGTATTATGATATTAAATTGTCTAATGATTGAGAGGTGAAATTAGTTTCAAAATCTACATTCGAAATTGCATCTCCACTAATGTTTAATAGCTATTTGATTTATAAATCACTGACAGATGCAATGTATGCATATAAACATTTGAAGGAATTAAATATACACCATTATTAAAGAATTAAAAAAGGTGACCAAAAAAAAACTTTAATAGCACGCAATGAAACATAAATAAAAACCGCTTATGTGGGAGGTCAATGTTTTCGTCTGCAGTTGAGAGGCGTCCATGTGACAGGTGGTATCTAGATATCTGGAAAGAGAGAGAGAGAGATCTAGAGACATATAGTCTATCTGGGTCCTACCTAGATAGGGAGTTACGAAATCTCTAATCAGAGATTTTATTAGTTATGCCTAAAGAAGTTAGAATTATTTTTCCGTTTCCCATGGCCTATAACCTGTACGATGTATCACATGATACATTGCTAGTTGACTGCCAAAAGCTAGCAATCGCAACTCTTCGTGAGAGAGAAATTCCAGAGAAATTTCAATACATTATAACATCGCTTACTATTTTGAAATTAGTTATGTGTGTGCTTGTTATGCACCAGTTTATGCACATAGTGCACCAGTTCATCTGAAAAATTGCATACATATTTGTTGAAAAGGAAGCTGGGTGTTACTCAAACAAAGGAGAATGTTTGAACAGTACAGCACTTAGGAATTCAGTGGACCAATCAAGTGGCTTCTAGATTTATCTGAATTGAATCTGAACTGGTTTTAAACTATAACCAAAACCACAAAATGATCGTCAGCGCTTACCTCGTTTGAAAGATAGTATCATAAGAGATCGAACCATTATAGTTTGATACTGGGAGCTTCTTTACCGCAATATTTATATATTAGTATGCAACGGATTGATTGTGGCCCTGGTATTACTAGCGTCCATGAAAAACCGTCCACTAATCACCACGGCGCAATCGAATTTAAATTTGCTTGGCTTGTTGGCTAAAAAAAAACCAGACTATCACTAATTCTATCTCGATTCACACTCAATCGTAAATTATATTACATAATAATATATCATGTATGTACAATGTATATCAATGAAAATAACATCATGTAAAACGTTCATAGTACAAAGCTTACGTTTAAGTATATGCATGGAATATTATACGAAAATTGTAATGAAGGCCAAGGGAATCCCGCAAGACGGTAGATAACAAGACTGGAAATACGGTATTAGGGGCACGGGTATAAGCGGCGGAGATTTTGTAAATATTAATGTGGCTGAGTATTCGAAAATAGAACATTTTGTTTACATTGCAGTGACTGTTTGGAATGACGATGGCAAATGGAATGTTGACGTCTTAATGAGTGATTTGTAATCTTTTTTACACGAATCTCGGGGTAGAGAAATTTTTATGAGCAATTTTTTTCACATTCTACCATTGTCCGAGCTAACAAATGCTACCGTTAATCTTGAGACTCAAATTTCGATGGGAATAACGCCTGTTATCCCCTCCAGACGACCATAAATATGTAGAGCTGTGGACTGTTGTCAAATGTTTTGAGCATAAAACTCAGCATCAAAGCACCAGCAAATGCTAAAAAAGATAGCAATTTCTCAACGTCGCCTGACGGTAAGCGCTGGCTGTAACGTATCCAATATTCATTCAAAGTTTATGCAGAGCAACGTTGCAACTATGATCAAAATGTGCAACACTTAAAATAAGTCCTGGTTTATTAACCAGATTTCACGAATGTTTTAGATGTAGATAAAAAAAAACTTCCGTTGTCACACGCGATTAGATTAAACTACCTACCAATAAATTTTCAAATGAATGTTTACGTATTAATTAATGTCGTCAAAAACATTAGACCTTATTAAAAACTCCTTATCATTTTATTCATTAAAAATTCATATAAAGACATAATTGATTAAAATAAAGATATTGCATAATTTATATATATCATAGAATACTTTAAAACCAGCACTTGTCTGTTTAATCTTCATCATTTATTCGGTTGAATTGGAATTGATATGCCCATAATCTCCTTTGAGGCAATGTAATTAAATGTCAATTTGATTAGCGTGCCGATGGCTAGCTTCGATAGAGGTGAAGATCACTAAAATCAAATCGGCAAACAAAAAAACAGACTACCTACGTACAACTCAGACATATACCTCGAGTCTTCAAGCCGTGAGCTCGTTCGCAATACAGCAATAAAAATAAAAGTATGTAATAATACCAAAAAATTTCAATAACCAATACTCTTCCTGGCTGGATACACAGTATAATAGCTGGTGTGCAAATCTTACCAAAAAACGCCGCTATTTGTAATTTTTGTGACAGTCTATTTTTATAAATATTGAAATTTCACTCGATCTGATAACTTTGAAAACTGTGTACAGTCTCATTGTTCCCTAAAACCGCAGGCTTAATTAAAACTGTCATGAAGCCGCTCGTTCTTATAACTTGAGCTTTGAAATCCTACACGTTGAGTTGATTTATGCCACAGTCGGTTCATATGTTTCTCGTGCGTTATGTAACTGTTCCTGACCTCAGCGTCTCATCAACATGCGTTAATCCCTGGATGCCGGCTTTGTGGTTCCACTTCGGATTTCACGGGAAATATTAGCAGTTCAATATCTACCTTGTTTGTTTGTTGAGGCTGTTTATATAATGCTTGTGTTTTAAGCTTAAGCTTTAGTTTTGAAGTGGGTATCTAGGTAGGCTTACAATATACACGTTTTAGCGAATAAAAAAAACTTAGACCGACATTCGGTTACATATTTGTTAAGTGGACTTTTCGATACGTGAAGTTTAATGGTTTAGATTATTCTGCCAGTCAGACTCGAACGCAAGGTTGCTTCCTAGAGGAAAGAGACAAAACGGTGGTATTCATATGAGAGCAGCATTTTCTTTGGATAGTAGTCATGGTAAGAAATAGGCAGTAATATGAAATATGGTAACTATGTAGTAATTTAAGTGATAGTATAACAAACGAACGATAGGAATTTGTTGATGATGACAGTTAATAAAGGTTAATACAAGCAGTCGGGAAGAGTTATAACACACACTGATCTGATTAAAGCCAAGCTTCAAAAGATAAATTAAACATAAAATCCTATACTCATTAAATACGAAACAAATTTAGCGAACAACATGTTATAGTGCGAAAAATCATGTAGGCAAATAGCATTGACTGGAATAAAGAAATACCTGTTTAAAAGTAAATTTCAAAAGGCCATAAACATAAATCTATGACAGCGCAGTATCTTGAAAATTTACCGAAACATTTACTTCGGCTCGGGGATCAATCTTCACAAAATAAAAATATAACGAGTGCTGGCGTGAATGTCGGCGGATAAATAGGGGTCCAAGCAATCTTATCTTCATTTATAGAGCAGTAAAATTACGTTCCTCGCGAAACATAAAGGACCGTTTATCATCCACTGGGCTGGTAGGCTGGGCATGTATTCAAGATTGATACCCTAATAGGACTTCCACCATTTTTCTTTGGTGAAGTCTTTTGATTTGGGCATAAATTATCCTGAGATATTTTTGTAAATGAGAAAATAATATTAGGTACCATCCACGGCAAATTCAACAATAAAAATTGCGAAACTGCACAGTATTTGCACTATATATAATTGCACAATTATTGGTTTCTCACTTGGAATATTTTGTGTCTTTTTATATAACACAAACTTATAAATCAGGCCAATAAATCTTGCACTAAACAATACTAATATAACTAAATTATTTAATTATAATAAAAAATATACCTATATAATTTGATAATTGATTTTAATTTTTGACCCCGTTTTCTTTGGCCCGATATCTTGATTAGGTTTCCATGTTAGGAAGTCCGGATCTTAAATTTTTTCCCGCTTATTAAATTACAAACGTTTGCGCTACCTAGAAGATTTTACTTGAAATACGGTGTATAATAAAAACGAGTTTGAAATTTCTGACACAATTATTTTAGTAATTAGCTTGATGCTTCAACCTCTTTGATGAAATTCTTGCAAAGAGAGAAGTTCTTTTTTTAATTTAGCGAATGCAGTCATAAAACTAAACACACCAAAACCAACTCATACTAACCTACGATACTTTTTAGTAACCGTACATCAAAGATGATAATTGTAACAGCTTGTGTTGTAGCGATCATTCTATCTCGGAAACTGAATGAGGTTAATGGAAAGCGAGGAACGATGTTTTGTGAACATTTCGATCAAAATGTCAATCTCCAACAAGAACGCATGAAAAGCTAAATTATTTTATTTTATTTTATTTAAAATGTATTCGTCTATACAAATAATTTTGTTCAGCAAAAACATTTACCAGTATTTGAATCGATTCGGTCAAAATTATTTTAATTAATAACTCTATGTTTATTATTTTCACTTTACCAATTAAGAATTAGAGACTGTATAACTAATTAACTAAAACATTAATGCACTATCCAAATATTGTTTCGTGGCTCCGTGTCGAAACGTCAATCAGTGTGAAAGATTTAACGAGTAAACATTTTCGTGAACTTAATAAATTATCTTTAGTTACCTACAAAACGCTACGCTGTTCGTGCTCGTAGTAAAATCGACTTCAAAAGTAACCTAAATCCGAAATGAGGTTTCAAAACCAAGGTCTTTCTTATTTCTGAAATAAAACATGCGACTTATTTACATCGTTAACGTCGCCGGTGAAATTGATGAAACCGGAAACGTGGTGTTTATCAATATTCAAATCGCGAGCTCAACGAATTTAGAACGAAAATCAACAAACATTTGGCAAATTAATAAAACTAGTGGTCCCGCAGTATAATTCATTTAAATTATAAGTTTGAACATTATTGTGGTTATATTGTCAAAGACTTACTTCTATACATATACAAGAATGTTGTTTGTTTGTTAAAAAGCACCCACAATTATATAAATCGTAGGGTGAGTACTGTCAATTTAATTCAAGATACCCTACTAAACTAATGTTACCAAATATAAATACTCGCTACTACCATACAAACTGTTATCCTATGACTATAAGAATCTATATCTATACTAATATTATAAAGAGGAAAGATTTGTTTGTTTGTTTGTTTCGAATAGGCTCCGAAACTACTGGACCGATTTGAAAAAATCTTTTTCCATTAGAAGCCGACATTGTCCCTGATGAACATAGGCTACTTTTTTTTTAATTTTTATTTATTTAATTTTTTGGTTTCATGTGTGTTTTAATGTTTCCGAAGCGAAGCGAGGGCGGGTCGCTAGTATTTAATAAGATACCAAACAGCATAAGAGATCTTCCACTAACTCAATTTAAAAGAAAATTATATTTATGGCTAATAAATAAGGCTTATTATAGTGTGCAAGAAATTTTAAATTATAAGTGTTGTACATAATAAAATATTAGAAAGAGGTGATAGAATGTAAAAATAGATAGATTTAGTAAATTTTGTGTTAGAATTAATCTAAAAATAAGTTAAATTTTCGCATGCCTAAACAGGCGAAATATATGAAACTATGTCCTATATCCACAATATCTTGTAAACTATATTTCTGGCGAATAAAGATTTTTCTTCTTCTTCTATATCACAGATTTCGCCAAGACTACACTATAGACAAATAATATTAAAGATAAACAATATTAACATATTTTCAATTTGACTACAGACTTTAAGCATTAACTAAAGTTTGACAATAAACAAAGAGTATATATACATATTATGTGTGTCTGTCAAATACATGGCAGTGTATGTAATGTTCGGAAACATTAAAACACACATGAAACCAAAAATAAATAAATAAATAAAAAATTAAAAAAAGTAGCCTATGTTCATCAGGGACAATGTCGGCTTCTAATGGAAAAAGAATTTTTCAAATCGGTCCAGTAGTTTCGGAGCCTATTCGAAACAAACAAACAAACAAATCTTTCCTCTTTATAATATTAGTATAGATATATATTTTATGCATTATTTTTAAAAAATATTAGCATTGTGCACTCCTTCTCGATATTCTCTATAAGTGTGGGAAATTTCATACTCCTCGGTCCGCGCAATTTTCGTAAAAAAGGGTACAAAGTTTTTGCTTCACGTATTAATATATAGATTTCATAGCAAATTACTGATGGTAAACACATATTGTAGCGAATATGGGTTATTAACACGATCTTAAATTTCATCGAAAAGCTACCAATGATACAATATAGATACCTAGTCAGGTCATAAATTGTCACATGTTTAATGTAAAATAATTGAAACAAGTTTATTCATTATGTAACCATTCATATACCAAATGAACTTAACAAAACATAGATTCTTATGACACTAAAGTTTATTCAAAATGACCTCCGTGATTTTGAATACAGGCCTTCAATCTGCGCGGCCAATCGTCTATCGCAGCACGAACGAGGTCCATGTCAATATCGGCGGCTGCCTTAATCAAGGATGTCTTGAGTGACTCCAAATTGGGATGAGGCTTTGAGCACGCCTTTTCCTCCAAACCGCAACGATGCAACGCAATAACTGCAACACGGTCTTCTTTAAGCGTCCACTCCATATTTAAAAATGAGTAAAATTCTAAAAGTATACATTTTTATTTTCATGAACAATTCGATAAACTTTTTTGTGGCCAGCATTCTAAAAGAAAAGTTTTTACTGTGTGACAATACTTATGACCTGACTAGTTATGTCTTATAGTGGCCATTATTAATGTTGTGATATCTATGGACTATTTATATGAATATTAAAAAATAATCACAGCTTTCTATTAGGATACAGACAGACATAAGCGAGGTGTAAATGGTATCCCGTGATTGGAGCTAACAGTCAGCTTGAATGCCAAAACCTCCGTCAAACATGTAGTCGAAGTCTAAATTCTATTAAATTCAGATGCTCCATCCTTCATACGCGTTTCCAACGGCTCATAATAATTACCACCGGTAATTAAGCAAATTTGTTATTGTTCCATCATGAAAATCTCCCGCACGAACAAAACAACATACAATTTTAACAGGTACTGTCTATCTACTAAAATAACTTAAAACTTCTAACTGCTCGAGTAAGTGCCTTAAAATATAAAAAGCGAATCTTTTTTCACACAGTCTTTTCACGTTTGTCCCATTATATTTCGACGTGTAGTTCGGATGGGATATTTTGAAGTTCGCCGGATAAACATCGGTTCGTGAGCGAATGTGCCTGTTAACACATAACGAGGTGTGGAGTATAACCTCACCAGTCATGATCATGTCTTACCGAGTTATTCGCCGACCACTGACCTTAAATCGAAATCGAAAATGTCATTAGTTACACGTCCACATATTACAATTTAAATTTTATTTAAAGCTCTATAAGATCTACATTTACTTATCAATGAAATTAATGTTAAGTATTTTAGACTTTATAAGTCAGCCGGTCGGCACAAGCGATAATTTGTATGCTTCATTGTAGTATTATCTGTACGTGGGTAACGTGTAAAAGAAGGAATACAAGTATAAATAAGGAAATAAATGGGTTTGAATTATAAAGTCGGGCGTGGTGGGGAATCGATTGTAATTACATGTAGTTTGGATGTTGGAAATGTTAAAAGGTCTACTGAATTTAGAATTTCTTTACGAGTCAAGATTTGTAGGTTGTTCATCTTATACGATTTATACTAGTCCAATATAATAATATACTATATTCAGTTGTATGTCTTTTAACTTGTTGTAATGATGCCGACGAGATGATAATCATAAGGTGAGAATGCGAGAGAAGCTGTTGGCATACCTACTACTATACAATGAGTACTACGACAACCACAACCCACTCTGAGACATGAGGTCGAACTCAGAGAACCAATATTTATTGACAGAACATTATTTTTCAAATTCGTTTTTTTTTTTCGGCAAACATAGGCAAGATGCGGGTAGCTTAATGAATACTCTAAACAAACCAAATTGATAACCAACTAAACAAGTGAATTCACAACCCCAATTTAACTTAACGCATACCAAAAGTGAACATAGTAGAGTATGCAAAGCTTATTCTAGTGCTCTCCACATAATCTCCTTTGACGATGCCTTTGTTCTACATCCAGCTCTCCATGGACGGAACATTAGCTCTTTAAAATTGTGGCACAAGTTCTATGCTTATCGCGTTAATAGAATCGTAGGCGCGATTAAAAAGTATGATAAAATGTACTTTGAGGTTGAATACAATTTTTTATATATTTATAATTCACCAAAAAATAAATATTTACTCTAACTATAAAACTTTTCAGATCCAGTATTATATCAATGTAAAAGATTTATAGTTTGTATAAAATAGTCGTGTAAATTATTCAGGTCAGTAGTAGTAGTAATAGTAGCAGTAGTAATATTTGTATATGGTACCAGTGTTCTCTCGAGGTTATAAATATATTTACGCATCTAGTATGTTTTAGATGTGTCAAATTTGTGTTTAATTTTTTACTTTTCGACTGCAAGGATTTTGGTCTATACTGTACTGTACTTTAGTAACTATACTGAGACCTTAGAACTTATATCTCATGGTGGGTGGCGCATTTACGTTGTAGATGTCTATGGGCTCCAGTAACCACTTAACCAGCTGGGCTGTGAGCTCGTCCACCTGACTGCGCCCATAAAAAAAAAGTCTTTTTTTTTTTTTTTTTTTATTGCTTAGATGTGTGGACGAGCTCACAGCCCACCTGGTGTTAAGTGGTTACTGGAGCCCATAGACATCTACAGCGTAAATGCGCCACCCACCTCGAGATATAAGTTCTAAGGTCTCAGTATAGTTACAACGGCTACCCCACCCTTCGAACCGAAACGCATTACTGCTTCACGGCGGAAATAGGCGGGGTGGTGGTACCTACCCGTGCGGACTCCCAAGAGGTCCTACCACCAGTGATTACGCAAATTATAATTTTGCGGGTTTGATTTTTACACGATGTTATTCCTTCACCGTGGAAGTCAATCGTGAACATTTGTTGAGTACGTATTTCATTAGAAAAATTGGTACCCGCCTGCAGGATTCGAACACCGGTGCGTCGCTTCATACAAATGCACCGGACGTCTTATCCTTTAGGCCACGACGACTTACGACATAATAATGCATTTTACAAATGATTAGTAACATTACCTGTACCCAGTTTTGGGATCAATTCTATTGAACTCATGTATAGTGCACCATACTAATCTTATCAAAATCAAGTCACTATAAGCTCTTGTACCAAACAATAACTCAGTTTACATAAGGCTCCCTCAACCACACTGCGTGTCCTCTTTCTTTATAACGAGTAAACTTGCCCCCGCAATAATGTACAGGGTTATGCGCTTGCAGTTAATTTTACAGCAGCGTTACTTGAACCTTGATGAATTGTTTAATTTACACTTTAAGCGCCGTCGTCGGATGTGTTCGCAACTTGTGAATTGTTTTACGGTGCTCGAGTAGTTTGTGAAGATTTAATGCGAACTTGAGATAGTGCAAGATGTTTCTGTACGATATGTCGTGTAAGGTTTTCGTGTTTCGATATTTTTGATGACAGAAGGTAAGTCTCGTAAGTGTGTTCTGATGAGCAGTTTTTTTTCTCGCTATTTTCGGAAATAAATAATAATATCTCCCGAGCAATTAAAAAGGAAAAAAGAAGTTGTTGGTTAACAATATATAAAAAAGGTAGGATAATTAGTAGCTTTTTTGTTTCTGCACTTTTTATTGGCTACTGGAAACAAAAGACACAGTATCCAGAACCTAAAAATATAATGTTTTCAAGCTACACATTATCCCTTCGTTTGTTGTTTGAAACTTCAAAAATTCTAAATTTCAAATGTTTTGAAATTGCTTTATTGACATTTTTCTTCCACTGCCCTTGTATGCTGACGAGTATTCCACCTGATGGTGAGTGGTTACCGTCGCCCATGGACTTCAGCAATACCAGGGGCAGAGCCAAACCGCTGCCTACCGTTAGATACCGTTAGATGTTTGTTGTTATGTCTATCTACTATTTAAGTATAAATTATACTAGCACGCGAGAAGCATAAATAAATTCAAAAACGTATAAAAGTCACCGTTATGCACAAAGGGGATAGTTATTTTTTACGATAATCGTATTTGCATGCTGTGGGCGGGATCATTATGAACATAGAAGGCATGTGAGAAAACCAGAGCAATACCGAGACGGCAGCTTAATGAAATAGCACTTTATCACGAGGTTTCCTTTCAATGAGATCGGTTGGAGATTGGGTCGGTGATTGGGAACTATGTAGTTTTAAATACGTATTCATGTTTAAGTAGTCTGAGTAAATGGATTACTGGATATAAAATCACTCACATTTAATTGTTCTACACATGGTGCTAAGTGATTATTAGAGCTCAGAATTTTCTGATTAGTTGGGAGACATTTTTGAATTTGTAACAAAGAATCTTCTTACCAGTAACCCCAAGTCAGACAGACTGCCGGATTTCAAAGCATTGTTAGTTCGTTTTGTGTTCAAAGTTGTCGTGAAGTGAATTTTCACACGCTTGTATTGGCTTTATTCGTATCTATGTAACAGGATCTTTCAACGCAATTCTCATCAACTCATCAACTTCAATACAACCAATTACTTTAATAATTGACATACGTACATCAAGGACTAATAAAAAACAACAAGAATTTTATAGCCCTGTTCTAATACCAGGTAACGGGATAAAAATATATATTTTATTTTGAGATCAGTTAGTCATTACAGTGAAGTTTTTAGTTTTAAAATTATTTGCGGAAACTCACTTTCTTGTAACTGTCGTTAACTATTTGATTAACATCTGCTATTACAAATACGATAAGAACTTTCGATAGAACAACGAAGAACAAGATAAAAGTTAGTGTTTTTTATAATTTAAATTGTTGGTTAAATACCCTAATCGTGTTAAAATTCTAGAATAATCTTCGATACAAAAAAATTAATGATTCCGATTCCGTGTACCAGTATGAAGGTTAATTGACGCATTTTACGAGTAGGACCAGCGTTTTCACGTGAGTAATCGATTTAAGAGTCTATTATTTTGTGAGTTCCACGCGTTTGGGATTAATTAATGAATGAAAAGGGTCGGCGGCGGTCACTCATTTCGGCTGTATTGGATTCGCGTTCATTCGATTGTCGGCCCTTTGCCGTTGCTTTTTATTTGTTCCGCTAAAACGTAGTGGTAATTGTCGGAATTAAAGGGAGTCGTACAATTGAAATTCCAATATCCTCGCTAGCGTTCCAATCAAAATGAGATCGTATTTTGTCACTTTTATCGTTCGGACCTCGTTTTGTTTTGCATTTAATCAACATTTTAGTGATCGTCTGAATTAAATTAAAAACATGAAAGCTTTCTCATGAAAGATTCAATTTAATTCAAATAAAAATTCTTTGTAGTTGATTGGCGTTAAATTAGAATGTACGAAGCTTCGAAATTTGTTTTTAAGTGAATTGTTGAGGGCAAATTAGGAATAAGTAGATTTTTGTTACAGTCCAGTAATGGAATGTTTATTGTACGCTTTACCCTAGAATTAATGGGATTTTTTAAGCAACAAGGTTTTCTATGAAGATTGATTGCTAAATGCTTATTTCTGTGAATATATATATTTTTTTTTTAATGCATCAATGTTAAAAAGATCGTCTCGAAATGCACTGAATTCATCTCGTAATTTAGTTAACAAAAAGTACATAAATTGCGACTGTTAAAAATTAAATTTTTTTTTTTTTTTTTTAATAAATAATTATTTACCAACAATCACGCCACGTTAACTGGTCCCGTGATAAGTTCGTAAAGAACTTGTGTTACAGGTACCAGATAACGGAAATAAATGTAAGATTTTTATTATACACATACATATATTTAATATACATCCATAACCCTGGAAAAGACATTTATATTTATCATACAAATATTTTCCCTTGGCGGGATTCGAACCCGCGACCCCCTTGTGTAGTGACCATGTCACTTACCACTACACCAGGCGACCGTTAAATTGATTATGCTCTTAATTTTTTTTAGTTTTGCTTATAATTACATTATAAATACAATTATTATTTCACATCTTGTGAATCAAACTCAAAGAAGAAAAAAATTAAATGTAATTAATGGCCTTTAAAATTTTATTTCGTTTCAATATTAATAAAAAGGTTTCAGTGTAATTTGCGATTCGGCTTATAAATTGCTTTTTTTATTCGATAGAAAAATTTAAATTCAACAACGTTATGCATATTATTGAAACAGGCGTATTCTCTCTCAAATCTATGTAGATTCAAATTACCAACATGTGACGGTCAAACGTGCTTAAACAAATTGCGGCATCATTACCGAATGCGAAATCCCATATTCCATTCTCATATTGTATTGTATCTACTGTTTTATTAATGGAATATTTGTTTTCGTTTGAAAAAAAATCTAAATCGTCTTAGTAACCAAAATTATCGTAAAGTCAATGATGTGGCGTCACACCGGTTTCTGGTGATTATGCTGATTCTGGTGATTTTTACTGACGGTAGGGCCTCTTGTGAGTCCGCACGGGTAGGTACCACCACCCTATTTATATCTGTCGTGAAGCAGTGATGCGTTTCGGTTTGAAGGGTGGGGCAGCCGTTGTAACTATACTTGAAACCTTAGAACTTATATCTCAAGATGGGTGGCGCATTTACGTTGTAGATGTGTATGGGGGGTCCAGTAACCACTTAACAGCAGGTGGGCTGTGAGCACGTCCACCCATCTAAGCGATAAAAAAAATGCTATTCGCCCATAGACACAGCCCACTGAGTTTCTCGCCGGATCTTCTCAGTGGGTCGCGTTTCCGATCCGGCGGTAGATTCTGCGAAACACTGCTTTTGCTACGGCCAGTGTTAGCAATACTCCCGGCTTGAGCTCCGTGAGCTCACCTACACTGAAACTCACCTACACCACCTAAGCTGAAATAGCCTCTCAACCTATACGTTAAGGAGAAGCTGAAATAGCCTCTCAAGGCTATCAGTACAGGTAGAAAAAAAATGGTTATCGAATGTTTTGGATTAAATAATCTAAAGCCACATAGTTAAAGAAAAAAAAAATTAAAAATAATATCCTTAGGAACGGAATGGTAAAATCAAAATTTACTTACAATTAAAAAAATAATAATATAGGTATTAAGAACGGAAACAGGAAGCCTAAAACTATTGAATAATATATTTTGTGTACATACTTCTTTACCATTTAACGGATCATGCTCCTATTACATTAGTTATTTTGTTCCGGTTATATCTTGAACTTTATATATCTTAATTTTGCCATAATAATATATTTCTTGCTCTATTAGGCAAAATGATTTCAACTTTGAAACACCTTAAGTGGTAGACGACCATTTGGTCGGTACAAACACCAGTGTAACTAAGATGTATTTCACACAATTTCCGAAATACGCACTCACCGAGTATTTTAATAATGAAACATAAAAGTTTAAATATATAATAATTTATAGAAAAGTAGAATGTAGTTAGCATTGATTTGATTAAAAAGTATTCGTTGAAAATAAGAGTAATAATAAAACCGCGAGATAAAATGTAAAAGTAGTATGAATATAAATTTAAATAATTGTTTTTTTTTGTTATATCGAAAGCCAGTGGCACTCAAACATAATTGATACAATAAACGCGGGACACATCTGTTTCAGTACCTAAGACACTTCATTTACCAATTAAACGTGTACCTACTGCTTATAATTCACGAAGCTCACCAAACACACATTACATACAATTAACTGATTGCCAATTCCGTTCGACTGTACCGTCCGATGCGCTTAATTGCGCCGTACATTCACAAAGACAATTAGTTAAGCGTCTGTGATGGCATAGTTCGAGGAATGGTAAATATTTTGGATGCATTTCATATCAAATTGCTGACGTACTACGCACAGTAAACAGGAGAGAGTGTGTTAAAAAATCGAAAGCTTTTTTTTGTATTCCAAGTATTATTATCTTTATCTATATATATATAAAAATGAATTGCTGTTCGTTAGTCTCGCTAAAACTCGAGAACGACTGGACCGATTTGATCAAATTTAGGTCTTGAATTATTCGTGAAAATCCAGAGAAGGTTTAAAGAGTAGATAAATATGAAAATGCTCAGAATTAAATAAAAATAACAATTTTGTTTTCCCTTTGATGTGTCCCCCGTCGGACGGATTCCTTTTGTTTGTTTTAAGTTTATATTATACAAAAGTTTAGGTCTTTTATTTATCGATTGAGGCACTACGAAGTCGGCCGGGTCAGCTAGTTATAAAAGAAAACTGGGATAGTATTGAGTTAAAGTTTTTCAAATAATAAATATATGAACAAAAATACCGGCATAAAAAGGGCATAACATTTTTTTCAAAATTTAACTTGAAATCGTTGTTCAAAGCTCTTTCACTAGCTGTTTAAGCGAGGTGAAAAAAAAATCATAAAAAGATCTTGAAAGTAAAATTTTCGCACAAAATCAATTGAGTTTATTTTATTTTGTGGAATCAAGTTCATTCATAGCATAATTTCCAATCGAAATAACTTAAGGACAGACATTCTGCCGTGCTTACGATAAATACAGTAAGTCACATTTTTGTCGATATTGAGTTAAGTATATATTTGGAATGTAGAGATTGAGATCTACATTTCTGTATATTTAAAATTTTAAAATGTGGTATAGAAACGTAAATAAGCTTAAGCATATCTACAGTAAGAAACATTTTGCGCCAAAACATACTTATTATAATTGCAGTATGGGCACATACGGTTGATTTTTTCATAAAGTTTAAACCACTTCCTATGTATTGATACAGTAAGTAATTTTGCTGTTATTATTTTTAAGATATGAGTAGTTTTCATCAAGTATCACTGAAACATATTAGCAGTAAGTACCACATACTATTATTATATTAATTGTTGAAAATAAAGCATTAGTTACTAAACCTTAACATATCTACAGTAAGTTGAACTTACTGTGTATATGATAAGTCAGCAAATTAAAGTATTTATTTTTATGCATAGTCGTAACAACAGCAAGATTCACTACTGTAATTATATTAAGGAATACTTCATATTATGCGTAGACTTGCCTGGAACATGTTAGGTAAACACGTTACTTACCGCAAATATTACAAGGTGTTTAGTTAAAGTTGAGAGGGCTTATTTCATACTAATGTATAAAACAGATCATAATATGAGATGTTGCAATCATTGGACTTTTTACAAGCCAAAATTATGAAGAACCAAAAGTTTCCTTAGGTGAAGTTTAAAAATAGTCCCAGAGGAATCACTGCAGATCGTAAAGTAGATATTATACAGAAGCTTGTACCTCTGATGCCTGAGAATAGAAGAGATTTTTGGTTAAACATTTCGAATTCTGCATCAAATCTATTAACCGAAGAGTTTTGAGTTCAGATAATTTTTTTTAAATAACAGGGATTATTTAAATTGCCGTTTTGTTGTAATAGGTACCTACTTCGAATTGACATAGAACCTTCATGGTTTGAGATTTTTTAGTGAACATGTGTAACGTTCGATTATCGACTTTCAGTTTTTTTTTATTAATCAGCTTAGACAAGAAAGATGGATATTTTGAAAATTCGAGTGATTTTTTAATAAGAGTTCCGACGCGGAACTAACGCTGCAAAAGCAGCACGCAACATCAATGTTGCGTTTGGAGAAGGGACTACTAATGAACGCAGCGTGCGTTTTAGTTTAAACGCTTTCGTGATGGAAATTTTGATTTGAAGAACGAACCACTTGGAAGACTGCCCACACCTGTGTATAACAATGAATTGAAAGAGATGGTGAGAGCTGATCCGAGCCAAACTACCCAGGAATTAGCGATATGGTTTAATGTTACCTTATCAACAATATTGACTCATTTGCACCAAATCAATGAAATTTTAAAAAAATGGGAAAAATGGGTGCATTATGATTTGACTGATCTGCAGAAAGAAACGCGTGTTGAACCTTGTGTTGCCTTATTGAATCGATACAGAAATGAAGTAATATCATGTGATGAAAAGCGATTCTTTACGATAACCGTAAGCGAAAAATGCAATGGCTGACCCTAGGTCAAACGCTGCAACAGTATCCTGAAGCAAAGCTTACCAATATATGTATAGTAATGGTAACTGTTTGGGGATCTCAACATGGTGTTATTCACTATAGGTTTCTCCGATCTGGTCAAGAAATAACGGTAAATGTCTACTATGCCGTACTCCGAACAATGATAGTAAAACTTGTATTGAAACAGCCCTGAATCCTGAATCGGTCTTCACCATTACTGCTCTATGATGACGCGAGACCTCACACAGCACGAGAAACCGTTTTAACTCTACAGGAACTGCAATTAGAAACCATTGGTCACCCCCCGTATTTGCTAGACCTTGCTCCAGCGGAATAAATACCATTTTTTTCGGATTTGGACAAGTTTCTAGGTGATAAAAACTTGTCGTCCCAGGAGGCAGTACAAAATGCTTTCACACAGTTTGTGAATCTAGATCACCAGAGTTCTATCGCAAAGAGATAAATGACCTTTCTATTAGATGGTAGCAATGTATAGATAATAACTGTAGATATTTTGATTCAATAAATATGTTAAATGAAGAAAAAAAAACGAATTTCAATTTTTCAGGTCAAATCGGCAATTTCATACTTTAACCCCTAATATGCTTATATTATGTAAGCCTACATATTACTAGTCAATTAAAGGACATTTACTATTTTACCATAAACTGTTACACAGGTGCTAATATTATTGATTTGTAAGATTGACTGATTTGATAATTTCTTGTATCGTGGATTTCATAATCTACATAATAATTTAGTAGTACATAATAACCGTCTTAAGAGGTTAAATGACTTATTAAAGATTATAAAGTACCTTATTAGATCAGGGTTGTGCAGCTGCGTTCTGTCAATCTACGTATTATTATTTTTATTATAAAGATTCCAAAAAGAATTGTATTAGTTTTTTTAGAAACAAAGTGTTTATTTTTGGTGGTTTTTTTATTCTCAATGCATAAAAAATTCAATAAATGGAACTGATTTTAAAACTGTATAGTCTTAACAAAGTTGTGTAATTATTCTATTAAGCTGTGATTTCATAAGATCTCTCTTGTTTCTTTTATCTACAAATAATATCGAGGAAGAGTAATTAATTATGGTTCCAGTGCTTTATGGTAGATGCCATAAGTTTACATATTGCTCCTAGCTATAATTACAGTAAGTGATTAAGTTTCATTAGGCAAATTGTGCAATTTTTGTTATTCTATTTAAACATTCACCTCATTCCGTAATCATAATTGCAGTATGTAGTTCAAACTAAAGATTGTTACAGTAAGTCACACACTTACTGTACCAATGCTAAAAAAATGTTTTTTTTTTAATTATAAATTCCTTAATATAAATATTTTTTCAAGCTTTATAATTTAAATACTATTTCTGAATAAAAATAATAATAGGCAAATCGTTACAAAAGCCTATATTTATCTTAAAAATTTATAAAAACTTAGGTATGCTTTATACTTCGCGAGAAACGTCAAAAGTAAAATTGAAATCTTTAACCGCGTTTTTCTCAAAAGTGTCTCCGAGGCACTTACTGTATATATCACAAGCACGGCAGCATTGCTAACCTAAAAAAAAAACTAACAAACTTACATTAGATTGATTACGTCAGATTCCTGAGATGGTCCGAACATCCGATCTGTATAGAGGTAGACTCAGTCGCACCACTGGTCTTCTCTAGCTATAAGGTTACCTTCATTTGAAATGGATCATAGATCTATAAAATATTGGACGAGGCAATGAATAAATGATGATCTTAGCGATTATACTTAATTTTTTTTAAGTATTGTTAAGATGGGTGGACGAGCTCAAGGCCCATTTGATAAGTTCTCAGCGTAGCCCATACAAATCAACCAGGTAAATTTATGACATGAGACATGAGTTCTAAGTCTCAGCTTTACGGTAGGTAGGTAGACGGGTTTGGCTTTGCGGTAAGCAGCGGCTTGGCTCTACCTCTGGCATTACTGAAGTCTATGGGCGACGGTAACCACTCACCATCAGGTGGGCCGTATGCACGTCTACTAAGGCAATAAATAAATAAAAAAATACTGAACGACAACTGCCCCACCCTTCAAACTAAAACGCATTACTACTTCACGGCAAATTACGGCAGAACTACTGATTACTGGAATTGTAATAAGATTATTCATTTCCAAAATTTTATTGGAATTAGCTTGTAACAGTTTACTTATGCAGCTTTTTATTGTCTTTTTGGGCAGACGTGGATATAATCCAGCTGATGGTGAGTGGTTGCCGTCGCTCATGCAAGTCAGCCAATAAAAAACAAAATTTATTTTAATAGGTTAATCAGAAAATAAGAGTAGTCTCCGCAAACTTCATTAGAAGAAATACACATCAAAGCAAAAACACAAATAGTCAACACCGAGCAGAAAAAATCTCCTCAAAACCGGATGGTACGTGGCAGAAACAATCTCTGGTAAAGCACTGTAAATTAACGCAGTGGTTCTAGGTAATATGCATGAACCTTAATCCGGTTACCGGGTATAGTCTGAGTAACCACTCAGTAACCAAGGCAACAACCGGGAGCCATTTACAAAACTTAAACTAGTAAAAACAACATGAATGCTATAAAAAATATTTGTTGTACTTACGTGCTTATCGTTGATCATAATTTTAGTCGCCATTATTTTTATTAACAGCCAATAGCCAAAGTCTTATCCAAAATAAAAGCCTCTAAGTTTTCAAGACGTCAACCGCTGGGTAATCGGATATTGTAAACCACAGTCCATTGCTCACAATCCAGTTTCACGAGTTCCCAGGAGTGTTGACACGATGTGCCGTCCCGTGTCTAAGTTTGAGTGAATTCTCAAAATCAATCTACGGAATGAACGAATGAATGAAGTCTTTTCGATACTTCATGTTTTATCGTGAATATCTAGAGGTTACAAAAATTGTTCAGGATTTAAAAAAAAAACATTTTAGCCAATGCTATATATAGCTTTGAAATACAGGATTTACTGTAATGGCTCCCGGCAAGGAAGCCTTGAAGTCCTGCTTAATTACTACTAATGAACTTATTCGGAAACAAATAAGCTTGACATAATCCCAATCGATTATTTTAAGAATAAGATGTGGTACATATGTATTTCATTAAAATCATCTAACGCGGCGTTAACAGTTTCGTCTGACCACTAGTGGGTTTCTCTGACAATGAGTATGGACTTGACTTAGTAAATTAACATCATTTTCGATTACGACAACTGTTGAAGAGTTTTTTGTATTTGTGCTTTGGGATCTCTTTAAGCGATTTGCAAATCATTACATTCGTCATAAAAGAACCGTTATGAACAAAAAAAGAGATATATCAAAGCCAAATCAACAAATGCATTCTAATCAACACACCATACTCGTCTTCAATAAACACAATTAATTTGATTGAACGTTCAAGAATCTCAAGCGCTGAATAATATGTAGCTAATTACCCAACAAGATATCAAATACTGACGATATTAGATATATTATAATTACTGACAGTAAATGTTATTATTATAGTGGATTGAATGATTAACAACACTAAGGGCGTGTAGGTAAGAAATATAATAGGTCTATAGGATCTATCTATTTAAATTCACTCATTTGTTTATTGATTGATGTTTCGTTTTCACTACATTTGTATAATTATCGATAAAAATACTGGTATTTATATAATACTAGTTCGGTCTCGGTAGCAATGGCGTAAAAATGGCTCACAACATTAATGAAATTCACGTAAGTAGACGCACGACTCGCTATTGGAAAACCGTTCGAATATGGAAATTTGAACTAAAAAGTTAACCCCGCTATCGCCCAAAAACTAAAGTCAACAACGACGAAGTAAGGCGACAGTGGAAGCAGACCAAATTAAATCTACCGCCGAGTTATCAGCAGCTTTCAACGTAAGTATCAAAATAATATTGGTCCATTTGCGTCAAATTGGCAAGGTATAAAAAACTTCATAAGTGAGTGCCGCATCAATCGAAAGATCGCCAGCACGACAAACGCGTTTTGATATCCCTTGCCCTGCTTCACATACACAGAAATGAAGAGATTTTGGAAAAATGACTATAATATAGCTTCACCACATAGTATAAAACAAAGTCGCTTTCTCTGTCCCTACATCTGTCTGTCCCTATGTATGCTTAAATCTTTAAAACTACGCTTCGGATTTTGATGCGGTTTTTTTTAATAGATAGAGTGATTGAAGAGGAAGGTTTACATATATAATAACATTCATTAAATAGTGGAGAAATAAATAATAAATTACAATTTCCGAAGCGAAGCGAGGGCGGGTCGCTACTTATTTATAATACACGGCAACTTTATAGGTAAATATCTAATATTTACGCAGACGGTATTGTTATAATATTGTATTTAATAGTTGCTGTTAGAGTTCTATATTGCTGAAGGTATATTTGCATGGTTGTAAACGTTGTATGTTAGGATCTTAGGTTTCCAATTACTATTATTAAAGTGAATTTTCATATTGGGTTTAGGTATTTGGTGAGCTTACGCTTGATTATAATAAGCAATGAGTGGTTAACGTTCTTGGATATTGTTTGTTCGTGCTACAATATTATTTGGGCTTTCACTTCGTGTGTCGTGGTAGGCGTTTATGGACTATATTACACTTCTTATTCTACCTTTTGTTTGAATCCAACATTTAGGTAATATCGGACTTGAAAGTAATAGATATGAATTAATGGGATGTTTGATTTAGTAAGCGAGATAAAGATAATAACGACAAACAAAGAATATCGGTATAAAGCCATAAAACATTAAGAACATTTTAAAACGACGTGGTTCGACGATATCTTCAATAAGACGAATACGTGAATCCAATTAGCCCAGGAGTATCACTTTGACAATACAATTCTATGTATGCAATATCAACATCATAACTTAAACCGACGAATTTACAACCACACATTTCAATCTCATTCCAACATAATATATTAGATAATACGAAACTGCATAATGGCTTCTGTTAATAACCTTATTAATTGACGGACGGATGATATTCGCGAATTAGTCTAATGTTATGATACCGTCAAAGGGAAACATTAATACTGGCGCTATTGAATGGCGTTATATTAATAATTATATCATCCTGAGATTATTTTGTCACCACATAATTTTGAGTATAAAGGCTATTTCTGCTGTAAAACCTTAGTGTATTCCAACTTACAGAGTAGAAAGATGTTCAAATTACTAAAGCTAAGAATGGGATGTGTCGAGAGTTTGAGTTTCAATTCGATTTTTTAGCATCATGGTACCTGTGACAAGAAAAGAGTTAAAAATGTACTCTGAGGAGCACTTGTTTGCATATAAAGCAAAATTTCTTGCTACTATCTGAATCAAAAGCACCTATAGTGCATTTCATGAGAAAAAAATTCATTCGCCTCTAAAATGAAGTCGTCTTCTGTACTTTCTAAGCGCAAAGATATAGACTTTCTTCAAGCGGAATTTAAAAAGATTCCTCGACAGTAAGTAGTGACTTGACGACGTATATGAGCAATGCTGATCACTCGTCGTCAGTTGGGCTATAAGTTAAAAAAATTACCCAACACCTCGGAAGGCAATCAAAAGAAGAATTTGCTAACACTAGCCCTGTCAAGAGCAGTGCTTCGCAGAATCTACCACTGGTTCGGAATCCCGACCCACTGAGAAAGTCCGACGAGAAACTCAGTGGGCTGTGTCTATGGGTTAGTTCACTTGTCAAACTCTTAGTCGTAATCTTCGATGAGTTTGACGAGGACGGAGACCGATGCTTGAGGGTCCTAAAAGCAGAGAGAGAGTATCTGCGAGATCCGATAAAACATGTTTCGGGCGATGGCTGCTTCACGTTGCCTCGTTGTGGTCAGATAAGTTCTGGTATAGTACTCGGAGAATGCGACTGCCCATTCACCACTGAATCCCTTAGTCACCTTTTCGAAGAGATGAGGTGGTAGCATTTTAGGCTGGAACTACATGCCCATAAGGCTGTAGATTTATCCACCACCCTGCCTATTTCTGCCGTGAAGCAGTAATGCGTTTCGGTTTGAAGGGTGGGGCAGCCGTTGTAACTATACTTGAGACCTTAAAACTTATATCTCAAGGTAGGTGGCGCATTTACGTTGTGGATGTCTATGGGCTCCAGTAACCACTTAACACCAGGTGGGCTGTGAGCTCGTCCACCCATCTAAGCAATAAAAAATAAAAACTTTTTTCTGAGATGGGCCCGGAGGCCTTTCCAGCTTAACCAAAATCTTTACCAAAATCGACGATTTATGTAAGCATTAATGCCCGTTCGTCGTTTATGAAAATAAATTGTTCAGGTTCAAAATTATACTGCATAATCATTACACTCATATATATTTTATCAATTAAATTTTAATAATTAATCGAAATTTAAATAGTTAAGTATAGAATTCTCGTAAAACTAAAAAAGAACCTAGTTAGTACGTTATAGCTTGCTGATGAAACTTTCTTGAGTTCAGACTGAAGATAATACTTACAAAGTTTCTACCTGCAGATGATTAAATTTAATTAAGATTCTCACGTTCTGTTCATGAAGGTTTTGCTAATGAAAAAAAAAAAAAAACACGAGCTCAAATGAATTCACTTTGTATTACGTGTTTAGTTTTTCGTTACGCTTAATTTCTGAGATATAGTGAATTTGGTACGAACAAAGTAGAAACAAAATTAACTAGAAGCATCGAGAATTTGTTCGACAGACGATTTGGGTTTTTGTTTTTTTGTGTACCTGAAAATATTAGATTGGATTAAGTATACACATATTTCTACTATAACGGGAATAATTCATAAAATACAATATTATTACTCGTATATTTTTTCATATCTCACAGTATAATTAAACATGAAATTAATGCCAGAAATACATAGTAGGTAGTAGGTTTTTTTTTTTTTTTTTTTTTTTTTTTTTTTTTTTTTTTTTTTTTTTTTTTTTTTTTTTTTTTTTTTTTTTTTTTTTTTTTTTTTTTTTTTTTGGTCATGAGGAAATCGCCCGACTTCCGCCCTCCACTGGGGAGACACATTATTTCATTGGTACTTTATTTTGTATCATTTCAATGGTCGATTTCTTTACTTTTGAAACTGATAAAAGTAGATAAATAAAATTCTGAATAAACAGTGAAGGACCATGATGAATATTCTCTGTAGTTTCTTTGCTCTGCTACCAATCCCCCGCACCCCTACGGTAGCAATAGCTACTTTCCCTAGTAAAAAAGTTGAAATCACGTAAGCACCCAACACCAGAACGTGGGATAGAAGAACCTGATTATGTTTTAACCTCCACAAAAATAAGTGGGCCATAAAAACATGATTCTGGATTAAAGTACGCAAAATTTTACGCCGGTACTTGAACGTCATGGGTTATGAAAGATAAACAACGTAGAAAGGTTTTTTATATAACAAAAATAAAGATTTATATACAGGATTTATATTTAAAACGATGCTTTGCGGTGGGAATGTGTGCAAGTATGCGACAATGACACATCATGCGGCCATAAACTGCAGAATAGCGATGTCAAGTGTGCAGTAGCTTCAGTAGCACAGTCATTGAAACCTACAGAAAGTATTTTTCATTAAATTAATTAAAGTTTAATAAAACCTTGGCTGGTGGTAGGGCGTTTTATTAGCTTCCACGGATAGGTACCACCACCCTGTCTATTTCTGCCGTCAAACAGTAGTGTGATTCGGTTTGAAGGATGGGGCAACTGTTGTAGTATAAAACTGAAACATAGAATTCATGTCTCATGTTCAGTGGCAGCATTTCCGTTGTTGATGTCTATTTAACACCAAATGAGCCGTGAGCTCGTCTTCCTAACTAGGCAGTCGCAAAGCAATCTAAACGTTTTGCCTTTGATCTTTGAAGCTTAGGTAAATTAGAACACTGCTTGTGATTATACTTTATGAGGGTACCCGTTGAAGAAACGTCAACAATATCTTTCACTGATTTGTATGGTAAATAGTATTGATTTATTAATCTAAGTAAAAATATTTAATTAATTCCTATTTGGTGTACCCGCGGCTTATAGCCAAGATAGCTAACTGAACTGAATACCCACCGGCCATTGACCTTATGAGCTTGACAGTTTTCTTCGTGTTACATTGCGTGTAGTGTGGTTGTGTTGCGTGTAGTTTTTTCTACAACACTTATGTCGACGTCGATTTGGGTTAAGTTACTGCATACGAAGCATTTAATTGTATTTCTAAGCAATTTTTTGATTTAAATGAGATGTGTGTACCAAAAAAAATAAGGAAGTAAAAATGATGATGCCGTATTGAATTCATCGTATAGTGTTTTTATAAAAAAACGCTCAAAGTTTCTATTTGACATATATCTTGATTGTATCTTAAAATTTGCAGATACCTTATATCATACATGAGAGGGACTACTTGTTAAACATTTTAGTTGTTATTAAAATTTGACACTATACATAAGAAACAAATTTAATATGAAATAAGTGTAAGAACACTACAACAATCCATATTTTTATTCTCAAATATTCGATGAATGAAACGTATCGTATGTTCATATTGAGTTCTCTGAAATATATTTGCACTCTGCAGTGCCATTTCGGTAAAGTATATTAAATTACAGGTAATAAAAACTCATACAATGGATGATAAAACTGCATGCAGTCGCTCCACCGGCGAGCCCGTGAGGTAGTTACGTTTATTTTGACAACTCTGTGATTTTATGCGTTATTAAATTTAATAGGATTCAAGCGAAACCTTAAATAGTCTCGGTGCCATTTTGCGATATCGTACCAGCTATTAGCGTTATAAGGAACAGTGTTTACGCTCTAAGTGTTACGAATTGTTCGTCACGATCTTTCGCTGTTTTAGTTAGACTAGAGGTCCCGCAGTAGTCGAAATTCGACTATAATTAATTGGAATTGTAAGTTTGTACACTATTATGATTGTATTTTATACTTCTATAATCACAAATTTCGCCAAGACCGCACTATAAAAAATATTAACAAAGGCAAACAATATTTAATCTATTCTCAATTTGACAACAGACGTCAAGAACAAAAGTTTGACAATAAATAGTATGCATGCGTGTGTGCGTCAAATACACGGTATGTAGTGTGTGTAATGTTTTCTTTATTGATTTAATGTATCTTTTATGCATTATTTAAAAAAAATATTAGCATTGTGCACTTCTTCTCTATATTCTCTATAAGCGTGGAAAATTTCATACTCCTCCGTCCGCGCAATTTTCGTAAAAAGGGACACAAAGTTTTTGCTTCACGTATTAATATATAGATAACCAAAGGTTCTTTTGAGGCGTTTCAAGAAATCATTTGTTACAGTAACACGTTATAGATAGTAGTAAGATTTGGAAATTATTCGAATTCACTAGGCCACTGAGTCATTATAATTAAGTATCGCCATCCTGCCTGATTGTATCACGAAGTTGTTGAAGTTCATGTGGGCTGTGAACTACTCCACCTATTTACTGGTGGTAGGACCTCTTGTGAGTCCGCGCGGGTGAGTACCACCACCTTGCCTATTTCTGCCGTGAAGCAGTAATGCGTTTCGGTTTGAAGGGTGGGGCAACCGTTTTAACTATACTTGAGACCTTAGAGCTTATATCTCAAGATGGGTGGCGCATTTGCGTTGTGTTGCGTCTCCATTAACCAATTAACACCAGGTGGGCTAGGAGCTCGTAAGTAGTGAGCTCATCCGTTGTTGCAGTGTTTCTGATACAGCATATCAGTCTAACTCTATATAATAATATGAAATTAATAAAAAAAATTAACAGTTAATTAAAATTTCCTTACTTAATAACATCGAAATCGAATCATTCTAAGCCTTTTAATTTATTCAACGAACTTACGAAATTCGCGAGATAAAATTAATATTTTCTATGAGACCCTCGTATATTCTGCAGCCAGGGAACCCGTTCAAAGACTTTAGATTACACAAGTTTTCAAATTAGATCGAATTATACATCACAAAGTCGGATGCTTCACGAGTTTCGTCTCAGAACATCAATAAATTCAAAGAGAGCAAATATCTCGATCTAACGAAATTACGTTCAGCTTAATCGTTTCTGAATGGTAGTTCATTTTAAACAATCTCGTGTTGAATCGTAACGTGTATTTAAAACTAAACTGATCTATTTATTATGTAAAGTTATCCTAATACTCCAAAGTGATTTGTTAGAAAATTGCAGTTTCTAATTCCAATGCGGCCTATTTTATATATTAATTGGACTGACTACAGTAATGTTCTTCGATGATCGAAGCCAATCTACAAAAAAAGGTGGATGATGACTTTGATGAGCCTGACTTTCTTGAATGCATTAGACTAACCTTTTTTTTTTTTGTTCAGGAGGAGATCGCCGGACTTCCGCCCTGGATGGAAGGCGGGGCATGACAGGGTCGAACTGACTAAAGCCTCCTGTCGTTCAACAACCAACGTCCAAACCTCGCATATGAGATAGAACTAATTAAAAGGCAAAGGGGGGAAGTGAAGCGTTTAGTGCGGAGCACATCTCTCCCATCAACCTCCCCCACGGGACGCCAGACCGGCGGTCGTCGGCGCCACGACCACCAGCCCTCTCAGTCGGCAGGCTATCCGAAGCCCGCCTAGATGGCGCCGGTTAGAGTGAGTGTTAGAATAGCCGAGCCTTGAAACGATGCAGAACCTACAAATGCGTTGCATTTACTTAATGTTGATCCCAAGTAGGTAGTGTTTTTTTTTTATTGCATACAGGGAGAATGAGCTCACAGCCCACCTGGTGTTAAACAGTTACCGGAGCCCACAGACAAGTATAGTTACGACGGCTGCCCCACCCTTTAAACCGAAACGTATAACTGCTTCACGGCAGAAATAGGCAGGGAGGTGGTACGTACCCGTGCGGACTCACAAGAGGTCCTATCACCAGCAATTTCACAAATTATAATTTTGCGGGTTTGATTTTTATTACACCATGTTATTCCTTCATCGTGGAAGCCAATCGTGAATATCTGTAATCTACATATCTGTTAAATACGTATTTCATTAGAAATATTGTGTACACAGTATGCTGTACGACCCAAAAAGTATACAGAAATGTAGAATAGCAATTAAAGCATTGCAAAGCAAAACAAAACATGTGAATCCGGTTTGGTTCTCTCCAATTTTATCGACTTACCATAAATCATCGACAATCAAAATTTTCAAAGGGCATCACTAAGCGCAATGGCTGTAGGCGAAGCTCGCACGAATTACATGAAACATCATTCATTCCACAGCTTGCACCTATCGCTCGTTTAGGAGATTTGTATGAAACATTATTGCATTGAGTTATAGAATATCCATGCATGCGCTGGACGCAACGTTGACGAATAAATAATGAATTTCAAATGAAATGAGAATGATTTTTCTTTTTAAAAAAAGAAAAAAAAAAATGTTTACTACAAGAATTTATTGGCTGTATTTCTGTGATTCTAGAGCTGATTTGCAAATTCTACAATTCCTTAAGAGGTGATTGATGTTAAATAGGCGAAACCATCATAATATTCAAATCCTTAAACAGGTATGTAATCTTGCATTCTTATCCTTAAATTATATGATGACAAATTTACTTTTGGTGTGTGGTATCTAGTTGTTTGTAAGCTACCTATGACAGTAAAATAAAAAGAGCTTCCTATATTTAGATTGTCACACTATTTGATTTAACTCAACGTTCTTTACCCAATTGAAAATTACCCATGTTGAAGTGTAAATAAGATATCCTATACTCTTGTAGTGATGATAGCATAACTGAAACTTTTTTTTGTTGAAAATATGTAATTACCTAGTGTTACTAAGCAAATTCCACGATATCCCTTAATGTTTACAATTTATTCGATCGTAAAACACCTTCTCGGCATTCTGTAGGCATTAATCTTCGACACTTCAATATCCCGTGGAGGTGTTATCAAGTATCCTTGGTGCAGGCTTACAGAGTGCAAGTCAAGATTACAGCCCATTCATCACAACCTATCGCTTTCAATCAATGCCTGTAAAACATAATTTTATAGAATTGAAAGCCACAATATAACAATTTGTGAATTAATAATATTTTACTGAAATATTTACATGTACCAGTCGCTAAGCTGCGTGGGGGCTGAAAGATCTATGAATTATACAAATGTGGTATAGACCTCAAATCTTCAGCGGGATGGATATAATATGCTCTGCGTACACCCTGTCCCGCCGTCTCAACAGCTCCGACTGGGCTCCGGCCCGGTCCGGGGTAGGGCGCCAAATGTGAGCGGTTTTAGTTTTTAGTGAGGTTCAACTCTCGTATGTGGCGATTTTCTCCTTTGGAAAAAAAAGACCTCAAGTCTTAAGGTGCGTCTCGTGTTATTATCTCTATGGACTACAGTAACCACTCTACGCCAGGACCGTGAGCTCCTGCAACCGTCACAGTATTAATTATTAGTAATCATGCAAATTAAGATACAATGTTTTTTCATGTTTGATCACTACGATTATAAGAAAATATAAAAGGAGATTGAATTATTCTTAAAAGGAAAGTTTATAATTAGTGTTATAAGTGTTGATAAGAATTAATTAGAGTTACCTTTATTTTCACTGTCAAACAAAACTCATGGTATGAGTCTGGGTGATATTTTAGTAACCTCAATGGGTTATTCAAGCTACACCAACGTGTAGACGAGGTCACGGGGCTCAGTCTGGCGACTTTGCTAACACTAACCCTAGCAAGAGCAGTGCGTCGCTACCTACCACCGAATCGGAATTGCGACCTACTGGCGTGAAATTCAATGTGCTGGTTCTGTGAGTAAATTTTTACGACGACCCCTTCGTCGGAATTGACGGGTTTGACGAGAACGGTGACCGGTGCTTTGAATGCCTAAAACCGATACTAGATAGCGATAATGAACCGGGAGGATCCGAAGTGACGTGTTTATATGATGGATGGTGTATCTATGTTTACCCGTATTATGTATATTTAAAAAAAAGATTAGTGTAGTTTTGGTTTAAGCATATTTGAATTTTACTAATCTTATTTCACTTCATAACTTTATGGAACTATTACGTTCAGCGCACGAGCGACTTTCCAAGATTAATTTCTTAATTTCAGTTATTTCAAAGCGCACACGAAATTCAAGTGTTAACGCTCAACGCCGTGGAGGAGAGAATTTAGTAATTTCCTTAATAGTCTTCCTACTGTTTATTGTTTTATTGTACCGAACCTACAACGTGTAATTTTCTTGGTATAATTTTAGATTACTTTATGTTAAAGAAGGGTATCCATTTACTAGAGTTTTATTTGTTTTCTTAAAGTGTATTAGGCTTGAGTTTTTTTTAAGTCCATCGCAGAGTTTTTCATTTCAAGTTAAGACCCAAAAGTTTTTATAATTTCTAATAAAGTTTTATTTCCAAACTACCTCTTCTACCTACTATTATCACAAAACATATAAGGATTTAACATACGTACCAATAATTTATTTAATTCAATACCAGTTTTTAATGTTTTTCTGTTTTTCAGAACCAGTCAGAACCAATTTCAAACATAACAGCTTACCAAAGAGATTTAAAATGGGGTAGTTATATAAAATTTTAAAGTCTCTGCTGAAAACATCTCGATTAAATTCTCTTTGACTCGTTACAAAATGACACGTACCAGTTGTTACTTTGTTTGGAATAATGTTTTTTGTCATTTTATTCATTCATATTCAAAGCTTTACAATAAACTTTAATATATCAAAACAAAACAGGGAAATTTGTGAGTATTCTGAAACAAAATATACAACAACAAACATAAGAGAATACAACAAAAAGTTTACCGATGATGAACTCAACAAAGCTTTTGATGAGAATTTTAAATTACATAAAGGGAAAAAAGAAAAATCCCTAGATGGATCCCAGGAGGCTCTGCAAAGAAAATCAAGGGATGCGGCGAATACGAGTAACGAAGGCTTGGAATGTTTGTCGTGCTATGCGGACGGGATTTCCGCTACAGATGAGAATTGTTATAAGGGATCAGGGTAAGTAAATATGTTAATTAACTTTTTCTTAATACAAAGCCCTAGTCTTGTTTTCATTGTTTGTTTTGATACCACCAAGCTAACAATCAGTGTCTAACAAATAATTTTTTTTTTCTGAAGAAATGAATTTGGTACACACAATGTTGAATCTGCAGTTGTGTACTCAACTTTAGTCACTGGTCACTAGATGTATATTAAATAATATACGTTATTTATAAGCTAACTAGCTGTACCCCCCGCCGCTTCGCTGGGCATTTAAAATTAACATTATTATTTCTTACCCCCACAAAGATTCACATCATTAACGCCTCCGCAACTAGTGTAGGGAGTCCAACACTCATATAAATATTAGCCTATCCATTAAGTACATGTATTTTCTAGATGGATACCAAGTTTCAAATCAATCGGATGCATGGTTCAGTAGTTGTAACGGAACATCCGTAAAAACCACTACAGATTTATATATTAGTATAGATAATAAAATTATCTCTGAAAATAGTGACTGTACCGAAACGATTATTCCACTTTGCTCCAATTGAACGCAATTTTAATGTTTTAGCGTAATAATTATTTTTTATACTAGATTAATTTCTTCCAAAATTAGATTTTACTTGACAATTTGGTGTTTTATTCCTTTAATACATTTTTTTAAGGGTTTCGACACAAAAATGTTTGGATGCCGAAAAGTGCTATATCGAACTTCACCCTTTATACATAAAAAGGGGATGTGTATTACCTGGATCGCTAAATAGAACGTTTGTATGCAAATGTCCTTTATGTAACGATAAGCCTTCGTACGACCCCGCCTATTACGAATATACGAAACTTAGCGATTGGGAATATGATAACGAGCGCCTTAAGAAGCCTCTGATGTCGGTAAGCCTTATGTGTAAGGTTTGCGAAACTAAAGGGGTGAATAACTTTTTAGATAATATCTGTAAAAGTGGTCTAAGGTCAGTCTCCTAGCAGTGTTATTGGTAAATTTGAATTTATAACGGATAATTAAATAAACACGTAAATATTTTTAGAACCAAGTCTAAGGTTTGTGCTCGTGGTCAATACTGTTTTATCAACATCGACGAGCAAACAGATTTTGTGTCAAGAGGATGTATAAGTGAACCCGTCTACAACAAGTTTTATAAATTTTGTGATGAATCAAATTGTAATAAAATACCATTTCATAATATCAAACGACATAATCCCTATCTGAAAACTTTACAGATGACAAGGATATCAAGCCAATTTTCGTCTTCCGTAGGCACTTCTAATCTAATTTTTATTTATTTCATTGTTCTAGAAATATTTTAATGTAATAACTATTATTAATAAATTTAATGTAGAAAAATATAAAACTATACGGAATAAATACTATTTAGTATATTTTACAAAATGACGTTTGCCTTTCTTGTAGATTGCTTAGAAATTCTTACGTGTCATACACACATCGCTGTTGGCAACAACTTGTTTTAAAAACATAAATAAATCTTATCATGTAGTACTAGCATGAAAATAAGTGGGATTAGCATTGTTTTAACTATTTTCGCATTCCGAACAAGTACAGGGAAGTCACAGAATAACAATAAATATTTACCGTCGTTTAGAATACATGCTGAAGAATCAGAACATTATGATGGTGTAAAATCTCATAAAGATAACGAAAGCAGTAATCTAGTAGCTTTCTTAGTGGAAAATGTTAAAAGGATTTTTGACGATTTACACGAAACTACTTCAATAATAGATAGATCATTTGAAAAATTAGATACACTCTCGGAGGTACAAACACAAACTCTAAATCATGATGATGAAAATGAAGATGAAAATATTAATGTTGAGAAATCTTCTGAGGCTACAACATATAACACTAAAATTGCTGGTAAAGTTGATGAAGCATATAATAAAGTTACAAAAAGAAGAAAAGTCAATGATGCTACTACAATAAATTATCAGATACATTTATCACGCGATTTAATGTATCACAAAACTTCATCTCTAGCTGAGCAACTAACGAATCGTGCTGAGAATAATACAAATTGTAACTTGTTGTATGAAACGCAATTAGAAAGATTTGCACATCGACGTCGATCGTGTATCGCATGTGATAATATAATGGCAAAAGATTGTAGTGACCCCAAGAATAAACTGTGAGTAAATAAATACTTACTTACTTTCAAAAAGCAAGTAATTTCATTAAAACCCAGTTATTGAAGTCTAACCGGGTTAAAAAAGGTAATGATAGTTCCGTTTAGAATAACAGAGCAGGTTTTTTTGCATCATAAATATTTATATTTGCCTCTCTATTTTAGATTCCGATTACAATTCATTCATTACATATTTTTAATTGAACATTTCTTGAAACAATATAGAGTAAGCGCCGCATTCCAAAAATTTTTGCTAATTTATAATTTTAATAGTTTATTTAAAATATAATAAACGTACTGTCGTTTTTAAAGAACAATTTTATGTTTCAGTGTGCCTTCTATTTTATGCGAACGTGAAGACGATTTGTGTTATTCAATGCACACTCCATTTGGAATTATCGATCGTGGATGTTTCAATGTGAATTACAATATTAGCACCTATGTCTGTTCCTGCAATCTTTGTAACTACATATCCATTTCTGAAATGCCATATATTTTCTCCAGCAAGCGCGATTGGGTCGATAATGTTGTTGAGCTCTCACGTACGATACGATTTAGAAAATCGGTTTTTAAAGATATGTCTTGCTTGAGATGTGAAGTTAACGTGACCACCGAAAGAGGAGATATGCTCGATAGCGCAAATTGCTTGGAAGGTAACGTGTAGGTATTTTACACTTATTTTCGTTTAAAAAATAGAAATTAATTATTCGGTTATATTCACAATTAGGCATATTTAAGTCTAACAATATATGAATGAAACACAGACAATTATCAGAATGGCGTAGGCCAAAAGGCAGTAGACATTGACTGCGGCAACGAAGTACTTAAAATGTTTTATTCTAATAGATAATTTATTGAGGAAAATTGAATACAGATACACCGAACATTTACGAACTCTTTTAATATTTACAATATTTCAGAGGTTTATTACCCAGAGAAATATGCGGCGAAGACGAAATATGTGTTGTGAAATCAATTAGAAGTCAAGGCTATATTTGGAGAGGTTGTGCTAAGTCTCCACTGTACAATTACTGGTGGAAATACTGTGACAGTGATCTTTGTAACTATGACAGCATAACATCTATTTATGACTTTTTGTAGCTATATCACTAATTGGCTATTGTATATGTATATTAATTTCAAATATTATCGTGTCCACATTTTTTTATATAAATAATTTAAATAAATAATTATAAAATTATTTATTCCCATTTACCTTTATAAAAGTTCGCAAGTGCGGAAAGTGGAATATTTAAACGATTCTTAGAAATATTTTTCAGAGTAAATGAGCTTTAACCTTTAAGAAAACGTTGCGTTTCAGAATTGGCAAGCCTTCGAGTTAAGCGTCTCTATCCGTAATCTAATTGAATTTCACGGTCGTGGATGTTCCCCTTTGAAGGATTCCATCTGGTGGAAACCCGTGGGCACGAGTATTTGAAAACGCTAAGCCGTTGAACCAGAATCGTGGAGATGTATCGCAGTTCGATTTTACAGTTAAATGAATCGCGGTTATGAAATAAAGGTATTTTGTATGCAATTTGAAGATGTAAACATTTTTAGGCGATACGGAAATAAATACCTAAAAACACGGTAGGTAGGTGGACGGTAGGTAGGTCGGACGGATTAAAAATCAAAGTAAATATTAAAAGTGATTTTTTTATCATAAACTCGAATCACTTATATTGATGGTTTTTTAGTTGAAGTTGAATTCAAGGTGCTACAGTATTTTTTATTTTAACTTATTTCCATAGGACTTTTAGTTTTGCCGGAAAAAAACGTTTTTTACCCTTAACCCTTAACACTTAATGCGTTGAACGTGAGCTACATGGAAGCCGGGGGGGGGGGGTGTTAGGTTTTATTTTAGTTATGGAATTTCTTGATTCGGTCGCCGCGCTCAAAGCCCGCGATAAAGGCAATGCAATAGTTTAAAATATGGAAAATCTCGGATGGCTGGCAATTTCCTTTCTTTAGGTCGAATCCTCGAGGGATACTCGATGCGTCCAACGTTAGTCTACAACGTGGTTGCTTTTTAAATGTTATCTTTTACAAAATACCCTATGATACTAGCTTATTATCATATTTTAAATTTTAGTAAACTTTTCTCTATTATATTCACAAGTTGAACAATTACTTTTGAATGCAGATGAGCAAACAGCCCAATTAATGGTGAGTAGTCGCTCATCACTCGATTGGAAACTCATTTAAAGAAGCACATTCATATTGTGAGCAATGAGCTTGTCTGCTCATTCGAAAGTAATACAGACAAACCTTTATTGTTATTGTTTTTTGCTTATCAACTTTTATTTTATTTATCGAAAAAAAAACAGTATTTTTTTATGATAGCTAAACATATCGAAATACGTACTAAGTTACACAGCAAAACAATAAACACACTTTCATTGTACGATATTAAAATCAGCTCTGCATTTAAAACTTCCAAATTGATTTCAAAGTGTTATGAAAACTAGCTTTTTACCTGGCACGAGCTTCCATAGGCTTGGATTCTTGCCAAAATGTCGAGAACTTACAGCTCGCTACAAAAATAAAGATTTTTTGCTTAAGATATCACCACAGTATTGTGACGACGATATTTACGGTGCAAAGAGTATACATACTTAACTGGCGGTAGGACCTCTTGTGAGTCCGCACGGGTAGGTACCACCACCCTGCCTATTTCTGCCGTGAAGCAGTAATGCGTTTCGGTTTGAAGGGTGGGGCAGCCGTTGTAACTATAATTGAGACCTTAGAACTTATATCTCAAGATGGGTGGCGCATTTACGTTGTAGATGTCTATGGGCTCCAGTAACCACTTAACACCAGGTGGGCTGTGAGCTCGTCCACTCATCTAAGCAATAAAAAAACATATATTTAAAGACATCGGTGCTAAATAACACCTGGCGGGTGTTAAATTCATTTTCCTATGTAAACCCCGTTAAAAACTCAAGAAAATCACTCATTTATCTGGTGCGTGATTTTATCAACGCTCTTCAAGTAAAGTTTCAAATGAGTCCTCTGGCAATAATGGCGGCTTGCACTTATGCTCTCCGTAAGCGAGGGTAACCACCAATCATGTTGTTGACTACATGGTCGTCTGCTTTCTAAAGCAATAAAAACAATTATTCTCGGGCACTTTACACAAAAACAAAATTTACAAAACAATTTTACTAATATGTAAACAGTTTGTTAGATATAGTAAGTACACTTTACCGAACGTTCTGTAATTATAGCAGTAATCCTGTTTTAAAAAAACAGTCGAACTATATAAAAACCACAATAACCACATCTCGAATTCAAAGCGATGATTTCTCGCCCTTACTAGATTTTATAATAACAGTGTTTCCTTTGCCGTGTATGGTATTACTGTGGGCAGTGCAACCAAAGAATATGAGAGCTAGAACGATAAAGAAGTAAGTGCATACATCAGAAAGTGAATTCTATCATCGTATCGTAATACTGTGATAATTCGTAACCAGCCACTCGTTGCGGCTCAAGCGACGTGTTGTAAGCCCGCACGGGTAGGTACCCCGCCTGCATTCTCGCTCACGACTCGGTCGTGCGCGGACGTGCTTTCCGATCCGTGGCCCGCTTGCGAGCTGCGTCTCTGAACTCACAGTTGTGCTCGACAGTGTAGTGACCGTGAATACATCGTGCGTACAATTCGGTAGTGCGGACGTGCCGATCCGTTGGTCGCTTGCGATTTGCGTCTCGGAGTCCATTTTTGTGCGCTAAAGTTTTGTAACCGCGAACCCACCCTTACCAACTGCCTTTTTCAAGGCAAAACCAATCGCTACGTTCAGGCTTCCTGTGGCACTCACAGGCTAGCGATTTCCTAACCCTTCCCAAAACAACAGTCTTTTTCAAGACTAGACCCCCGCTCGCGATTCTGCCTGCTGTAGCACTATACAGCCCGAGCGGGTTCCTTTCCTTTTCCCCGCCGATTGCCGTTTTCACGGCATAGGCATTCCCCCCCCCTGCTCCTTGCTGTCCTGCAGCACAGGGGGGTTACAAATCCTATCCGGGGCCTCGCCTTTCGGCGAGTTCAACAAAAGTCCCGGGGCCGCCCCCCCCGGGCAAGAAGACCGAAAAATGGAAGAAGATTGTGCTAGTGATATTGTCGGGTTCCTCCGGGATAGGTACCCGTCAATTAGGGCCGAGTACCTAGAGTTTAGGGCCGCCCGTGGCAATCCCTCCCCCCCCGCGTCCGTCGCCGCGTACTTCAAACGTGCCTCGGAGGCACGCCGCGCGCCCCCCGCCGCCGCGTCAAGTTCGAGCGCACGTTCCGACGTAGCGACTCACGAAGCGCCTAACGCTACCCCCACCCCCGCGCCCGCGTCGACTACGTCATCGCGCGTTTCGTCCGTCGCGACCTCGATCGTTTCGAGTTCAGGCTCCGATACCGAATCGGAGATGGATTTCGAATCCGCGTCAAGCCCTCAGCCTGGAACTTCGGATGGGTTCCAAACCGTAACGCGCGGTAAAAAGCGTACTCGCGCCATGGAGTCCCGGAGCTCCACGACGAAGCAGACTAAATCCGCGACCGCCTCCCGCCCGCAGGTAGTCGTGACACCGGAGTCGGACTCCGCTCGCCGTGTAACCCCACCGCCGCGTCCCAAACCCGCGCCCGCTCCTAAAGTAGCTGCCCCGCCCCCGCTGATTCTCCAGGAAAAAACTGCGTGGAACCGCGTTTCCCAGGCCCTTCAGGCAAATAAAATTAATTATACCCATGCGCGTAACGTCGCGCATGGGATTCAGATAAAGGTCGCAACGCCGGGCGACCATAGGGCCCTCTCTTCATACCTCCGAAAGGAGAACATAGGTTTTCACACCTATGCTCTTCAGGAGGACCGCGAGCTCCGCGTAGTAATACGCGGAGTCCCAAAAGAGCTAGATATCGAGTACATTAAGGAGGATCTGACCGCTCAGTCCCTCCCGCTAGTTAGTGTGCACCGGATGTACAGTGGGCGGTCCAAACAGCCCTACAACATGATTCTAGTAGCGCTAGAACCCACCCCGGAGGCCAAAAAGAAGATCGCAGGTCTCACGACAATTTGCGGCCTATCCGGGATCTCAATTGAAGCCCCCCATAGACGTGGCACTCCCGGGCAGTGCTACAGATGCCAGCTTTACGGCCACTCGGCTCGTAATTGCCACGCGCGCCCCCGCTGCGTAAAGTGCCTCGGCGACCACGCCACACTAGATTGCTCGCGTGTTAGGGAAACCGCGACCGAACCTCCAAGCTGTGTCCTATGCCTTAAGCAAGGGCACCCCGCGAACTACCGTGGATGTCCTAGGGCTCCGCGAAAACGTCCGACCCACCCAGCCCCCCGAACCGTCGGCCCAAAGACTTCGGCGCCTTCAGTGCCGAAACCCGCCTTCGTGCCGGCTGCAGTTCCCACGGTGTCGGCGTGGAAAAAACCGCTGCCGTATACGAAGGCGGGAACGGAAACCGCACCCCCGCCCCCGCTCGTGACACGCCCCGCGCCCCAGCCCCTGCTCGCACCTCGCCCCGCGCCCGCGTTCCGTCCCCCGCAACCCTCTGCCGTCAACGACTTCGCGCTCGTGCGTGACTTCGTCACCGCAGTCAACTTCGACCGTCTGCGATCGTTCGCAGACGCGATACGTAGGTCGGTAACCCCCGAACAGCGGCTCGCGGCCGCTTTCGATCACATGGACGTCTACGAGTCCGTGTCGCGTACGTTATAAAATCTTTACCGATAATCAATGGCGCAAAAAGGTAGAGAAAAACCGTATTCCCTTACGTTAGCATTCTATAATGCTAACGGACTCGCGTGGCAACGCGATCAAATTTTTGAATTCCTCCGCGATAATCTTGTAGATATTCTATTAGTGCAGGAAACCTGTCTGAAGCCCTCGCGTCGCGACCCGAAAGTCGCGAACTACGTCATGGTTAGGAATGACAGACTCACCGCCTCCAAAGGCGGGACTGCCATTTACTATAGACGGGCCCTGCACGTTGTCCCTCTCGATACTCCCTCGCTCTTACATATCGAGGCGTCAGTGTGCCGTATCTCGCTGACGGGACACCAGCCGATCGTCATCGCATCCGTTTATCTCCCCCCGGACAAGCCCCTTCTGAGCAGTGACATCGAGTCACTGTTCGGCATGGGAGACTCTGTCATCCTGGCAGGCGATCTAAATTGCCACCACACTAGGTGGAACTGCCATCGTACAAACGTCAACGGTAGGCGTCTCGACGCGTTTATAGACGACCTCACCTTTGAAATAGTCGGTCCCCCAACTCCAACATGTTATCCGTATAACATCGCGCTCCGTCCGAGCACTATAGACCTGGCATTGCTTAGGAACGTAACTCTGCGCTTGCGTTCCATCGAAGCAATGTCAGAGCTCGACTCAGACCACCGACCTGTCGTTATGCAGCTCGGTCGCCCTCACAACCCAGTCACTGTTACGAGGACCATGGTGGATTGGAATAAGCTGGGCACGTGCCTAGCCGACGCCGCTCCGCCAATCCTCCCTTGCGGCCCGGATTCGAATCCATCCCCCGAGGACACCGTCGAATCCATAAACATCATTACCGATCACATCTCTTCCGCGATCATTAGATCTTCAAAAGAAGTCGATGTGGAGGACAGCTTCCACCGCATCAGACTGTCCCCCGATCTTAGGAATCTCTTAAGAGTTAGGAACGCGGCAATCCGGGCCTACGATCGTCTTCCCACGCATTCAAACCGGATTCGGATGCGTCGTCTACAACGCGAAGTCCACTCCCGCTTAAGCGACGCGCGTAACGATAATTGGCATAGTTATCTAGAACAACTCGCGCCCTCCCACCAAGCATACTGGCGACTAGCTAGGACTCTCAAATCCGAAACTACCGCTACTATGCCTCCCCTCATACGCCCTTCAGGCCAACCACCGGCATTCGATGACGATGACAAGGCTGAGCTGCTGGCCGATGCACTGCAAGAGCAGTGCACCACCAGCACTCAACACGCGGACCCCGAACACACCGAGTTAGTCGACAGGGAGGTCGAGCGCAGAGCTTCCCTGCCGCCCTCGGACGCGTTACCCCCCATTACCACTGACGAAGTTAGAGACGCGATCCACAACCTCCAACCTAGGAAGGCACCCGGCTCCGACGGCATCCACAACCGCGCGCTAAAATTTTTGCCAGTCCAACTGATAGCAATGTTGGCTACAATTTTAAATGCCGCTATGACGCACTGCATCTTTCCCGCGGTGTGGAAAGAAGCGGACGTTATCGGTATACATAAGCCGGGCAAACCGACAAACGAAACTTCTAGTTACCGTCCGATTAGTCTCCTCTCGACGATAGGAAAAATATACGAACGGCTCCTTAGGAAACGCCTCTGGGATTTTGTTACCGCGAACAAAATTCTCATTGACGAACAGTTCGGATTCCGCTCTAAACACTCGTGCGTACAACAAGTGCACCGCCTCACGGAGCACATTCTGATAGGACTAAATAGGCGTAAACAAATCCCGACCGGCGCCCTCTTCTTCGACATCGCGAAGGCGTTCGACAAAGTCTGGCACAACGGTTTAATTTATAAACTGTACAACATGGGAGTGCCAGACAGACTCGTGCTCATCATACGAGACTTCTTGTCGAACCGTTCGTTTCGATATCGAGTAGAGGGAACTCGTTCTCGTCCCCGTCAACTGACCGCCGGAGTCCCGCAAGGCTCCGCGCTCTCCCCGTTATTATTTAGTTTGTATATCAATGATATACCCCGGTCTCCGGAGACCCATCTAGCGCTCCTCGCCGATGACACGGCTATCTACTACTCGTGTAGGAAGATGTCGCTGCTTCATCGGCGACTCCAGATCGCAGTAGCCACCATGGGACAGTGGTTCCGGAAGTGGCGAATAGACATCAACCCCACGAAAAGCGCAGCGGTGCTCTTCAAAAGGGGTCGCCCTCCGAAGATCACTTCGAGCATCCCACTCCGTAGTAGGCGCGCAAACACCTCCTCCGTTAGTCCCATCACTCTCTTTGGCCAGCCCATTCCGTGGGTCTCGAAGGTCAAATATCTAGGCGTCACCCTCGACAGAGGGATGACATTCCGTCCCCATATAAAAACGGTACGCGACCGCGCCGCGTTTATTCTAGGACGACTCTATCGAATGCTTTGTAGTCGAAGCAAACTGTCCCTCCGCAATAAGGTAACTCTCTACAAAACTTGTATACGCCCCGTCATGACGTATGCAAGCGTAGTGTTCGCTCACGCAGCCCGCACCAACTTGAAATCCCTTCAGGTTATTCAATCACGATTCTGCAGGATAGCCGTCGGAGCGCCTTGGTTCCTTAGGAATGTGGATCTCCACGACGACCTGGAGCTCGACTCTTTTAGTAAGTATCTACAGTCGGCATCGCTGCGCCATTTTGAGAAGGCGGCACGACATGAGAACCCTCTCATCGTAGCCGCTGGAAATTACATACCCGACCCAGTAGACCGAATGGTAAACCGTCGACGTCGCCCAAAGCACGTCATTACGGATCCTCCTGATCCATTAACGGTGCTTTTAGGCACCACAAGCACCGGTCACCGTCCTCGTCGAACCCGTCGCTTGCGACGAAGGGCTCGACGAGCGAACTAACCCATAGACACAGCCCACTGAGTTTCTCGCCGGATCTTCTCAGTGGGTCGCGTTTCCGATCCGGTGGTAGATTCTGCGAAGCACTGCTCTTGCTAGGGTCAGTGTTAGCAACTCTCCGGTTGAGCCCCGCGAGCTCACCTACTAACGTTAGGGTGAAGCTGAAATAGCCTCTCAAGGCTATCAGCATAGGAAAAAAAAAAAAAAAAAAAAAAAAAAAAAAAAAAAAAAAAAAAAAAAAAAAAAAAAAAAAAAAAAAAAAAAAAAAAAAGAAATACCCCGCCTGCCGATCCTGCCTATTACTGCCGCAAAGAGTTCATGCGTTCCGGCTTAAACGGTAATACAGGCGTTAGACAGTATAATTAAGACTTCGAACTCTTGTATCAAAATTGGTGATGGAATTCGCGATGATATCTTTAGGATTCGATAGTCATTTAGTATCAATTTGACCGTGTACTCATTCACCCATTTAAACAATAAAGCAATACAAATATATTTTACCCGTCCAACAAAGCTTCTCAGTAGGATAAATATAAATATCGAATCATTACAGGCCCAAAAAATGAATAAAATTAGGGGGATATTTGTTGTGAATACTTAACATTAGTTTCGCCCAGTCATGTGATTTCGTTATAATTTATTGGCACCTTGACATATTTTTTTTAGGTTAAGTCTTATTACTTCAAGAGAAACCTTCATATAGATACGAAAACAGACCTCAAATCACATCTATTCCACACAATTCTATGAACACGGAATGTTATGTACTTGTACAGTTGTGGAGGCAGGCTAGTCCAGTCAGTACCTTGGGGCATTTCCCCATGTTTCTTTTAACACGTAACGTACTGTGTGTTTAATGTGAGCGTAACGCTTTGTATCAAAGGCATTTCGCTATGTTTCAAAGGATCCGTGATGCACAATCCAGTTGTGGTAAACAAGATAACTATTTAACTCCGAGTTGAAGCGATTCGAACATTTTTGTTTCGAAGTTTAAATTAATGTATCTATTGAGCTTTTCAATTAGTACTTTATTGCCCTTACGCTAACGGTTAAGTAGTTATCAAAGAACTTAAGCATCACGATACTATTTCGCTGTAGATCTTGACACGAGGTCGAAGTCATAATTTTACGTGTCGTTCCAAGAATTGTACAACAATTTTCAAAGTTAATTGATTTTATCATTAGCTAGCAGCCCGCTCCGGCTCCGCTCGGGTCAACAAAATTTTCAATGATATTTGTCGTTGTTTTATTTTTTAAATAAAAGAACACTCACTGCGGCATGACTATAATAGTTAGACATATGCTGTTGTGACACTTTTTGTAAATAATAGTGTGTTCTATAAAGTCGTAGTACATTATTTTATATTAACATCAATAGTTTTCGCAGGGCACGCGATGTAAAGAATACTCGTATTTTTACGCCTTGGGTTACATTATTGGAGTTTTAGTAAGGAACCCTAATTTTTTTTAAAAAATATTATAACCTATGTCACTCGGGAATAGTGTAGCTTCCAAACAATGAAAGATTTTTTTAAATCGGTTCAGTAGTTTCGGAGCCTATTCAATACAAGCAAACAAGCAATTATATACTTCTAAGAATTATATCAGAAACAAATAATAAATTATGATCGATACATGAGAAAATTAATGTAAAAAAAATACAATATAAACACTACTACACACATTAGTTGTTTAATTTCTTAGGAAATAAACAAATTATTTAGCGGAACTATTTAGAATATTTTTTTTATCATTCAACCAGTAATTCTAATTCGATAAAAGTAAATCTATTTTTCAATTGTATTCAAATTACCACGAAAAGGTTTTGCGATTTGCTTCAATGGAACTCAATAACGTTTGAAAACTCGTGGATTATATTGGATATCATAACTATTTTCTTTCGTTATTTCTTTGCGTTTTTAGACTTGTGTCAGTTAAATGCATTGACTCACAATATATACCGGATCGTCGGCGTACAACAGATAGTAATGATTCGCTTCGACTCGATTGATTTATGCATTGATAGTCGCCAATTTGTAGACTAGTCGTTTCAATTAAATGAAGATATAGAGTGCGGGATATTGAGTTATTTGAGTTTGAGGACATTGCTTTATTTGCGGGAATTGCTTTTTGTGTTGAGAGAACTTAACGCTTTACTGAGTATGACTCACCAATGAGGCTTAGTTGCTGCTATTGTTTTATTGCTAAAGTGGATGAACTCACGGATCGGTAATGAGCCGGTTACCGGAGGCCATTGACAGTTGTATAACTCGAAGTGGATAAGGCGGATTGATAGTAGTAAATGATGGGTATTTATCACCAACTTGCGGCTCCACTATATTATTTCTCACTGTACTAATAAATCCTGGAGTATACGGCCTCACCTGAAGTACCTAGTTAAGTCATTCACGAATATCCCAACGTGGACGCTGCCGTCCAACTTGAGATATGAAGACAGTGTGTTAATTGCATTGTATAACGGCTTTAAACCTTCCACTTGGAACGTATTAGTGCTACGCGGCAGAAATGGGCAAGATGGTATATACTTTTCTGCACTGGCTGTATTAGCTGTAATTAGGCAAATAGGGCATATAATTTGGTCAATAATAGCATTGAAATTTGTTATTAGACTTAAATACCTACTCCATATTTTGTATTCTTACACGTAAACCTGTAAAAGGGATTTTAGAATGGAATTTCGTGTTCACTCTTATTTTCTCCGTTATGTTACTATTAAAATACTTCATCGGACACCGAATTTCTTATTAACATAACCATTTTGTACGTTACGGGCGTTCAATATTGAAGTTCTCATAGTAGAATAGTCGAACAAACAATTTTATACCACATATTTGAAATTCAACTAGAAAGCCCGTTAAAGTTAGAAGCCGGCGTTATGTTAATGCTTAAAATTTTTCAATAGTTTCGAACAAACGAGGCTTACAAGATAAAGGTATGGTGAAACGAATAGCGATCGATATCGCTCGTAATTAAAGCGATATTTAAGAAATCCCGCCACATTATCAAGAATGCGGCTCTGTCAGTGAAGACAGTAATATATTGCTGACATAAAACGTAAAGATTCGGGTCGATTCCAAGTCTTAGACGGTTTCCGCTTGAGGGAATCAGGATTCTTTTTACCAGGGTTAACTAGAAAAAATATTTCGATAATAAGATCGATCAAAAACTCGTGTTCCGTTTTTCTTCATCTTGATCTATTTAGTACTACATACAACATAAAAATATATTAACAGTACGAGACTTAGAGAAATACAATTCACATCTTATAGTCTTGTAACTAGATACTGCAAGATCTAGCCTTACTGTCTATAAAATATAGAGCGGAATATATGGAGTGTTGCAGAATATTTTTGACTTCAAAAATATAAATTTATCTAGAAGTCGTCGTGGCCTAAAGGATAAGACGTCCGGTGCATTCGTGTTGAAGCGATGCACCGGTGTTCAAATCCCGCAGGCGGATACCAATTTTTCTAATGAAATACGTACTCAACAAATGTTCACAATTGACTTCCACGGTGAAGGAATAACATCGTGTAATAAAAATCAAACCCGCAAAATTATAATTTGCGTAATTACTGGTGGTAGGACCTCTTGTGAGGCCGCGCGGGTGGGTACCACCACCCTGCCTATTTCTGCCGTGAAGCAGTAATGCGTTTCGGTTTGAAGGGTGGGGCAGCCGTTGTAACTATACTTGAGACCTTAGAACTTATATCTCAAGGTGGGTGGCGCATTTACGTTGTAGATGTCTATGGGCTCCAGTAACCACTTTACACCAGGTGGGCTGTGAGTTCGTCCACCCATCAAAGCAATAAAAAAAAAAAGTCGACTAATGAGTGGTATCAATGGTATAATGGACCATGCAGTTTCATTACTTCCTTTTGCTATATAAAATAAATTGCTCGCTAAATATGAAGTAGCTGAAATAATAAATAGTTATGCTTAGCTCGGCAAGCGAACACATTATTGTTTTCCTTAAATGTTGTGGTACATATATGAATATAGCCAAGCCATCAAAATGTATATAACATATAAATATTTAGACGGCTTACCTTCGAGAATGGTTTCGTAATATAGTGTAAATTCATACTGTATTCCATATAAGAGAAATTTGTATTTTTAAGGTGAAGTTTCTTATTAAAAGTATTTAGTTTTCTGGTAGTAGGCAGCTGTAGCGTACTACTAGCAGTAGTACAAGCGTAGGTATTAATTTTCGAGCGCTTGTAGTGACCAAGGAATTAGTAAAATATATTTTTAAAACTACTGTTCATGCAAGTTTTGATATCGTTGTGGCCCAAAGGTAACCCTCAGACACAACCCACTGAGTTTCTCACCGGATCTTCTCAGTGGGGCGCGTTCCGTTCCAGTGGTAGATTCTGCGAAGCATGGCTCTTGCTAGGGTTTATGTTAGCGACGTCGTCAGATTTGAGCCCCGATAGCTCACCTACTAGTTAAGGTTACGCTGAAATAGCTCCTCAAGGCTCTCAGCTAGGTAGGAAAAAAAAATACACCCAGTGCATCCATATCGAGTGAAGAGACTGTACCGATGTTCGAATCTCGCAGGTCGGTTTCTATTTTTCTAATTAAATACGTTCTTTACAAATGTTCACGAATAACTTTCGCGGTTAAGGAATAACCTAGTATAATAAAAATCAAATCCACAAATATAATATTTGGGCAGTTACTGGTGGTAAGGCGACTAGTAAGCCGGCACGGGTAGGTACTACCGTCCTGCCTATTTCTGTTGTAAAGCGTTTCGATTTGAAGAATGGGGTAGTGGCCATTGTACCGTAACACGGGGACGTAGAGCTCGTGTCTCAAGGTGGGTGGTGGCATTTACGTTGTTGATGCGCTCCGGTAACCATTTAATATCAGATGGGCCTTGGGCTCGTCCACTCGTCCGTCTGCATGAAAACTTCCCAAATAAACAATAAAAAAACGACAACTCGAATTGAAATTACCTATTTATTAAGATAAAATTTACATTCTCTCTCAAAACCGCGGTGTTCATTTTTTTCCTTAATTTTTTTTATTTAAAGCTGAATTTTGTATTTACTTTAATTTATAAAAATAATAATTTGAAGTTTTCGTACTATAGATGACTGTTAATTGTGAAACGTTTTTACTTTTAGACTCAGTCGCCAATGATAACTGATAAAACATTTGTAACAGGAATTTACCAAAAAGCATTTCACATTCCGAAAGATAAAATTCATAAGCATCTATTGCACTGTCATTTAAAACTATTGATGTGAGAATAATATTGAATTTATGATGTCGAAACTATCGGATATTTTAGCCTCTGTACCAAAGAAGGTGTTAATTGATTGCCCCAGAGCCTAACCTTAACGGTGCGTGTAATCTGCCATTATTTCTTGTACGCTTGGGGTCATCACGTTACCACCAACTTATTGATGTTCCGCGCATTGTTTTGAATATTGGAGTCATCCATCACTACACTTCGTGATTAAACGAAATCGACCCGCAACTCACATTGATATTCATATGTTTGAGAGGTCTTATTTAATTTGGTATTCTGTCGAACAGCTGCTGTCGTGATGTATTGTTATCTTCATAAGCCTATTACGATATTATTTAGGTCGTTTTAGATTTGCTGTGATCAGATGCTGAGCTTGGCCGTCGACTGGGCTTAAGATAATGGATCTTCACAAAGATACTTAGGATTGGATTACTATAATTAAATGTATAGCTATTGTACATACGTATAGTCTTGATAAAATGTATTGTTCGTTTAATTAAATGTTTTTTTTGATCTTTCTAATGAATTATCTTCATTGCACTAAAAGTTCAACTAGTATTTTATATATGCATACCACACGATTGATTTTAAGCTGCAATTTAGTTTATTTCAAAAAGTGTGAATATGTTTTAATGCAAGTTGAAAAAAAAAAGACATACCATTTGGTTCGCAGCGTCCGCTTTCGTGACTTTCTCAAATTATTCTAATTCAGTAAATCGGTTTCCATCAGTGAATGCAGACTGTATTTTTCAAATTTTGTATGCCCGGTCCGTGGTTGTTTTTATTCATATACCTTTTTTATTGCAGTATTTAGTTTTGCGTTCCTAATGCGATTATGGCAAAATTATTCGAAGGACTTACTATCACTGTAAAAATATATCTGGCATGCGTTTCTCATTTTTTACTGACTTCAAATAAGGAGGAAGTTCTCAATTCGAGTGTGTTTTTTTTTATGTTTGTTACTTCATAACTTTTGACTGGGTGAATCGATTTTGATGATTCTTTTCGATGTGAAACATCTATAGCCGCACGTAAAACCGATTTCTGGCGTGGCGACGCATGCCGTGGCGACACGTCGCAACGCTATATGATGGTATATATATACAGTCTATATGCAGTAGTGTGTACGGTGTGGCGACGCGTCGCCATGCGCAATCGACTGTGCGATTCTCTCTGTGCTTTACTTGAAAACAAATTATTTTTTCGTAATATTTTATTTTATCATTATTACATATTTAGTTCCTATCACAATCTGTTCTTTTCTGCATATTACTTTTACAAAATAATGTCGATGTTTCACATCTGCCAGGCATCCCGTGACGGCTCACATTTTTTTTATTAGAAAGCTGACGCTTCTCGTCTGGTTCCATTTCAATTTAGTCCAGTTCTGATAATAGTAGGTATCCATGAGAAAACCATATGTCTTAAATTTGCATTAAGTACGTGCACGACAAATAGATGAATAACTCAATAACTCAACATCAGGCCAACCGATTTCGATGATTATTGTTTTTAATGTATATTAATTAGTTTTGGAATATCTTTTTTTTTCTATTTGAAGTCGGTTTTTATTAAAGCATGTCTAGTTACAATTATTGTTTTAAGTCAAAGAAATACCCATTTTAAAATACAATTGGGACGTGGACCTCATGTCTCAAGGTAGGTGCATTCTTGTCGTTACGTCTTTAAGCTTTTGCTATGATACCGGCCAAGCTTATCTCCATCCAAACAGAATCGAGGATGTTTTTATAAATTGGAATTCCAAATTCCGTCACGTTTTTGGGTTTTAAATTCTACTGTTTTGTTTTTAGCAGCTTTAGTTAGTTGCGGCAACATACTCACATTCTCGTTCCAAGCGTTGCTTCGCATTTGTTTGGCTGTTACTTTTTTGGTTTGATCCTGACTTGTATTGTTTTTTTTATTTAAAGCCATTGACTTGTAAAGGATAGAGACTGTGAACCCTAACAATTTGTTGTTCTGTATTACTTCTAGGAATATTAAATTTGTTATGAAAATTTCTTTAATGCCTTATCACGACAAAAGCATTTTGACGTAAAAGTCTCTAATTAAGGTAAATAATATATTTTTGTAACCTGTAGATTATATTATAGTAATATACGTCCCCTCTTCTGTTGTGTTAGCGCTATGATATGTCCTTCTTCAAGCGAGACTTGCGGAGAGTGCTTAACGGTAGGCAGCGGCTTGGCTCTGCCCCTGGCATTGCTGACGTCCGTGAGCGACGGTAACCACTTACCATCAGGTGGGCCGTATGCTCGTCTGCCTACAAAGGCCATAAATAAAAATGAAAAGTATGTCACGGTACGAATGTGTGCGTAACTATAATGTATAAGTAAGAACTTATCACAAGAACTCAGTACTAATACAATCACCCTATTTGTAATGTATGCGGTAAGTTTTTTTATTTTTTTTTTTATTTTTTTATTGCTTAGATGTGTGGACGAGCTCACAGCCCACCTGGTGTTAAGTGGTTACTGGAGCCCATATACATCTACAACGTAAATGCGCCACACACCTTGAGATATAGTTCTAAGGTCTCAGTATAGTCACAACGGCTGCCCCACCCTTCAAACCGAAACGCATTACTGCTTCACGGCAGAAATAGGCGGGGCGGTGGTACCTACCCGTGCGGACTCACAAGAGGTCCTACCACCAGTAATTACGCAAATTATAATTTTGCGGGTTTGATTTTTACTGCACGATGTTATTCCTTCACCGTGGAAGTCAATCGTGAACATTTGTTGAGTACGTATTTCATTAGAAAAATTGGTACCCGCCAGCGAGATTCGAACACCGGTGCATCGCTCGATACGAATGCACCGGACGTCTTATCCTTTAGGCCACGACGACTTAGCAGAACGACTTCACATTCGAAAGAGTTAATAATACAATATCTCAAATTTATCTATTTTGCGACTTTTCATTACCTTACCTTACCATTGTTGTTATCTGTCTATCTATGTAGTCAAAATCCCGATTGCAATTTAATCAATGATTTCCTTCAAACCAAGTGAGTTTACAATGTCTAAATATACAGATATGCAGCAGATATAGAAAATACTAGCCGGTCCGGCGAACGTTGTTTTTCCATATAAATTATTTCTAGAAAAGATAAATGACCTAGATACCAACTGCGGCGCCATCTGCGGGGCTGATTTCTAAATCTAAGCCTTTCTCGAATCCACCTGAAGGTATCCAGAAAATTTCATTAAAATCGGTCCAGCCGTTTAGGAGGAGTTCAGTGGCAAACACATGTACAGAAGAAATGTATATATTTAAAGATTGCAGTACCTATGTGTAAGCATTTAATACGTTGTAAAGCTAAACTTAAAATTAAAGCTTGAAATCTTATTCAAAAAATTTTCCTGAAAAGTTGAATATTAGTTTCGAGTTGTACATATTTCGTGTCACTTTCTGACTACTTCCCGTAACGTGTTTCGTCTCGTTAGAGATCCCGGCATGTCTGGAGTGGCAACCGCGGCTCAAGTCAACTAGTGTGACCATAACGCATGTAAGATTTTTTATTTAATTTTATTAATATAGTTTTATATATTTAGTAATGGTAAAAGTATATGCAAAATTAGTTTAATTAACTATTTGTACAGGAGATTAGAACGTTGATGCCGTTTTATATTCATATAATTCATATATTATTCGTTGTGATTGTTTGTAAAGCTTCTTACGCCATTCCAGATTTATTTCATTTCAGAAGTCTGTAAATCTGTAAATTCTTAAGTCCCCTATTCATCTCATTAAGATCGTTACTGTATCAAAGAAAAAAATCCGCTTTCCCCTCGGATTTCCCCTTTACCCGAGCTTCATTGTTTCACAGTCTTTTCTGTGGACAAAACTTGTAGTGCTGTGAGTGAGTGACGATTTGAAATTTTTGAAAGCTTATAACTATAAATTTAATGTGTTGTGACGATTTGAAATGTTTGAAAGCTTGTAACTGTAAATTTAATGGTGCAATCTAATTTTAAAAGAAGAAAAACGTGAATGTCACACGGTATGCGTTCATTTTTAAAATTAGTATTAATAATAGGTTAAGCTTATCAGTGTAAAACCAGTAAGAAATCTGATGTTAATCGAAATCACTAACGCTTAATAACAGATCTTTGTTACTAGCTTAATAACGATATATAAGTAGTTTTAGAGACAAGGACTATATACTAAGATTAATCAAAAAGTTTGGAAGATTTGGAAAACCGTGTGCGAAATTAGGGACATCCTAATTTAGATTCGCAAAATATCTCGCAACATACATTTCTTCAGACCTCTAGAATGCAGTTAAATGTTTTTCCTGCGATCTTAGACATGCCGCCGGCGTGTTAACGAATCCTCAACAAAATACCTTTTTCGGATACCTTCACATGTTTTTTGAAGAAATGTTCCATTTTGAAGCTGTCTGTTTTTAGACGTGTGAATTAAAAATCACATTCCAGGAATCATAGATATGGAGCCTAAATAATGCAGCTAAACAATATGCAATGGAAATATAATATGAGTTGAAAGGATACATTTAACGATTTATGAAATAATTGTAGGATTCAAATCAGGCGGATACAATTTTTTTTTTCGGCTTACGTGAAATATATGCGAACATAAACCAGAATGTAGGAATAATATCGGATATCAAAAATCATTTTGTTTTTTATGTTGTTAGTGAATGATAATGGCGGGCGATCTAACATTATTCCACAAAAAGGGGAAGCCTATGCTTAGCAGAAGGGTAAAAGGCTGAAGATGATGATGATGACGATAGTGGATACCGATAGTTTATTTCTTATTAATAATGCTTAAGTATATACGCCCTCTTGCTAGATGGAGCGACGACCTGCGCAAGGCAGCTGGCAGTAACTGGATGCGTAGAACCGAAGATCGGGTTCAGTGGCGAGCTTTGGGGGAGGCCTATGTCCAGCAGTGGACTACCGCAGGCTGATGATGAAGTATATACATATTTATTGTTAGCTGCCGTCTGGTTTGAAAAATCATTAAAGCATTACAATTCCTAATTTTAAAAGCATAATATAATATGTTTTGTTTTTATCTTGGGACTTCAACCGCAACTTCTACTTTAATACTTAGATCAAATCTATTATATTCTACTTATAAATTTTAAGTTATATCTAAAAATGGTAGTAAAAAAATTGGATACATAAGAACCAAATAAAAATTTAAATATATAATTTGTTACTTTGAAATGTTACATACACATTTTGAAATTATTTTTTTGCCCTAGTAGGCAGACGAGCGTACGGCGCACCTGATGGTGAGTGGTTACCGTCGCCCATGGACTTCAGCAATGCCATGGGCAGAGCCAAGCCGCTGCCTATCGAGACTTTGTCTAAAACCGGTATTTACTCCATGATGTCTATGGGATGCGATAGCCATTGTCGTCACTGACTTTGAGCTTGTCTTTCCCACACACAACATTAAAAATAAACATATTTCTCAACAATGTCATAAATTAATTGAACAATAAAACATTTAATTTTGTAAAATATTCAACAAATCAAGCATAGTCATCCGGCCCCAATTTAAGAGTCCCTGTGTTATGGGTACCAGAGACTGATAAACATACTTTTATATGTTTAAAAATATACAAACCTATATAGGTAATTAACACCCAGACAAAAAGCAAACAAACCTGTTCATCACACAATTTTTGCCCGACGTGAGAATCGAACCTCGATCGAATCGAATCGAACGACCCTCGGCGCAAAAATCACCTAACCACTGAACCGCCGAGTCACTCAAATGTTAATGTAAATATTAATTCTGATATTCTCCTAATATCTCCGAACAAAATTTCGATTTAAAAACTCGACTCGTAAAATCAAAGTGACGCACGTTCTGCTCGTTTCAAGCCCAAATGTGCTGAATCCATAATACTTCTCATACATTTAAAGCGATCTTAACGCTTCGAGGTGTGAAAAACACCCACGGCCATGTCGGGAAGAAACTGTTTTAAAATTTTAGATGGACGCAACGGGTCCTCCTTAACTGCCAATTTACTCAGCAAAAAGTTCCATTAAAAGCCTTTGATCGTCAGCAGTTTCCGAGAGAATTTGCGACATCAGCGTTCACGCTGTGCTCGTCCTTATATTTCGACGGTTTATTTATTTATTTATTATGTTTTAAAATACAGCAATAGTTTTTTATACGTACTACCAACCTTGAGACATGTGGTAGGGTCACAAAGTTACATAAATAGTATTAAAATAGATACTGACAACACTCTTCATGCTGGTATGCATGATTGATTCGTGGTAGAAGTAATTAGGGCGTGGCTCCAAAATACCAGAATCAGATATACAGTACTATTTTCTTCGGTATTCGCCTGTCGTATTTACGGTTTAAGCTTGCCTTTTTTATTGCCATTTTACTATTTACAACTTTCCAATAGAGTTTTTGTGATCACGGACGACTATACGTCGACATTTCAATATTGTGCCAACTCATTGCTTAATTAGTTTTAGCAGAGTTTTCTTTTGCGTATTCGAAATATGTATTTAACACTAATCATACCAACATTTACTGGTACTTATTTCTACCATAGCCGGTAGATAACGGTATACGACAAGTATTACTAAAAACAAAAACTACAAAACAAAAAAAAGTATAATAAGTATAGATTAATTGCTAAGAAAAAGTGATGAAGTCAAATGTACAAAAGCAATAAGATGAACCTGCTTTTTCGATACAAAAGTTCAAAATGAGTCATTTAACCCGTTATGATATGCTTATTGTTAATATATTTTTGCCTATGCCCCTCCAAAAAAGTAAATCACTATTTATGATTGCCATTAGTGAAATATCTGGACCATGTCATTTTTATTTCAACAATCAGCTTTTTAATAAGCCAAACGGTTTAATGTAATGTTACTAGAGGTCCCGCAGTAGTCGAAATTCGACTATAATTAATTGGAATTGTAAGTTTGTACACTATTATGATTGTATTTTCAAAGACTATTATACTTCTATAATCACTAATTTCGCCAAGACTACACTATAGAAAAATATTAATAAAGACCAACAATATTTAATCTATTCTCAATTTGACGTCTGTGACGTCAAGAACAAAAGTTTGACAATAGATAAATAGTATGCACGCGTTTGTGCGTCAAATACATGGTAGTGTGTGTAATGTTTTTTATATTGATTTAATGTATTTTAGGCGAAATTAAAAATAAAAAAATAACATTCTGGACTCGTTCTCTATATTCTCTATAAATGTGGGAAATTTCATACTCCTCCGTCCGCGCAATTTTCGTAAAAAGGGATACAAAGTTTTTCCTTCTTTTCCTTCACGTATTAATATAATTGTTATAATTCCACGAGCACCTATTCAAATAATCCCTCCGACGATTACGTCAGTTAGATAAATAGAGACGTATGTACGTAACAAGACATCACAACATCGTAACATCTGAATTGCGAAACACAAGTAAACACGTTAAGCGTAAACGTTTGCATTGTAACTATTCGCGTCTATCGAAACTGGTTTAATGTTAGTATTCTCGAGTGCTAAATCACAGAAGTGCTCGTAAAAAACACCTGTCGCTACCGTGGATCCTGACTGTGGAACGTTTGATTGGACGGTGCACTATCGTTGCTTCGTACGTTTTTATTGGCCACGAAAATGTTTGACGTTGAAAATTCCGTTTTATAACGTTTTGTTTTCATAACGTCAGTTTATTTGGATTGTCTTTATTTTTCGATTTGAGTAATCCTCCGTTTTGTTTTATTTATTTGTTGTTAACATAGAAGTAGAACACAATCATAATTTGCATCTGTGCTTGAACTAGGTGGTAAAACCTGTATCTCAAGCAGCAGTGCTCCTCGTACAAAAAATACAACAACTTTGCTTCAGATACACAAAAATAGAAAATTAATAATATCTTAAATTCGAACAAAAACATTAAAGAAAATAAAAATTGAATTTTGTCCGAATCCAATGAATTGTTAAGCCTGGTTTTGTAATCGTTTAATATTAGCAAGTTTGCTTCAGCAAACGTATTATATTAATAAAAGATAAAGGAACATGTAAGCAGCTCAGTTAATCATAGTTCGATATTTTTATTCGCGTACACACGCACTGATCATTGCAACATTATAAATGAAATGTAAAATGAAAATGAAGAATTTCGAATTCTGCCATCAATCTCCTCTAAACTTTTCAAAGACTTTTAAATTATATAACAAAACAAGGTTTTCAAACAAAAGTATTTCCATTAACGGACACCCGGTCCACACTAATAACATCAACCTCGAATTCATTCTTCAACGTTTCGTGTTGAATCATATTCACAGCGACTAAAACTGTAAATTTGCTCCTCCCAGGAAACTGTTTGTTTATTGTTTAGATATCGTGGTGCAACGTTTACGTTTGCCAAAAGCCGTTAACACTGTGCAGGGGCACTACGTAAATATCAACGGTCGGTCGTACTGATAACTGTCTGAGGATATACGGTCGCGTTGTTTCCAAGTTTACATTTGAAAGGAAAACACTGCGTTCAAAAGTGGCCAACTGCGAGTGACTGGATCTGGAAACTATTGACTTTAGTAGAGGAATGCATGCGGCAGAGATGCGAATGTTGAGATGGATGTGGGAAGTGACAAGAGTGGACAAGATAAGGAATGACAGTAGCCTGGGGCTACTTTCAAATTTCCTCTGATATAATCATGATTGATAAATTTAATAGCGACAGTTAGCGTAGTATGCGTAGAGAGAAGATGCATGTGACTTGGAGATGTATGGAAATGACAGCGCAAGGTAAAGGGAGAAAAGGTCGACCGAAGGAAGGAAGGAAGACATGGATGGAGTGTGTGAATGATGATATGAGAGAAAGAGGAGTGAGTGTTGAGATGACGGCTGATAGAGGAGAATGGAATGGAGAATTTTGCTGTGCCGACCCCACCCAGTGCAATAAGGTGGAGATAAAGAAGTAATTTCTATTTCTGTCGTGAAGCAGTAATGCGTTTCGGTTTGAAAGGTGGGGCAGCCGTTTTAACTATACTGAGACCTTAGAACTCGTATCTCAAGGTGGGTGGCGGCATTTTGCAGATGTGTATGGGATCCGGTAACTACTTAACACTAGATGGGCCGTGAGCTCGCCTAACCATTTAAGCAATTAAAACAATAGCCCACTTAGTTTCTTGCCGAATCTTCTTAGTGGGTCGTGATTCCGATCCGGTAGTAGATTCTGCAAAGCATTGTTCTTGCTAGGACTAGTATTAGCAAATTTGCCAGTCTAAGCCCCGTGAACTCGCTTACACGTTAGGTGAAGCTGGGATAATCCCTTCAGGTTACCAGGCATAAAAACAGGTAACGCAGCGACCACACCGTCTCGTCTTCATATGTTCATAATATAACAATAGTTTATCGATACATATATCTTAGCTATGAAACGTTTGCGATGTTATGTTGGCCGGCTTATAACAATATGTGACGTTATAAATTAAGCGTTTGTGTGTCGGTTGTTCTGAATACAAGACGTTGGAAGCTAGCCCGGCCTTAATACGGTCGGAAGGCCTACTGCCGAACTGCGGTTTTGTTACATAGGATTAGCGATTTTAAACTGACATACTTTTACAATAATAATCAGACAATGAACTCGTTGGCATACGCGAAATACATTTATGGTAGTAGTTTCAAATATTTGTAACTAATTTTTTTATATTTAGTTGCAAAGTGGCTCAAAAATTGTATTAAATGTGAATCAGCTTCACGTTGCTTTCTTTATAAAATACTAGCGACCCGCCCTCGCTTCGCTTCGGAAACATTAAAACACACATGAAACAAAAAAAAAAAAAAAATTTTTTTACAAAAAGTAGCCTATGTTCATCAGGGACAATGTCGGCTTCTAATGGAAAAAGAATTTTTCAAATCGGTCCAGTAGTTTCGGAGCCTATTCGAAACAAACAAACAAACAAATCTTTCCTCTTTATAATATTAGTATAGAAAACAAGAAAAAATAAATTATCAACCAACAGTAATTTAAAGATATAAAGAATATGTAACTTTAATTAAAAAATCTTATGGATTTGATGTTTTAAATTATAAAGAGAATATCGTGTAAGTTTACTTTTTCCTCTATTATTCCTTTCTTTTTGTCATTTTAAACGTTATTTATACAAATTTGTGCTTGTCGGCTGCCGATTTTCCAAGTTTCCTCCTAATAAGTTGAATTCGTTTCACCTAGACGGTGAATTCTATAGCCAACACGCGAAATAAAATTATTAAATAAGTTTGATAAGTAAAAAACAATTCACATTCCAAGTCCACAAGCTAATACTTTCTACTATTTTACGAGTACCGTAACGGACCCGATTTGATACCCGAATATAAAATACATTTACAAATTCTATTAGTTAACGATTTATGAAAAAGAAGAAGTCTGAATGTTACCCGCACTGTTTAGTCTACCCGTAAGCTTGCACTAGCTTATTATCGGGGGACACACGAAAACTAAATATATTCAAATGCCATGTAAGTATATACATATATAGTAAAATGTAAATATCAGCGAAATTTCAAAATGCTTAGAAAATATTTAACAAAGACGATTCTGACGGAAAATCAAACACAAGACTCCGGGAAACAATAGTTACGGTTGCTATAAAATAATAATCGGACTAAAAATCGCTTCTTCGTATCCAATATAACGTAACCTTAATCATATTGTGGAGTTCGGTGCCAAAGTCGCAGAATAATAGTGGTTAAGTTTCAGACTCGCTCTAATTCAGACTGGTTCGTTTCGTGCACCCGCGTAATTAATTAAAAGTGTCGTATTGTTTCAAACTCAATTAGTTTTACGTTTATCGAAACGATTTCGCTTTTACTACGTTCAGTAAAAGTTAAAAGGAAATACTCGTACAACATCTCTGGAAAATCGTTTTCAAGCTTTTACAAGTTGTTTGTAACTATATATTGAAAGCACAACCTAAGCTTTGTCGCTAACAGATTCTTCTTCTTAGTCGAATACTTCATTGCTGAAGGTCGTATCCTTGAAAGCCCTTCGTGGCTCTTTGTACCTTCAGCTAACAGATATCAAGTTGAAATTTCACTCAGAAAAGAAAAAGAGAAAGGGACCAAATTTCTAGAGTATTAAGTACCTCGATAGATTATCATTATGTTAAAATCCTAGTCTTTGATTGAGTAAGGTCTACATCTGATAAGAAGGTATTTTAAGGATTACAATTAATAGCAGTTTTTAATTAAATATATATTTAAATTTCACCATATTTACACTGTGCCGTCAATGGACATTGATGAGCTGAACAGTAAGGAATGTCTACAAGCTGATTTAAAAAAAAAAATGTGTGGTGTCGTGGGACACCGGATAGGAACGAAGTTCCTTATTATAAAAATATTATATTTAAGTTCTATTCGAGGTATAAAGAAAATAATTAATCGAGTATACATTTTTTAATACGATTTTTATTGATGAAAAAAAACTACTTTACAAAGTTATCAACTTTATTTTAGTCACAATGATTTATAAAAATATATATAATAATAATAATAATATACATAGAAACAGCTATTTATATGAATTATAATAATAACCGTCATCACGTAGACTATACATTAGACACTGTATAGCCATCATACTAAGACTACACATAAATAATAAAAATCTTACGTTACGGACGTTTTTTCCCGGTTACCCTAACCCCTTCGCATCGTCCCATAAGGAACTTCGTTCCAAAACCGCGGTCCAAAATTGACTTTTACAGAAATGTGTGTTTTTAAAGAGATACTTTCAGGTAAAATCCAGATAATGATAGTTAAGAGGTTGGGAGCATTTCGTCCTCTATAAAAGCTTTTCAACGAAATGAGTTGTAATGACAGCGAAAACCACTTTCTAGTCCCATGTTTTCTTTTTGCTCAATGCGTTTAAGGTAAGTGCTGAAGTTGGCGTGAAAGGCAGTATTTTTCGGGCCAAAATCGTTGTTAATTTCACAGCGCTTTCCGATCCTATTGTTTTTACTAAATAAATGTTGACTTTTAAACTTTTATCTTTTTATTTTGATTCGCGATTTGATTGAGCAATTCGTTTTTAGGTCGAAAGGTGTCGGAAAAAATATTTTATTTAGGCATTTGGTAAATGTACACTTCAAACTTTGTATTATCACTACATAGTATAAAACAAAGTCGCTTTCTCTGTCCCTATATCTATCTGTCCCTATGTATGGTTAAATCTTTAAAACTACGCAACGGATTTTGATGCGGTTTTTTTAATAGATAAAGTGATTGATGAGGAAGGTTTAATAACATCCATTAAATAGTGGAGAAATCAATAATAAATTACTATTTCCGAAGCGAAGCGAGGGCGGGTCGCTAGTATTTAATAAAAATATCCGATCCGAAATTTCAATCATGAATATGTTTTCTTCAAGTTGTAGATTAATAGAATAAGTAGAACGAACGAATAGTTCAAAGATCTTAAACGACGTACCACTCCAGCGTCGAATCTGAGTGAAACTGTAGACAATGATCGAACTTATTATGAAAATTTTGAATGAGTTTAAAATAAAATAAATCACATTCCAGACCTTAGTTGTGTTTTATTATCGTCTAAAACTTAGGAGCGTCTTTCGTACATTATTTGTACCGTCTTCTTATTACACCACTCAAATAGCCGAAGCACTTGGGTAGAAAAAAAAAAGAAGTAAATTATCTGAATAGCTTAAGACCAAATTTGCTCTTGCCTAAAAATGGGTTCTGGCTATTAGCAGAAAATAAGGGTAGACGTTGCGAGCCAACCCGCCTTACAACTTCACAACCCATTCCATTAATATTAATATAATAATACTATAATGTAATGTTATTATCTACTATTAACCATAAAACGTCAACATATATGTACATATATATATATTTTTGTGTGTACATTCAGGACACACTCCGCTATTTTATTGCCTGAGAATTCAAACGAATATGTAGATCATCCCAAGGAGAGTGGACATATGAATAATGTGGCCTAAATAAATAATTATTTTCGAACACCGTTTGGAGAAGATTAGTAGAAGTAACGTAGTCTTCAGAAAACACAGCTTAGGAGTTAATCAATACTACTAAACTACGTAAATTCCATTTTATAACAATAGTTATAAATACGATCCCTGTGTGGTGTAATAAACGGAAAATTTTGAGCAGTAAAGTTGAGTGCTGGTTTAGCTGAAGACAGTTTCTGTCAACTAACTTTGAGAATTAGATACTCTTCAACAACTATAGCGGTGAAAATAAAATGCAATTTATTTCGGGAGATTTAAGTGTTATGACAGTCCTTTTAGGTGTGTCTTTAGTTGAACTTTCCAAAGTTGTATAATGGCTCTTTCAGTAACGAAGCTTAATTAACGAAATGAAACTTAGCTTTTAAGCTTAATGAGATTTTAAACCTAGGGATGCAGCCATGTATAAATGTGATTTAGTCAAAACAGTAAAGAGTTTACGCTCAAATTGATAAACCCTCTTTTTTATTTAAACTAACTCCTAATACCTCTCCAAGACATTTATCTACTACTAATGATAATTTTCTAATAAAATACGTAAGTTGTTCTAAGACAGAGCTTTGTCCTTTATTACAAAATGAGATCTCAAGGATAGGTAACGAAAATTTTCAACGCTATTCTGGATATTTCACACAAGCACTGTGAAATAGCTTGTAGTGTAAAAGAAATAGAAGAATCGGAAATCGGTAAAGAAAAGGATTAAAATGATACAAAAGGAATTGCAATCTTAAGAGAGTATTCCAAAGTAGTCATTACAGTATCCCGGATAGTCTTAGAGTAGTCGTAAAGGCAATTGCTTTCCTTTCATCTCAAAGCAAGAAATGATGCTGTTATTTACAAACGTTTCCTACCAACACAAATTGAATGCACACTGAATTATATGAAAATAGTTTATTCTTGTATGGATGGATGAACTAGCTCACAAATCGCCTGCTTTAAAGTCGCTATTGGAGCATGTTTCGATAACAATAGGGTATCAATCACAGCGTGAATGTATCCACCCCTGCATTGCTCTTACTCATCTTTTCCTGTGGGTACCATAACTGGCGTATCATAAATACATAAAGAGTCGTCTGAGAATGAGTAGCAGCGTTCTCTGAGTATTAAACCAGTATAATACGATAGCCAATCAATATTTACTGGTAGTAGGATATATTGTATATCAGCATGTGTAATTTCTTACTTAAGCGTTCTGATGTAAAAAGTAGGATAGCCATGATACATACCCAATTGTCACTTTGTTCTCATGTTTTAAGGTAGACAGACATTTTTAAGCTGTGGTCTATGAGCTCAAGGAATCGCTTGAAGCAAGGTGCGCAGAAAATTAATGCTGATCTTTCTAGATTTATGAAACAATGTAATCGAAATAAAAGATGAAGGCTAAAATCCTGAAAACGTTGCTTCAATAATTATGTGGTTTCTTGCAACGATTTATCTGCAATCCGGATTCCTTAAATACAAATATTTTCTTCATCATACCAGATTAAATCTTTAATTATCTTCTTCCGCCATTTTGACCGACGCTTCCTTATTTTAGGAGGTAATTTAGGAAAAAATAATTCGTTAATAAAAGAAAATGAGTGCACGATTTGCGATTTATCGAAGGAAACTCGCGAAAATTGAAAATCTAAGGAATACGAGATTTTTCACTTAATTAAAAAGAGAATATTAGAATCAACAATTTCATTTAATTGTTAAGCGATTTTTAAAATTACATTCATCATAAAAATATTGTTATAGCTCTTTGAAACCTTTTGATAAGATCAAAATATACTTAAATGGTTAAACAGTACTTTTGAGAGCGTATGTCGTGAGGTGGGTGAAGGGATTCAAGCTATAAAATCTATAAGCTTTAGTGAGTAGGTTGTGAGATCATCTCCCAATGAATAACCAAAGCGAACAATTATCATGAAGTGCTTGTGTGAATAAAACTTTACTATGGATCAGCTTTACCTGCCGACAATGATCTAAATCGTTCCAAACCTTTTGGAGATTACAGACGAAAAAAAAAACCCAAAAGATACATAAATTTACTGGTTTGCAATACTTCAACAAAGACTCTATTTTGATATCAAAGATGAGACCAGATCAAAGGCCAGACTGCTTCAATGTTATTAAATTGGGTACACAATAAGAAATATTTAATATATTAACAGATAAAAAGAAATAACTATTTTCTTTACAATGTAGCGCAACCAAATAACGCACTCGCCCAAATTAAAAGCAAAGGAAAGGCAACATAATTAAGGCGCTTCCACGACGGAATATTAAAGAGTTGCGTTCAAATTAAAAGTATTAAAAACGTTCTTTTATAAGTCGTTTCATTACAAATGTACGGACGGACAGATACTGACGCGAAAATAAGTTTCCCTCGAGTTAAGACTCATGAATATTTATCTTGGTTTCTGCGGAGAATATAAACTTTGAACGTTTCCCACTTGATCAAACTTTATTCTTAAGGCGGCTCAAGGGCCGTCCGCTTCAATAATTTTTAGATCTTATATCAAGTAATTAATAACTGAAATGTTGTAGTGAAATGATTTTGAAACCCGTAACATCTAGAAGGCTTACGATTACGCTTTAATTGAGGACACATCCATTACCTATTTCCTAACTATTTCAGATATAATTTAAATCGACGTGAATTAATAGATTTTGCTAAGTAGCAGAAACGTTACTACGATGCTAACCAGTGTGGAGAACTTTAGCTACTATAAAATACTAGTAGACTACATAGGTACTTTAGCTTAGCTAACGTGTCACAGCGTATTATCGTATGTGTCTAATGTAAAAGTATCCTAATAACTTTGGATATATTTATAATTATATAGGCAAAAACTGAGCAGATCATCAGAGGAATTTGTTTGGCCAAATATAATCGTCCTTATAACAGCAGTGAAATAATCATATTTTTGAACTTGAATAAGGAGTATTTTCGTTTTTTTAAGCCCGCTGACTACAGGATTTCTTTTGGGTCAAAATGATTGCTTGTCTACATAGTAATACTGAAATCGGTAGGTAGCGCAAGCTGTAGTTGACCAAGTTAAAGCTCTCTGCCTCACAACAATACTAATTCAAGTCTTAGATGTGGCAGAACTCACAGGAGGCAGGAATAAAGTTAAGCTAATTTATTTCCCGCGGAGTGGTTTTGTTTTTCGCCGTCCTACCCCACCGTATACTTGTCGCTATCCGAAGTCCATCTAAGTGGCAACATGATCTTATACCCCACCACCGGAGCTCGGTACGCTAGAAGGCCAAAAAAGGCTTCTGCTCATTTAGAACAAAAATGCGAGCGACATCACAGATAGACTACAAGTCTCTTAATTGTTTACATAAACATGATTTGCACTTATTTGCGTCATTTGTTCGAAACCCTTCAGCGAAAACGGGTACAACGAAAGACAGAGCTCAAACAAACTCGGGGCCGGTTCGCGTAACTTTTGTTTGGAATTAGAGGTAAACACATTAGGTAGCCTGTTTGTATAGGCGCCGTATTACTCAGCCTTGTTTGATCTGAGACAAAACAAACCGGGACTAATCAGGTACAAGTTTGGCGATTTGGATTTTTCACTATTTGTTTGTTTATTTCTACGATTTTCGAGTTCGTGATGGAATTTAACAGTCAAATTGACCTAATGAAGTATTGCGGTTCGTTATCGTCTATTTCCTGTATTACTCTCAAAATTTCAGCTGCCTTTAGTTTAATAGTCATGAAAAATGGTAGGCTTAACGGATCGTTTGAACATTATATCTACGTATTTAAGGTTTATAATCTTACAACGCCTGTACGAAACCCAATATATCTCTTTATATCTTTATATCTCTTTCATTCTAAATAAACGTACCACATCTTTTTTCTTTATTTTTGTTGCTCTTGTTGATACGACGAGCATACGGCTTACCTGATGATAGGTGGATACTGTCGCTCATGGACGTCAGCAATGCCTGCAGCACAGCCAAGCAGCTGCCTACCATTGAGTACCCTCCACAGCGGTGAGGGAATACCGCGGCAGTTCATTCCAAAGCCGGACGATACGTGGCTGAAAGATCTCTGGAAACGCATCGTGGATGAATGCCGCGGTTTTGACTAGTAAGCATGAACTATGCTCCGATGGCGAGCGGTGCGATGCTAAAAGCGAGATGATAGAATCATTTCAAATAATTCCTTAGAACACTATTCATGAAACATACGGTACAACAGAGAGAACCGAAGTCCCTCCGTAGGTTTCAAACGATCTGTGAGTATCAATATAATTACAGCTTTTGATTATCAATATTACGGTAGAATTTTTATTCAAAAAAATATTAGTACATAGCTGTAAAGAACGTTCACACAACAGTTATTTTTAACTTTTTATTGAATTTTCGACTTTTAGACTAAAACCTTTAAAATGATTCCTTAAAGCAATCTAATCCTAAAATGATCCCATAAATATGATGATACATTAAAACCAAACACAATTTGATACGTTCAATTTGATGAGTATCGAATTATTTTTTTTTCCCTACCTATGCTGATAGCCTTGAGAGGCTATTTCAGCTTCACCCTAACGTTTGTAGGTGAGCTCGCGGGGCTCAACCGGAGAGTTGCTAACACTGACCCTAGCAAGAGCAGTGCTTCGCAGAATCTACCACCGGATCGGAAACGCGACCCACTGAGAAGATCCGGCGAGAAACTCAGTGGGCTGTGTCTATGGGTTAGTTCGCTCGTCGAGCCCTTCGTCGCAAGCGACGGGTTCGACGAGGACGGTGACCGGTGCTTGTGGTGCCTAAAAGCACCGTTAATGGATCAGGAGGATCCGTAATGACGTGCTTTGGGCGACGTCGACGGTTTACCATTCGGTCTACTGGGTCGGGTATGTAATTTCCAGCGGCTACGATGAGAGGGTTCTCATGTCGTGCCGCCTTCTCAAAATGGCGCAGCGATGCCGACTGTAGATACTTACTAAAAGAGTCGAGCTCCAGGTCGTCGTGGAGATCCACATTCCTAAGGAACCAAGGCGCTCCGACGGCTATCCTGCAGAATCGTGATTGAATAACCTGAAGGGATTTCAAGTTGGTGCGGGCTGCGTGAGCGAACACTACGCTTGCATACGTCATGACGGGGCGTATACAAGTTTTGTAGAGAGTTACCTTATTACGGAGGGACAGTTTGCTTCGACTACAAAGCATTGGATAGAGTCGTCCTAGAATAAACGCGGCGCGGTCGCGTACCGTTTTTATATGGGGACGGAATGTCATCCCTCTGTCGAGGGTGACGCCTAGATATTTGACCTTCGAGACCCACGGAATGGGCTGGCCAAAGAGAGTGATGGGACTAACGGCGGAGGTGTTTGTGCGCCTACTACGGAGTGGGATGCTCGAAGTGATGTTCGGAGGTCGACCCCTTTTGAAGAGCACCGCTGCGCTTTTCGTGGGGTTGATGTCTATTCGCCACTTCCGGAACCACTGTCCCATGGTGGCTACTGCGATCTGGAGTCGCCGATGAAGCAGCGACATCTTCCTACACGAGTAGTAGATAGCCGTGTCATCGGCGAAGAGCGCTAGATGGGTCTCCGGAGACCGGGGTATATCATTGATATACAAACTAAATAATAACGGGGAGAGCGCGGAGCCTTGCGGGACTCCGGCGGTCAGTTGACGGGGACGAGAACGAGTTCCCTCTACTCGATACCGAAACGAACGGTTCGACAAGAAGTCTCGTATGATGAGCACGAGTCTGTCTGGCACTCCCATGTTGTACAGTTTATAAATTAAACCGTTGTGCCAGACTTTGTCGAACGCCTTCGCGATGTCGAAGAAGAGGGCGCCGGTCGGGATTTGTTTACGCCTATTTAGTCCTATCAGAATGTGCTCCGTGAGGCGGTGCACTTGTTGTACGCACGAGTGTTTTGAGCGGAATCCGAACTGTTCGTCAATGAGAATTTTGTTCGCGGTAACAAAATCCCAGAGGCGTTTCCTAAGGAGCCGTTCGTAAATTTTTCCTATCGTCGAGAGGAGACTAATCGGACGGTAACTAGAAGTTTCGTTTGTCGGTTTGCCCGGCTTATGTATACCGATAACGTCCGCTTCTTTCCACACCGCGGGAAAGATGCAGTGCGTCATAGCGGCATTTAAAATTGTAGCCAACATTGCTATCAGTTGGACTGGCAAGAGTTTTAGCGCGCGGTTGTGGATGCCGTCGGAGCCGGGTGCCTTCCTAGGTTGTAGGTTGTGGATCGCGTCTCTAACTTCGTCAGTGGTAATGGGGGGTAACGCGTCCGAGGGCGGCAGGGAAGCTCTGCGCTCGACCTCCCTGTCGACTAACTCGGTGTGTTCGGGGTCCGCGTGTTGAGTGCTGGTGGTGCACTGCTCTTGCAGTGCATCGGCCAGCAGCTCAGCCTTGTCATCGTCATCGAATGCCGGTGGTTGGCCTGAAGGGCGTACGAGGGGAGGCATAGTAGCGGTAGTTTCGGATTTGAGAGTCCTAGCTAGTCGCCAGTATGCTTGGTGGGAGGGCGCGAGTTGTTCTAAATAACTATGCCAATTATCGTTACGCGCGTCGCTTAAGCGGGAGTGGACTTCGCGTTGTAGACGACGCATCCGAATCCGGTTTGAATGCGCGGGAAGACGATCGTAGGCCCGGATTGCCGCGTTCCTAACTCTTAAGAGATTCCTAAGATCGGGGGACAGTCTGATGCGGTGGAAGCTGTCCTCCACATCGACTTCTTTTGAAGATCTAATGATCGCGGAAGAGATGTGATCGGTAATGGTGTTTATGGATTCGACGGTGTCCTCGGGGGATAGATTCGAATCCGGGCCGTAAGGGAGGATTGGCGGAGCGGCGTCGGCTAGGCACGTGCCCAGCTTATTCCAATCCACCATGGTCCTCGTAACAGTGACTGGGTTGTGAGGGCGACCGAGCTGCATAACGACAGGTCGGTGGTCTGAGTCGAGCTCTGACATTGCTTCGATGGAACGCAAGCGCAGAGTTACGTTCCTAAGCAATGCCAGGTCTATAGTGCTCGGACGGAGCGCGATGTTATACGGATAACATGTTGGAGTTGGGGGACCGACTATTTCAAAGGTGAGGTCGTCTATAAACGCGTCGAGACGCCTACCGTTAACGTTAGTACGATGGCAGTTCCACCTAGTGTGGTGGCAATTTAAATCGCCTGCCAGGATGACGGAGTCTCCCATGCCGAACAGTGACTCGATGTCACTGCTCAGGAGGGGCTTGTCCGGGGGGAGATAAACGGATGCGATGACGATCGGCTGGTGTCCCGTCAGCGAGATACGGCACACTGACGCCTCGATATGTAAGAGCGAGGGAGTATCGAGAGGGACAACGTGCAGGGCCCGTCTATAGTAAATGGCAGTCCCGCCTTTGGAGGCGGTGAGTCTGTCATTCCTAACCATGACGTAGTTCGCGACTTTCGGGTCGCGACGCGAGGGCTTCAGACAGGTTTCCTGCACTAATAGAATATCTACAAGATTATCGCGGAGGAATTCAAAAATTTGATCGCGTTGCCGCGCGAGTCCGTTAGCATTATAGAATGCTAACGTAAGGGAATACGGTTTTTCTCTACCTTTTTGCGCCATTGATTATCGGTAAAGATTTTATAACGTACGCGACACGGACTCGTAGACGTCCATGTGATCGAAAGCGGCCGCGAGCCGCTGTTCGGGGGTTACCGACCTACGTATCGCGTCTGCGAACGATCGCAGACGGTCGAAGATGACTGCGGTGACGAAGTCACGCACGAGCGCGAAGTCGTTGACGGCAGAGGGTTGCGGGGGACGGAACACGGGCGCGGGGCGAGGTGCGAGCAGGGGCTGGGGCGCGGGGCGTGTCACGAGCGGGGGCGGGGGTGCGGTTTCCGTTCCCGCCTTCGTATACGGCAGCGGTTTTTTCCACGCCGACACCGTGGGAACTGCAGCCGGCACGAAGGCGGGTTTCGGCACTGAAGGCGCCGAAGTCTTTGGGCCGACGGTTCGGGGGGCTGGGTGGGTCAGACGTTTTCGCGGAGCCCTAGGACATCCACGGTAGTTCGCGGGGTGCCCTTACTTAAGGCATAGGACACAGCTTGGAGGTTCGTCGCGGTTTCCCTAACACGCGAGCAATCTAGTGTGGCGTGGTCGCCGAGGCACTTTACGCAGCGGGGGCGCGCGTGGCAATTACGAGCCGAGTGGCCGTAAAGCTGACATCTATAGCACTGCCCGGGAGTGCCACGTTTATGGGGGGCTTCGATGGAGACCCCGGATAGGCCGCAGACTGTCGAGAGGCATGAGATCTTTTTCTTGGCCTCCGGGGTTGGCTCCAACGCGACGAGTATCATGTTGTAGGGCTGCTTGCCCCGCCCGCTGTGCATCCGATGCACACTAACTATAGGGAGTGCCTGAGCGATCAGGTCCTCCTTAACGTAGTCTATGTCTAGCTCTTTCGGTACTCCACGTATTACTACGCGGAGCTCGCGGTCCTCCTGAAGAGCATAGGTGTGGAAACCTATGTTCTCCTTTCGGAGGTATGCTGAGAGGGCCCTATGGTCGCCCGGCGTTGCGACCTTAATCTGAATCCCATGCGCGACGTTACGCGCATGGGTGTAGTTAATTTTATTTGCCTGAAGGGCCTGGGAAACGCGGTTCCACGCAGTTTTTTCCTGGAGAATCAGCGGGGGCGGGGCAGCTGCTTTAGGAGCGGGCGCGGGCTTGGGACGCGGCGGCGGGGTTACGCGGCGAGCGGAGTCCGACTCCGGTGTCACGACTACCTGCGGGCGGGAGGCGGTCGCGGATTTTGTCTGCTTCGTCGTGGAGCTCCGGGACTCCACGGCGCGAGTACGCTTTTTACCGCGCGTTACGGTTTGGAACCCATCCGAAGTTCCAGGCTGAGGGCTTGACGCGGATTCGAAATCCATCTCCGATTCGGTATCGGAGCCTGAACTCGAAACGATCGAGGTCGCGACGGACGAAGCGCGCGATGACGTAAACGACGCGGACGCGGGGGTGGGGGTAGCGCTAGGCGCTATGTGAGCCGCATCGTGGGAACGTGCGCTCGAACTTGACGCGGCGGCGGGGGGCGCGCGGCGTGCCTCCGAGGCACGGTTGAGAAACGCGGCGACGGACGCGGGGGGAGAGGGATTGCCACGAGAGGCCCTATACCTAACATACTCGGCCCTAATTGTCGGGTACCTTTCCCGGAAAACCCGACAAAATCACTGTCACTAATAACACTCTCACTGAGTTCTTCCATGCTTCGGTCTTCTTGCCCGGGGGGGGCGGCCCCGGGACTTTTGTTGAACTCGCCGAAAGGCGAGGCCCCGGATAGGATTTGTAACCCCCCTGTGCTGCAGGACAGCAAGGAGCAGGGGGGAGGAATGCCTATGCCGTGAAAACGGCAATCGGCGGGGAAAAGGAAAGGAACCCGCTCGGGCTGTATAGTGCTACAGCAGGCAGAATCGCGAGCGGGGGTCTAGTCTTGAAAAAGACTGTTGTTTTTGGGAAGGGTTAGGAAATCGCTAGCCTGTGAGTGCCACAGGAAGCTGAACGTAGCGATTGGTTTTGCCTTGAAAAAGGCAGTTGGTAAGGGTGGGTTCGCGGTTACAAAACTTTAGCGCACAAAAATGGACCTCGATACGCAGATCGCAAGCGACCAACGGATCGGCACGTCCGCACTACTGAATTGTACGCACGATGTATTCACGGTCACTACACTGTCGAGCACAACTGTGAGTTCAGAGACGCAGCTCGCAAGCGGGCCACGGATCGGAAAGCACGTCCGCGCACGACCGAGTCGTGAGCGAGAATGTTGAGTATCGAATAATATGTTACTGTCAATATAAATGAAATTTAGATCAAAGATGAGTGTTAACGGACGTCGCGTCATACATTGTTGGCTGTGATTGACCCGCGGTGACGTGATATCGCACGAACCAATGAGAGATCAGGGAAAGCAACAGTGGCACCAATTGTCAATTTTTGAAGTTTAGGCGCGTTATGAAAAATTGATGAGAGTAAAATTTTACGATGCGCGCGCACCGTGGCACAAAATTAACAGAATGAAGTTGCCCACTAAATCGCTCATTACGATACGACCGACGCGCGACGTAACTTGGCGAGTCTGAATCCGCAGATGAACTTTCCGAACCGTACCGAGAATTACCGAATTTATACGATGTCAAGAAAAGGGATGTCCAATATGTGTGTTTGAGGATGTTGTTTAATCGATTTTTTTCAAATTGATTAAAATTTAAATAAAAAAAAAAAAGAAATAAATTAAATAAAAATAAAGTATAACTTCTTACCCTTTTTTTATTAATATCAATACATGAAGTAATGAAGAAGAAATAAGATGGACGCGCCTGTCAATTTACCTATGTTTGTAAAACAATTAAAAACAATATACTCGTAGTTATTATTTGAAGAAATAAACGCATTTATTCGTTATCCTGGCCACCTCAAGATACCTCTAATAAATAACTCAACAATGCGTTAATACACATTTGTCTAAAACACTTGATATATTCATTGGCCCAAATACTTACGTTGAAAATTTATTCCGACGTCGACACCATTTCAGACTGAGCCATTAACAACTCAATCGCCCATAATTCACCGATAAAAAATGTTCACTTATTGCACGTACAAACAAAACTTGCAAACTATCGCTTATCACGGCCGTAAATTATTTGACAAGGCCGCATTAATCTTTATCTCAGCCTGAGTTATGTTCTATGTACCGTCCTTCTATAAAAAGGGTTTTAATTAGCGGTGCGTTCGATAAATGTGTGGTCCAGTCGCGTTATCTCTTGACAAGAGTTAGCCAATCTCGAAGGCATTCGTAATGTTCTTAAAGATTTAGTATTAAGATTAATTTTGGAATAATTTAATGTTTCAGATACAATATCGCTCGCATATTTTCAGTCTACGTGCTCGATTCTCAAAGAAACCACACAATTTTCCAACAAAATTCTTGACAGACAATATTCTAAATCGTATAATCTAGGCGCATAAATTTACTGTCATAACTTAGAAAACAACGATTATTTTCACAACAAAACACAGATTTAGATTATTTTTACTAGAACGTCTGTCAATTGACTATACTATGTTGATAGGCAAATCATTTTTACATTAAGAGATTCATTGAATTAGATACAAAACGCTTGAACTCCCCAACACAACACGTAGCTACACTTGAGGCCACAATACTTGCGAAAACTATCTTTATTTAACTTGTATTTAATATGAAGGACGTGTTTTGTGGTAGGTATCTTATGTGAACACCGGCGAAGTTCGTTATTCAAAATTGCTTACGTAAATTTTGTTACACTTACCGGTTACGAGTTTATTATTATTATTATTATTATTAATACTTTATTTCAGTTTTTTTTTTTTAAACCATAAAATTTTGTTAGTAATAATTACTTATAATCTATGTTAGTAACTTAAAAAATCTAACACATAACTATCATTATATACATTTTATACCATTACATTATTTTTTTTCTCCTTCCAAGTGCCTACTGCAAAGGCTATTGATCAGTAGTCCCTCGATCTTGCTCGATCTTGCTCTTTAGCGTTCTTGTGTTTAATTTTAGAATAAGTAAATCAGTTTTGATAGAAACGATTCTTTTTAACTCATCAACTGTTATTAGTATCGTTGTGCCAACAAGTTTTTATACGCCTGAAATCTTTTGTTTTTTATCTTTCACAAGGCTTAGAATTTATTAAAAGTAAGGGAATCCTAAAACTAAACTCATACTGCGTGGCAGACTAGTGTCGTTCTTTAACAAAAAACTTTGAATTTCTCGTAAGCTTTTAAATTAAAAATGTGTCTTGAGTATGATTTGGCTAAATATCGTTACATAAATGCGGTAACAAAATAACGATATTGTATTGTCTATTCGATTTCAGTTAATAAAAATAGAATAGGTATACAAACTACACCAATATATTTTAGTACTTATATTTTGAAATGCTGTAATATTCTATATATAACATTAAGAAAATGCTCCACAATTCAATAATTGCTTCGAGCTGATTTTCTCCTGTTTCACGAATGCCAGGTTTATAATCTAGGACACAAAAACAAACAAACTCGAATGTTTTTTTTTAACCTAAAACATTTTTAGCATCCTCTTATTAACTCGGTCCGATTCTATTTATCTGTGTAACGGAATTTACCATCTTCAAAACGTCCCATTAGTTTGAAAAATTATAATATTTTTTTATTTCATTGAAATATTTTTTTTACTTTTTTAATTTTATTCAACTATGTGGACAGCCAAAAATACAAAACGCAATTCGCGGGCCACTTTGAGACGTGAAGTCAACATTCTTGACTATTAATAAATTGAATGATTTTTTATTGTTTCAGAAGTGAGAAAGTTTTACGATCCACAATGGCATGGAACACACAAAGGTTCATTAGCAGAAATGGGGGGGGGGGGGGGGTAATGGAACCTATCACGGCAGGCTTTAAATATACTTTATTACCGATAATAAATTAAACCGTTTTAATTACGGTCAAAAGTTGCTTAAATTACTGTTCTGCTTTAACTTCCGCATCATCACAACACATGGTAATAAGTAGGAAAACCGAATAACGTAACACTCAATCAGTATTATCCCCACACTATACAGCTACTAATCAAGTGTCTCGTTACACAATATCTGGAGCTGTTCCGCTGAGATCCTTTGATACGCTAATTACTAGTTTAGTAAGCAACCGGCTTCACAAACACAAGGATAAGCTTGAATTAGACATGAACCTTCTGAATAGCAAACAACGTAGTCGAATTCAACTGCATCTAGGGTTATCATTTATATTCAAAGTATTTACGAATGTTAATCTAAAATAACGAAATATTTTCATTAAATATAGAAGAAAAAATATCTATAGAAAATATACCTATAAATGACTAATTGCATTTTTACAAAGAATAGTTTTTGACGAAGAGACTTTAAGAGAAGTTATTTACATTGAAATTTGACCATATTATATATAATAAACTTTCTACAAAATTCGTATGCCTAACTCAGAAATTTTTGTCGTGGATACAATAATGCCTGAGAAATAGGTTTATTTTTATCACACGCTAACCCTAAGAGAATTTCTAAGAACGAACTACAAACACTATCTTCTTAACTCCACGTTTTACACACAGTGAGAGCCGAAGTATTTTCCTATTTTGCTTTGCATTACTGAAGCTTAGCCGGTGTATAGCTTGTCTAAAGGGGATATTTAATATATGTATTGTATTAAGATAGATGTTGTGTAGGCTTGAGGCAATGCGTGTTGTATGTAATAAATTATTCACTAACTTTAAATTCTGTTTATTCGCCGCTTTGATCGTACTACGAGTAATACTTATTTGCAAATCGATAATGCTAATATTTAAATAAAATATATGTACTTTAGAATTTGAAACATCTAAATTTATATTTAATACGATTCTCTAATATTACGGATATAAAAGGTATGAATAGTTTGGATTTAGATAAATTTCTTAGGAACAAAATGAAAAGGAACGAATTGAGAATGTATTTTACTTTTGTTAAACTTAATACAATTTGATCACAAGGCAACAAAATAAGAACAAAAAAGGTGTTACTTCGAAGATTCGAGGATTTGTTATCTAAGGATATTTCCGCTTATCTGAATAAGGAATTGGAACATAATATTCCGATTAGCAGTATCGGGGAGACGTTGTAAAATTGAAAGCCGCTGACTCGCCCCAGACTGCGTTCTTCATTAACTCTTTCAATTTAACTATTTTATAACGAGAACATTTTTTAAATCTTTCTCATTTCTGACGTGAAAATTTTGCTCTCTCTATAACGATGAATAATTTAGATTCACAAACTTAATAGCTCTTAGTGACTCCATTTTTTATTTATTTCTGTTCAATACAGAATATTAATAAAGTTTTTCTTTTGTAGATTTTGATTTTAGTTTTTAAATGTAAGTTTACGTATCCTTCGGATTTTATGCTATTTTTAACTAAAACAGTTTCAGAATATTTTTTATCGATATAACGGTCTGATCAATGATTATTGGCTGCCGATAAATATCCCCCATATAAAAGTACACAGGACTGTGTTTCCCTTTGAAATGCAATGTAAGCGGCTAAGACAAATGACACATTTAATGGTGGTGATGGGCAATTAAACATTTAAGGGTATAATTAAGGAAATAACCCTTAAGGCGGTGTACCAACTGTCATTGATTTTATCGCGTTTTTATAGCCCTGTCTCCGTCGGCCATATGGTGACATACCTCTATGAAAAAAAACATCGTAAAAGAACTCCAAAATAAACGTATTATCTTATACATTGTTGTGGAATATATTGTGTTTCTTGAAAGCCAATGTGTACAAAGAGTCAGTCACATGTGACATATGTTGCTCTTGTTGTAATTTTGACTAATTGATATAATATTTAAACGCAGTAACTATTAATGTAACACGCAAACATTGTTATGAGTTTTCACAATGTTATTTTATTATCTGACCCCTATATCTTGCTTTTTGCCCTCATTCCAGGACATCGGAACGCTATTCTGAAACTAGAACAGTAAGCAAAAAATATTGTCTTCCAATAGTTGTTAGATGAAATTATTAATTATCCGCTGTCGGGTCAATGCTGTCTTTGTTCGTTCACAATCGTTCGGCCAGAATGCCCTTTTGTATATTTTTTTAATGATAACGCTTTTGCGGCTGCTTCTTTTTGCGGCGACGCGTAATCGCGCCACACAAATGACTGATGTTCATGTGTCAGCTAATTTTACTTCGATCACAGAACACAAAATGCAGAAATAAATCTGGTTGAAAATGTGAATTCTATTTGACCGTTCTTTATTGGGTGAAAAGGACGGAGGAGGCCTTTACCCAAATAGGGGTCCAAATCTCATAAATAGTACTAATATTAGATAATTAATTAATTTTAAGTAACCTTTTTAATTTAAAGCAACAACTTACTAATAAACATTGTGATATATATCGAGAGTGAGATTTGGATTAAATGGCTTTATTATTATTATTATTATTGGGTGATCAATGTGGATAAGAAGCTCGATAGTCCTTAATCTAAGACCTCACAGTATATGAGAACTATGGCTCTAGCTTCAATTTCACCATTAAAAGTTATAGGCTAATTTACGAATCACTAGTAATATTTTAAGTCTGCACGAGTAAGTGTCATTATCGACGACATTCTACCGTTCAGTATATATCAGTGGCATAGCAAATATAAATTAAAATAAACCCTTAAATTATTAACTTACATACCCAATCCTGCGGAACATATGGTAAACAGTCGACGTCGCTCTAAACATGTCATTTCGAATCCTCCCGATCAACTAACCGTGCTTTTAGGTACCTCAAGCACTGGTTAGTATTCTTGTCCTACTCGTCACTTGCGACGAAGGATTCGACGAGTAAATTTACCCACAGACACAGCACTCTGAGTTTCTCGCTGGGTCTTCTCAGTGGGTCGCGTTTCTGATCCTGTGATATAGGTGTGATATAGATTCTACGAAGCACTGCCCTTGCTAGGGTTTGTGTTAGCAACGTCCTCAGGTTTGAGCCCAGTGAGCTCACCTCTTTCTTTTACGCTGGTATAGCCCTGTAAGGATACCAGCTTAGGGAGAAAAAAAACAACTAACTTGAATATCATATCTCAAGACTTGGCCAATATTTAGATTTCGAAATCTATTTCTTTGATGTTACTTAATATGAAACTGCCATCGCTTAAGTTACCCCGTGTCGTTAATATTTAAACATGCAATAAAATCAATACCTCGATCTCATTTTTTACTACTCTAGCTTCCTCAATTTTGTATATTTATTTTTATCTTTTTTTATTGCTTAGATTGGTGGATGAGTTCACAGCCCACTTGGTGTTAAGTGATTACCGGAGCTCATAGACATCTAAAGCGTAAATGCCGCCACCTACCTTGAGATATGAGTTCTAAGGTCTCAGTTTTTACAGCACAACGGCTGCCCAACCCTTCAAACAGAAACGTATTACTGCTTTATGACAGAAATAAGCAGGGTGGTGGTACCTACCCGTGTGGCCTCACAAGACGTCTTATCACCAGTAAGTTTGTAGTTTGTAGAAAGTTATTATTTCTAATTAAATCTTCAATGCATTCACGCATTACTTTTTCGATTAAGTTGAAATCCCTAAATTTTTCATTCCAAAAACACAAAAATATCGGTTGGATATTACAAAGTGGTTATTATAAATGAAATTTCGTGAACTAAATTCACAGTAGCCCAAGTCTTACTCAACACGAGACTAAAATAAATCCTATTTCAGAATATCAATAAGATTCAAGAAGGCCTTAATTAACTTAAGTATCCGATCTAATCCATGATTTCGGTGTCTAATTAACATTAGATTTTGAAATTAGATCTTGACTAATTTATACATTATACACAATAATGTATAAATTCTACATTATTGTGTATATTTAATACCAATAATTTAATAGAAGGTAATAATAAAAGGTATTTGTAGCTTAGATTATAATAATAATTAATATAAGAACTACCAGTAGCGGCATAATTAGTGCGCTTAATTTAAAACATAATGGAATCAATTGGACCCAAACCCGTGCTTCCTTCTGGCAGAAATTAATAGGATGCTCTACCAACGCTTAAGAACCCTAGCACCAGATAAGTGAAAAAAAACTATATAATATTTAGGTATTTAATAACGCATCACATAAAACTAGTATCTCTAGTCTTAAATATCCATATAAATAGAACTGGTTCTATTGACAAACAAATCCATTGAGTGATTTATCTATTTGATGTTTTCCTTACAAGTATATACTGATAGAACCGAGAATTGATACAGACGAGCTAGTTGCCATCGTTTTGAATTAATTGATTGATTGCAACACTCGGGACGCGACCTCCATTTCTCACTCGGAGGCAGCTTAGCTGACAGCATCTGGAATGATCAGTGACAATTTTAGCCTTCGCTGGATCTAGATTTACTATTAACAGTAAGTAGATTACAAAGTTACAACCTGAATGAGAAATAATGTACTTCGACCGAAACAGAGAAGAATAATTTATTATTGTCAACTGAATATTCTGGGAATTAGATTAGAACAAATGGTCTGCTTTGTATCTACATTAGGACAGAGGATTAGTGTCGTCTGAAAGTCGACTTTGGGCTGATAATGTGTGGAAATGTATACTTAGTCTGAAATTAAGATATTTCGATGTATTCGTTACCGATGATCCAAAATAGTTTTGTATCAATTACTTAGAGCATGCAAATAAACCAATTTAAAGTGCAGGCGCTCGGTTATATTAAATAAAAAAGGTATTTCTGGATTCACAGATAACAAACCTACAAATAGTAGTAAAGATGCATTGAATTAAATATGTGTACCATTTCTTTGGGCCGTGGTCAATCTTCTACGAGATGTCGCATTAAGAGAAGAAAATTTATGTGGAACTTATCCCACGGATATCACTAAATACTCAAATGTGGCTGGTCCCAACAAATGTATCCGTACTGGCGCTCACTGAGGCTCACGAAAAGGTATGGCCCGGAATTTTCCAGGCGACTTGATTATACTGAGTATTTACTCACCTTCACCGATTCTTAATGAATTGTCACTAACATACACTGCATGCTCCATGCAAATTCCACGTACTTATTTTTTTACGCAGTTTTGACGCAGCATTCTAACAAAATGTTTTATTTGGTTACATTTTAATGCAACGATCACAGAAATCTCCATAATTTATGCATAAATAGGATGCTATTGCCTCCATTTCATTTCGAAGTTTTAATAAGGCGTGTTCTAAATTCGAATGCAAAATAATTTTAAATGCAACTACCGACTTGAGTTTTCGAAGAAAGATGAATTTTCAGTCAAATTATTTCGTTTCCGATGGTCAGATTCGTTTATTAAACTAAATTGACCAAATCGCTAACAGTAGTGGAATTAATCGAGAATATGTTGTCAAGGAGCGTGCTATATTCCTCAGCGGATAATAGACATCGTTAGCCGGACCACGTAGCGTTTTGGGCGTAACTTTTTCAAGTCATTGAGTCAATCGTTTATCACGGGCCTGTTGTGTTAACTTTTACATTGGCGCGAGTTAGGGATACCGTGGGGCTGTATAGGTACCGTTAAATATATATTTTTTTAGATTTTCATTTCAAAATGTTTCCTTAACTTAATAGTTGCATAAAAGGCCAACTGCCGATATTAATTTAGTTTCATAAAACAAAACTACAAAATAAACTTTTAATCAAATTGACATGCATTGCATGCATTTATGCACTTTCTTATAGACAACTAATCTCGTATGTAAAGACATATTGTCACTGTAAACAGCAAAATGACCGGATAATTACCATTGATAAATACAAAGAAAAATATGGCAAATTAAATTTATCAAACAAATATTTTGACAATTGGTGGTAGGACCTCTTGTGAGTCCGCACGGGTAGGTACCACCGCCCCGCCTATTTCTGCCGTGAAGAAGTGATGCGTTTTGGTTTGAAGGGTGGGGCAGCCGTTGTAACTATACTGAAATTTTAGAACTTACATCTCAAGGTGGGTGGCGCATTTACGCTGTAGATGTCTATGGGCTTCAGTAACCACTTAACACCAGGTGGGCTGTGAGCTCGTCCACCCAATTAAGCAATAAAAAAAAAATATGTTTTTAAAATTTGTTTCACTGATCAACTTCGGTTAGAAATTTTAAAATGTTTAATCACAAATGTTTGTTACAATCAATAACAACTTTTACTACAGATATCAAATATTAAAAATAGATATATTTCAGATACAATAACATAAAAATGAATTCAGTAATAATGACTTCACAAACCCTCTGCATTATCTGGTACAAACACATTGTTGGTTACATCCAGAGACTACTCGATTTGTTTCACTGTTCTTGTTTAGGGGAGTCATCGTGGACGTCAGCCTCATTAGTTGAGGTAACTGGCCCAAATTTCGCCAGAGTCATTTCCCTGGGTGTTGCTTAGAAAAGATTTTCGTTCGGTAAATCTATTTCTTGACGCGACTGACAGAACATCAATTTGTCTCTGATGGCAATCAACGAATATTGTTTATTTAGACTAAAAGCCTGACTGACCTATTTGGGAGAAAGCGGATTTCGGTCGGACGGCGCACTCTATCCCCAATTAACCGACTTTAAAGTAAGTAAGCGGATTTGCCTTACGAATGCGTAAATTGCTTGTGTTTACGCTAAATTAACAAAATTCAAAGCTGTCGAATTTTAAATTCAAATTGTACCAGGAGACTTTTACAGGATATTTAGTTATGGTCGTCCGATCCTTCGGTGGATTATTTTATGAAATGATCAGTTACTTATTTAAATACGATGTTACGGTACAATCTCGTGTTTATAAAAACTATAAAGTATCCAAATATAAAAATAATGAGCGGAGCTGTCAAAGTGATAAATATATTAGTGACATCAAAGTTTCTTGTGACTGTTCAATATATGTTGTACTTTGATACAAAAAGTTATAAAGTAATCAGCCATTAGTTGAAAGCAATCAAATTACCACGACGAAAGAATAAATTTATGTAACAAGTAATATTAAATTTATTTCGTAAATGCTGACAGTAGGACTTTTGAAATGGTATAGTTGATACCACTATCGTATTGATTACTGCCCCGAATTAATAACACGTAACAGTTCAAGGGAACTTATTATACAATTGAGATATTAACCTCATGTTTTAAGGGAGGTGGCAGTATTTAAGCCTTAGACCAGAGAATTCAAAATAATATGCAAACGAAGAAAACCGGTAAATGTCGAAAGCTATTCTAATACCTCGTTGTAAGCTGTAAAATACATGATATTGACAGCACACAATTAATTAAATTAATAACATCAAAGTCCGGAGAATTTTCCATACAGGCACGCAAATTAATTAAGTTCAGAGTATTCTCATTGCCTCGAATCTCTTCAAAGCCATCCCATAAAAGTTTCCTTTAAAACTCGATTCTTAAGTACCGGATAAAACATAAATTTTATTATAAACGTAATGAGCAGTGGGGCATTTGGACAATCTTGTTAAGAACTCTATTAGGATGTGCCTTACTTTACAACGTTCTTTAGCTTTGGTTTTCTTCAACATCGTTGCCTAATTAATTAATGTGCCTTTCGTAGATACGAAACTTTTTGTTTTGTTACAAATCTTCGGGTTCGGGACTTAAAGTTGGAATTCCTTTGGAATTAGATAATCCAGTAAGGGATTTCACCGAAATTACTTGTTTAAAAATACACATGGCTTTATGAGTTTTATTTAGTATTCAAGTATTTTAAGCACGCTCGTCCAGAAAGTCTAAGAAATGTCATTATTACCAATAGCTGAGATTGTGTTATAAAATAAGCCCTATCACCAATTCCAAGTACAACGTTATTATAATATATATAATCAAATTACCCTTTACGTATTATGATTGTCTAAAATTTCCTCAAAAACCGATTTTGTTACCGTTTTAAGTTTAAGATAACCCTCGACTTACAGAAAATCGTTAGCCTAAGTGTTATTTGACACCGAACCAGTGTTATGTATAGACTTACAGAATAATTAAGTCAAATGTAACAAGAGAATCGAGGCGTGGATTGGAATTTATTTTTGTTAAATGGGGTTGGCCGATACCTCATTAGTGCGAATTGAAATAGTAAAAATAAAATGGCTGAATAAAACTAAGAAACCGGTAAAGCAAATTTTTTATTGTATTAGATGCAGATATTTGCAGATTAGGTAAATTAGATGCATGCAGATGAGCAGACTAATTTATGGTTAGCATATTGTTAGTTTACTAGAGCATATAGACACTATAATTTTGTAAATCAAATACGCATGCTTGCCTCGAGTACAAAAGGTGAGATGTTGGTATTTAACCAGCAGACGTACAATATATTCAACCACCAGTAAATTAGGTGGAAAAGGGATTAGTAACAATTTGCATAAGAGATTATCGGTAATGGTTAGCAATAGGAAATATGCATGGCAGATCAAAATATAATTTTATGAGCTTGCTTTCTGCCTAGAGATATCGTATATCTATTTGTGTTAGCATTCTCTGTCCATTGCCAATTCGTGTACGAATTCAACACAAAATCTCGAGATAAATTCGATTTAGTGACTTCGAAAACATCAATTTATTTATAAGCTTATCTAAAACGAACGCAGAATTGATTATTCAGCAAACAATCTTGCTATATCCGACAATGTCACTTGTACAAGTAGATACCTATTTCCAGAGCGTAGGATACTGGCACAGTTAGTTAGGACCATAATGCATAGGCGAAACAGAATGCTCACTAACTGTCTGAAATTCGTCTATTTGTAGTTCTCATTTAGTAGTTACATACACTCTTTGTTGTATGGCTGGGAATAGCACTACTCCAGCTCTTCGCTCAATATCTACTTTCTCGTATGTGAGCTCGCATGGATCATTTTTTTCGGAGGGGAGCGTGGGCCCAAAGATTATGGCCCTACCCATTAAATCACTCTCCTGTACCTCTCGCCCAAGCATCCGATTCCCCCTTCCAAGATTTAGAACCCGTGCGGGGTCAGGTGCTACCGCGGTCAACACCGCCACCTGATACGCTCTTCACCCCAAGGACGCCCGGTTGAACAGTAGCGTGCCGTGGGGCCTCAATCCCCTCAGGTTGCCCTGTCATCTTCACCGGGGGAGATCGCCGCCTTTTACAGGTATGTACGTACGCTTTTTACGCTCTCCTGCGGCTCCAGCTCGATGGCAACGGATCGGTTCAGAGAGGAAACAGCTCTTTCTTTCTCTCTCTCGTTTCGCCTTCTTTTGAAAGATAGTAGATTCGCAGAAGTCGAGCATCGCTTTCCAGGACGCATCACTGCCGAAAATCATAGCCCCGACTGTCAGTAGTAATAGATCCTCTCCTACGACGGCGACGAGGGCGGCGTGCTGCTCAGGGGATTTTTTTTTATTTTCCTACCTATGCTGATAGCTTTGAGAGGCTATTTCAGCTTCTCCTTGATATGTAGGTGAGCTCACGGGGCTCACAACGGGAGTGTTGCTAACACTGGCCCTAGCAAGAGCAGCGCTTCGCAGAATCTACCACCGGATCGGAAACGCGATCCATTGAGAAGATCCGGCGAGAAACTCAGTGGGTTGTCAAGGGTGCAACGTGCGTGCGTGTACTACGCGGTGTTCTCCTCGTCGCGGTCGTCACAGCCGTGGCACTGCACCGTCAGTTTCCAGCATTTGGCGTTGAACTAGGTTTTTTTAAAGCTCTTTACGGCTATCAGCTTCTTGACCTTTAGAGTTGTTGTACTTGTTGTTATAATCTTCAATACTAATTCTCAGTATGTGATGGGATTTCCGTGAGACATCAATTGACCTTTGTAAGAGACCAAAATCTACGTCAGGCAATTACGTTAGATTTTCCTAGATTACGCAAAGTCGATTATGATTCGTATGCCTATTTGTATCTTTGAGGATAATTTTGAACGTGTTATGAATTTCTGTTAATATCAATAAGGCAATTTTTTTTAAGGTTCCTTCTTAGATATCTGTACATTTCCTTCCACGGCAGCACGTCGACTGCCCCAATGATTAATGGCCCAAGGGGCAGCGGGGCGGGACGTCCCGAATCAGATGCACGTGGCGTCAGTGGAATAACGTCCAAATAATATTACGCTACAGTCAAGTGCTAAATGACTTAAAAATTTGTCGAAAACGTCAACTCTTCATTCTTTTTAGATCATTCAACCAAATAGATTTGTTGAAACGCTCATGTTTTCTAAATTAACAGAAACTGTTTTTTGTGTGAGTCTAATATTTTATAGTAGTACTACTACTATTTAGTTTTTTAACAGAAACATAATATGAGCAGACAGTGGATTGGGACTATTTACTCTAAAATAGACAACGTCGAGATACAAGTTCACGTCCTTTGTAGTTCAAAAATTTTATACATGCCCTAACACGTGCGTTTGGCTGCTAAAGTCATTGAATGTTTCAAAGCGACCGTTTACCCTTCAATATCCGTTCAAAAGCATCGTTTCCGGAGAAACGTAGTGACCGATGCAAAGATCCGACGGTTTTCAAAGGAAAATTCAACATTCTTTTGAATTGACGCCGCAGGGCGGGGCGCACAATCTTTGGCATTTATACAAAAAAATCATTGTATCATTTTGTTGACTGCATTTTATTGCAAACAAATAGCAGAACTAAATTCTTAGATTAGAGTTGAAAGGCGCTATTAAATAAAACTTAAGTAAATAAGTTTTTGTCTCCAAGATGAAACGACACAATCGTCTGAATAAGATAAGAAAGTGACTCATTAAATCAAGTTTTGATTCGGAGATATGCAAAGGTTAAATCAAATCATTTTTGTTGTAATTTAAACTATAGTTTATAATATATTATTTTAAATTGACATAGACAGAGGATCGACCGATTTGTTTACTTCTAGCATCCTACTCGCGCTCTTCAGTCTACCCGTCATCATGGCACTTGCAACAGCGCCAAAATATTTAGAATTCATAAAAACTTCAAATCTTAGTAGGGATCTGTCAAATTTTAATGTGCTTTTTTATTGCCTTTGTAGGTAGACGAGCATACGGCCCACCAGCTGGTAAGTGATCACCGTCGCTCATGGACTTCAGCAATGCCAGGGGCAAAACCAAGCCGCTGCGTAGGCATTAAGTACTCTCCGCAAGCGTCGTTTGAAGAAGGACATGTCATAGCGCTCGGGAAACACCGTGGAGGCTTACTATAATGGAACCCTAATACTAATACAGCAAAATGTGGAAATTGGTGGATTTGGCAATCATGCCTCGGTAGCCATTCGTTGATATTAACGAGAAGGAAGACATATCCTATATGCGGTCCGATAACTGCCTAAGACCAGTCGGAGACGGACCGCTGACAACAACTAAAAAAATGTTCTCGAAAAATGTTTGCAACTCATGTTTATCGATGCAGCACGCGACAGATGCGAGGGACGGGCTTGCGGCCGGAAGCGACGCCTACTCGGGTATTGGATGGGTAACCGCGACCCGCCAGGCAACTCGTATTACAATATATGGTTCGTTCCAAACTCTTAGTAACAATACAAACAAAAAAACACGTGTGGCACTTGGGGACTGCCGCGGTAAAACTATTGCATAGTATTTTTTAGCAACTTATGCAATTTTAATTAGACAATAATAATTTAATATTAAAACAATAATAAAATAGGACCACGCTGTATTTATAAGCATTAATAAAAGCAAAACATTAACTTGTCCCCTTCGCACTCATAAGCTAGACTGCGCGAGAGAGAGATGGGCAGACTTTTCATGATGCGCATGCAGTTCAACGTCACACCGCGCGCTTATTCACAAACACTACACAAGCGCAACGTGTGAATATATTGAACGCGAGCTGCACGGTAGGCGGAGCGGGGGGTGTTAGGTTTTATTTTCGTTACGGAATTTCTTGATTCGGTCTCCACGCTCAAAGCTCGCGACAAAATCTATGTAATAACTTAAGATTTTCTTTGGCCAAATGAGTCTAAATGTGGCGGGAATTGTGTGGAGGTGCCAGGTGCTATTGTAGTTGAGATTTGAGAGAAGAGGAGTGGTAAAACTGATTGTTAATTAGGAAGATTTTCTCTTTTTTTATTTGCTTAAATCATGTTTTTTTAATCGTATACGACATTTAATAGTACGCTTGAGGTGGTATTAATTCTGGTCTTAAGCTAAACTGTATTAGTTTTCGAGAGATTAGTCTTAAATTGTGTTATTAAAAATGTATGTTAATGAAAATTTGGAATTCTATTATAGAACGTCGCAGATAAATTTAGTTTTTTTAACATGAACATACTAAATTTTGTAATGATGATACTAAATTTTTAGAGTAGATTTGTAGAGCGTATACTAAATTCGCATATGTAGGAACCACCATCCTGCTTATTTCTGTCACAACGGAGTCATGTGTTCCGGTTTGAATAGTTTATCATCCGGTGTACATTATAATGATTTCAATATTAATTTTAATTTTGATCAGCCTAAAAATATTTTTCGACTAAGTTTTTGCTACAATAGCAACTTGACGAGTCTTATTTTTTATTGCTTACATGGATGGACGACCTTACGAACCATCTGGTGTTAAGTGGTTATCGAAGTCCGCAGACATAAACACGGTAAATTCCGCCACCCACCTTGAGACATGAGTTCTTCAGTTCTCAGGGTGGTGGTACCTACTTCCTGGTGCGTGCTGACAAGACGCCCTTTCACCAATAATTCGCAATTTTTTTTCCCGGGTTCGATTTTCATTAGACTGCGTTATTTCTTTACTGTGGACATCACTCGTGAACATGTTTTACATACATTTTCATTTAAAGTCTATGGGCAAAAGGTTTAAAATTTAGTGAAGAGCCGTATTACTTACCAAAATTAATTGATATTTATCATTAAGCAGTGATATAAAATAAAGTTTCGTTCTCTGAAAAATAAGCTTATGAATAGAATCGTGTAAAAATAAATTAAAGCAACCAAACTAACATTAGTGCCGTCCGGTCATTCGAATAATTGAAATGGCACAACCTAAAATAAACATAGGTATATCGGAACTATTTCCCTCCTCAGAGCTGCGGAAATACGGACAGCGTTGACTGCCCACGTGGTGACACGTCCGGGAAAACCAGAAATATCTCTGCCGCTCTGCAATAAATACTTAACACTTGATTCTGTATTTTTATTGAACCAACCAAGAGCTAGAATAAACATTTAGTTTAAATTTCTTCGGAAAGCAATTTAAAATTACATAATTATTTACTTATAAACTTATTTTATATGATTTTTGTGTTGCTGTAAATGTTTTTTTTTACATTATAGGCAAAAACTGGCCATTTAAATAGTAAACATGATTAGCATTTCATGCTCACGAATTGAGTATTTCAAATTCTATTTGGTTGCTATTCATTATGCAACCATTAGATCGCCATGAAGAGGATGAGATTTCTTAATTAATTAGTCTAAAGACTAGAGTTAGTTGTTATAAGAGAAACATTCAATTACCTACTCTGCATGTTCTATATTCAATGACGATCACACTTAATGAGTAAGCTCCAGTCACGCGTCGGAGCTGACACGTATTGTTTTTATTTTTTCTACTTACTGGACAGTCAATTCTTTAAATGTATGTTTCATACAGTAGTATTATGCAGATACATTTGTATATGTATACATAATCAATTCCCTTACGAAAAATTATAGTTCATTGTAATTATGATAGATTTGATGAGCGAGTAAGAATTGATAGAGCTTAAAACAGTAGTTTATGTAACTAATTGTAACAGAAACATTTTTTTTGTAATTTGGGAAGAGCTCATAGTCCAGTATATAAAGTATACGTTTTTGAAATCGTCGTGGCCTAATGGATCATTTGCCCGATGCATTACTATCAAGCGATGCAACGGTGTTCAAATCCCGCAGGTATGTAGGTACCAATTTTGCTAGTGATTTCACTCATTCACGTATTGCCACGGCGAGGGAATAATATCATGCATTAAAAAAAAGTAGCCTCACTTATTGTCCTTATTGTCAACTATTCGCCTGCCAGACTAGAATAGAAATATGGACATTAAAATGTAGGTTGTAGGACGTAGAAACCTAGGACGGTGCTACGCATCCCGCAAAATTCGCATATTTTCAAAACCAAACCAACATAGAATCTAATCCTCTAGCCAAAGACCATATGTTCGTGCATGGAAACACTACTACCACAATATTGTAAACGATTTATCTTAAGTCGAAACATGAAAGCCAGTCTAAGCATTTTGCAGATTTATAAGCTCTGTAATTTCACAGTCTGTGCTACAGGCCGTTTCGGTGCCCGGTTTTGTCAGATAGTGCACCGGATTTGGCACAGTGGGTGATGGCTCAGTTGCGGTTTGGGCAATAACGGACAACTTAATATATCGTTGGAATAGAGAGAAACGCTGTGGTATTCAAAATTATTTCACAAGCACGTGGTCATGAAAATGTTACATAATTTTAAGTCTATTTCACGAGCTGAATGGTGGCTAGTGAATGTTTAAAGGCTTAGGGAAACAAAATATTTTAATTTTAACCATAATTCTGATTTCAATCTGATTCTGATTTCTGAGTCCAAAAATTTAACTTTAACTATAATTCTGATTTCAATCTGATTCTGATTTCTGAGTCCAAAAATTTAACTTTAACTATAATTCTGATTTCAATCTGATTCTGATTTCTGAGTCCAAAAATTTATTCGTGAAAAGAACATATTTAAATGTCTAACGTTACCTAAATCCATTTAAAAATTAGTTTAGAATTAAAGTCTTCATTAAAAGCACAAGATGTGTTAGGATCTAGTGTTGCAATTAAAAAACAAACTGCAATTTGTGTGTAGAAAAGAATGATTTACGATTCAAGTACTCTTAGTTTCGATTATGTGAAAGATATTGCTTTTGCCAGTTCCAGCTTGGCTTTGTCAAATATAGCTTCGAATTTGGCTCACTGGATAACGGGTGTTCAGCTGTGGTTTCCGCAGCTCAGTAAAACTTTATTTCGTTGAAATAGAGAGCCGCTATGACATTTAATATTCGTTTTAAAAAACTCGTCCGCAAGAAATATAGCATAGTTAGCAACAAAGCATTATTTAATCATTTCGAATAGTTATAAACTATTTTATCCAGCTTTTATGATGCACTTTAAATATTCATTACTCGAAAAAAAAAAATAGCCAATTAGAGCAAGTATGATATAAGTATCGTGTAAAGCGATCTGTATTAATAGTTCTCTTTTTTTGTTGGAAAACTTTGAACTGAGAGCATATAAATAATCAGCAAAAAAGAAACTTTATGTTTGAAGAGCGGATACGACATCAACAAAACATGAAGTCGTCTTGGCCTAAAGGATAAGGCGACCGGTGCAGTCATATGAAGCAATGGAATGGTGTTCGCATCTCGCAGGTAGATACCAATTTTTCTAATAAATTTATAGAGGGAATACTTCTAGAATACTTTTTCTACTAGAGGGAATATTAGAAGGAATACTTCCACTGTTAGACATGAGTATGTTCTAAGGCTAACTACAGCTACTGGACCAGTGCTGATTGCGCCCAACGGATTCCTAGGTCCTTCGCAAAGTCGTCGGTTTACTTTGATTTATATGTCTAACTATGCTGCGCTTTCCTGTGCGCGATCGCCATTCGGGAGTATTTTTTCCCACACCGGTTTTCTATTCTGAAAACAATATGACCAGCTCACAGCCACCTCATTTCTAGGATTCATTTATTTTAATCAAAACTCACTGCTGCTTAAATTATTTTATACACTCATCCCAGAATCTTTTTTTTTTTACTTCTCTAATAGAAATCTCTTGGTTTTTTTTTAATAATTTGCGAGCGAACTTATTTCGCGAATGGAAAGCTGGGATTTCATTTGAAAGGAGAGAAAATACGCGGCGTGTAGCTATGACCAGTTTTAGCGCGAAAGTTTTTCAGGCTTCATTAAAATCATACTGTGAAGCTGCTGAATTCTACTCAGTACTTTATTCATACTCGAGGCCAGTCAAATGTTTTGAAATATTCTGAATGGAAAACCTTAAAATCTGTTATTTCTTTATAATTAGCATTGGCAGCGCACTGTTATAAATTTTGACATTAAAATACCAAATACTGGTGGTACTGGGTACCACCACCCTGCCTATTTCTGCCATGAAGCAGTAATGCGTTTCGGTTTGAAGGGTGGGGCAGCCGTTGTAACTATACTTAAGACCTTATATCTCAAGGTAGGTGGGCTGTGAGCTCGTCCACACATCTAAGCAATAAAAAAAATATTGAAGAAATTTGATAAAATCGCCGAAAAGCCTCGAAATAGTAGTTTTTGGAATTGTTGTTTTATAATCATCCTTCAATATAAATAAAAAATAATAATTTTTAAGTCAAATCTATAAACTCAGTTAACATTTTAAAACAAAACTAAACTAGGTGGATTTAAACTATAGCCCCTAAATACTAAATAACGCATTCAAGTGGCACTTTGTTTTATTGAGTCTTAAAATGCGCGATATTTTTTAATTAAATTGAACAAGTAAAGCTTTGTTCCTAAGATTTTTCTATGCTTCCTCAGCGATTTAGCTACAAAAGTTTAATGAGTCCCATAGCTACAATGCAAATGTTTGGAGAAGAAATGCACCCAAGGGTCGAACAACGAAGCCGTTATAAGAACAATGTCGTAAATAAATTTAGTTCCCCCCATGAATACTTTTACGTGAAAATACTCTATAATGGTACATTTCTCTATGGCGTATACTTTGGATTTTTTTTTTCTACCTTTACTGATAGCTTTGAGAGGCTATATCAGCGTTACCCTAGCGTGTAGGTGAGTTCTCGGGGTCAAGCCAGAGGTGTTGCTAACACTGGCCCTAGCAAGAGCAGTGCTTCGCAGAATCTACCACTGGACCGGAAACGCGACCCACTGAGAAGATCCGGCGAGAAGCTCAGTGGGCTGTGTCTGTGGGTTAATTTACTAGCCCAGCCCTTCGTCGCCACCGACGGGTTCGGCGAGGGCGGTGACCGGTGCTTGTGGTACCTAAAAGCACCGTTAATGGATCGGGAGGATCTGTATGACGTGTATTTTTCTATAATTTAAAAGGATTCAACCGAATATAATCCATTAGAAATTATAACATAATAATATTAGGTTGTATTACATGTGAACCTTTGAATGTTCATAATGATTGTTGTCTAGCTTACTCAAACCTTACCTAAATATATGATTAAATGGAATACATACATAGGAAAGATCAATAAATAATTCAAAACAATATCTCAAGTTCTAGGAAACTGATGTTTAGGGAATGATAGTACGCTTTCTCTTTTATCGTATGGTATGGCCTACGACCAGAATGCCTTGAAGTTAAAATGCATGTGATATTGTGTTCTGACCAGATTTTATTTTTGTTTTCTTTCATATTTTTTTTGGAAGCTTTTCTTTTTCGAACCAACAAAAAAAACTTGCGACATTCCGAAGGTTACCAAATTAGGTTTTAAACATTTTCTAATTTTAATGAGTACTGAATAGAATTTGCTAAGTATGAAAGTACTTTTTTAATTCGTTAAGGCTTATAGAGTTAGCTGTAGCCTAACCGTAGCGAGCATGAGAGGAAACAAACTTTCCCGACCGAAGTAAGTAACAAGTGGAGCTTAAAAAAGCTCGCAGAGTGCTGTAAAAAGAGGCTTAGTTTAAACTGTGGACTCTGTTGGTATATTTTAATTACATTCGTAAGAGCTTATGAAATTTTTGTATCACAAATTATTATGTATACTCGTAGCTTGAGGTCACCTATCTGATCTCAAAGTGGAACCTAACCATTTTTCTGGATGAACGTATTTTCATATTAAATTATATTAATGGTGTATGGAACTTGAAATTTGCATGTTTTCAAATCATAAGAGTCTGTTCGCAATAATATGACTTTTCTGTATATGGTATTAAAATAAGGTTTGCAAATAGGTTATATCAGTACATTCCTACTTCATTTGGCGACGTACAATTATGATTAGGCTGTAGCTTTTTAAGGTTAAAATATCTAGTAATATGGCTATAAAATAACGGGGTGATATTAATGGAAATTTCGAGAATCTCGATCAAGGATGAAATAATCAACCGTGACCGTTTGTTAAGTACGGATTTCATTAGAATAATTGGTACCCGCCTGCGGGATTCGAACACCGTTGCGTCACTTGATACGAATGCACTGGGCGTCTTATCCTTTAGGCCACAATGACTTCATATTCTTTTATCCTGGTGGTATTTTGATAGCGAACGGAATTAAATATTCGATCTACCGTGTCTTCTAGTAAGCGATGGTGACTATGTATTTAAGCTTTTCGGAAATGACTTAAAACCTACATTAACAACTAAATCATTAAATTACTCTTGCGTGCCAGTACATGGTAATGGTACTTTTTATTGATTTGTACTTTGCATCCTTTTACCAGCGAATCTGAAAGACAACCTTAGGGTCTTTTTTTTTATTTTATTTTTATTGCTTAGATGGATGGACGAGCTCACAGCCCACCTGATGTTAAGCGGTTACTGGAGCCCATAGACATCAACAACGTAAATGCGCCACCCACCTCGAGATATAAGTTCTAAGGTCTCAGTATAGTTACAACGGCTACCCCACCCTTCGAACCGAAACGCATTACTGCTTCACGGCGGAAATAAGCGGGGTGGTGGTACCTACCCGTGCGGACTCCCAAGAGGTCCTACCACCAGTGATTACGCAAATTATAATTTTGCGGGTTTGATTTTTATTACACGATGTTATTCCTTCACCGTGAAAGTCAATCGTGAACATTTGTTGAGTACGTATTTCATTAGAAAAATTGGTACCCGCCTGCGGGATTCGAACACCGGTGCATCGCTTCATACGAATACACCGGACGTCTTATCCTTTAGGCCACGACGACTTCGGTCTGTCAATAACTTGGCTTTGACTCTTGTCTTTCAAATTTTCATATGCGACGGTGACTTCTAAACATCACGTAGGCCGTATCCACGTCTGTTTGAAGCCAATAATTAAATATCTGTTTTGAAGTGTAAAAGTCTAAAATAATTTGAAAATTATAATGCATTATCAACATTAACAATTTCGTGACATCAAAAACGTATGTATTCATTCGTATATCGAATTAGAATAATGAAAAAAATGTTGGTTCAGCAGTAAGCAAATAAGCATTCGTCATCATCCCGGCAATCATATTTTACGGTAATGAGCTTTCATCACTCAGTAATTTACTGAGCAAATACAATTATTTCTTACATAACCAGAACGTAGACGTCAGAGATCCTCTTGTTTAGTGTCTCTTCATTACTCGGAAGTGTTTACTTAAATTAAGATAGGAAGAAAAGATGGTATCAAATTTCGAACGGAAAACGGCCTCTGTTATAATTTTTTAATTACTGCCTGTTCCATTGAGAGGTTTGCGGTTATAATTCATAAGATACATAATTTAGGCCCAATCCAATGTATTAATTATTAATATTAAAAGTATCTTTGTATTGTTTTGGAGCACTTTTAGATGGTAATGAGGACATCTTGTAAGATATACATAATTATATAGATTTAAGTAAACCCGAGAGGAAATGTTGTGCTTGTTTAGTAACGAGTAAGTAAATTAATATTTTGCTAAAATTCTGCAGTCTATTTTTTTCTGATACTGAAAAGAGGATAGGCTAATATCCCGCACGACACTATAAAATAGTATACGGGAAGTTTTCCGCCGTATCATAATAGACACGACTGTTTCAGGAAAGTGGAAGAAGTCTAGGGGGATATCGTCTTCGTCCAGGGCCTTGCTTCTCTTCACCCGTTCGATGTAGAGGTACAGTTCACTGGGAATGATGAAATGATCAGGTTCCCAGTGGTGGCACTGGAGAGGAGAGTAAGTGCCCTACGCTCTTTTCCACGGTTATTGGGGTGCGGCCTCTGAAGGTTGGTCATTAGAAGTGAACTGTCGCTCCAGTGATACGATACGGCTAGGATGTCAGCGCGAGTCTGAACCGAAAAGCGACAATTTCCCATCTCGTCTACTAAGGGAAAGACGGGGATGGAACGATTGGACAAAGCCCGTGGAGAAAGAGAGTTAAGAGGTCTTCGAGCCTTTTAGATCCGTTCCTCTCAAGCATAGCTTCTGAAGGAGCTAATCTTTGTCGCTAGCTCTGCTTCCAGCTCATTAAGCTCACAACGAGTTGTCGCCCAGAGCCTCGGCAAGCGCCTTTTAAGGCAAATAATCGCCTTCATTTGGCAAGGAGCTTACTTTTGGGCCTGTCGCTGAGCACAAAAGTCGTCGCTTGATTGATCGCGCCAATGATGGAACTGACAAGGCGGGTCGCCGCATCGGGGACATCGTTATAGGATGTGGTGTCCTAGATAATAGGAAGGTCAACCAGGAGCCTTCAAAAGAGATTCCAGTCGACCTTCGGTGGAAGGGGTGTGTGCTGGTGCCTACCTTGACACATTAGGTCTATGTATGTGCATAAACTATAATTTATGGCGACTGTCTCAATTTCCAAGCCGGAGCGCATCCTTTACGCAAGAAATAAGCCGTAATTATGTTTTTGCGAATTTGATTTTTAGTACAAACTGTTAATCCTTCATCGTGGAAGTCATTCTTTAACTTGAGTTAACGTACGTATATCCTTGCCTGCGGGATTTAACCACTAGCATGCTGGTATTACTTGTGTAATTATCATTAGTAATAATTTTTCCACCATTAATACTTTTACTCCCATACTTCTGATTACGCTGCAGAACTAAATAGGACTGTGATACCCCATTGCTTAAATATAGTTTTCTAGTACCTTACGTTGAACTGATCATTAATTTACAATAAATCTTCTTATGTCTTATAATGATTTTGATAACATTAGTTTTATTAATTTAGTTTTTATGCGTTCACTATCATTAACCCTTATTAGGATAAGCTTTATTAAGAATTAAAATTTCTAGAAACGAGAAGGACTTCCACGATGAAGGAATAACATCGTGTAATAAATATCAAACCCGCAAAAATTATCATTTGCGTAATTACTGGTGGTAGGACCTCTTGTGAGTCCGCACTGGTACCACCTCCCTGCCTATTTCAGCCGTGAAGCAGTAATGCGTTTCGCTTTGAGGGGTGGGGCATCCGTTGTAACTTTACTGAGACCTTAGAACTTGTATCTCAAGGTGCGTGGCGCATTTACGTTGTAGATGTCTACGGGCTCCAGTAACCACTTAACACCAGGTGGGCTGTGAACTCGTCCAATCATCTAAGCAAAAAAAATATCTAGAAACGAGAAAGAGCCGAAAACAGGTAGGTACTGCTCACTTTCAGCTCGCAACGATTTGATACAACAAATATAATTTCGTATATTTATCTCGGCACTATTACTAAAAATGTAATACGTTTCCGTAATTGGATGGGACGTTATCCATAAAAAGCATTCAGTCGTCATGCGTGTTTGCATATTGTATTAATAATTCAATTCTGCTTGTCAACCAAATGAATTAGTTTTGGGTTGGCTGTTATCGTAAAACCTATTTGTTTCACCAGTAGGACTCCGGACACTTTCTATAAAAATCATCATTTTAATAAATAAGGACCTTATTATAAATTCATTCCAAAAAATTTTTTTGGGGTGACCATGATTCTTTGTAAATCGCACGGTGTATAATTTTTATTTTCGAGTTTTTTACATTCGCTTAATATTTCCATTAGCCTTTTTTGTAGACTAATAATCTACTATATGACTGACCTGTTTTAATATGTTACCTAAGTGGTAACGAGAGCTCTAGACATGACAACATGTATTTATATAACTTAGCGTATTTCCTTTCTTAGGACTTAATTATGGATAAACAGGTAATTATAATATATTCGTCAAGTAGTACAATCTGTATTTGCAAAATTAATGTTCATTAATATCTACTATCGCTAGTTGAATAAATAAATGTAAAAATATTTTTTTTTTTTTTACAATTAAATATAATAATATATTTTTTTACACTATTTTCAATTTAAATTTATTAAAATTTATTTGCTATTTTTTAGTTGAATTTTACATAAAGTGTGTTTTTAAGTTTTTTTAAACTAATATTTATTTTTCATTTTTTAGTTGAATTTCAATAATTTTTTTAATTTTTTTTAAATATTGAATTGTCATCGGTCCTCGATAAATCTACAAAGTTTTAATGAAATCTGGCCGTTTAAAATGGGTCAAAATCGAGTCTAAAGGAGTCAGTTACAAACAAACATACATACAAGTGAAGTTAATATAAAGCGTGTAAAAACCATGGTTACACTAGCAAGCGTGCACCTGTAATCGTTTTTGAGTTGTGCCGACGTGAAAAACTAAACCGAAAAGGGACAGGTGCGAAATCCTTGCACAGTGGGGGTCCCACCGACCCTTAAGGGTCGACCCGGCATAACCTTAATTGATAGGCATCGTTAACCTTTAAAGCACGCCCTTGTCGTTTCCTCGACATAAATAGTTTTTGATTCTAATCTTAATTTTTGGAGATAATTTAAAAGTGGATACACGAATTCAGAAGACGTGTACTCCCTTTTTAGTGTGCACTAAAAATATCTTTGAACAATGTGAACTGATGAGTTTTTGTTTTCTATGTTTGCAATTTAGTAGACGTATATTTATTTACTAATGATAGGCCCGCACGGGTTGGTGTTACAATCCTATTTATTTCTACCATGAAGCAGTGCTTGTTTCGGCTTGGAAGGTGAGGTACGTGGTTAAATAATTCAATTGAGAATTTGACCCCATGTTTTTAAAATGGGTGACGATGTTCAACCTATGGGTTGTTCCAGTAATCATTTAACACCAGGTGAGCTGTGAGCACTTTCATGCAATAAACCAAAAATATATATATTATGCGTGAAAGCTCCAAATTACATTCACGTAACTGGAATCATAAAGACAGAATAAACTTTGCGTAAGATACCTCAAACGAACCAATTTTCGAAGAAATAATATTTCCGAAATTGAACAGAACCACAAAAGTCCCGCTCGGACCACGCTTCACGGGATCATTTCATTTCGTCTTGTTATTTTATACGTCGTCTAGTTAGCGATAGTTTTATTTTCGGGTGCCGTCCACAACTGCCGATCGGTTCAGTAATAAACAGCCCATTCTTTGTCATTCGATATTTTCGAGATTGTTCTTCGGAGATAATTTGATATCGTATTGGCGCCGTCATTTCGTTTATGTAGGGGCTGTCACCTAAATTTATTGAAGCAGGATTGAAATCATCGGTTACGGAATACGGAGGCTTTGATTTATTGGATTTATGAAGTCGTCGTGGACTAAAGGATAAAATTGTAACGGTGTACTCGTATCGAGGAATGCGGTAAGAAATTGCGGAATGTTGACAATATTTGGAAAGATATAATTATTCTCTTGCCTATTCACGAATTATTCTCATAGCCCCGGAATAAGAGCAGAGTAGGGTAGTGTATCTTTTATTCACCAAAATTAGGTAATTACAACAAAAGCTATAATAGGCGGTCGTATCTTTAAAGCAATTTCGTCTAGATAACGGCAGATCAAAATTAGCAATATTAATCTAGAAATGTAGATAATAATATGTTGCAGTGCAACAAAAGTTATTATAAATTATAGTAATTACCAGAATTGAGAGTTCACACAGCTAGGTACCATCTTTCAGGCTATAACTGTAGCGAAGCAGCCGTACATCACGGCCTGACGAGTGGGTCAGCCGTTATAAAACTAAATTGAAATATCAACCATTATGGGGTGAGTGATTACAATCACGATGAGATGTCTATGTATGAGCTTCTTATAGCACCAGATGAGTTGTATGGCCGTACACCAAGCGATTAAAAAATGACCCGTCATCCACTAACAGTAAATCCGATTTCATGATGCTGGTATATATTGTTAAATGGCACATTGGAAGAGTGATGCCATACTAAGCCACACCAGCCCGCCGGATGAAAATGAAGCGTTTATTTGTATTTTATTAGAAACAATGACGTTTTATAATCATGCTGAATATGACAAATCAAATTAATAACCACATGATTCGAATGCTCACATCAGTAAAGTTTTACATGTCTATCAAATTGCAAATTAACGCCAGGCGAATAATTGTATGTCATTTTTTTCCGCTAAAACTCCTCCTTGCTTTGCTCTCCTCATTACTGAGGGTCGTGACTCCTCCGTTGCATCATTCTATCATGTACAAATGCTCTCCATCTGCTGCGATTCTTGGCCTCGTGGAGGGAATCGTGGAATGTCCAGAAACAAGATCGAATTTGGTCGGACCATCTCGCGGGACAGCGTCCTCTGGGACGTTTCCCCGGTAGTTTGCCCGTTACCATCAGCTGTTCAAGATTATGACCCTCCTTTCGAGCAATGTGTCCAAAGAACTCCAGTACTCTACGAAAATTCGCTAAAATTACACGGGTGTAATTAATCGTTTGATGTGGGCAACCTTCTTTGTTCCGACATGATCGACGTTATTCGTAATTACAGGAGTATTCTGACACTGTATGCTATCAGAAACACGTCTTCATATATTGCGGTCAACTGTATTATGAGCGTTAATGAAGTATTTTGAACGACGTATGATATTGGTACATTGGATTTTTTTGTTCGCCCAAATCAGATGTTGTATATTGTAGATGAAAATAATATTACGAAACCCATCTGGGAGAATAATAGCATTATTATTATCTTATCTTCTTAATTGGTAGACGTAATTAAAGCTGCTTTTACGATTTTTATCTCGATTTTTTTATGTATATTCTTTCCGATGATTTCAGTAGCTTATAATTTTCGTGGTCACGGATGGCTAAGTGTTAAGCGTCGATATTTGAAAGTTTTACTGACTAGCGTCTTTTTTTCTATCAAAATTACTTCTAGACTTTGACATTCCATTTTACACAGAACGAACTAATAATATCTTCAGGTTTGGTAGTTTGTTTGACTAGGGTTTTCGTTTTTCACGATAAAAGGATCCCAGGTGTTAGATAGCAGATAAAAAAGCCGAGCTTAAACCGTAAAAGTAGTTTTACTTATAATTCATAATGTAATATGTACGAGCGGTAAGAATCCCATTTTTTTACGACGTATAGCAATCATGCAAATTATATCAAAGCCGCTTTTATATTAAAATACAATAAAGTTTGTAGTTAAATAGTCAATAGACTTATGGACATATAGCGGAAGTTCGCTTAAGCCAATATTTACAACTATTCGTTTCTGACTCGACTTATGTAAATAAAAAAATTAGGTCATATTGTATAGGTAGTTACGTTATAAATACTTTTTTCGGTCACCTCAAATATCGTAAGTTCACAGTAAACAAAACAAAAATTACTTATTGAACAGGTAAGGTCACTTGGGAACATTTCACCCCTTTGCTAATTATCGCTGTAGCCCATATACGCACCAGAGAGCAACTAATGCCTCCTAACAAGCAATATTTTCAAAGAATGTGATTTCAAGAAGAGCATGTCAAGAAAATATGCGAAGGAAACTTCTTACTGTGGTGGTAACTATGATAGAATAAAATTCTGACGAAAAACCTAAATCACGCTAAGAACATTTACAAGACAATGTTGAATAAATACATTATCCAGTCAATATTGGTTGGTCTATTAAACAAAGGCAAACAGTTGGTGAAAGATATATTTTTTCATAAAATACGGAGAGTGTAAGTAGTTTTCATCCGAAGATACAAAGAAAAAGGATTTTCGAAGAAGTTTTTAAATGAACAAAAAATACGAATTCTCAAACGAACAGATAACTACCGAAACGAAGCCTTCCCATTAAAACGTAGACAAAACATTTTTAATTCACCACTATTTAACATAAATAACTTAAATTGCATCGATACGACCGATCTCGGGCACTCTATCAATTTAATTTAAAACCTCAGCTTAAAAAACATTCGTGTAATCAATATCTCGGTTTTGTTTGGCGTAAATAAATCTGGACCCACATTCGTTATGCCCGCAGCCATATTTATGTCATCGAATGACATCTTAGATCTTGAGAGAACTTATTTTATTGTTTCCTAGGATTGCTTTCGGAATGTTTCGAGTAGTTAATACGTATTTACGGTGATTTATTTCCTGAATTGTGCTTATAACTTTCAAATTATCCTGAGTAATAATATTCATAAAATCTTGTAATGTATTAATACACTGATCTGCTTTAGATATTTTATTTTCTGTTAACTTATTTTGAATCAATACAAGCGGCAATGAAAATTAACACCATTGGTTTAGTTTCATTAGCCCGTGTGGGTAGATTAAAATTATGAGTATACTTTTGAACAACTTTTATTTTAATATACCAGGAAATAATATAATAAACTATTGATGAGGTATTTCTATGCTAAGGGACTTTGAATATGGAACTAACTAGTGATACGACGCGAATACTACGTATTGATTACGAGTACTATGGCTAATTCATTTCAGTTTGAATAGTAAGAGAATTTTTAACCAATGGAATTTAAAGTTTGATCTATGCCTCAAGATTTCTAATGGCATTCGTGTTGTTCTGTCTAAGGGCTCCTGTTGCCTCTTATTAGGTAGGTTGGTTGGCTGTACCCACTCTACCCATCCAGATCAATAAATTTAAAATCAGTGCTTAGTGAATGCTTGTCGGTTGTAGGTTGTTTGCGGTAATATCATAATAATAGCTTTTTTCATGTCTGAATATTTAATAGCCGTTTAATTTTTACATCTGGTAAACGCTCACTATACAGCTTTGTTCTTTCCAACTTTTACCAACCAACCAACACACACACACACACCAATCAACCAACCGACCAACACACCCACCAACCAACCAACCAACCAACCAACCAACCAACCAACACACACCTTTAATGCTTCATAACCTCATATGCCACTAAGCACTGCCCGAAATACTCATTTAGAAATCTCGTTATTAGAATTCTGTATTTCTATGGAATGTTATAAATTAAAATTTGTGTGAAAATCAAAAGTCGATGCGAAGTCACGACACGTGGATTGGAAAATATAACTTTATTATGTGACCTTAAAACTAAAAGAAAATATGTTATGAATTCTAATAAATGTTATGAACTTTTATTCAGTTGCGTATCATAACATTTTCTCTGTAGATAGAAATAACATTATGGGTTGTGGAGCTCTGTTGGCGGTTAGTTCGAGCTCAAATATTGTTTTTAACAAATTATGTATTCAGCGTTTTCTAAATTATCATCACATCATAGCATCCGGTAACCACCGGAAAGTTATTAGAATCGGTACATTATATTGTGGACACGTATTTTTGGCATAGTTCGTTGAATATTCAGCTGTTTGGCCCAATATTAGCACGGCTGACGGATAATGAATAAAATTATTTTGAGCTTGCGTAAGTGAAGTTTATCACAAAATCTTAAGTGATATAATTTTTTTAATCTAACTAAATATATACCAAATGCTCATGAATTAATTCAACAATGAAATAATAGTATCTTGTTATAAAATCAAACATGCAAAATGCAAAAAAGCGGTCTTTATGCGGTCACTCGAGTACGTATAGTACCCAGACGTGGGGCGGCGTGCTTTCCACGCTCACCCGCAGTAGGAAGCCGTGTGATGATAGACCGCGTTCCCCCGACCGCTCCGGGGGAAGGTGTAACGCGGCGCCATCAAGGCAAGCTCTCGGCCCGCTGACCGAGGGAACCGGTGGTCGTGACGCTGGCGGCCGCCGGTCCGGCGTCTGTGGGATGGCGGGATGGATGTAATGTGCTCTGCGTCAACCCTGTCCCGCCGCCTCAATAGCCCCGACTGGGTTCCGGCCCGGTCCGAGGTAGGGCACTGGTTGTGAGCGGCAGGAGTTCTTAGTGAGCTTCAACTCCCACATACTCCACCTGCCGTGCGGGTGGGGATCCGGCGATTTTCTCCTGTGAAAAAAAAAAACCATGTCAGCCAATTCGCTCAGATTGAACCCGTGATCTCATCTAACCGTCCGCGTGAAGCTGGAATAGGCTTAGGCTAGCAGCGCATAGGTAGGGAACAGCCATTCTACATGGCGTTTATGCGTTCCAGTTTGAAGGGTTGGGTACTTATTTTTAACGATAAAACTGAACACTAACCTATTATCTCGACGTGGAAAGCGGAATTCAAATTGAGGTGACCGTAAGCTCCAGTAATATTGGAGGATATAATTCGAGGATAACCATTTACTACTTATTTTTTATTAGGTATGTACGCCCTAGCTATGTCCTATAGTTTTGCTAGCGTTAAATTAATGTTGCCGAAAGCCGAATGAAACACGTTTTATTTTTCCAGGACCAACAATCGGTTTCGTCACTCCGTAATACATAACAATCAATTCTAAGATTGTGCTTAGGTGGTTAAAATAATGTAATTGGGAACACACTGTAATATTTATTAAAGCTGACGTCTCTCAGGACATGTCATTTACCAGAATAAAAATATCTTGCTATATGGTAAATATTGCTAAGGTTATACATATTTGGATTAAACAAATATTTGATCTTTATCCATATGCGTTATCCAAATGTACCAACTTTTATGATGTGTACCAAACATTATTACTTATATGATATAATATTATCTTATAATATATTTAAATACACTTACAATATGATATATTTATCCTAGTATAGATTATGCGAATGTCTAAGATGCTATATTCCCTTAATGATTTAATCACTTATTATACGCTGGTTACATTCGCGCAAAGGCAAACAAAACAGGTGCATCGAAGTTTTTTTTTGTGGTTAGACCGATCGTAAATCGTTTTTAGTGAGAAGGGGCGAGTTTCGAAACTTTTTAGAGCGTTTTAAATAAGGAATGAGTTCGCACCGAAGTTAATCGAAACTTTATTAAACCGTAATCAACAAAACAAGGAGAAGCCGATATCTTATTCCATTTCGTGAAGGGTCTGATAGCCAATAATTTGTACAAATTTATGGATGAAATTTCGACAAATCTAAAGACGTCTTCGATTTTAAATTTTGTAAATTATTCTTCAGAGGTCGTGTCTTCAAAATTGGTAACAACTTCGGTTTCATTTTCATTTAAACAAATACCAAACATTTTCAACTTAATTCTACGGTTTCCATTAAAGTAAGTAATAATAATTCATCCATAAATTGCTAGAAGATGCCGGCGTGCTTTTAATCTTATTAAAAGCGAATGTTGATGCACAGATAACTTAAAGCTGTGCAGCGTGTGTCAATCAGGTTCCTACTGCTACACTGCTATGTGGCGAGACAAATTTGATCAAAATTGATAGTAGTTCATCTGAGTGCTTAGTGTGTTCGGATCCTCTATTTGTTCCATTAATATTTCAAAAAAATTATCTTTCCCGGTCCATGTTCATTATCTGACAAATCAATAACAAGAAACTCATGCATGATGTTATAATATATGTAATCAAAGTATATCAATGATTATGGCTGCCAGTCTCAGTCCAACCCCTCAAAAGAATCAAATTTTTGTGAGACATATTTCGACAAAAATCTCCACCATATCCAGAATGAAGTTCATTATATGTGGTAAACTATGTTTTTTTTGTAATTTTTTCTTTCTAAAGTCTAATAAAAAAAATCTTGCTGTTTCCTATTATTTATATTAATAATACTTAAGCTTAAGCAAAAATAGATATTAAACAAAAAAAAAAGTTGGTGAACAGTTTTGCCTTTTCCTGTTTGTAAATACATAATGCATAATTTTTATATTATAGTTGAATCAAATGTTATTTAACAGACATAATTTTTAATAAACGTATATAATAGTATTTATCAACACCATGACAGTTATCTAGATATGCCAATTTCTTACTTTTTTATATGAAAATCATATTATTATGCGTACGTACACCTACCGGTGACCACCACCTCAGTAAAGGATATTTTTTTAGTAGTTCCTTGTTTGACTTACTTACTTACTTAAACTTCTTTAGAGATTAGATATTATAGATAGATTAGATATTAGATTTTTACTGGAGGTAGGACCTCTTTAGAGTCCGCGCGGGTGGGTACCACCATCCTGCCTATTTCTGCCGTGAAGCAGTAATGCGTTTCGGTTTGAAGGGTGGGGCAGCCGTTGTATCTATACTTGAGACCTTAGAACTTATATCTCAAGGTGGGTGGCGCATTAGCTCCAGTAACCACTTAACACCAGGTGGGCTGTGAGCTCGTCCACCCATCTAAGCAGAAAAAAAAATACAGATTAGCTGACGTACTTGAAATTTTATATTTAATTAATTCCCAAAGATTATTCTTCTTTGTCGATACAACAAGCTTGTAATTACTATTGATTTAGCGTTAGACTAACTCATTAAATTATACAACAGGATCATTTGGTCTCAACGAACCGGCCCTAATTGTATCTAAAACGTTATTAATATTCATAATTACAATACCGTTAGTGATATATTGCGTATCTAATTATAGTGGATGTAGATTGATAGAGTAATTATATTAGAATCAGAGAAAGTCACGAGAATATTGACTTTAATTAAATAATAATGTATCCTAATAGACAAACCGATAAGGTATTGAGATAATATTTTGATAGTCGTCGTAGCTTAAAGAACAAGGCGCCTGGTGTTATCTTATCCGGCGATGAGTCTATGCCATTGCTCAAATCCCACAGGCAGTTAGAAATTTGTGGTTTCTACGACATACATGTCTAGCCTAATGCCACTTCTTCTTACACACTTTTACTGGTGGTAGGACCCCTTGTGAGTCCGAACGGGTAAGTACCATCACCCCGCCTATTTCTGCCGTGAAGCAGTAATGCGTTTCGGTTTGAAGGGTGGGACAGCCATTGTAACTATACTAAGACCTTAGAACTTATATCTCAAGGCGGGTGGCGGCATTTACGTTGTAGATGTCTATGGGCTCCAGTAACCACTTAACATCAGGTGGGCTGTGAGCTCGTCCACCCATCTAAGCAATAAAAAAAAACTTCAGTTTTCCTAGCTCTGAACTGTGACACTCGCTTAAAATAAAATAATTAAAAGACTAAAACTATAATTTTGTCATTCTGTTTTGCACACACATAATCTATTTAAATTACATTATTTATATATTAATACGTGAAGCAAAAACTTTGTATCCCTTTTTACGAAAATTGCGCGGACGGAGGAGTATGAAATTTTCCACACTGACTTATAGAGAATATAGAGAAGAAGTGCACAATGCTAATATATTTTTTTAAATAATGCATGAAAGATACATTAAATCAATAAAGAAAACATTACACACACTACATACCATGTATTTGACGCACACACGCATGCATACTATTAATTGTCAAACTTTTGTTCCTGACGTCTGTGGTCAAATTGAGAATAGATTAAATATTGTTTGTCTTTATTAATATTTTTTATATTGTAGCCTTGGCGAAATTTGTGATTATAGAAGTATAAAATATAATCATAATAGTGTACAAACTTTTTATACAATTCCAAGTAATTATAGTCGAATTTCGACTACTGCGGGACCTCTAGTACTAAATTCATTTACTAAGTTAAAACACATCTACATTTCCCTATTGATTCGAAAGTCTCATACGGTCCTACATATACGATCACTAACAGCCGTGTAATAGATTTCAGACTGACGTTGATGGTCAGATAACATCTCAAAATCGATTCATTAGCCGTAATGACATGCTTCGTTAATCTAGGACAATCGAAGTCTCCGAGTAACCTATTCTGTATGATAGATAAATATGTACTACTCGCATCCGGCATTGACAACAATAGTCGTTATTTTGAATATTTCACTTGTACTAGAATATTTTTATGCTTGAAAGTTGCTATTAATAGCCTCTTTGTATATCGATATTACGATAGTAATTCTTATAGTATTTTGTAATTTGTAATAAAAACCGTTGATATTATTTGTTCACATATTAGAACTATTTTTATGTAATTTTAGTTCTATTGTACTCAAATACTCAATAAAATACGATATAAATTAAATAAGTGCCATAATCAATCATCCTATCATAACATTACTCATCGACCAATAAGAGCAACTTAAGATTGATCCCAATTAATTCGACATTGGACTTGAAAATTATTAGCAAGGACCACTTCCAAACCAGTTAGCGTTGACCTTTCATTCATATCTTACATCAAGAGGAAATTACTCACAGTCGGAATTCAAAGAGATCATTTTGAATGGTTTTGTTAATCGTGACTCATGGACGATTGTTTGGTTCAATTTTGTGTCGAACGTCAAGTATGACGAGTCATATTAATCTTTATGGAATAATCAATTAAAGAGAGGGGAAATCTGGATTAGATAATATCGGTGCTCTGTCGGCACATGCGTGGCATCGTGAGATCCGTTTCTTTTCGTAACGAGCCTAGGTGGATTAAAAAATAATGATCATTGATAATATTAATACAATATAAAATTATATTTTACGAATCAGATAAACAACGATATTCTAGTCAGTGCGGAAATATAAAAAAAACTATATTAAAACCACAATACACTCGAATACAGGATCATGAGTATGTTAATGTTTTAGAATAGTAATTTTAGAACTGTTTTAAAGTTTCGCAGCTATAAATGATTTATAGCTACATATTTTACGAGCTCTTAGCACTATTTTAACTTCGAACTAATGAGACGGATAATAACTAATGAGTGTTTAATATTTCTGGAAGACTGAAGATTACGGGTTTATTGTTAGGAGCAGACAACTCTATGCCCTCCCTTTTTAGTCAGATTTTAGGTGTTACTGCGGGAACTACACTCGGTTTGAAGTGTATATTATGGTATCGACAGTTTTTACTGCACACTTTGAAAAAGCATTGTTTGTCAGCTAAAATCGAGCAATACAAAGTATCTTCTACACAAGTTGATCTTCTAGTTTAAGCCAAATTTGATGTGACAATTCAAATTTTATAATTTTTTGTTATAAATTTGAAAATTTGCAGAATTGTTTTTCAAGTATCAAGATACGCTGCGCTGTAGGACGTACCAAAGCGTGGTATGTTTTGGTACAGACTGACCAGACATCCAAAGTATTGTCGGTGATTTAATTGAAACAGCGGGGGCCAAACCAGTCCGTGTTCTAACACCAATCCCAGCACACAGGAAACAATGTTTTGTATGAAAAATTTCATCTAGTACTTTTTAATTGCCTCCATATAGTTTAATTAGAATGGTGCCGTGTTATCTGTGATTAATGTTGTACAGTAAATAGGACATGTGATGACTATAAAATATGCGTTCGTAGCTAACCGGTAGGTGAATAGACTGTTTTGGTTGGCAGTGTTTGATAAATGATTCACGCCACAATATTTTTGTTCGGTAATCAAAATTATGGATCTTGTTATGTGGGATATATAAATTAATATAGCTTAGGTAGCAATAATCAGTTTTTTTTTTTGTTGCTTCAAAATTTCTTTTATGATATTTTGTTATTTAAGCTGTTCTACACAGAGTCATCACTTTTAATTATTATTCTCATAATCCTCTCGCAGGTTTGCTGGAATAGATTTCTTAAAGAAATAAGCAGTGCCTTTGTACATTATTTTCCTATTACTCTGTACTGTCTTCTTTTTAGTGTTTTTTTTTTTTTATTGCTTAGATGGATGGACGAGCTCACAGCCCACCTGCTGTTAAGTGGTTACTGGAGCCCATAGACATCTACAATGTAAATGCGCCACCCACCTTGAGATATAAGTTCTAAGGTCTTAGTATAGTTACAACGTCTACCCCACCCTTCAAACCGAAACGCATTACTGCTTCACGGCGGAAATAGGCGAGGTGCTGGTATCTACCCGTGCGGACTCCCAAGAGGTCCTACCACCAGTGATTACGTAAATTATAATTTTGCGGGTTTGATTTTTATTGCACGATGTTATTCCTTCACGGTGGAAGTCAATCGTGAGCATTTGTTGAGTACGTATTTCATTAGAAAAATTGGTACCCGCTTGCGAGTTTAAGCAAATCAAATTAGCAAGCATAGATTTTTAAATCTATATACTTAATAATTTACTTTATGCCGTATATATAATAATAATGTATTTAACAATGCCAAATAATCTACGGCTTTCAGCTCAGAGGTACAAACGGTCGACTCTTTGATGAATCGAAATACTCCAAAACTAATCTCAACATCTGTAACTTCGACAGAAGGGATTAAGGCTACAAAATGTTCTTAAACGTTACTTTGGTTTAATATCGAAACTTAGACATCGTATTGCCACCGACAATGGATTGCATCTGAAATGCTTAGGATTGTCAAGCGCAACACCTGTTTGCTGCTTATTATTATGCGCTGTTTATAATTAATTCACTGTGTCTATAAATTACAAAATTCATGAATTTGAGTCTATTTTATGATAATTTCAAATTAATACAAGCTAAACAAGTTTGCCAAAATTCTACATTATATTAATTTCAACTTTCAACTTTGTTTTGCTAAAGTCACTTTGCTATTGTTTCTAAATTTTATTTTCGATTCATTCACGCGCGTCAAACTAAATATTTCGTTAAACTTTGTTGTTCAATCACTGTTCAAATGCACTGAAGTCTTCGAGAATATACCCATAGACACAGCCCACTGAGTTTCTCGCCGGATCTTCTCAGTGGGTCGCGTTTCCGATCCCGTGGTAAATTCTGCGAGATACTGCTCTTGCTAGGGTCAGTGTTAGCAACACTCCGGTTTGAGCCCCGTGAGCTCACCTCAAACCGGAGTGTTTACAGTGTACACACGTTAGGGTGAAGCTGAAATTCCTCTCAAGGCTATCAGCATAAGTAGGAAAAAAAAGAGGATATATATTTTTAATTTAAAATTTTAATTTATATAATATGATAGCAGGAAACTGCTTTCGTTTAGAAGCTTTACAACGATACCATGTTAGGTTTATGGCCTACCCCATGATCTGTAAGCGGAGTAAAATGTCCCTTCGGAACAAGGTGACACTTTACAAAACTTGCATAAGGCCCGTCATGACTTACGCGAGTGTGGTGTTCGCTCACGCGGACCGGACACACATAGACACCCTCCAATCTCTACAATCCCGCTTTTGCAGATTAGCCGTCGGAGCTCCGTGGTTCGTGAGGAAAGTTGACCTACACGACGACCTGGGCCTCGAATCTATCCAGAAATACATAAAGTCAGCGTCGGAACGGTACTTCGATAAGGCTATGCGTCATGATAATCGCCTTATCGTTGCCGCCGCTGACTACTCCCCGAATCCTGATCACGCAGGAGCCAGTCACCGTCGACGCCCTAGACACGTCCTTACGGATCCATCAGATCCAATAACCTTTGCATTATACGCCTTCAGCTCTAACACTAGGAGCAGGCTTAGGGACCTCGGTAACCGTACTCGTCGAACTCGACAAAAAGTTCGCCGTGCAACCTAACCCATGAATCAGCTCGCTGAGTTTCTCAGCGGGCCGCGATTCCGATCCGGTAGTAGATTCATTCGCGAAGCAGCTACTCTTGAGCTGTTAGGTCTCTTTCCAAGGCGCTTGGGTAGCTGTTAGCAAATCCCACCCCTCCTGGCTGAGCCTTTGCTTGCCCACCTGTCCTGGTGAAACTGGAATGGCCTCCGGGCCACCAGTAATCCTTCAATCATAAAAAAAAGGTTTATGGCAGTGTCGAAAAGGGTTTCGTTGGAGAGGGCACGCACGCGCAGAATCGCATCGATCTTCGAGCGGCCCTCTCTGAAGCCGTATTGTTCCGCCGAAAGATCGGCACCTGACCGAGACGGGCGGGGTGGCGATGGCGTTATCCTTAGATGTAAGGAGCGCCTTCAACACCCTGCCCTGGTCGGTGATCGCGGGGGCGCTGGAATATCACGGCGTCCCCGCATACCTCCGCCGACTGATCGGCTCCTACCTCGAGGGCAGGTCGATCCAGTGCATCGGACACGGTGGGGCGATGTACCGCTTTCCGGTCGAGCGCGGTGTTCCGCAGGGGTCTGTCCTGGGCCCCCTGCTGTGGAACATCGGCTACGACTGGGTCCTGCGGGGCGTCATTCGGGGTCCCCTCCCCGGGCTGAGCGTAATTTGTTACGCCGACGACATGGCTCCGGGGAGGGACTACCGGGAGTCTGCCCGTCTGGCGTGCGCAGGCGTGGCACACGTCGTCACTAGGATCCGACGGTTGGGGCTCGAGGTGGCGCTCGACAAAACCCAGGCCCTGCTGTTTCACGGGCCGGGACGAGCGCCGCCTCTGGGTGCCCATCTCGTGATCGGAGGCGTCCGCGTCGGGGTCGGGGTGACCGGTCTTCGGTACCTCGGCCTCGAATTGGATGGTCGGTGGAACTTCCGCGCTCACTTTGAGAAGTTGGGCCCTCGACTGATGGCGGCTCAAAGAGCCGGCTGCTTCCAAGCGTCGGGGGTCCCGATCAGGTGGCGCGCCGCCTCTACATGGGGGTGGTGCGGTCGATGGCACTATACGGCGCTCCCGTATGGTGCCACGCCCTGACCCGCAAGAACGTCGCGGCGCTGCGACGTCCGCAGCGCGCGATCGCGGTCAGGGCGATCCGAGGATACCGCACCGTCTCCTTCGAGGCGTGCTTGCTCGCCGGGGCGCCACCCTGGGACCTGGAAGCGGAGGCGCTCATTGCCGATTACAGGTGGCGTAGCGACCTCCGCTCTAGGGGGGAGGGTCGTCCCGGCGAAGGTGTAGCTCGAGCACGGAGGCTCCAATCTTGGCGGTCTGTGCTGGAGGCGTGGTCTCGCCGCTTGGCGGACCCGTCGGCCGGCCTCCGTACCGTCGAGGCGGTCCGCCCGGTTCTCGCGGACTGGGTGGGCCGCGACCGCGGATGTCTCACCTTCCGGCTGACGCAAGTGTTGACCGGCCATGGTTGTTTTGGCCGGTACCTTTTCAAAATAGCCCGAAGGGAACCGACGGCGCAGTGCTACCACTGCGCGGACCGCGACGAGGAAGACACAGCGGAACATACATTGGCGCGTTGCTCTGGATTCGACGAGCAACGCGCCGCCCTCGTCGCGGTCATAGGAGAGGACCTCTCGCGTCCTGGAAGGCGATGCTCGACTTCTGCGAGTCCACCATCTCGCAGAAGGAGGCGGCGGAGCGAGAGAGGGAGAGCTCTTCCCTTTCCGCACCGATCCGTCGCCGTCGAGCCGGGGGCCGGAGGCGGGAATACGCCCGCACGTCCCGGCCCCTGTAGGTAGCGGCCTCCCCCCGGTGAAGGTCAAGGGGCGACCTGAGGGGGTGAGGCCGCGCGGCGCGCTACCAGCACTCTAGCGCGCTGCCGTGGAGTGAATAGAGCGACCGGTCGACGGTGTATCGCGTCCCGACCCGGCAGGCTGGTTCTGGTCCAGCGGGGTATTCCGGGACACCAGCGGCACCGTCTGGGCGGCCCGACGGGCTGCCGTACCGAGACGGCCGACGTTTCAGAGCCTTCGATTCGCCTCGAAGGATCCGTCGGCTGGGCGTCCTTGGGGTGAGCCGCGCCGTCTGGTTGTAATGTTGACCGCGGTAGCCCCCCTACCTCATCCGGGTTCTGACCTCGGAGGGGATCGGACGTCGGGTGTAAGAGTGCAGGGGAGTCGTTTAGTGGGTGGGTCCTAAAATCCTTGGGCCCGCGGTCTGCTCACAACACCATGCAAATCGTTGAGTCTCACATACCCCGCGCGCCCGTTTTGCGCGGGGACCTCGTATGAGGTTCGGCCCTCTAACAGAAAAAAAAAAAAAAAAAAAAAAGTGTCGAAAAGGGTGTATTTTATTTAAAGGCAATAATTAGTTCTGTCTTGATTCTTTAAGTGTATTAAGATAATTTTACGATGAACATTTGCTTAATTTCAGTAATTAGCTATTGGTTTATCTGCTTCAAGATTTATTCGTAAGTAACATAATGAATGTTACGATTTCCCATCAATTATTCAAACGACATATCGGCTATGTATATGACATATCATTTTTATAAGAAAACAAAAAAAAATATTGTCGTTATTGCTTCATACTGAAACTTCAAAAAATCAAAATTAAAATTAAAAATTCTATTAAACAACGACTGAGCCACTGCGACCGAAATATAATAAACATACTACAAACGCTCATTTACTACTGAATTTCGAGATCTTCAAACAGACCGTGTACAATAAATATGAATGATCGTTTTATGCTAAAACAGATGTCACGCGTACTGATTAAGTTTCAAAAGCGACAATTTCAAAAGCGGCAAAACAACAAAAGAAATTATCTCGAAATAAAATGGGTCACTAAGAATAAAAAGAGGGGCGACAAATAAAACAATAAAAAGGACAAATACGAAACAAAGAAAGATGCTATAAATCAGCTGTTGTAGAAATGTGTTCTCTTATGAAGATACTGGTTAATGCACAAGACTTTACTTGAGCTAAACCAAGCATGCAAAGTGACCGCCAAAATCATAATACCACATTGAAGGTTATGTAAAGTTTCACAAAACATTAACCAATTTATATTTCAATTCTGTTTTTTCTTATCCATTGTGTGTCCTGTTTTTATGTCTGGATAAAATAAATACAAAGCTGTAGTTAGTTACTGTATATCGTCTTAAACAAAAGCCCTGTTTTCAATTACTGTACGTAAATATTTATTTTCCTCACAAATTTACACGTCTTCTGTTACAACAATAAATGGAACAGACGTATAATGACGGCTGCTGGTAGTCTCGAGTTAATTTAGTGTTCATCACAAGCGAATCTCATAAATTTTTCCTCAATACGACTACATTCACTAAAGATCCGAGTGATAAGGTCTAGAAATAATTGGATGTTTTTACCGCGACACACTGTGACGATGTTATTGTTATTACAAGTAATTGATTTATTATGCATTCTATAATTGAATTGACATTGTCCTTTGAATATCTTGATATTGTTTCATCTTGAGAGACAATAAATACGTTATTATTTTATTTATTACGTTTATTTGGATACGAACTCGCGATCCACCTTATGCTAAGTGGTTTCTGCCGCCCATGTGCATTATGGCCTGAATGTGGTCAATCATATCGAGGCATGAAATTGAGGCGTCATTTCTATTGTATAGTGACTGCCCCATTGTTCCAACCATAAAGTTTATTTGGCGGGATATTGGTAGCTACCAGTGCGGATTAACTAATATACCCTACCGCGTATAAATACGAAAATATATATATCTAGAATTTGAATATAATCCATCATTACACTTTTTACCGTCATTGAGCTAGACGGCTCAATCCTGGGTTTCATTGTCCTTATATTATGTCCCATGTTGTCGACGTTTGAATATTGTCCTATCTACCCTCCATTTTAATATGAAACATATTTTTCACGACTGGCGAAAACCGAAGTAAAAACTAAATTACCATATAAACGTTATCTATGTCAGCGACAGGGTTCTTTTTGTTGAAATAAGATTTTGACCAAACCACTTATCAAGTCATTTGTAACCTCATAAAGTAGGGTGAGGTATATTATCTTGCTGATAGCATAGACTTTATTTGATTAACAATAGATTTCCTTAATAGTAGCTCTTAGATTGATCAATGGGAAATGCTGTAAATTAACCAGTCTAACGTTTGAAGGCAACTTACACTTAAATCCACTTCAAGTAAACAATTATGGTTACCACTAAATGTCCACAAACATCGAAAGGCGCATGTAATCAGAAAGTACCAACACAACACGCCATCAAACCGGGTTTGTTTCCCGCAATAAAACTCTTTTACTATCACAATATGTGCCCCATCACCGTTCCGAAAGAAAACTAACTTGTTATTCGATGTGTGCTTAATTTATTAAGACTTTTATTGTTCAAATTTAACGATCATGTTCCGAGCAAATACTCAAAGAATGCGGAGACATTGTGTCTAATTTGAGGACAGCAAAACGCATTACGCAAGATCATGCCAGCCAAAATCTGTATTTTAAGAACTTAGTAGGTATCAAAAAGTTCATGAGTATAGTATAATTACAGCATATCAAATAGGTTTATTCAAAGTATGATGTAATATCATTTTTGATGGGGTGCTTCGTCGACTTAGAATTCACACAAGGAACTTAGGTAAATCCAAACAAGTTTTAGTGCGATAATTTATTTTGTTTCTGTTTAAGCTGTAAGCTACAATCTACGGTATTTTTCTAATTGGTTAATGTTTAATTAATTAACTGTTTCGGTGCTGGTAGGTTTCTGAATAACTTTACATCTTTAGACGCCAAGTTTGGTTAGCCGAGTACATGTTCAAGGAAAGTTATACTGCAATAATAGTTTGTCAGAATTCTTTTGATCTAAAATATATTACCTATTATTCCCAATTTAATAAATTCTTGCATAGATTTTTATGTTGAAATAATTTTCATTGTACTAGGATATTTCTATAAATGTAGCGATTCGATGAATATGAATTTGCTTCCAGTGAAGTCATTATAGACACGTGTGCGAGTATATTGACGAAATTCTTTTGACATGTCGAACCAAACCAATACCGTTTCTCATACCTCAGTCGATTGATGTTACATCCAATAATATCACGTGTAATATTTAAATCAACGATTTGCGTCATTCCAAAGAATATTGGGGCTGGCGTAAATAAAAAAACGAGAATCGACACTTATGTCTAACTAGGTAACTGTGAAATCACATTCGCAAAGCCTGTTGCAGTACAGGACGAGTATTCTGGTGATTATTCACACTTCATCGGGCAAATTTCAAAATGTAGTAATCGTCGTTTATGTTCCAGCAAACTAGGTCTTAACGGTTGGTCTTTAGATTCAAAATCGCGAACAAGTTACTGTACTTGCGAGATAATGTATAGAGTAAATTCAATGCGAGAGCTTCTTTACGTTCCAACGAGCAAAAAAATGGGAAAAGCGCATCGGCATGGTGATGAGCCCTCGCTTCGTTTATAAATATTTATTACCTAATTATCGGAGGTTGGTTTAAACACATACAGCTTTTACCAGAGGTGAATCGGAGATGCCAATTTCTATTTTTGTTTCTGGCTAATCAGGATGCCGGTTGATTATAAAAAAAAAATACAATACCTGGTCGTCGTATTTTGAGCGTACTGCCTATTTCTGCCGTAAAGCAGTTACGCATTACAATTGCACGGGTGGGATAGTTTTTAATTGATTTGATTACGATTTTGAGCTCATATTTCAAAGTTGGTGTTGGCATTCACATTGAGAGCTCATCTATATATATAAAAATGAAATGTTGTTCGTTAGTCTCGCTAAAACTCGAGAACGGCTGGACCGATTTGGCTAATTTTGCTTGAATTATTTGTGGAAGTCCAGGGAAGGTTTAAAAGGTTTAGATAAATATGAAAATGCTCGAAATTAAATAAAACTAACAATTTTGTTTTCCCTTTGAAGTGTCCCCCGTCGGACGGATTCCTTTTGTTTGTTTTAAGTTTATTTTATACTATTTATTATTAGGTATTTATTAGGTCTTTTATTTATCGATTGAGGCACTACGAAATCTGCCAGGTCAGCTAGTCTGCTCATAAAAATCAGTTCATGTCGCAAAAGGACAAGAAATTAAATTAAAGAAAATTCATTTAAAGATCTATATTATGTTATCACAAGATCTAAATAATACTTTATGTAATTTACAAGCCGTTAGCTTCATACAAAATTTCCCGTATTGACATACATGAACATTTTCGTTGGAGTCCCTTATCTATAACATCTACATTCCATTATCTAGTCAACATCTTAAAAACCCAAGCCGTTTTTTTAGTTCTATCATTACAGCAATGAAGTAAACGGACGACTTTAAGGTCGAAATTTGAATTTATTTTTCATAATTGTTGGTAAGTTTATTTTTGTGTCAGTAAATAATTTAATACGATTTATTTTAATACAGTTCCGATCGTAAACCGGTTTATCTTTGAGAGTCTCGTGCTAAATTATCGAAATGTGACGTTTTATCACAAATAACAGCAGTTTACACTTAAACAAGTGCCGGTGACACTATCGTAGCCAAGTTATGCCTTTTGTCACCTTATTAAATAAGGTTTTATCAACGATGCGGTCTTGCTAGGTCCATGTTTTAGAGACGTGAACTCGAAATAGCATGTAATGTATGGTGTATTCACCATTTTCACATGTTGTTATTGATTTTGCTTTACAACACTATAAATTGACTTTTAACCAAAGTGAAACTAAGCATGAGTGTTTACGCTTTTTAATGGTGATCAGGAATATTGATTGAATATTAAGATAGATTTTTTTACCCATATGTATTTACTAATTCATCATAATCCTATTGTCTTTACTAATTTTGAAGAGTGCTCCTTTCTGAATTTAAGTATTCTATTTCTTTTTATTTTGGTGATATTTTTGTCATGTCGTAAATGAGTTAAACACCACCTGGTCGATATATAGTAGTGATAATAGATAGCCGAAGCTCACATAAACAAAATTGTGAATATCACCGTCGCTATTTACGTCACATTTGTTTTTAAATATTTGTCAAGGGATCAAAACCTTTCAAAATAAAGCAATTTAAAATACCTATACCTATAACAGACAGCATCATGAAAGAAAAAAGAACTAAAGCTAACTAAAGTATTGAAATATTAAAACACAAATACATATGTGTATTGTTCAAACCGTTCCCTCGCAACAATTTTTCTAACATCAAGAATAGAAATTGTCTGAGCCTACGTATATAGCTCAAGGCCCTTTATAATACGTACAACGTCATTCAAATGAAGCCAACAATCAATCAAACGGACAGGATAAACATTAGTTTTGATTTAACAGCTATTAAAATAAACAACATTTTTGAATGCGCATCTCGTGTTCTGTAATTAACGTCACTGGTGAATATTTCATCATTATTTATTTTAGTTGTTATAGAAATTATCTTAGCATTAGAAGGGTTGTATAGTTTGTTCCTTTCGAGTCCTTTGTCTCCATTCTCTATCTTGGACTCGTCATCTCAACGTACATCTTGGTTAGGATAGTCATCACCTTGCATATCCATTAATATGATTACTAGGCTACTGGTATCGTAACGCTATGTGATGCATAGTTTCCAATTATTAGTAGAGAAAGAAAAAAAGTTGTTTGTTTATGTTTCACGCATTGCGATTTTTATCGTTGGAAATAAAACTTAAGTTTTTTTCGGATTCTACTCATTCCTGAAACAGCACCAGAATTTGTGTTAAAAATGTCATTTTACCACTGACCATGACTTACCTGGATGAACGTAATTTTGAATTGACTAATTTATAGCACTCTGGGTACCAGAACCTATACCTATCCCCACAAACGCCATTCATTATCAATTCTATTCTGGTGAAGCTGGAAAGGCATTTGATTTCTTTAAAAAAAAACTATTCCTTGTGGGGTCACATAAAAATAACAATTTAAAATAACTTTTAATACCATTTTATTTTTTATTTATTGTTTAGATGGGTGGACGAGCTCACAGCCCACCTGGTGTTAAGTGGTTACTGGAGCCCATAGACATCTACAAGCTAAATGCGCCACCCACCTTGAGATATAAATTCTAAGGTCTCAGTATAGTTACAACGGCTGCCCCACCCTACAAGCCGCAACGCATTACTTCTTCACGGCAGAAGTAGGCAGAGCGGTGGTACTTACCAGAGCGGAGTCACTAGAGACCTCTCTACCACCAGTAAAAACAAAAAAAAATCTACCCAATATAATAAAATTTTGGTGACCAGTGTCAATTCAGTCGTCCAGCAACTTTGCGTTAGATAACAGCTTTAGATATACTCTTCTCGATTTCGATCCGGTGGTAGATGCATTCGCGAAGCAATTGCTCTTGAGTTGTTAGGTCTCCTTCGGAGGCGCTCGGGCAGCTGTTAGCAAATCCTACCCCTCCTGGCTGAGCCTTGGCTCGCCCACCTGTCCTGGTGAAACTGGAAAGGCCTTCGGGCCACCACTTTCAATAATAAAATATATATATATATATATTCTTATCATAACGTGTAGGTCTAGATCAGTACAAATCTCTTCCCGTAGGTGTCGTAAATGCCACTAAGGTATTCACCGGAGCAAGGACAGAAGCATTCTCTAAGTATTTATTCATGCGATTATCAACCAGCATTTATCGGCGTTTGGGCGTAGGATAAGCCGGGACGGGTAGGTGCCACAATCGTGGCTTTACGCCTAAGAAGCTGTTATATGTTTGAAAGGTCAAATAGGCGTTATTAATTACAATCGGACTAACATCAGGTTTCAAGAGTGGATGCCGCGTTAACATTATGCTGTGCTGTGCTGTAAGCTCGTTCACGCAAAAAACAATAAAGGTACATTAATTTATAAATAACTCAAATAAAAACAATTATTTATTTATTTTTATTTTTTATTTAATATATTTTGTACACACAGCTGTTAGAAAAGACACGTCAATAAGGATACAGAGTACAAGGGCACTACTTATATCATGCTGAAATCTCTTTTTTTTATTATGAATTTATTTATTATGAAGTATAAAATACCCTTGGTATCGTCTTTCATATTCGTTTATGAATGAAATTTAAGTTTATTTTTTCTTGGTATTGATGATCTTCAATCGGTAATTTAATTTTATAAAACTCAATTAGCTGTCAGGTAATATGAAGTCCTGTAAACGACAGATCAGAATAAAAAATAATTGCATAATATCTTATGGTAATGTTCGAAATATATACATTTAATAGGTTATAAAAAAAGTTAAATCGTACATTAACAATGAGCTGTAAAATTAAAAAAAACATTTATACAGTTAATAAACTCAACGGTTTTATATGGTTTTGGATGATCAATAAAATTTTAAACTATCATATTCGATTTCATGAAATTACTCGTATAAGTCGTATAACTAACTCACTTTATTTACTGATAAACGCACATATATTATTTAAACTAAAATAAATTTCTTTCAGATGCAGTTTTCAATGGCTTGTAATAACTAAAGATTTTTACATGATTTATAAAGTCTCATGATCTGTTAATAAGCACAGTCTATTCGACTATTCATATTATTATGTACAATAGTGGTTGCGTTCTACACCGATCACCGTCCTTGTCGAACTCGTCAATTACGACGCATAACCCAATTAGTTTCTAGCCGGAGCTTCTCAGTAGGTCGCGATTCCGATCCGGTGGTAGATTCTGCGAAGCACTGCTCTTTCTTTTATTTACGGAGGAAATTTACGTGAGTTTCAAGTGTCTGACTGGCAAGGTGTTGCGCAGCGCTGGTATGAAAGGCCACGTTTATTTATTTATGTACACACTTCCACGGTGAAGGAATAACATCGTGTAATAAAAATCAAACCCGCAAAATTATAATTTGCGTAATCACTGGTGGTAGGACCTCTTGGGAGTCCGCACGGGTAGGTACCACCACCCCGCCTATTTCCGCCGTGAAGCAGTAATGCGTTTCGGTTCGAAGGGTGCGGTAGCCGTTGTAACTATACCTGAGATCTTAGAACTTATATCTCGAGGTGGGTGGCGCATTTACGTTGTAGATGTCTATGGGCTCCAGTAACCACTTAACACCAGGTGGGCTGTGAGCTCGTCCATCCATCTAAGCAATAAAAAAAAAAAAAAACACTAAAAAGAAGACAGTACAGAGTAATAGGAAAATAATGTACAAAGGCACTGCTTATTTCTTTAAGAAATCTATTCCAGCAAACCTGCGAGAGGATTATGAGAATAATAATTAAAAGTGATGACTCTGTGTAGAACAGCTTAAATAACAAACACAATATTAGAATTATAGTAATGCACATACACATGTTTATTGTCGGAGGCCAAGACCCACTTCGGAATCATAGAGCCACCGCAGTAGTAGTAGTATGAGGGAAGACGCAATGGTGCCATTCCAGTGGTCACCACACAGAGAAACCATTTTAAAATTCAGTGTTAAGTTAATAGCACGACGCATTCTTCCTGTGCTAATTTCTGTCACATCCCATACATCCTCATTACGCTTAATGAGATGATCATCAACAAAGCTGTCCACCGCAACATTAACTTTTATTACAGCACGTAAGAGGATCATACATATCTAAAGGGACATAAAACTAACGGTACACAAAAATGTTTTTCCTGTTGTTTTATATACATTAATTAATCAAGTTGGATCCTGATTTTCAAAGTACGAATCAATGAAGGCAGTTGTGGGTGATTACAGGTACTCAGCTGACTTTTCAAAGTATGAATCAATTATGACAGTATTGGGTGATCGCAGGTAGTCAACTGACTTTCATAATAACATTTCGGTGTGTTTATTTATTTATGTTGTATTATTAAAAATGTCAACAAATGTCACACATTAATGATGTGATCGAAAAGTGTACGATACGATAGAGACAAGCTTTGTTGATTGTTTTTTTTAAGAGATTTTATGACCTGGTAACTAAGACCTTTAAGTCATGTCTTATTTTACTTTATATTCTTAATTTTATGAAAAATGATAATATGGAGTGAAATGAAATGAAGATGATTAATTTGAGACATTAATCAACTGGGATGAAATTAAATGAGATGATAAGAGATGAAATATAATCTCAGTAAAATGGTGGTCATTTACTAAGATTTTTTCAGTGGACTTTTTGGAGGATCCCAAGAAGTTACGTCCAGCGGCTTTGTTTCATTTTCCCACATTTGTGCACTTTCACAGATATTAAACAGTTAATAAACCACCATTATTACACATTTAAACCCGAAGAAACACAAAATAGACAAAATAAAACAAATCACACAACTACACTCCTCGCGTTCCCGCCAAAAAGTCCTTGTTGATTGTTGCTGAAGTAACGGCACAGATTAGATTAATGTATTTAGTAAAAGCATATTGCATTATGGTAATGAGAAATTTTACTGGAGAAATGTTTTTACTATACTGAGACCTTAGAACTTATATCTCAAGCTGGGTGACGCATTTACGTTGTATATGTCTATGGGCTCCAGGAACCACTGAACACCAGGTGGGCTATGAGCTCGTCCACTCAAATAAGCAATAAAATATAAATAAATAAACTTGGATTGGTATACATAGAAACATATTTTCTACATGATCGAGCATTTCAAGTTACGATCGCTTTTAAATAACGTTAAAAATATGATGCCTTCGGTAGCCTGGTCAGTAATAGGTTAAAAGGAACAGGTATTGATCGATCACAAATAAAACAGTCGCAGCACTTGCCCGAAAATACAATAGTTTTCCAGTTAAAATTCGGTCAGCACGAATAAGTTGCTTCGCGCAAAACTCGGACGTAGTCCAATTATGGAAGCAAAAAGTCAACGGGAGCTACCACGCTGTGTGGACGGCGAATTTGCATCGTAATGGGTGTGTGAGGGTTGAAAGTCAGTATTGTATACGATCTCCCAAAAGCGAGTCGATGTAGGTAATTTAAAATCCATGTAATAACATTCTCACTGTATTCGTTACTAGTTGCATATCTCTGTTGTCATTTAATGATATATTTTTGACGTGGCAACGTCTTATAATTCGTTGGAGACGGCTGCACGCACGAAAAAACATGACTCATTGAGGCGTTCCATTTAAGGCTTGAAGTGCAAGCGAGAGCGCGCAACGAGCGACAAAGAGGCACAATCGGCCTCCGCGCCCGGCAGCGTTCGACATCTGTCTCTCTCCTACTTGAGTGAGCGATGCATCCGCGTGGACAGCTGCTATACAATAATACATTTACATGTTTTCGTCAAGTATGAAGTTCAGTGAAAAGTGAAGGTGATGTCAATTGTCCATACAAAATATCTATCAAACAAATAAAATTAAAATTTTCTTTTGACAAATGAAACCATTCCATCAGTATTTTCTTATGACGTTGTCACGTTCAACTATCGTCAGTAAGCCGACTTTACAGACAACCGATTTTTTCAAACTAATTTAGCTTACGAAAGATATTACCAAAAACAAACAAACTCAAATAATATAAATCATAGTGTACAACTTATCGACATTGCCCAAGCAAACATTTATCGTTCAATTTTATAAACCGAATTCTAGAATTTAACAAATTCGCATGAAATTTACCCGCCATAAATATTTAAAGGAGATTAAACATTCCTAAAACACACGTACTGTTTGCCCGATTCGAAATGTTCGAATCGCCAGCCTATTTTCACAGAATCAACATTGGCTTTGATCGCTACACAATGAATAGATTGTGCAAAATCAAGACCACAGTCAATAAGTCAATCCATCAACATCGGCGGGTATTTGCCACGTGCGGTTTACGTATGATCACCTATTATTTGCGGGTGGCCTGCGAGCAAGACAATAACGTTTCACACACAAAGTAGCTAATGTAATAATATACGAGTATCAAGTTTAATCTGCGGGGTGTCGTGACGTAGTCATCGCGATTGAGCTGTACCATTTTAATAGGTAAGATTTATTAACGCAGCTGCTGTCACAATAATGAATTCAAGTTTTGGTATACGGTGTAAGAGAATAATCATAAATTTTAAATTTTGTTTCAGATTTTGCCAATATAAAATTTGTCTTACGGAAATGCTTCATTAATTAATCTACATATGGATTGGCAAAAAAATTATGAAACCGAATGAGTTACCTTCGTACGTATTGTTAAAATATTAATTCAAACTGTGTCTTTATTAAAAGAGCCGTTGTGGATATTTATGAATTTAGATACACAATTTTAAATCTTCAAAGAAACCAGCATACATTTATACAGAATTGTAGGTTCATTTTCGAATATTCCTGACAAAGAAATCAAAATGATTTTGAAATCGTATAGAAATTTGCTGCGCAATCCAAAACGCGGACTGGACTCGTAGTGCTGTCCGCAATCGAAATGAAGCGAAGGCACCTCCCGCCGACCGCATTGTTCCTTTGTTGTTAGCTTCTGACCAGAACCTTTGTCCGAGAATTGTTTTATACGGAATGTAAGTCACGAATACGATGTACCGTCTAACTGAATGAGGCTATATGTGAGGTACACTTATGTCGCTTACATGACTCGCGAACAACTCTATTCCGAACGATTCCATTGGAAATCTTATTTATCCGGCCAGTAAAAATCCAAAATTAAATAAAACGTAGATCAAATAGAAACTAAATTATTAAATTTTTATTAGACACTTGAACTTTTAGAAAGCAAACAAATTCTTAGGAATTTAGAAAATTAGGAAAGGAAAAAAAAGTCTTAAATAGTAATTTTGTTTTTCATTAATTTTAAAGATTATGATTATCAATAAAGGAACCTCAGATTTTTCAAAAACTTTAACCAAACTTAAGCTACAGAATTACATTTAAAATTTTAAATTGCTGCTACAATTTATTTCATTACAAATATAGAGGACTGTGGAATTATTGAAATGAAAAGGATGCCAATTAATAATTCTGTCTCTCTTATTCAAGTAACGTAACAGATCTAGATTCTTTGGCAACAATTCAACTTCAAATACAAAAGACTAGGGATGATTCATACATAGTAGAACATATTCTGACACCGAAAATGATATAGAATTCAAGAAAGTGCAACCTGTGTGGTCGCACCTTCCGAATACTAACATATTCCTCCACCGTTGAGAAATATCGGAACGGAATTGTTCTTGTGATACATGCAAAAGTGTGAGAATCGCTTACATGTTCGCGTCAGTTAAAAATATTTTCTCTTTGAAATTTTCTACAGACGTACCTTTGAGATATGAAAGGCAATGTATAAATTATGAGTGGAAATAACATTGAGGTTAGAGAAAATTGCTAAAAGATAGGCACGGCTTACCTTCAGCTTAGATTAATTTTAGGGATCTTTCTCGTAGTTATTCTTTTTTGTGGCCTTTTGCGTTATGTATTAGACATATTTCTTTCTGGCCTTTGTTAAGCACTTTTGGGGAAGAACATTGTTGTTCGCTTCCTTTGTTCGCGGTCAATATTTTTCATTTATTACCTCAGTAGACTAATTAATAGAGATACTGTTTGTTTCGTGAACACTAAAATCTTTCAATTTGTTTAGGTTTTTGAAACACATTTGTTGATTTAGTGATTTTAAGCGCGCTTTTTATTAATAGGTTTAGGAGTCCGGAGAAGTAGATATTACCACCCAGCCCATTTCTACTGCTAAGCAATAATGCGTTTCGGTTTAGAATTTATTTTTTTAATTTTATTTTTAGACCTGATGACTCAAGATGGACGACGGCACTCAATTAAATGTATGCTGGCCCAGTAACTATTTAACACCAGATGCGCCATAAGCTTTTCCACCGGTCTGTACAATGAATAAATAGTTTTTAGCTAAATAACTTGAAATATTGTAAATAGCTTAACGCTAGTTTAAAATATTCGAGGCTCCAATCGTGTTAGATATGAATTATTAATATTAATGGTCTTAAATTGAATTGAAATAAAACACATACCCACCAAAAGCTTAAATTCCATTTATAATATTTAAAAAGCTCTGAAATCAGTGTAGTGTTTTTGCGTTATGCATTAAAGAAATAAAGTAACAAATATCTAGACAGAAAAAGCTATTAAATTATTAATTAGCAATATGTAATGTATTTCAATATCCACCGTTTGCGTCCTTATTCATAAAAAGACTATTTTCAGGCAAGTTCTTAATTCATAACCTAGAAATAAATTCTCAAAATAAAAAAACATTTGCTTCAATACCTTACCTATACGTCGCATATCACAGGGGTATTTGCTCGCGTGCCGAACTTGACCTTCGAGATATCTAAATCTGATGTTCAGATAACCACCAACAATGCCCCCAGCGGGACGCTGAGACCGTCCAGCGATTACACAATTGTAACGTACGGCGTTCATTCAAAGTTGAAATTCGCTTGGCAGTAGACTCAAGGCTCTATGGAATAGATTCGTCATAAACTACATGACTAGGTAACACGTTTTCTGTCGTGACTGTCTATAAGCGTGTGAGAAGTGTTAGATCGTTAAGTACTTGGCCGATGATTTCTGGGATTGTTCGGATTTTCGCAATAACTTAATTTCGATGAATCTCATTAAGTTGCCATAGTGATTGGTTTAATAAAATGCAGTGCATGCAGTCTAATTATGTAGTATATAGTGATCCGCGTTGTGAGATATTTATTAAATAAACCTGCTCGAGACGACAGCCTCTTTTTTATACCAACGTACTACTGTAATGATCGCTGCTGTAATACTTACTCTAAATATGTTTTGAAATTGTTCTGTTTATCAACAATAATCTTTAAAAGATTATCATCGCTATCTGATCCATAGATAGACTTAATTTCTTGTGTATTTTCAGCCCTTGACGATTCTCGTTCAAGTTTTGGTCAAAGAGACAAGAGAAAGAGAGAGAGAGACTAAGAGGTACACACTATTTGTGACAGACCGACAACTACCACTTTTGAAGAAGTGACATTATTAAAAAAATATGCTTTAGTAGCAAAACTCGATACCGTTACCAACCGTTAATTACTTAACGAAGTTTTTTTTTATTGCTTAGAAGGGTGGACGAGCTCTCAGTCCACTTGGTGTTAAGTGGTTACTGGAGCCCATAGACATCTACAACATAAATGCGCCAGCCACCTTGAGATATAAGTTCTAAGGTTTCAGTATAGTCATAACGGCTGCTCCACTCTTCAAACAGAAATGCATTCCTACTTTACGGCAGAAATAAGCACGGTGGTGGTACTCCCAAGAGGTCCTACCACCAGTAATTACGCAAATTATAATTTTGCGGGTTTCATTTTTATTACACGATGTTATTCCTTCACCGTGGAAGTCAATCGTTAACATTTGTTGAGTACGTATTTCATTAGAAAAATTGGTACCCGCCAGTGGGATTCGAACACCGGTGCATCGCTTCATACGAATGCACCGGACGTCTTATCCTTTAGGCCACGACGACTTCAAAATTGGTTTGTTACGTTTTTAAAGATATCCTAAGCTCCCCAAGTTTTCCTGTACACGGAAACGCGAGTAAATTCTAGTAGAAAGGTATAAATAAAAATACTGTTGAACTCAAACGATCCAATCGTAGCGTTTCAACGCTAAAAACGCTATTAAACTTTCGATTTCCTAATGAAACTTCAAACCTTGGAAATTGTATGGAAATAAATACCGAGCAGTAGTTTGGGAACTTTAAACGCTCCCCGTTGAAAACGCTTTTGTTGGTATGAAACGTTCAGCGGAAAATCAAAATATAAAACCGAGAGAAAACTGTAGGTTCGTATTGAGTACCTACTCCACGTTCTCTTTGTTGGAAAACGTAATTAACTCATTATATCAGCTAACAGAGGATAGAGAGCCAAAAGGTAAACAAAGAAACGATGTTTGGTAATTTTGTTAATGGAACTAAAATGAATGAACTCTGACCGATTTGACTATAAAAAGCTCATTTGCGTATATCAAAATATTGCCTGTAAATACGTTTTAAATCATGTATGGTAATTTTTTTGGTTTAGGTGGGTATAGTATTTAAGCTCTAGGTGTTATAATTATAGATAGTGTATATATTACTATAGTTGTGACCTTAGAACTTATATCTCAAGAAGAAAATAAAGAAATAAAGAGTTTTTAATACGGCCGTCTAGTGTAGTGGTAAGTGACATGGTCACTACATAAGGGGGTCGCGGGTTCGAATCCCGCCAAGGGAAGATATTTGTATGATAAATATAAATGTCTTTTCCAGGGTTATGGATGTATATTAAATATATCTATGTGTATAATAAAAATCTTATATTTATTTCCGTTATCTGGTACCTGTAACACAAGTTCTTTACGAACTTATCACGGGACCAGTTAACGTGGCGTGGTTGTCAGTAAATATTTATTTATTTATTATTTGTTATTATTATTATTATAATGTATCAAAATCTGAATAAAATAAAATAAATAAATAAATAATAATAAAAATGGTTGTGGAGGAAAGTCACATGTGGTCGCGACTCTCAGCAGTGAGGGTACGACGAAGAAGAAGTAATTATAGTTTTTTTTTCGGATTTCGCTTGTACGAGTACTCTAGATTCTCTTTGTTGGAAAACGTAATTAACTCATTACATCAGCTAACAGAGGATAAAGAGGCACAAAGTAAACAAAGAAATGATGTTGTGTATTTATGTAGTTAATTAGTATAACGTAAAAATATATTCGTAGCCAACTTACAATATTTAGGTATTTTTGTACTAAAATGTTTTCAATCCATAACTTTTTTGTTTGTGTTACTTTTTACTTATAAATCATAATAAAGTAATATCCTCGTTTTGTCCCTTTCAAATTTATTTTAAACCTTTTAAATCTCATTTTAGTTCATAACATAGGCGTATTCTGTTTAGATATCATTAAAACATCAGTTACTACGTCTTCTTCGGTTTTTATTAGTAAACAGGTAAATTTATATAAATCAAAATGCAAGGTAGTTTAATAACCTAAAAGTATGTATTATTACGCTCAACACGCTTCGTCAGATTATAGAAACAGAGTTATCAGCAACATGCTTCGTCAAAAAGTACAATACTTACTTTCAGCTACAAGTGTCGTCATATTTCGGTTTTGCGAGACTTAAGCCGGCCACTCACATGCGCGCAAACATTCGTACATTGTATGAATGTTCGCGCGCATGTGAAAGGCTGTCAGACATTCATTCGCAAACTTAGCGGCTGTGCAAATCGGTTCGGTATTCAATTTGCGAACTTGTTTACGAATGTCTCACGAATTTCTCTTCTTTTTTAATTCGTCAATATAACATTGGCCGTCATTAACGGCCATTCTGTTTTTATGGGATTTCTTTTGAGGTCCCATGTGGTCGATTCATTTTGCAGGAGTACAATGAACTCCATCACCTTGGTGTAGTTCCAATCCATGATGAAGGTACGCTACAGAGTAAACGTCACGAAATATGAAAATGGCGAAACGTCCGTTAGCTTCGCAATCGTGAGCACAACTGGTCACACGAATGTGTGGGAGACTACGCGAAGGATCGCGGTTCGCGCGCTTTGATGTCCGTTAAAAACCCGACACAGCTTGGAAAACCACGAATGCAGCGAAAACTTTGCATAATCATTTGCAAATGTCGTCCTACACTTGTGGGTTTGCGTATTCGTGCGAATGTGAGTGACCGGTATTAGACATAATTAAAACTAGTTTCACTGTTTGATCTCGCGTTTTTATTGGCCATTTTATTATTTCCGACTTTTCGAATACCGAAATTCGAAATCACTGTTTGGGTGCTTACGGACAGTCGACTGACATTAAGCCGTAAAAGTTGCATAATTATGGCTTCTACATCATTTGACTATTGATTTCAACGTTGTTTTCACATAAAGCCTGTTTGTAATAATATGTGTATGTTTATTTCGCACCATTGATATTTTTTTATATAATTATATATGTACACAAAATACATTCCGATATTTTGATTATTAATAAATATTTGTTTATCAACATAATTGCGTCCGAATATTCGAATATAAAAATATACGTTCCCTTTTACATTTATTACAATTACATGTTTAATTTACTTCCACTTTACATATCTACATATATGTATTTAGTATTTATTATGGATTGAAGTTTTAAAATAATTTCAAATTAAAAAGAAAAGTAACAAAATATTGTATAGACCACAGTCGTCACTAAAATTTGAAAATTCCAGAAATCCAAGTCACTCGTTGCTTCAAGAAAATCCATCAAGCATTTTACGTTATTTCGACAGTCAAATAATTTACCGAAAAGTCGTAAATAACACTTAATATGGCAGAGTACAATGGCGGAAAAAATCCCACAATCGACTCTGCGAATAAGAAGCATACGCGAATGTGAAATATTAAAAGTTATGAAAGGCTCTGCTTCAGAGAAAAGTAATAAAGTAGTCAGGGGTGTGAACTCGGTGAGAAATCACTTATGACTTTATTGCAGTAATATTTCGGGGAGTATTCACCGTTAAGTGCTCCTATTAGGGCCACATTTAATTTAAGTTTCGCAGTAATTTTTATATTTCTATATCAATTAATATAAGGTCATTACGGATCCTCCCGATCCATTGACGATGGTTTTAGGTACCACAAGCACCGGTCACCGTCCTCGTCGAACCCGTCGCTTGCGACGAAGGACTCGACGAGCGAATTAACCCATAGATACAGCCAACTGAGTTTCTCGCCAGATATTCTCAATGGGTGGAGTTTCCGATCCGGTGGCAGATTCTACGAAACACTGCTCTTACTAGGTCCAGTGTTAGCCAGACGGTTAGAGCCCCGAGAGCTCATTTACACTTCAAAGAGAAGCTGAAATAGCCTCTCAAGGCTATCAGAATACGTAGGGGGGAAAACGAGATAATAAATACATCGGAGACTAAAACATATACCACTAAGTAACCACTTAACACCAGGTGGGCTGTGAGCTCGTCCACCCATCTAAGAAATAAATAAATAAAACACGAATACTCAAAATAGGCAGCGGCAGTTCTATCAGCAATCTATGAAATGTAGTGGCCGATTAAAACACAGTCTATTTATTGCTATACTAGCGACCCGCCCTCGCTTCGCTTCGGGAACTTTAATTTATTATTGATCTTATTAAATTTCCTTTTATACAATTATGTTTCTGACAGTAAAAAACACAAAAAAAAGAACGCAACAAACAAAAAATCTAACCTTTCCACATTTCTTATATTCATGGTTCACTATTTTGGAGCTAATTACAAATAAAAGATATATGCTGTCGCGCGTTTTTTGTAGGATTATTTAAGATAAACATTTCCACTTAATATTATAACTATATATGTGTAACTCCAACGGTTTTTGCGGCACACGCCAGAATAGCTCGCAGATGGTAGATTTTTTCCTTCCTACTAGACACTTATCGTTATATTTTGGTTAATTCACACTATATCTTTATAAATAATAGCCTATGTATTATTCTGATGTGTAAGCTATATTATCGTAAAGTTTCATCATAATTCATTCAGTAGTTTTTGTGTGAAAGAGTAACAAATATACATCCATACATTCTTACAGTATTTCGCGTTTATAATATTAGTAGGGTAGAAAGTAGGATAGAATATATTGCTATATATAATGTATACTGATCTAAATACATAATGTCACTATTATCTATCCTTAGTTTGTTACGTTACGAAACTTGTGGAATACATCGGACTCAAAACTTATTGCACAGTATGATTCTAGCGGAAACCTCTTTTAATAGGAATCTATCGATTTTCCACAAAACTAGCTCTCATATCGCGAGGTTTTATTATTATAGCGAGAAAACTCACGCCTGAGTACGCCCGGATAACCAGGCCAATCGATTTTGGAATAAAAACCAGGATGAGTCCCAGTAAGTTTGAGAGTACCGAGTTACTTAGGCACTTTGCACTGGAGCTCTATTCGGTGCCAGCTTAAAGCTCTTTGGATTTTATAGTTTGGTTTACGCCGTAGAAAGTGAAGGGATTTAGAAAAAGTTTTAAGAACTTTAAATATTAACTAGCAAGTGTTTTGTGAGTGGTTTTTTTTCTACATAATTATTTTTGTTTTCAAAAAATAAAAATTCTCACAGTTTTCTGTAAAAAATCTCCTCCGTACATAATTATAATAATTACATTGTAAAATTCAACGACTCTAGTCTCATTAACACATTAATCAAACCAACCATAGCATTACTTCACCATGTTAGTACCTTTTGGACGTGCTGTAAGCACAGTTTGGTATTACTATTACTGTTTCAATTAATCGTGAATTTCAGTGACAAGGGTTTTGTATAATGAAATCTTATTTCAACAACAACAACAACATATTCAATACCAACAACAAATAATCAACAACAGCGGTCTCAACAGTGCCACTGCAGCTTAAAAATGACATGAGCATACCTGACATTCACCTTATTTGTAGGCTACTGTAAAATTCCACCTTAATTAGAACTCATTTGTTCATCTACGCAACTAACAGCCTTATTAATAACCATAAAAATAATGAATCATCACAAATAAGTGAGGATTCAACTATCTACAAATAATACGCTCAGATTTTGTGCAAGGTTTTGCAACTAAATTACTAAGTTCTCTTCTCGCAAATAATAGATCCATCGGTTCATGTAACCGAATGGATATCATATATTTTGTGGCCAAGAAACGTAGCAATATTTCGAGAGCGGGTAGTCAGCTAGACATTCGACGAATACAGAATAACATATACTTCTTAGGTTATTATTACGTTACGTCATAGAAATTGTAAGAGTGTTTCTCATATCAATTTGACTGTAAAAATGTAAAAAGAACATAATATGTCTGCTAAGCGTATTATTTGGTTTCATTACATTTAATAATGCATTAAATTATTTATTATTTTGTGTTATTGTCGCTAATACTGTTAGATTAAGCTCAAATTATGGATTTGTCAATAATCGAATTTTTATTGAATCCATTACGGCGCAAATGTTACTGAATGGAATTCATGCCTTGAAAAGGGTAGTTCGAAATTGTTGTGAAAACACTGGGCACGATTAAACTTGCCACACTGGAATTTCGGAAAATGACGATAATACGACTTTTATGAAGCTTGGAACCTTTGACAAAACAATCTTCTCCAGTAATAAACTAAATTTATGTGCTTCTATCTGAATGTTTAACTCTCTGTTTTTTTTTATAGCCTGTTCTTTACAATGTCTAATATTTTGATAAGTTTTTACATATACGTCACAGTCGAATTTCATCTAAAGACAAATGTCAATAAATTCGATAAATTCAAAACAAGTATGTATATTCACGAAAATCTGAGCATGTATCTAAAATTGCGTTAAATATAATTTTTGCATTATTTTTTAATTACATTGCAATCGTTAAAATAATACTTAATTAGGACCCATTTGAAGGTGGTTATTTACGTCGTCGGAGATAGCTTATGAATGCTAATTTCAACTGGAGATATATTTCATTTCAGTGCGTCACTCACAAAATGTCCACAACAAAATTAAATATATTCTCATATCGAAATAAACCTAAAATATTTCTTTGCCAATAAACTGCCCATTTTCGTACATGATTACAATATTGCGATATTATTATAACAAATACATAGCAGTAGCTGTTATAAACGTACTCCACTTTTTTCCTAGTAGATAGATTTTGTGCGCCAAAATGGCTAGAATCTAGCTTCTTGTCAATTTCAGCCACAAGGCGTTCATCCGTTTAAGTTTGAAAATTGGAACAGCCGTTCTATAAAACAAAGAGTTCACCAATCTAATGCTATAAATGTATACGGTACTACTCGAATAGTGCTGTAATTAAAAAAAGAAACATTTCATAAGATTAAGACAGTGACAAGGCTTACGGAAAAAATTTAAAAGTAACTACACATGAAACAATGCACTTTAGGGTTTTCTGTATAAGAATATAACAGTGCGAAAGCTGCATAATAAATTTTTCGTAATGCACCAAGCAGTATATTAAAGAAACACTGAGAACTGAGAAGATATTTTTATTAAATTCCACTGGAGGCCGTTTCGTCGCATCTACTTCCAATGCAAATGGTTCTGCACTCAGTACGCGCCAGACAGATATTGCACTAGCCCCTATATTTATCGTTAAGACGACCCCAGTTTTGCTATTAGAGGGTTCAACAATGGATATAGGCGTTATTCCAGCTTTTATTTTGATAAGAACAGTTTTAATAACATCATAGATAGTGCTACCGAATAAATTAGATTAAAGATAACTAACAACTAATTTTATTTATCTTGCCAATTATATATTAATAAAGCATTACATGTAGAACTGGGTATCTCCAAAAAGTATTATATAATTAATTGTGGTTTATGTAAGCAAGACCTTTTTGTTAGAGTCTACAAAATTTTCAAGACTAAATCAATAACATTGATATGGTCAAATATCTTTTAAATTTTGGCATAAACAAATTATTTCATCGGTCAAAAACAAATTAATCATTATTTGATCAAGAATGCAACTGATTTTCTGGTTTGTTGAGCAAATATCTGTTTCGCCAGGTACGCGAGAAAAAAAGGCAGATGTCTCTAACAGGGTGAATTTGAACAATCGGGAGACTGCCCATCTTTTGTTAAGTAACTAAGCATTCAAGATGTTCTTCGAATTACAAAATGTTTAGCTATTTGTTAAAGTCACATTAAGTTCTGTCACTTCGGTGCTCACTCTGCAATGTTTACCGGCAGTTGAATATTCGAAATCTGAATCTTATTGTTGAAGCTATAAGGGTTTTTCAGTGTAGTTTCTGTATTCTGTAGTCTTGTAATTGCTCTTCGACGCAATCGAGAAGTCCGCACTTTGAATGAGACGTCAATAAATTAAATTCGTTTCCGCAGTGTGAATTCCAAAGTTGTCTCAATTTGTTTTCTATAAACATAAAAGACTTTTTTGTGTGTAATATTCTTATCTTTTTTTCAGATTAAGTGATGCATGTGAATAAAAATAATTTATGGAACGAAAACAAAATTGTAATATAAAGTAACATTGACATATTTATTACTCAACAATGCATTTTTCATGTCATATATTTTTTTTTTATTTTCATTGTTTAAGTTGTTCTCTACCACAATCTAATACTATCTGTTAAGCGTGCTTCTTAACATACCAATGCTACAGAAACATAAGTCTTGGACAATGAGGTCAAAATTACGGCGTATTACTTGTTCTCCTATCCTGTGGACCGAATTGTAAACAGTTGACGTCGCTCTAAACACGTCATTACGGATCCTCCCGATCCATTAAAGGTGTTTTTAGTTACCTCGAGCATCGGTCACCGTCCTCACCGAACCCATCGCTTGCGACGAAGATCTCGGCGAGTAAATTAACATCGAGACAGCCCACTAAGTTTCTCGCCGGATCTTATCAGTGGGTCGCGTTTCGGATCCGGTGGTAGATTCTGCAAAACACTGCTCTTGCTAGGGCCAGTGTTAGCAACACCTCTAGTTTGAGCCCCGAGAGCTCACTTACACGCTAAGGTAACGCTGATATAGCCTCTCAAGGCTATCAGCATAGGTAGGAAAAAAAGCGGTAGAAATATGTGGATTGGAGAATGTGTAGTTCGTTGAGATCGTATTATAAGCTGGTTTATCGACAAAACTCAGCTATGAAGTAATAATATCAAATAAGAACGAATATTTCTTAATTCAACGACGAGTTGAAACATTTCATTATTGGTTGGCCACCGAATATTAAAAATAATCAATACCCTCTGCAGATAGCAACCGAATACTGTGTAAATAATGATAAAAGTATTTGCTTTGTCGAGACGTACAAAGATCAAAGTAAACACTCAGATACGCCCACCGAAATGCTGTGGTCCACTGATATGCTTGGACTTGAGTGGATTTTTATTGTTCAGCACGTATTTACATTGCAACCACGCCTGAATTTAGAAGAAGTGATTCGGCATTAACAAAAACCAGTCCAAATATTTGTGAACAGAAAGTAAAATCTCTAGAATTAGTGTTTATTGTCGTTATTGTATTGTGAATGAGTGTAGAGGACTCATCCCCGACAACTTCATGGGGTTATTGGTGTTTTTGCTCATAGCAGATTCATATGGCAATTCGATATTTATCACAAGTTAAATAGCATTGAAAATCCTAAGCTACAAATATACATTACTGTCTAAAACAAACTAAGGTTCAGTTACATAAGTGGCTCCTGATTTTCTCGCCCCAAATACCGCCTGTCGAATTTCACGTACAATTTACATTCAAAAGCCTATCAGCCGAAGCTAATGTTTTCACTAAACGATCCATTCCGTCACTGAGACGCGAAATGGTTCGAATTTTAGTAAATTACCTACGTTTTGTTGCATAGAGATATTTGCTTGTATCAGACTTTTTATAAGTTAGGTATAATGGATAATAATATAACATCGCATCAAAGGGCACATTCTCGGGTTCGTTTGTTGTAAGATTATAATTGTGTGAACCATTTTCAACATGATATTTTACAATATTTTTTACCTTACTGTCAGTAACTTTTTTTTTTTTTATTGCGTTTGTAGGCACACGAGCGTACGGCCCACCTGATGGTAAGTGGTTACCGTCGCCCATGGACTTCAGCAATGCCAGGAGCAGAGCCAAGCCGCTGCCTACTGCTTAATACTCTCCACAAGCCTCGTTTGAAGAAGGACACGTTATTGTCATAGCGCTCGAGAAACACCGTGGAGGGGAGCTCATTCCATAGCCGGATGGTACGTGGCAAAAAAGACCTCTGGAAACGCACTGTGGATGACCGCAGTGGCTCCAGGTAGTATGGATGAACTCTACTCCGGTGGCGGGCGGTGCGATGGTAAAAACAACAAACTTCGAGAGGTTATTCTTATTTCGCCTTAGTTATGTAATTGTAATTAATGAATTAGCACCCGATCCGCGTGGATCTTATTTGTCATATTTGGCTAGGCGTGGCCAATATTCATTAGGAGATCATAACATGTAACGCTTTGTATTCGTTCAAGTGGCATACATAGTTTATTCGATGTATCCAATGTATTTTATATTTCGGGTAGAGAGCAGACCCGTAAGAAAAAGGCTTTATTCAAACGTTATTGGTATAAAGATAAAAACAACTCCACAACCGGTTTGTACTAAATCAAGATGAACAACAACAAAAAACTATTGCGGATATTTTGGCCGAATTTCCCGTTGGATTATATTACTATTCAATCAACACATCTTTGTTCGATTGATGTAAGGGGAAAGAGGGACCGAAACAAATTGGTTCGGTTCTGTATTTACTTACACGGATCGTTTTGGGTACCGGAAAGTATCGTTTACCAACAAATTAACCTCTGTAATATATTTGCGAGAATATCGGTGTCACCTCGGTATTCCTTCCGATTGATTTTGTTTGTTTGTTGGCCTTTATTAACAAATTTTCGGTTTGGATCTACGATCTTTTAACAATATAAAGGGACGAACGTGCTGACAATCCGCCAGTTGTATTAAATGATTACTGAAATACATCGATAATATAATTTTATGTTCCTATAGGTCCACGCTAACAGCAATGCGCGTATAGGCATCGGCTACTCAAAGAAGCCACTCTGGATCGCACCCGGCCCGAAAGTACCTACCCATTACGCTAGCAGCATTGCCACGCTGTATGGCAATGGACAATCTCTGGACCAGGTACGACCCAGACCGAGGATCGTGGCCTCGCTCTCTGAGGCGGTAGCCAATTTTATGTTCTATGTCAACTTGATTTCATAGATACAATTGTTATTTTTGAACTGAAGCATCACCGCCTTCGAGCAGAATATTCAGATCGTGTGTACGTATTATTGGTTATTTTTTTTATATTTAGCTACTTTAATTTTATTACACCATGCTTTTCTTTCATCGAGTAATCGCAATGAACTTGAATACCTTCATCCATATTTATTGATGGTTTTATTATCACTAACTACGTTGCAGGTATCTTATTTTGTCATTGACGCCTCAAAAGTGCTCCATTTTAATATAAAGGCTGATGATCTCATTTTAAACCCTGAGCATCCAAATGCTGAGCAACGTTCTTTTCTACAAAATTTCATCTGTTACTGTCTTTCGGTATACGCACCTTGCTGATGGTATCCTACCAGAAATTATTATCTTCTTGATGTCCTAGAAACCTTCTTTATAGTTTGTAAAATAAATTAATATTAATTTATATGTATTTACGTTTATTTATATGTACTCAATGTACATATATTTAATTTTATCGTTTTCTGTTTTGACAATATAATATAAATATAAAATATTAGGAGCTACTGTGTCAAGTTTATTAATTTACGACATCTCTTGAGACCACGCTTACTTCACAGTAACAAATCATACTCGATCGCTCGCTTAGAAATGATTCACGGGAAACCCACTAAACCTCTTCTTTATAGCACGAAAAGAAATTGATTTTAAATTTTACTGCATATTAAAACCCCTACACTTTGCTTCTGATAGTTTAATAAGTCTAACCGGAGATCTGAACGAAGTATTATTAGGACAGTTGATAATAATGTCTGTCTCGAATTTCTACGAACAGCGCACTACTCAATTGCAAAAGAATTCTTAGAAAGCTATTATTAACAAGTTCAATCTTAATGAAAGCATACCAAAAAATTATGGGTAGTTCAAGTGAATAAAGCATACGAATACTGACTAATTTTTTACCATTTAAAATTCCCGTTAAAATGTTTGTGAAGAAATAAAATGTAGCATAATCCATAATAAATAGACGGAGACTTTTAGTTAAATATTATTTGGGAGAAAAGAAATAAAAAAAACCTAAATAATTTTTAACAACAAAATTAGAATGTTCGAAATTCGATTTTTAAAAGTCCGGTGTATCTGTGGTGGATTTTGCTTTTTGGAAAATTTGTTCGATGCACCAACATTTACTAACACAAAACAAATTTTAAATTGATTATATTATTACATTTAAAGTTAACAAAACTCCAAAACGAACTGTACCTTATATAATATTATGCAACATTGCAGACCTCCCACTGTTCTCAAATCATAAATCAATATAAACATCGGTTTGATTAATTGAAAATAACTTAGACGTTAAATAGAAATTTGCTGAATACAAATTATCATTTCATGCCGAAGCAATGCTGTAATGGGAGTTTAGTAATGATTTATGAAAAAATAAATATATATGAATCTACTAAATTGAATCACGCGGTGTCGTGAATGGCTTTAGTATTATATATTCATAGCTGGAAGACTATACTATAAACTAATAACTATACTATAAACTTTGAAGTCGTCGTGGCCTAAAGGATAAGACGTCCGGTGCATTCGTATCGAGCGATGCACTGGTGTTCGAATTTCGCTGGCGGGTACCAATTTTACTAATGAAATACGTACTCAACAAATGTTCACGATTGACTTCCACGATGAAAGAATAACATCGTGCAATAAAAATCAAACCCGCAAAATTATAATTTGCGTAATTACTGGTGGTAGGACCTCTTGTGAGTCCGCTCGGGTAGGTACCACCACCCCGCCTATTTCTGCCGTGAAGCAGTAATGCGTTTCGGTTTGAAGGGTGGGGCAGCCGTTGTGACTATACTGAGAGCTTAGAACTATATCTCAAGGTGTGTGGCGCATTTACGTTGTAGATGTCTATGGGCTCCAGTAACCACTTAACACCAGGTGGGCTGTGAGCTCGTCCACACATCTAAGCAATAAAAAAAAAAAAAAACTAACTAAATAACAATATATTATCCCAGAGCTGTCAACTGTGATGCCTCATAATTTCACCAAAGGAACGAGTTGAATACTAAGGCTGCATTATTTCTCGACCACTCGGGATGAAAGATTCAGTCATCGCCAACTTTTTTTTTCCCTTCCTAACCATAGTGATAGCCTTGAAATGCTATATCAGCATTACCTTAGCGTGTATGTGTGCTCTCGAGGCTCAAACTGGAAGTGTTGCTAGCACTGGCTCTAGCAAGAGCAGTGCTTCACAGAAACTACCACCGGATCAGAAACGCGACCCACTGAGAAGATCCAGCGAGAAACTCAGTGTCTATGAGTCAATTTACTCGCCGATCCCTTAGTCGCAAGCGACGGATTCGGTGAGGACGGTGACTTGTGCTTGAGGTACCTAAAAGCACCGTTGATGGATGGGAAGGATCCGTAATGACATGTTTAGGGCGACGTCGACTGTTTACCATTCGACGTCGCCAACACTGAATCCGCTCAGTCGGCACAAGAGATCGGCAGTATTCAACGACTTTATCAATCTCCATTTGAGATCTCAACACGCTGTCGTTCACACCGAGAATCATTTCGTCAAAGTAACATGACAATCGGAATCGTTTCGAGATCTCACACAAATGCAATAGCAAACACTTCGAAAATAAATAATTGTGTTATAAAATTAACTCATATAACCAGGAAATTTATGTAATCAATAGCGACAAAGCTAATACGGTACGAGCTGTCCATTTTAGCTATGAAGTAGAACTCGTGTCTCAACGATTGTAATGGCATTAACGTCGTATTGCTATACTATAATCACTTTGGCCATCGCATAACACCGATTAGAACATTAGATAATGTGCCTATCCCTACAACTAAAGTAATTTTAAAACATGTTTATAGTGAATAAGAACTGAGAAAGCTTATTTTTATGCTTAAGAACGATTCTAGCAAATCAAAACGACGGGGAATTGTGCGTCGCGCTCCCCGCAGAGCGTTAAATACATAAATCATTATCCGCTATTAGGTGCCACTTATTCATTCCTAAAAATTATTTAAGAATTTACTATCGTTTATAGAATTACGTCTCAAGTTTGGGTGGTGGCTTTCTCATTCAGATGTCGATGACCTCTAATAATCTAGACTTCATTTTATGAGGTACACCATGGGATCGTATGCCCGTACAGAGCAGTAAGAAACCGGAACGCATGACGGCTTTGTTGAAAAATTGGCCTGATTGTGCCTTGGGTGCTGTTCTAAAAATAACGACTATGCGAATTCAAATGGTGGCATAGTCACACCATTGAATAAAAGTACACAGAGCGATTAACTATAGGTTCCATATATACTTCAAAACCAGTGACAGCTTGAGGACACCGGAATTATATTTACTACAACGGGGAACATACTAATATCTAGTTTTAAAAAAAATCGATTAATAACATACCCTTAAATGTTTTTAATACGCTTTTACTAGCTTCAGACGTATGTATGTTAGTATGTAACGGAATCTTTGAACATGATTTTGACCCCTTTTGAAACGCTTTCTTACACTATCTTAATTCAAGTTTATTAAAATTTATTTTCTATTTTTTAGTTGGATTTTCTATAAAAGCGTATTTTGTTAATTTTTAATAACTATTATTTATTTATAATATCTTCCTTAGGATAAGCAGGAGATCACGTTTCATCTGGTATTAAGAGGTAGGTAACAAGAATCAATCAAGATTACAACTCATTGCTCTGGTCTACTTGGTTGAAATTTCGACTGTATCACATAGCAATTGTTTTAACGTACAAACAGATACGCATTACTACTACTTTGCGATAGAAATAGACGGTGATAGCTGCCTTCACGGGCTCACAATACGCCCTACCACTGTTAAATACCAGTCGGTTGTCTCAGCATACTAATACAATACACTGAGGATGCTGTTGCCTTTTGTCCACCGACTCATTCTAGCCACCTTTTACGATCAACATGGGCTGATTTTAAGCTGGTACTATTCTAGACCGACACCATAAAACCATAACGGAACTATCATTCTATGTTATCATAATAAAATAGCACTGCATACAAATCAGTACTTAATTAATTTGTGCCACTTATACTATCAATACACTGGCTAGCCTTCAATCAAACTTGAAGATTATTCAATTTGAGCCTATCAGATATTCGGTGCTTCATTTAAGCATTTCGTCAAAGAGTATGTAACAGAATTTGATATTCATAGATCATCTTAATTCAATTTATGAACTTAAAATTGGGATTAGTTTTTAACGTTATTAGGGATTTCGACGGAAATCACTAATACCTTAAAATTTAGATTAATTTTCGAAAAAATCCGACCATTTAAAATAAATATATCGATCGATAAATATGTGTGTTTTTGTATATTCATATTATATACATATTTCAATTGATTGGTACACCGCATGTAATTCGTTTCCAAATAACTCTTGTGCACCTGATGGTTGTCTCGAAAATATCGCTCTTAGCGATAAGACCGCCAATTGTATTTATTTATTTATTTAATGTTTCGCATTGTTTTTTTTTTGGTGTACAATAATGAATACTCTCTCTCTCTCTTTCGCGATCATGCTAAAGTTCGCCAATAGTTACTAAATAAAGAAAGAAAATCGATTAAAAAATTAAGGAAAAGTTAACATATAAATATTTTTTTGACATATTTGATTACAGAAAGATCCATTGTAGGATAAATTTAGCTGGTTCAGCGATTACACATAGTCATAGTCATCACAACATGATTGCTGCCATCTTGAAACATAAGGGTGTCGTCTGAATTCCATTTATACCTAATTATCCCACTCTTCGAACCCGAACGATACGTTTGAACAGAAAGATAAATCTACAATATAAATTTTGCAGCTGTAGCTTTAATTATTGGGAATATTTTATAAAAATCCCTTAAAGTTTCATCTCGTACTTCTAATCTATGAAATACCATTAGCTCTAAATACAGTCCATTAAAAGCAGCGATTGATTGGGCGGGCCGCAGGAAACTTTTTATCGGAATACCAAAATCTGACATCCCTAAATATTAATACATGATCGACTGAAACGTACATAAATTATAAACGAGGCTATTTAAATTAGTCGATTTATAAACTTTGTAAGGTTTTGATGGGCGTTTTGTGTACTAATTACCCCAAATGGTTCCGATTTGGGTTTGTTATGAAAACCTTTTAGTGACTGTCACTTTTGAACGTTTAAATTTTCTACGTTTGGCTATGTGTAGTTAAATGATTTTAAACACGATACCAGAATCAATTTTATTAAAAGACAAGTGAAGTGTGTGGAGTTTTTTTTAGTGCAGATATAAGAATGTGATGATGTCTATGGTCTACGGTGACCGTTTAATATTGGGTGGAACATGAATTGGTCATCTAGTGCAATTAAAATACTATTACCTACACCCTTTATATTTTATGAAAGCTAAATGATATGCCTAAGCTAAAATTCTCTGTATTTATCTTTACTGAGCCCGTTATGTTATTTATTAGTGTAGCTAATCTCATGTACTTACTAGGATTAAGTAGTATCACTATATATATTCATTTCGCGAAGCTATAGTGCATTCCAATGCAGAATCGAGTTTTTTTTATCGGTATTTACACCGTGCTTTCTATTAGCTTTAGTGGCCACTGAACATTGACTGATAGTAAGATCATGGCAATCTTGGTTAAAAAATCCACTGTGTTGCGAAATTAAAAACCATATTCCCGTGTCAGTAATTTATGAAAAGCATCATCCAACATCGTTCCAAGAATGCAATTTGCAATGATTTGCACCCATTAAACGTCCGAGTCTAGACGGGAATTCCTTTTGCATTGCGCAACTCATCTTGGCGACAATTGTCGAATTGAACACAGAATTGCAACCGGCTTGATAGAGACGTCGTTTAAATTATTCTGATTTATTGTATTGCACGTAATTAAATATTCTCGCTCCAATATGATTTGAATTTATTATATAATGTAAATTTAGGAAAACTCACTACATACCAAATTGATGACTTATTATTACACCTAATATTTTTATACTGTGTACAGTAGTAGGCAGCGGTTTGGCTCTGCCCCTGGCATTGCTGAAGTCCATGGGCGACGGTAACCACTCACCATCAGGTGGGCCGTATGCTCGCCTAACTACAGGGGCAAAAAAAAAAAAAAAAAATTAAATTTGCTACGTTTATATTAATACACAATTTCCTTATTATAATTAATTTAATTTGGTATTTTACTTAAATGAAGCTTCAAGCAAATTTACCTACTTGAATAATTTCAGTCAATATTTGTGATAGCTTCCCATTTTCCGATTTTACCACCTCAAGCTATCTATCGCTTATTTACAAAATCAAATCCAAATGTGTCTATATCTATTTGTTATATCACCGAATTACCTTAACCAGTATTAAAATAAATTCATGTGGATCCAAGATTTTTTAACGTTGACAAATTATAGCCTTCACGAAATATGAATAGAGAAAAAAAATGCCGAAAAATTACACCGTTAACGTTTCGACAGACTTAAAGCGTGTTTCCGTTTAATGGGTTGGTTGCTTGATGGATTATTAAAACGTTCGTTTTGACGTTAATAGATTTTTTTTCCTTTGGGGTGCAGTTGACGATATTATTAAATACGTGAAATGCAGTTTTTCTAATGATTCCCCGTTCCTTTTAGGGGACAGAGGGGTGTTAATGTGCGCTAAATGACTTGTGTTATTGATAGTGCGATGAGCTTGTTTAGATAAACTGTACGACAAGTTTTCGCGACTACAATGCTTAGCGTAGGACACTTTTATCAAAAAGTCAGCAAAAACAATTCTCAGATTAATCCTAAATCTATTAAGATCAGCGTGCATAATCTACGGTATGGGTTATAAGCACCGATTACCAAGAAGAAAATTTTATCTACTGGTAGCACTGGTGTATACTAGGAAAATGTAATATCCAATCCTTCGAAACTACCGGTCCAGTTTAAAACGTTCTAGGTGACTTATAAACCTTAAAGTAGTCCAAAAATAAATATCGGTTAATATAATTGTAACAGTTGAAGAAGAAAATATTGGTAGCTCATCGATCGTTGAACGTGTCCCATTCCTCACCTTCGAATTGCCAATAAAAACAAAACATCATTTAATACCAGTTGCAACAACTTAAGCATACCAGTTCGCGTTACAACCTTAGCTCACTTTATCTCAGATCAAACCGCCCACAGCTGTCAAACGAACAAAATAAATATGTTATTACTAATGCGCTAGGCCCCATCAGATAACTCGTAATCTCCATTACAATTAAAAAGTTTCGGGTTCAAGAACCTGTGCCTATCGTGGCTTGTTGGCCGGCACTTAGTGATTCAGCGAAATTATTCTGTATAGTTAGCCGCTGATGGCTCCGAATTTAAATGTTTGAATATTGTCTTTTTATTTTTTGAGTTATTTTCGTATCGCGAGTTCAAAGTTAAGTTTCCGCTTTTATTACAAAGCAATAAAATTTGTGTTTATTTTCAGTTGATACCGTACTATCGTCGTCAGATATTTACTGCTGACGTTGCTGTGTAGCATTGAATTCAATTTTAATACCGAAGCTGTTAAATGCACACCACCCTTAAAAGCGATAAATACAAAGAGTGTCGCAGAAAATTTATTATCACTTTCTCGCTTCATAAACGGGACAATAGACAAACAATAATGGAGAAAATTTGCATTCACTGCGAGGATTTTTCTACCATCTTCCGCCGGAGACGACACAGCAGCCGCGCTTCATTAAACGCCAAATTATCAACACTCTCCAATACGCAAGGGAATATGGTCTTTACTCTGCAAAAAATAAAGTGAAGAGTAGGTTTGTAAACAGAGCCCAGTCCCTATTTCAAATAAGGCGTATTTTCCAATGCGCTTAGTTGGAATGCATTCAATTTCACTGATCATAATTCTCACTGTGAAAAGCTGGTCACATCTTACGTAGCTTATATTGTTGATCTATTTTGAACTGTATTATATTGTACATTTGATCTAAAATAAAAAAATGCATATTACGTAAACATAACTTATTTTAATAAGGAACCCTTCAAATTTCCACTCGGATTTCTTGTTTTTAATTGTTTTCATTTCGAGTTTCAAACGTGAGGAGGGTGAATTTGCACGCCGATTTTTTGATGCAAAATTAATAAAATATTCACAATAAAAATGTAAGCTCTCGACCGACGTACAGTGTTGAACTAATTGCAACGTCCATTCCACTGAAACGTCACATATATTCCAGAACGCATTCTATTTAAATAAAAAATTGTGCATCAAAAATTCGTTCCGACAGTCAACCTGTTGTTTGTCAATGCTTAAAATTCCACATTTTAATTGTGAATCAATTTGTTGTTGTGCTGGTATATTGTTCTAGGGATTTTTTCTATCATTTTTTTTTTCTCTTTTGTTTTTATGTCTCGTAGCGACCTGTTTCAGTTAACAATGAGCTATTCCTTTGGCTGATTTGAATCTTAATAGTGATATAAGCAAAATCAGATGTCTAGTGACATCTTCATCTTTTATTGTAAAATCTAGTATGCTTTTTTTTTTTTTATTGCTTAGATGGGTGGACGAGCTCACAGCCCACCTGGTGTTAAGTGGTTACTGGAGCCCATAGACATCCACAACGTAAATGCGCCACCCACCTATGAGATACAAGTTCTAAGGTCTCAAGTATAGTTACAACGGCTGCCCCACCTTTCAAACCGCATTACTGTTTCACGGCAGAAATAGACAGGGTGGTGGTACCCACCCGCGCGGACTCACAAGAGGTCCTACCACCAGTAATTACGCAAATTATAATTTTGCGGGTTTCATTTTTATTACACGATGTTATTCCTTCACCGTGGAAGTCAATCGTGAGCATTTGTTGAGTACGTATTTCATTAGTAGTGCAGTAGTGTAAAGTCTATCTATCACATTAGCATAAAATTTATGCATTTTTTTTAGGTGTCGGTTATATAAGAGAATGTAAGCCCTTTTTATTGCAAACGTAAGCAGACTAACACACGGCCCAACGAAAAAATAAACGCTACCCCACATCTCAGTAAAGTGTTCACTTATTAGCGGTGTCATCCTTCATTAATATTAAAATAAGGCTATCATACACTTCAAACCGAAATGCACAAATACTTCACTGTAGAAACGGGCAAGATGCTTCTACTAATGTAAGCTTATGCATTAATGCCTGTAAAATTGGAGATAAAGAATAATGGGAAGAAAAGATTGAGTAGAGAAGACTGGTGCTGCTGATAAGTAAAAGGAATGTCGTGGCGGTAGGTAGCGATGATGAACGGCCAAACAGAGAAGGAAAGCATGCACAACGTACACAGCAATCACTCGAGTATTAAAATTTGAGTATCTCAACATCACCAGAAGCATTACAGCCGTAATAGCCTTAGCCTGGTCCAGTAAATATTTCCAGTCCGATTTATAGCTTTCCTTCTGCTACTTATCACTGCAAAGTCCTTGGTGTCTCTTTTTGAGTAAAAGCACATACTATATAAACACATTGAAAGTCTGTATCACTATTAATTCAATCCTCCCATCCACAAAAATAAAGAATTCCGCTTCCAAGTGCAAATTATATGACTATGGTAAGCCGTAAGATCAGTGCGTGTACGTCAAAATTAAATGCAAGCCATTTGTTAATTTAAATACGTTATGCGATATGTTATTATGTAATTAAGACATTGTAACTGGTGGTAGAACCTCTTGTGAGTCCGCACGGGTAGGTACTACCACCCCATCTATTTCTGCCGTGAATGAGTAATGCGTTTTGGTTTGAAAGGTGGGGCAGTCGTTGTAACTAACTATACTGAGACCTTATCATTTCAAGAAGGCGGCACGACATAAGAACCCTCTTGTCGTGGCCGCTGGAAACTACATAACCGACCCTGTAGACCGAATGGTAAACAGTCGATGTCGCGCAAAGCACGTCATTACGGACCCTCCCGATCCATAAACGGTGCTTTTAGGCACCACAAGCACCAGTCACCGTCCTCGTCGAACGTCGCTTGCGACGAAGGGCTCGACGAGCGAATTAACCCATAGACACAGCGCACTGAGTTTCTCGCCGGATCACCTCAGTGGGTCGCGTTTCCGATCCGATGGTAGATTCTGCGATACACTGCTCTTGCTATGGTCAGTGTTAGCATCACTCCGGTTTGGGCCCCGTGAGCTCACCTACTAGTTAAGGTTACGCTGAAATAGCCTCCCAAGGCTATCAGCTTAGGTAGGAAAAAAAAGAGACCTTAGAACTTATATCTCAAGGCGCGTTTACGTTGTAGAATTACTATGGGCTCCAGTAACCACTTAACACTAAGTCGGCTGTGAGTTCGTCCACCTATCTAAGCTATAAAAAAAGAAAATAAATTTATTTTTAGATTTCCATTAATAGATGGATAGATATCAACGATTCGTATGTTCGATTCGTTTTGAATGCACAATAATACAGAACAGATGAAACAAAGGACTCGACTGGTATGAACTGGGACCGAAAACAACCTCGAACAATGAACGCTGCGTGTCGGTTCGATAGCCTGCGGGTACCTACGCTTTTCAAAATTTCCGCACATTTTTTTTCTTTCTTTTTAGCCGTTGCCCGTTCGTAATACAATATTCATTGCGGGTTTATCTGGAATTCTCGTCGGAAAATGTCCCGTTAGGCAATGAAGGGAGTGTTAATATTTAAAACAAGTTTTACGATGTTCGCATAAATACAATATCTTTCTCAAATCTGTCGTTTACTTTGGATGAGGTTGTTTTGATCACTTTTTTTTTCTTTTTTGATAATAGTAGTAACTTGGACACCATAACTGTCTTCATTCCTTAGCGAGCGTCTTCAGTGATCATACATTACAACTTATAGGTTTCTTATGGGCTTACACTCCAAAAGCAAAACTTTCACTTCAAAATGTACTGGCACTTGTGTAATGACAGTCCCACCATTCAAACCAGAAAGCAATGCTGCTTCGCCGGGTAAATAGACACCGTCACAATCTTTTTGATTTTCCAAAAATAAAAGTTGAAAACGTTAAATTTGTTTCATTTATAACCAAATTTTGTGTCTGAAATTTGGAACAGTTTTCGATGGTGTGTTTACTATGTGTATATTTGCGTCCACGAGGACCGATCCGTAAATTCCTTTCCACATAATTTGTAGATAGTTTATATCATTAAAACGTGTACCTACCTAAAGTAGCTTAAAGTTCGGAGAGGCAATGATAACAAGTACTGGTTGAAAACAATCGAGAATTGGGATTTTAGTAACAAATGGATTTCGCATATACATACATATGGTACACGTATGGTATACAGGCGATAAGCCGCGGCTTTGCTGGAGCCATCAATGGATGCCTGGCCTCACTGGCCACCAAAACCCAATTACGAAAATCCATCCAAAAATATTCTGTACACAAAATTCATGCTTAGTAAAAAAATCTGTAAATTTTAACGGAGTAAAACCTGGAACGGTTTCCGAGATTAAACCGTGCCCGAACGGGGGGTGTCCCTTACAAATTAAAAAGGGGTTGGTTTCATCGCGTATGATTTAAAGCAGGCAAACGTTCTAATTACTCAGAAAATCATATTTACAAAGTCACAAAGCGGTGGACAGGTTTTACTCATTAGAGCCAAACGAGGGGGTTGCTAGATTTAAAATTTGTCTATAACTTAAGGCTACATTTTTTAACTAATGTGATTATAACTAGATTTAATGCAGTAAGGGTTACGGAATTATAATTATAATTTTGTAGACCATAAAAAAAAAAAGAAACCCAAAAAATTGACAAATTTACAATATACCCTACATTGTTACTACGCACGTGTAGGCATCAACAAATTATTTCTGTCACGAAGCAGTCATGCGATTCTATATGAATTTCAAGCACAGCCTTTATATAATGCTATTGAGACTTCGACCTCAAATCTCGATTTACGAAAAACAAATTCGACGAGAATATAAATCGAATAAACAGAAACAAAAAATGTGTCCGAATTTTTATTTGAACAATCGGATTAAGTATATTTCAATGGATAGTATGGCAATACCATTTGACATTATGTGGAGAGGTTAAATGACGTGTCGAGGCTTATCACCAACTCGCAGTATTAAAATTTACATATGCTTGTAGGTACTTCATCTACTCAGCCAATTAGGGGAAAAATGCTTTAGCTTCAGAACATGGAGATGATAAAGGTGTCTTAAATTAATGTTCTGGCCGCACTGAAGCCTAATGCTGTTTACTGGGATAAGTAGTGAAGAGCCGGGTCTCACATACATAGCTATACATATACTTATATAGCTATATTTATTATTAAGTTATAATGTTATGCTATTTCTACAAGAAGGACGTACAATGTATGCAGCGATATGACGACGCCAGTGATAAAATCCTGCATGCAGGTACTATTTTTTTAATAGTTTTTTTAGCTTGGCATCTATGTATGTTTATTTTTATGTAACGGAATGTTTGAACTTGATTAACTTAATAATTTTTATACGCATCAAGGATCGATGGCAAAACAATATATATTAACATCGCTCTAAAATCTAGCACGGTATCAGCATGATGAAAAACCAATGAAATTTGTTATTAGTTTCGTTTTAAAACTTTATATAATATTTTGATAGCAAAATACGTACCTACTTAACTGACGTTTACTTACGAAGGATTTTTACGATGAAGAAATAGCATCGGATAATTTTTTTATTTTATTTTTTTATTGACCTTGTAGGCAGACGAGCATACGGCCCACCTGATGGTGAGTGGTTACCGTCGCCCATGGACTTCAGCAATGCCAGGGGCAGAGCCAAGCCGCTGCCTACCGGAATTTAATAAAATCAATACCGTGGAAATTAAACAAATAGTGACCGTGATAGAGCATATTCTATGTTAGCAGTCGGCCGAGAATTGGCGCAGAAACTTGACCGTAGTGATCAGGACTCTTGGTCAAGAGGAATCGATGATGACAATGCTAAGAAATGCTATGAGTATTTGAGGACGAATTCCACTCTGTAAAACTTATAGTTATATGATACGTTAAATGCTTAGAATTGCTTTTCAAGCCTATTGGACAGGCAATCCAAACAAAATCCAAACATACGCAGTTGATGTTAGTTCGGAATATTTTTTTTAAATCAAAAAAATTAAAGCTGTGTGGAATGTTTTAAATAATACACATGATTAGGGTTTTAGGCTTTAGAGACAAAATCCAATTTTACCCGTACGAAGACCAGACTTGTCGATAGGAGACTTTGATTTCATGTTTGGATTAATTGTGACGTTTATGGGCACCTCAATATACTTAATGACAAGTGAGCCGTGAGCTCATTAACAAGTCTAAAGAAACATAACAAAATCTAGAATTCTCACGACCAACAATGCTTTTAGTTTAAATAATTTTATTACTCCTAGGAACGTGGTGGTCACTTAAGTTGAAATTGAGTTTGTATTTCTCATTACAACATCACTATTACGGCCGTATAAATCGATCGACGGCAAAAATATGTGGCAAGAAATTTATCCGAAAATTTTATAGGGAATGAACTCATAAAATCATATTTATAGGTGATTCCCGAAATAACTTCACGTATTTGATTAAGTAATACAAGTTTACAGTGTCATCAATAACGTTTTAACAAGGCACTCGTTTATCGTTCGCTTACACGCAAGTTCGAAGTTAAAGCTAGCTAGTAATACGATATGCAAATCATATTTAGGGTTCTGATTTTATTTTTAAGAAGCAAATGCAACGGGGCGCTTCGGTGAGACTAGCGCCATTTTAGAAATATATTTTGGAGTTTGTTCGTTTAGTAAATTTCTTTTTAATTTTAAAAGGTGCTATTTGTTACATAGATGCTAACTATACTCTATACTTATTACATAGATGAACTTCAGCTCACCTAATTTAGTTTAACGGAACCCATAGCATAACACAATATGAAGCAGGTCAGACATATACGATTCTAAATTTTTAAATTGACTCTATTGCCACAGGCTACGTCTATTATTACAGATATCAATAAAATCATATCTGAGATTTAATAAAATAGTTCTTCAAAAAATTATACAAGTCTAAATGAGAGTATTTTAAACAAAAAGTAAACCTTTAGTTATATGCTGCTCTGACGTTGAGATATAAACATAGAAATAGTGAAAGGAACCCTCTTTGTCTGCGTCCGACTGGTTCAGTTCACATTTTGACAAACGTTCACAAGAATTTACGATATTAACGTTATTTTACGGTCCCATGACGTGACATATGACGATAAAAGTCCCCTGCATTCAGAACAACGTGTTTATTGAACATGAAAATTGTACTATCATATCCGTGTTCCTGCTGATAAACAATATTGTTTTGAATAATATTACGATTTGTTATTTTTATTCAATTCATTTTTATCTGCTCCCATTCTTCGTGGAAAAATAGAGCGAGCACATTCTTCAGTGGAATTGGTGTCCATTTATTTTTATTGTATTTTTGGCATTACTACACAATTGGTTTTATTCAAAGGCTTATCTCTTTTTAGGTGGTAACTGGAGTTTGTGGGCACAGTAATGAGAATTGAGTACAATTTGAGACATTTTCAAATCTTATTTGTGCTGTACAAGGTTGAGAGATCAACTTCTGTTACAAAAACAATGGAAGGACTGCTCAGTGGGTTCAATATCCACATACGACCCTACTGCACTACTAACACTTAAGGTAGTGAAAAAGCGATTCAAGGTCCGAGTAAAAAACGTTACGTTAATTTAGAAATTTGCTGATTTTATACATTTTATTTAATCATTATAATTAAAAATTATGATTTCGTGAATTTATGAATATTTTGTTGTTTATAATATATTAATACTGCCTAGTAATTAATAGCTTTGTAGTCATAATAAAATAAAATATTTTAAAACATATCTAAAAAAAAAACGGTTGTCTGTAAAGTCGGTTTACTGACGATAGTTGAACGTGACAACGTCATAAGAAAATACTGATGGAATGGTTTCATTTTTCAAAAGAAAATTTTAATTTTATTTGTTTGATAGATATTTTGTATGGATATAGAAAAGGAGGTAAATGGAAATCACTGTTGAATTGACCAAGTTACATTTATTTGTACGCATAAATACAATTATGTCATTATTTTTTTACAATGTACATAGTTTTTTCATTACACATTAAATGTATTGTTGTATAGCAGCTGTCCACGCGGATGTATCGCTCACTCAAGTAGGAGAGAGACAGATGTCGAACGCGGATGCGAATTGTGCCTCTATGTCACTCGTTGCGCGCTCTCGCTTGCACTTCAAGCCTTAAATGGAACGCCTCAGAGCGAGGTAACGCCGCATGAGTCTTGTTTTTTCGTGCGTGCAGCCTGCTCCATTGAATTATAAGACGTTGTCACGTCAAAAAATATTTCAATATTGATGGTAGGATATTTCCCTAGTTAAAATGTGTTAGAAAATCATATTAGAGAAGTACAAACCGAAGACGAAACTATAAAAAGGCCAAAAAATAATAGGTACAAGAAACGACTCTTTAACAATCGTTTTAAGATTCCGCCCGTTCTTTAAATATATACTTTTTTTAATACGATAAATGGAACTAAAACCTCTTCCAATAAATATTTCATCGATAAGTCAATGCTTGAGAATGAGATAACACGTGATATTCAAATTAAATACCTTTGACATTATAAGATTACGAACATCGGCTCTACAAGGCTGAGAAGTGAGTATACAAACCGACAATAAGCTTATTGTGGATAATACACAACAATTTTTTTATAACTATGTGATCATTAATGTTCTGTTTTTTTTTTGTATTAGTTAATGGTCGAACCATGTAGATTAAAATGCAGAAAGGGATGGCTTATCACAATGGTCGTAAGCTTTTTTCTTTGTTTCTAGTGCTTAAATACTCTATATTATCCATCTAGCCAACAACATGGCTGCTAAAGTGAACCTTGCGAGTTGACGTCAAATAGGTCTTAATTATATACAGGTAATTGCATCCTATGCGGTGAACCGGAATTCATAATTGATTTTCAGTAGACCAAAGCTAAATCTTGGGTTTAATAGGCACATCCACATATAGGTTCTATCTCCGTACATGAGTTATCATGGCAATGCACTTACGATCTTTCTGTCTTCAATTCGTGCTATCTTTATCCAATTTGTTACCCGTATCAAGAATTAAATGCGTTTTAGGGACATCACCTGCGATATTCTGTTATTTTTTTAATAATTTTTATTCTAATACGTTGATAAATAAACTTTTTAGAATGACAGCGGGAGAAATCGTACTGTTGGATCTATCGACAATTCTCTATCATATAATTTGGATATAGGCAATGTCAAAGACATAGGCAAACCACTATCTATCAATGTATTTTTGTTCATTTGGTTCTAATAACCAGATGTTGCGTTTATTTTCACTTAACATCTTTACGGAGTGAAAGTGAGTTTAAATTTTATGATCGACTTCCCGATCCAGTTGATCAGTGAAAATGACTATATACAGACAACAGAAATGTCGTTCATTTTACGACCCGAAGGCGAACTTTAATTTAAGAAATCGTTGATGTGTTAACGAGCTCACAGACCACACGATGTCAAGGCTATTGGAGCCCATAGGCATCACAACGTGAATAATTCTACTCACTTTGGGCCATTGAGTCGCAGTCTCAATTGAATTGCTTAGCGTCCACTTTTCAAGTCCCCCTGTGCAGGCTTACAATGCACCCTACCACAAAAATGCCAGCTCGCGATCACAGTACTGTTATTGCAATATCATCTTTCCTTCATCCTTTGAACCGATTTTCATGATTTTTTTTTATTGCCCTTGTATGCAAACGAGCATACGGCCCACCTGATGGTGAGTGGTTACCGTCGCCCATGGACTTCAGCAATGCCAGGGGCAGAGCCAAGCCGCTGCCTACAGCTAAAGCCGCTGCCTACCGCTGAAGCCGCTGCCTACCGCTAACGACGCTTTGTACGGCGAAGTCAGGATAGCTGGACGTACCGCGTTGAAGAAACCTCAATAGTAGATAATTTTTAATTAATTCTTGATATGAATTATAAAACTCATTTTCACATCGTTATTTATTTTAATCAGTTATCCAATGCTAGTGACGTAACGAAGCCTCAGTCACCCGCTTTCCGTGTGAAAATATTTAATGAACTTTTTATTATTTTAATGGAAGCCTTGCAAACGCGATCGACAGGCGAACGTAGCAGGTGATGGTTTTAACGGCGTACTTTTATCGAAACCACATTTGTTTCTCGATGAGTTTTGACGTGTAACATATTAGTAACGTGTTTAAAATCAGCCGGGGTTCTGTGTTTTATCTAATAAAAATATACTTATGTATTTTACGACATACGTAACTGTAGACGCGATGTGTTTAGGAAAAACAAAATCGCCACTTTAATTTTATGGCAACCATAAATTTGTTTCGTTCGTTCTTACAAAATGTATAGTGTTTTTGGGAAACTTTTGATGTATCATGTAATAAACATGCTTTAAATCGCTCAAAATGAAGACCTAACTTGCACTCACATTCGTCTTCTCCATTTTCTTTTATGGGGATATGACGTCACTTCAAAAGTTTTGAACCATAAAAGCTTTGACGCTTTATGATCTAATGTTGGAAGAAAATGCTTCGAAACCGATGCTTTTCGTATCAACATCTCAACACTCACCTACCCCAAAATTAAAATAGCTTTTCATTATTAAACGGCTAGGGGCAAAGCGGAAGGAAATAGACCACATGGTCTCCAATGCCTTGGTCTGATCACAATCGACCCACCGTCGCATTCAATGCCATCAAAGGACACAATGAGATAGGACAAAAGTTATCGAGAGGCTTACGATGCTAAGCGATGAGCAGTAGGAGCATGCGAAGGAGTAATAAAGACATTACTTCTTCTTCTTCGTCGCTTTCTTCATTGCTGAAGGTCGTGTCCCTGAAACTTGACCGTTGCCTGTCTCGTGAGCTGTTTCCATCTCGTCCGGTCCTCAGTTGCTCGAATGGCGGTTGCGACTATATAAAAAAAGACATTACATTGACTATATAAAAACAAAAAACTACAATTCTGTTTATTTGTGAGGAAATGCTGCTATGATTATGATCCTAAGGTGTTTCATTCCAAAACACAATTCCTAAATAAAATATACCTTAATAATATAAATAACGGTGAATTATTTTGTTTTTCGAAGTGAAACACACAAAAATAACACAGTTAAAAGCAGTCACGTCGCGTTGACATTTGTACGTCAGTCCGGAAGCTTGTTTATCACGAAACTTTCACAATATTGCTGAAGTTTTCTAATATATAAGACCATTTCGTATAGACATAATATAAAAGTTTTGTATCATTGGTTAAAGAGAATGAAAAATATATTCATGCTAATTCGATTTTTTCTAACTTGCTTTTTTGATTGACGAAAAGTGTCTGGTAAACATTTGATTTGGTAGAAAACTAAACGGAATAGATATTTTTGTCGGTATACCATCATCCATGACATTAATTTATTTTCTTGGTTTGGATATATTTAAATTGACTAAATCAAAATGTGAATCGGTAGGCAGCGTATTGGCGATTTCCCTGGCATTGCTGAAGTCCATGGGCGACGGTAACCACTCACCATCAGGTGGGCCATATGCTCGCTCATCTGCCTACAGGGGCAATAAAAAAAAAACACAGCTTATGAGTTAATAGCTCTGACTGCCCTAATTATTAACTGTACGTTTCCCAACGAATTCTGACTACAATCAAATTAAAACTGTTCTCGAACTTCCTTCAATTTACCGACTCGTACAATAAAGCATCGAGTTAAAGTATCAAACTTCAATGAAAAATTTAGGGTCCCTCATAAAGCAGCCGTCGAAAGTTCTGCAGTTAGAGAAATATACCGAAAAGGCTAGAATAAAAACGGTTAATCCCTTTGATATTCTAATAGCGTTTCACCAAGTTTTTCAAATAAAAAATCACTTTCGACCTTCGTCTCTTATTTGTGTTCAAAACGAGGTGAGATTTGATTTGAAATAGTCGATTTAATGTTTTTGATTTGCAAGCAATAAATATTTGTTTTAGTAATGGAGCGAGCGAGTCTAGACGATTTATAAATTTCGTATAAGCAAAAGTTTTTTTTTTCTATATTGAATGGATATAAAACATTGTATGTGCACAAAATTTTTTGTCAGAAAACATTTGTTTAGTATACAGAATAACGTTTTAGGAGGAAATCATTACGTAGATTGTTATGGAGATTATTTTCACTTTGTGTTAGTGTGGTATGAGATTACTATGCTTCAAACTTAGGTATATAACTAAATGAAAGTACTCCTGATTACACAAGCTAACTTTGTTCGAGAAAAGTAAAATGTCTTGTGTATTGGGTTTTCTTCGTTAAAAGAATTTGGCTATTACAAAGTATACTATTGTTATATTTAGAGACAAACAAGCCCAGGCCTCACCCGGTGATGTGTGGTAACTGTCTCTCATGGGTATCGGCAATGTCAGAGTCAAAGCTAACCCGATGCGCATAGTACAAAAGACTATCGACAAATCTTATTTGAACAAATCATGTACTCAGGAAACTCTGTGTTCAATAAGCATTAAATAAATATGAGAAACCCTAACTATCAATGCAAAAAAAATCCTCAAAAAACGCGGTAAAATAGTGACATCGAAAAATCTTAGCAAAGAAATCGTTCAACAAAAAAAGTTCCTTCGGGATATACTGAGCTATCATTACGTCAAACCGAGTCACTTTACACCTTAATGGAAGCCGGTTACTCGCCAAAAGACAGTTTCCGCTTCACTTAACTTTATTTCCGACGTAATCGATATCGTTTTACGTAAAATCGAGAAAGGTGTCGACTCGACTCATTCCGAATTGACAGTTGACGTTGTCACCCGACAGCCTTATGTTATGTACAGATATTGGGTTTTACGTGAATTTTATAATAGAGTACCCTCAAATTTTTGTTGTATGGAATAAAACGAATAAATTTCCAACTCAATTTATAGACGAAAACTCTGATATTAAAAAAAAAGGTTAGCTTTGCTTTTAATTGCAGTTGCTTACTGTCTCCTAAACTACTAGGAGCTAAGTGTTCATCGGATGCTTCTAAGATTTACTGGTGGTAGGACCTCTTGTGAGTTAGAACTTATATCTCAAGTTGGGTGGCGCATTTACATTGTGGATGTCTATGGGCTCCAGTAACCACTTAACTCCAGGTGGGCTGTGAGCTCGTCCATCCATCTAAGCAATAAAAAAAAAATCCAACGTATATTTTGTTTTTGTTTCCTCTTCGAAGTGATGAACGCCACTCTTGAAAAATAAAAGACAACCACCAACGAATCTATATATTAATACGTGAAGCAAAAATTTTGTATCCCTTTTTATGAAAATTACGAGGACGGAGGAGCATGAAATTTCCCACACTTATAGAGAATATAGAGAAGAAATGCACAATGCTAATATATATTTTAATATAATGCATAAAAGATACATTTAATCAATAAAGAAAACATTACACACACTACATACCATGTATTTGACACACACACGCATGCATACTATTATTGTCAAACTTTTGTTCTTGGCGTCTGTTGTCAAATTGAGAATAGATTAAAGATTGTCTTTGTTAATATTTTTTATAGTGTAGTCTTGGCGAAATTTGTGATTATAGAAGTATAAAATACAATCATAATAGTGTACAAACTTACAATTCCAATTAATTATAGTCGAATTTCGACTACTGCGGGACCACTAGTCTAATTAAATTTGTCTAAAGCTACTTTTTCAAAACAATGAAGCGTTGCAATTATGCAGATAGGTAACCACAGAGCACGCGGGGCGTAATTTAAAAATATATATCGAAAACTATAGAAATAAATAAAATGAAGCATTTCCATATTTTATCGTAATAAAAATTCAATTAAAGCTCTAGGTGTGACCAATCCGGGTTGTCTTACTCGAGCCCAAATTGACTGTGGATAATCGTTAGATATTTTGATGATCGGTCCACATATCGAAATATAATAATTTGAAAGTTTACGACTCTCATTTCATATAACGAAAGCTTAGTTCGATTACACTGATCAATCATTAGGAGATAGAGTTTTTAAGGAGAAAATGATTTTGGTTCTCATAAATACTCAATGAAAGAATACAAAAATCGAACGCATTGTTTTTTTTTTTGTGTTCAATAAAATCAATTAAATAGCTTCAAAAAAAATTCCGTAGTAAAATAATATTTTTTTGCAAGTTAGCGATGCATAACAATACAAATTTGTTTATTTTTCGTACAAAATAAATTATGCAAAACATTTAGAAATTTCTAGTATTGAAATATAACTTTAATTTAAAATATTTTAAGAAATTAAAAAGCAGATTTATAAAGAAAATTCTATACTGAGCCCTGGCTTGGCATAGTATAAGCAAAATGTCACCAACACAAAAATAATAAGCAATGCAAATGTGTGCATTCAATTAGGGCCATTTGTTTTTCATGTTGGGCGTGCCTTACCCACAGGTGGTGTTTAAATAACCACACCTAATACGACTTTGAAATCGTTAAGCATGGTTTAAGCTAATAGAAATAAATTTTGTATCCCATTTTTATATCTTTTTTTTTCAAAGTCCGAAACCGTGCGTGGCTAAATATTTTTTTTCCATAACTGAAATAAGGCTGGTCATTTGACACACAGTGTAGGTCCGGTAAGTATTTTGTTCTCTAAATAGTAAAATACTAGATGCGCTAACGGAGTCATCAGTCATGACCTATGTGACGATGCTCGAATCCCACAGACTGGTACAAATTTTACGAACGAAATACGTACGTACTTAACAAAATGTTCACAATGACTTCCATATAACTTATGTCTCAAGATGGCAGGCATTATTTACGTTGCTAAAGTCTATGGGTTTCGCTAAGTATTTAACTGGGTGGGCTGTGAGCTCATACACCTAAGATATAAATAAAAACCTTTACACACGTGGTTTTTATTACTTTGGTAGATATGAGTCGACTAGTATCAAAGCCGGCAATGTGACTTTTGGACAATTATTGGGAAATCAGAAAAACGAATTATTGACTTTGTATTCCATTGGCAGTCACAAAACTCTTCTGAACGACATCTTAGATAAATAACAGGTTAAGTATTAACCTTTATTTAATGCAGGTTTTGAACCGTATTCTTTGAAAGAGACGATTATATTCAAATCAATCTGTATTGACATATCAATAACATTTTTTTGTCCAAATGCACAGATTGCCACCTTTGATAATAGACGACTCATATACGAGAATATGGCTCATCTGATAGTGAAAGTTTATCGTCGCTCCAGGACTTCAGCAATCAGAGGGGCCAGCCATTGCCTACAGTTGATCACTTTCCACAAGATTCGTTTGAAGAAAAACATCTGACCGCGCTAAGGAAATCCTAAGGAGAGCACTTCATTCCAGATCCGGCTGGTACATGATAAAAAATATATTTCGAAACGCTCTTTGGATAAATGCAACGATTCCAAATTGTATGGATGAACTCGGCTCCGATGGTGGGAGGTGTGATGGTAAAAAGTAGATAGAGGGATAATCCCGAACAAAATCTCAGAGTACTCAATATAGGTTTAAGACAGCTCTATACGTCGTACTAGCATGCATGGCTGATACTATAAATAGCTGGAATTATTATTAACACACATAATCATTGGGCACCCCATAAATAAATAAATAAATAACCTTCTATTGATGAAGCAAAAGTATTTTATAAAGCAACTGAGAACTACCCGACTTGAAGTCGTCGTGGCCTAAAGGATAAGACGTCCGATGCATTTGTATGTAGCGATGCACCGGTGTTCGAATCCCGCAGGCGGGTATCATTTTTTCTAATGAAATACGTACTCAACAAATTTTAATGTTCACGATTGACTTCCACGGTGAAGGAATAACATCGTGTAATAAAAGTCAAACCCGCAAAATTATAATTTGCGTAATCACTGGTGGTAGGACCTCTTGGGAGTCCGCACGGGTAGGTACCACCACCCCGCCTATTTCCGCCGTGAAGCAGTAATGCGTTTCGGTTCGAAGGGTGGGGCAGCCGTTGTAACTATACTGAGACCTTAGAACTTATATCTCGAGGTGGGTGGCGCATTGTAGATGTCTATGGGCTCCAGTAACCACTTAACACCAGGTGGGCTGTGAACTCGTCCACCCTACTAAGCAATAATAAAAAAACCTAGAAAATATATTTAGCTTATATTCACTTAAGTTCATGTTTTTATGAAAAACATTTTACACGTAGCAATTAACCGCTGGGTATGTTGAAGCTTTTTTTTTTTTTTTTTTTTTTTTTTTTTTTTCCTACCTATGCTGATAGCCTTGAGAGGCTATTTCAGCTTCGCCCTAACGTTAGTAGGTGAGCTCGCGGGGCTCAACCGGAGAGTTGCTAACACTGACCCTAGCAAGAGCAGTGCTTCGCAGAATCTACCACCGGATCGGAAACGCGACCCACTGAGAAGATCCGGCGAGAAACTCAGTGGGCTGTGTCTATGGGTTAGTTCGCTCGTCGAACCCTTCGTCGCAAGCGACGGGTTCGACGAGGACGGTGACCGGTGCTTGTGGTGCCTAAAAGCACCGTTAATGGATCAGGAGGATCCGTGATGACGTGCTTTGGGCGACGTCGACGGTTTACCATTCGGTCTACTGGGTCGGGTATGTAATTTCCAGCGGCTACGATGAGAGGGTTCTCATGTCGTGCCGCCTTCTCAAAATGGCGCAGCGATGCCGACTGTAGATACTTACTAAGGGAGTCGAGCTCCAGGTCGTCGTGGAGATCCACATTCCTAAGGAACCAAGGCGCTCCGACGGCTATCCTGCAGAATCGTGATTGAATAACCTGAAGGGATTTCAAGTTGGTGCGGGCTGCGTGAGCGAACACTACGCTTGCATACGTCATGACGGGGCGTATACAAGTTTTGTAGAGAGTTACCTTATTTCGGAGGGACAGTTTGCTTCGACTACAAAGCATTGGATAGAGTCGTCCTAGAATAAACGCGGCGCGGTCGCGTACCGTTTTTATATGGGGACGGAATGTCATCCCTCTGTCGAGGGTGACGCCTAGATATTTGACCTTCGAGACCCACGGAATGGGCTGGCCAAAGAGAGTGATGGGACTAACGGCGGAGGTGTTTGCGCGCCTACTACGGAGTGGGATGCTCGAAGTGATGTTCGGAGGGCGACCCCTTTTGAAGAGCACCGCTGCGCTTTTCGTGGGGTTGATGTCTATTCGCCATTTCCGGAACCACTGTCCCAGGGTGGCTACTGCGATCTGGAGTCGCCGATGAAGCAGCGACATCTTCCTACACGAGTAGTAGATAGCCGTGTCGTCGGCGAAGAGCGCTAGATGGGTCTCCGGAGACCGGGGTATATCATTGATATACAAACTAAATAATAACGGGGAGAGCGCGGAGCCTTGCGGGACTCCGGCGGTCAGTTGACGGGGACGAGAACGAGTTCCCTCTACTCGATATCGAAACGAACGGTTCGACAAGAAGTCTCGTATGATGAGCACGAGTCTGTCTGGCACTCCCATGTTGTACAGTTTATAAATTAAACCGTTGTGCCAGACTTTGTCGAATGCCTTCGCGATGTCGAAGAAGAGGGCGCCGGTCGGGATTTGTTTACGCCTATTTAGTCCTATCAGAATGTGCTCCGTGAGGCGGTGCACTTGTTGTACGCACGAGTGTTTAGAGCGGAATCCGAACTGTTCGTCAATGAGAATTTTGTTCGCGGTAACAAAATCCCAGAGGCGTTTCCTAAGGAGCCGTTCGTAAATTTTTCCTATCGTCGAGAGGAGACTAATCGGACGGTAACTAGAAGTTTCGTTTGTCGGTTTGCCCGGCTTATGTATACCGATAACGTCCGCTTCTTTCCACACCGCGGGAAAGATGCAGTGCGTCATAGCGGCATTTAAAATTGTAGCCAACATTGCTATCAGTTGGACTGGCAAAAATTTTAGCGCGCGGTTGTGGATGCCGTCGGAGCCGGGTGCCTTCCTAGGTTGGAGGTTATGGATCGCGTCTCTAACTTCGTCAGTGGTAATGGGGGGTAACGCGTCCGAGGGCGGCAGGGAAGCTCTGCGCTCGACCTCCCTGTCGACTAACTCGGTGTGTTCGGGGTCCGCGAGTTGAGTGCTGGTGGTGCACTGCTCTTGCAGTGCATCGGCCAGCAGCTCAGCCTTGTCATCGTCATCGAATGCCGGTGGTTGGCCTGAAGGGCGTATGAGGGGAGGCATAGTAGCGGTAGTTTCGGATTTGAGAGTCCTAGCTAGTCGCCAGTATGCTTGGTGGGAGGGCGCGAGTTGTTCTAGATAACTATGCCAATTAACGTTACGCGCGTCGCTTAAGCGGGAGTGGACTTCGCGTTGTAGACGACGCATCCGAATCCGGTTTGAATGCGTGGGAAGACGATCGTAGGCCCGGATTGCCGCGTTCCTAACTCTTAAGAGATTCCTAAGATCGGGGGACAGTCTGATGCGGTGGAAGCTGTCCTCCACATCGACTTCTTTAGAAGATCTAATGATCGCGGAAGATATGTGATCGGTAATGATGTTTATGGATTCGACGGTGTCCTCGGGGGATAGATTCGAATCCGGGCCGTAAGGAGGATTGGCGGAGCGGTGTCGGCTAGGCACGTGCCCAGCTTATTCCAATCCACCATGGTCCTCGTAACAGTGACTGGGTTGTGGGGGCGACCGAGCTGCATAACGACAGGTCGGTGGTCTGAGTCGAGCTCTGACATTGCTTCGATGGAACGCAAGCGCAGAGTTACGTTCCTAAGCAATGCCAGGTCTATAGTGCTCGGACGGAGCGCGATGTTATACGGATAACATGTTGGAGTTGGGGGACCGACTATTTCAAAGGTGAGGTCGTCTATAAACGCGTCGAGACGCCTACCGTTAACGTTAGTACGATGGCAGTTCCACCTAGTGTGGTGGCAATTTAAATCGCCTGCCAGGATGACGGAGTCTCCCATGCCGAACAGTGACTCGATGTCACTGCTCAGAAGGGGCTTGTCCGGGGGGAGATAAACGGATGCGATGACGATCGGCTGGTGTCCCGTCAGCGAGATACGGCACACTGACGCCTCGATATGTGAGAGCGAGGGAGTATCGAGAGGGACAACGTGCAGGGCCCGCCTATAGTAAATGGCAGTCCCACCTTTGGAGGCGGTGAGTCTGTCATTCCTAACCATGACGTAATTCGCGACTTTCGGGTCGCGACGCGAGGGCTTCAGACAGGTTTCCTGCACTAATAGAATATCTACAAGATTGTCGCGGAGGAATTCGAAAATTTGATCGCGTTGCCGCGCGAGTCCGTTAGCATTATAGAATGCTAACGTAAGGGAATACGGTTTTTCTCTACCTTTTTGCGCCATTGGTTACCGGTAAAGATTTACAAAGTGCGGGACACGGACTCGTATACGTCCATGTGGTCGAACGCGGCCGCGAGCCGCTGTTCGGGGGTTACCGACCTACGGATAGCGTCTGCGAACGATCGCAGACGGTCGAAGTTGACCGCAGTGACGAAGTCGCGCACGAGCGCGAAGTCGTTGGCGGCAGAGGGTTGCGGGGGGCGGAACGCGGGCGCGGGGCGAGGTGCGAGCAGGGGCTGGGGCGCGGGGCGTGTCGCGAGCGGGGGCGGGGGTGCGGTTTGCGTTCCCGCCTTCGTATACGGCAGCGGTTTTTTCCACGCCGAGACCGTGGGAACTGCAGCCGGCACGAAGGCGGGTTTCGGCACTGAAGGCGCCGAAGTCTTTGGGCCGACGGTTCGGGGGGCTGGGTGGGTCGGACGTTTACGCGGAGCCCTAGGACATCCACGGTAGTTCGCGGGGTGCCCTTGCTTAAGGCATAGGACACAGCTTGGAGGTTCGGTCGCGGTTTCCCTAACTCGCGAGCAATCTAATGTGGCGTGATCGCCGAGGCATTTTACGCAGCGGGGGCGCGCGTGGCAATTACGAGCCGAGTGGCCGTAAAGCTGGCATCTGTAGCACTGCCCGGGAGTACCACGTTTATGGGGGGCTTCGATTGAGATCCCGGATAGGCCGCAAATTGTCGTGAGACATGCGATCTTCTTTTTGGCCTCCGGGGTGGGTTCTAGAGCTACCAGGATCATGTTGTAGGGCTGCTTGCCCCGCCCACTGTGCATCCGGTGCACGCTAACTAACGGGAGGGACTGAGCGGTCAGATCCTCCTTTATGTAATCGATGTCTAACTCCTTGGGGACTCCGCGTATCACTACGCGGAGCTCGCGGTCCTCCTGAAGAGCATAGGTGTGAAAACCTATGTTCTCCTTTCGGAGGTATGAAGAGAGGGCCCTATGGTCGCCCGGCGTTGCGACCTTTATCTGAATCCCATGCGCGACGTTACGCGCATGGGTGTAATTAATTTTGTTGGCCTGAAGGGCCTGGGACACGCGATTCCACGCTGTCTTCTCTTGAAGTATCAGCGGGGGCGGGGCAGCTACTTTAGGAGCGGGCGCGGGCTTGGGACGCGGCGGCGGGGTTACGCGGCGAGCGGAGTCCGACTCCGGTGTCACGACTACCTGCGGGCGGGAGGCGGTCGCGGATTTAGTTTGCTTCGTCGTGGAGCTCCGGGACTCCACGGCGCGAGTACGCTTTTTGCCGCGCGTTACGGTTTGGAACCCATCCGAAGTTCCAGGCTGAGGGCTTGACGCGGATTCGAAATCCATCTCCGATTCGGTATCGGAGCCTGAACTCGAAACGATCGAGGTCGCGACGGACGAAGCGCGCGATGACGTAATCGACGCGGGCGCGGGGGTGGGGGTAGCGTTAGGCGCTATGTGAGTCGCATCGTTGGAACGTGCGCTCGAACTTGACGCGGCGGCGGGGGGCGCGCGGCGTGCCTCCGAGGCACGTTTGAGATACGCGGCGACGGACGCGGGGGGGGAGGGATTGCCACGAGAGGCCCTAAATTCGAGATACTCGGCCCTAATTGACGGGTACCTATCCCGGAGGAACCCGACAATATCACTAGCACTATCTTCATGCTCCATTCTTCGGTCTTCTTGCCCGGGGGGGGCGGCCCCGGGACTTTTGTTGAACTCGCCGAAAGGCGAGGCCCCGGATAGGATTTGTAACCCCCCTGTGCTGCAGGACAGCAAGGAGCAGGGGGGGGGAATGCCTATGCCGTGAAAACGGCAATCGGCGGGGAAAAGGAAAGGAACCCGCTCGGGCTGTATAATGCTACAGCAGGCAGAATCGCGAGCGGGGGTCTAGTCTTGAAAAAGACTGTTGTTTTTGGGAAGGGTTAGGAAATCGCTAGCCTGTGAGTGCCACAGGAAGCTGAACGTAGCGATTGGTTTTGCCTTGAAAAAGGCAGTTGGTAAGGGTGGGTTCGCGGTTACAAAACTTTAGCGCACAAAAATGGACCTCGATACGCAGATCGCAAGCGACCAACGGATCGGCACGTCCGCACTACTGAATTGTACGCACGATGTATTCACGGTCACTACACTGTCGAGCACAACTGTGAGTTCTGAGACGCAGCTCGCAAGCGGGCCACGGATCGGAAAGCACGTCCGCGCACGACCGAGTCGTGAGCGAGAATGATTGATGTTGAAGCAATTGGCGAGGCTCTTCTTTACGGTAATTGTGTACACGATAACGATTATTGACAGACATTAGCAAACGTTTCTCTCTGTTCCTTGAATTACTTCGTGTGCTGCTTCCCGAATTCTTAGCTTAAAACTTATTAAGTAGAGTAGAGAAGTTAATAAAAAAAAATTAAGCTTCCGTTAACAGTTCAAAGCTCGTTCCAAGTGTAACTAAATATGAAACCAAAACCATGAGAACTGTTTTTTTCTGTATTTGTATTAACTTTCTAATTTCCATCCCTGTAATTCGTATTTTAAATACTAATGAACATCATCATCATTCTCCTGCCCATCTCCTAGTCGTCTGGGGTCGGTGCAACATGCTTTCTCCTTCCATAACTTCCATTCCTCTATCAAATACAATTTCGAAGCAATTGCTCTTGAGTTGTTGGGTCTCCTTCGGAGGTGCTCGGGCAGTTAACAAATCCCACCCCTTCTGGCTGAGCCTTTGCTCGCCCACCTGTCCTGGTGAAACTGGAAAGGCATCCGGGCCACCAGTAATCTTTCTATCATAAAATAAAATAAAATAATATATACCATTTTCTTCGCTCACTCCCTCTTACACATATCGTTTCTCACGCAATTCGTCCATTCCTTCTTAGGTCTACCTGAACCTCTATCTAAAGCCTAATCAACATCGAGATACCATAATACTTATGCATTAGATAATGCAGATGAAAAAGCTTTACGATATGATACAAACACAAAATTGTTTTATTCATTCTGTCAGCTCGCGAAAACCTATGGCACTAAAAAGTCAATACTAAGTGTAATACTAACCCATTTCAAGTGATATCGATTTATGAATAAAAAATATTTCTGAATGATATTAAATTTCGACGAGATACTAGCTAACGATTATTTTAATTATCATGAAAAGAGACTATATCTGAGAACACCTTTTTTTATATTTTTTAAATTAATGGTGCTTGATGAATACATCTTTCCAGAGCTGAATGTTACGTTACAAAAATGTTCTGAAATGAACTTTTTAATAAACTCAGGGCTTCTAGGAATATAAATATATAACATGAGTGTGATACTTTAGTTTCCTGAATTCTTTAAAAATAATAATCTCAAAGAACCTGAAGAACCCTGCAGACCACTCGATGTTTTATGTAAAATATAACATAAACACAATAGGCACCATACAGCCATCATTATGACATCATATTCTAGTCGTTAATAATTGCTCGTATAGCATTTCAATGCTACCCACTTGATACGAAATTTATCCAAGGACCCTTTCCGAATGTCATAAGAAAATCTATCAGCTTTCTATGATATGAGCTAAAATTTTAAACTAAGCCAAACAAAATATGAACTTTAAAGGTGGACATTAAACATGTCAATACTATTAACAAAATATTTTTATTAGAATATAATTGGGTGTGTAAATCTTTTTTTATCTAAGGTAATAAATTTCCTATTGCGATACTCATTGATAATTATTGTACGTATTGTATTTTTATATTTTACAGAGAATTAAATTTAATAAACTTGTTTACCCATGTTCCAGCAAATGTTAGCGTGCGCACTGAGTGATTGAATCACACTTTAAGCTTTTTACTGCTGTGTTTGAATTGCAACCGATATTTAAAGATCGACTGTATTTATGACCGCCCGATAGTCGATCACAGCACGTAGATTCATAGATTCAATAAAATAAATTGGACAAGTTGTAAAAGTTTATTGGAATTCGTTTATTGGAATTAAAAATAATTCGCTGTCATAGATTTTCCGAGCACCGAGGAGTTATTATATATGATGAACTTAAATTAGTGATGAAGTATATATAAATTATTTTTTTTAGTCACAGAAAATAAGAATTGGTCATAATAATAAATAAAATTTGAGGATCTCCTTTCCTATCTGCTTCTTTCTCTCTATCCTTTAAAAATATTTAGAACGGCTAAGATTAATTTTGATGATTAGAAATATATTCTCAGATTTTCACCTTATGAGATTGAAATCATGTACCCAGCAGCAAAAAGCGATCGATTCAGTCCGGATTCCGTCTCATTATAGATTGTTCTTGTGACGAAACACGTTTGACATATTGAACAAATTTAACTTTGCTGCTAAAGCATGGTTCAATGTATCATGGATACGTAGAAATACAAATTCTTCGTCAGCAAATTTATATTTGTCGATGAACTCGAATAATTTATGGCCATAATATCCAAACACAGTCATAGAGTAACAATCATTTGTTTTCTTCGTCCACCTCTCTTGTTATACAGAATTTTGACATGTGTAACGTACGTGGGCGTCGTTCTTTTCGATGTGTAGGCTTGGTTCCGTGTCTCTAATTCTTTTGTTCTGCGTTTTTGTCTTGTATGTATGAGTTTGTAGTGATTTGTATGCAAAAATATTATATTAGTTTCCAGTTTGAATTTCGGTTTAAGTCGGTTGAGTGACACGGCTCAACTACGGCTTACACGGATTAATATTTCAAAAAAAAATTTAGGCTGTTACAATCGAATTTTTATTTCGGATGACTTTAAGTCGTGTGAATATCAAGGATTCAATTGAAGGCAATATAAAGTTAGGAAGAATGAAATGACTCACTGGTGATTTAAAAAAAAGAGTTCGAAAACAACTCTAAGCCTTCGTCGAATTCGTAATTCAATGTATTTTATGTCTTTGAAATATAGTCTAGATTGGTTTGGCGCGGCTCACGAAGCGAAGGTTAGGTAATATTGTGTCTTTATAGCGGGTCGAGGGACCTTTTTCTGTGATCGTATCGCAGTCGGCCATCGATGGTTCACTGCGACAATACTATCGAAATCTCGTCCCATCGATATGGTAATGCATAGACCGATGCATTCCATACCTTTGTATGCTTATGTTGATGAGGTGGGCGAAACTCCATTGATATACATACGTTTTCATTGTTAATATTATTGGGAGGACTCGCCTTTAAAAGGCAATTTATTCTGTCTCTCGATGGGATATTAGATAATGTTTAGTCATTCTGTTTTCCTTTTTTAGATCTGTGACATGTTTGATATAGAGCAATACATGATACTATTGAATTCTTAAGATGTGATGCTTACATTCAAAACAAATATTATTTTCAAATTCATATTGGTAAACTGAATGTTTTGAAGGGTGTATTGATATAATTTTCATGAAATACAATTGAGGCCTCAAGCTCGTGTCTCAAGGTGCGTAGCGCCATTCACGACATGATACATATAGGCTTTAGTAATTAATTAACACTTAAGGTTTGAGTTCCTACACTCAGAAACCCATTAAAAAGAACTTCAGTATGTAAAAACGTCTATCTGTATTACCGTAATCATGTGAAATGGCGAATTATTTTGCATTGTCAGAAGAATCAGCGACCTAATTTTTAAGACGTCCGGAATGGCTGGTATCAGTTTATCAACTAATACGTAATTCAAACTTACTCGTGAGCGACTTCCATAGTGATGAAACAATATTTTCGAACAAAAACGAACTTAACGAAGAAAATTTTAAGTTTTTTGTAAATCATTTTCATATAGGTAGTACTAGCTGACCCGGCAGACTTCGTAGTGTCTCAATCGATAAATAAAAGACCTAAACTTTATTTAATTCCGAGAATTTCCATATTTACCTACCTTTTAAACCTTCTTTGGACTTCCACAAATAATTCAAGACCAAAATTAGCCAAATCTGTCCAGCCGTTCTCGAGTTTTAGCGAGACTAACGAACAGCAATTCATTTTTATATAATAATAATAATATAATATAGATTGTGTGTCCTCGACCTCATATAATCTTTCATAATCTAAATAAGTTCTCTTGAAAAACTTTTGAGATGTTTCATTTGAACTCGACCTATTATTACATTCCTAAAGCCCTTTAAAACCCTTCACTGTATCGTGACGTTAACCAAAACAATCTTCTGTATCTATAAAATTGGTATTTACCCAAATTAAACGCTGGTCGTAATTGATACAAATGGTTGTTTCTAGTTAAAAGTAATTGAATGAGACAAAAGAAACAAGTGCAAGCACCGATAGGGTTCGTAAATAATGGACTCATTCTTCTTACTAAACCTAAATTAATTAATTATTTAATTTGATTCCTCAATGAAACATGGGATTGGTTGACTCAATATTCATGTTACTTTAAGAAATTATTTTCGCTCGGCTCTCTTTTAGTCGGTAAGGTGATTTTATCGTGTGTTCCACTGAAAGTGCTCTGTAGAATTGTTTGTGATTATCACGTCATCTCGTTTTAGCTATAGTTTGTTTTACAGCATCATTTTTGTTAAATTCCATCCTGTACCCTCTGGTATAGTATTTAGATTATTACTTACAGATAATTAATTCCCCTGTTGAGTATTTTGTGACCTCTCAGAGTGAGCTTAGGAATTGGCAAAGGGCCTAAGCCGACAGCGCACTATAGTTCTGCTCGTTGCGTAAAAGAGTGACCGCGTGATGATAAAAAGTCGCATTCTTCAACTTACGTCGGTCTTGATTCAGGGGGGTGTTTTTTGGGTAAGACCCAAAAAACCGTCTATTCAGCTACTTTTTTTTTATAACGTTTTGGAGATAGACGAGCATATGGCCCGCCTGATGGTGACTGGTTACAGTCACCCATGGACTCCAGCAATGCCAGGGCAGAGCAAAGCCGCTGCCTACCATACTCGTAGGACGGTAGTGTAATTTGGGCTAACTAGGGCTACCTACCTCTCCGTGTCCTTATCGAATTCTCTCTCAGCTCTCGGACGCTCTGCGTAGTGTTAATAGTAGTAGTAGTAGTAGTAGTAGTAGTATTAGTATTAGTAGTAGTAGTAGTAGTAGTAGTAGTAGTAGTAGTAGTAGTAGTAGTAGTAGTAGTAGTAGCTCAGCAATTGTCGATCTGTCGCTCACGGAGGTCGGTAATACCAAGGCGCTGTCTGCTGAATATCAATAAAATATTATTCAATTATGCAGCGCTGGTACCTACTCGTCATATTCATTGTTTCGAGTAATCACGCATGTTGTAAATTCTTTAGAACGGTCAATTGCTTTGGGAATCAATTGAAATTGAATTTTAAGTCAGCGAGACCCTGCTGCGTATGATACATCGATGCAGCCAAGTTCTGGGCTGACCTGTAGATTTTGTCACGTTAAATGGCTATTAAATAGGTATGTGCACCTTGTGTTGCCGTAAAATATCAGTGGGATGTAATTTATCGTTAATTTTGTTGTGACGTTTTTCCTAAAGCACTTTTAGAAATTGAATTAAGAGAGAATTTATCGTGATTGTAAATTTTACAGCACACGTAGCACGATAAAGAAACAGATTTTGAAGACAAAAATGTACTTGTTTTTTTTTTTAAAATCTACAGGTACGCTTATTTACTGAAATATTTTGATTTATCATCAGCGTCACGATATAAAGTCGTCGAGATAATGATTCAAAATTCCATGCAAATTAACGACAACTTTAATTTTCCATGCAAATTACAAATAGATTCTGTCCTCGTCAACTAATCCCCTTTTAATATCGCCACAAAATATGTCGTAGACAATTCACATGTTCGTTCTCATTTTAGTTACCCTTTCGGGCATGTTGTTGATATAGTGTGGCCAGTTAGAAACTTTACTAATAAATAAACCTTATTTGCTTGATGTCAAACTCCATGGTGGCACAAGTATCTCTCGTTGGACACACGCGGCTGGTTTTTGTTCGAACTACATAAATTTATCCCCTGTTATAGGAGTGAACAATTGAACAGAGTAACTACGTTTATATGTTTATTTTTATTATCATTAAAGCAAGAGATCCCTTGCATACGTAAACTTACCAGAGGTAAATTTAAGTAGGAAAAATTCTTACCTAACCCGATATTATGATGTATGTATAATATAATGCTATTATAAAAGTCGAAGTATTTTACCTATTAGCAGTATCTAAAATTATTAGTCCAAAGATACGGGTAATAGAAGCAACTGTAGGCTTCACTGTGACTATTACTGTTTTCCCAACATCTGGTCATAGAAAATTTGTTTTATATTCCTTTCTAATTCTGATGGTTTAACACTAACAGCTACATTGGAAAACAATCTGTGCTTTCAAAGTGTGATTGCAACAATTAATATCAGAGCACCTGTAAATGTGTAGCTAAGAATAGTGTAAATGAAGACTAGACAAAATATTTCTCATTTAGGAGACTATTTAGGTAAGTTACTGATTAAACCATTCTACAGCTTTATATCTGTGTCAAGTCGGCCTCTGCTAAATGATCTACTCAAGTGCACTCTCTCCGTCCACATATTCTCGGATCGTTTATGAGTAGGGTTATCCGAGTGTATGATAGACTTTATAATTTATTGGTTTTAAACTGTGTTTAATATGAATGTGTTTCAGAGGATGATATCATTGGATGTAATCGGCCGCTTAAGTGGAGAATGTTTCTGCGCGTTGCCTTCACATAAATTGCGAATTTCATTGATTTTAAATTGATAAATTAAAAACTTCATCACGGAATAATTGAATGCTTGATAAAGTAGTATTAAACCTTAGAAAATTTAGTTTGGAACTAAGTTTATTTATATGTAAACTAATATAAAAAGTATTTATCTTTCAATTGGCCTAGTGGGTTTAAACATGGTTGGATAAAAGTCTGAAATGTTCGTATTCCTTTTAGAATTGGAACATACTCCTAAAGCATAAACTTAAATAACGAGCAAAATTACCCAATAATAATTTGGAAACAACAATAACATTTCTCACATAATAACAAGCATTAACATGTTTATGTTGTACAGAAAATTCTTCTATAAATATGACGTCGTTTTTCTTTTTTATATACACAGAAAAAAAACAGTTGCTTGCCAAGTGCCAACCGTGCCAACCGATTGAGATCTCCCAGTTACTCTGTCCAAATAAGACCATTCAAGTAGGTTGTAACATTAAAAACGCTTTTTATTGTTTGTTAGTGTTTTCGTGACTTTTTAATTGATATTGCCCTAGAAAAGGGATCTCGTCAATTTAATAATATTAATCCAAATATTATGTATAACATTATAGCAGGTACAGCTACTATATTCGCCATTACACATAAGAAAGATAAGTTAACGAATATAACATGCATAATAATGGAAAACCACTCAACATTAGAGGTTGGATGTGGTTGAATACAGAAAATAATTACAGCGCCATCTATTGATCACTGATGCAATCACCAATGGTGGATTAGGAATTTTGTGAGAAATCTCTAGTAATTTCTAGCTAGTTATTTAATTTAATTACTATAGAATTTCTGTAATAAATAGGTTTTCTACCCTAAAACTTGACAAGCTACAACTGACTCGATGGTGCAATAATTAGTGGCCCCGATTGCTAGGCCGAGGGTCGTGGACTCAATTCCCACATTGGGCATATATTTATATGCGAGAATACTTTAGGTGCGTATTAATTCATAAAAATAATTTCCGCACAAAGATACGAATCTACATAATCGCGTCATGAGGCATTTTATTGGACAACAGATACCTCAAACTGGGTGAGTACTTTATCGTGTCAATGTATATTGGTATTACCAAACTATAATAACATAAATACGGACCATAAATACAAGTATTTAGGGTGCAAAGAAAAAAGTGTGATCTCCTAGGCAAAGGCAGCTCTATTTTCAGATTTTCGTTCCAATGGCTACCCAAGGTTATCATGGAAGCACACATAAAATATTATTGTAGTACGAAAGATTGAAGTGACAAACTCATAGTATTATTTTTAGTAGCCAATCTTTTTATATTTTTGTATGAAAATATTGTTGTACCTACTTAATAAGCTCAACTACCCGCATCTATAAAACAGACTATGTCTTCTGCTACTCTTCTTTATTAATTTAAATAAGATAAGCTAGGCTAGACCGCTAATACATAGGTATAGCCCCGGTCATAGATGGGTTTGCGGCGCGCACTTTACGTGCTGTGATCGCCTCGACGACCCGTCGGTCAGACGTCCTAGGGATGGTGCCCTGAGTCTGGTTGTAGTGTTGACAGCGGGAACCTCCGTCGTACTCTAACCGGGTTCTGATTCCGGGTGGGGATCGGACGTCCGGTGTGAGAGTGCAAGGACAGACGCTTGGTGCGGTAGGGCCCTAAAAATACCCTTGGGCCCACATAGCCCACGTGCCCTTTAGGCGTGGATACCTCGTGGAGGTTCGGTCCCTTGCCCAAAAAAAGGTCCGCTAATATAGCAAGCTAAATGAAAATTTCAAGTGCAGAAAGGTAAAGTACCAAGCTTAGTGCTGGAATCAATTTGTTTCTAAATACACATATAACAAGTTAAAACGAAGCATCGCGTTTCCAAATCCACTTTCGTGTCCCTCGTAGGTGTCGTGTTGTAAAGGTGGGTGTACAAATGTGTTTTAAATTTCAGTTTCTAATCGTGTTGGTGTTTTAAGAGTCAAAATAATTTTCAACTTAATCACGAGCTTTGCTGGTTAAATTCGAGCTTTATTTTAGATTATCCATGCAAAACTATTTTAAATTTTATCAACAGATACAACTAAAGGAGTATCGCTTAGATCAGATAACAAACACAGATCCAATTGCTTTGTGAATTTTCTTGTCTTGTATTAAGAGGCATATGGTGATGGTGGTGATGCCACTATTTTGAACTTGTAACACTGGAGGCGAGCACCAATCTTTCTAATTAGACTTCGTAACTAATTCGTTCAAGAATGACAGCTATAAAATAATGAAATATATTACATTCTGATCTCATGTCTAATGGTGAGTGACAGCATCCGAATGCTAACCCGAGTTAGGATGCTTACAGACTCTGACGTTCTCTAAAAACCAGGTTGATTGTGGTTATAAAAAAAAAAAACTTAACTGCAAGACAAATATTTAAATCTAAGCAACTTAAAATGACAGATTCCAAATTCAAATGTAAAATTTTGTTTATTTTTATTTGTAATAGTATTTATGGCCAGACTTAGTATAATTCAGCAGCAGTTATGGTATTTCGAACGCGTTGAAGTATTTGAAATTAATGTGCTCCAAGCTTTATACGGTAAGCCGCCAGCGTTTTCGCAAATCTTGCTAGCCGAAAGTTTGTATCGGGGAGTTTCGGGCGACGCTCCTTTATTCAGTTAGTTAGGCTCGTATGTATCCGTAAGATATTCAACTTAGACTGAAACTCCGTGCTATATGGGCGCTAAACTTATTCTGCACTTTATGAGTGGGCGAAGATTTTTATATTAGCATCGCATGTGCCGGATGTATGAAAACTTAAATTTCATATGATTAAAATCATCTTTCAACGATCTGGGAAATGGGTTTCAGAGCTTTTGAATCTATATTCGCAAGATCTCATTCTTCTAATAATGTATGTTCTTTTTGTTTTTTGATTCCACGAAAGTGGTATTTTCGTTTGGATTATTTTGCGATGGTGGACATGTGTTCGATACGTCGTTGATAATCGGTTATCAAGCGATTACCGAATTCAGCTTATACCAAAACGTGAATTCTGCTGCTTTTCTTCAAACATAAGATGGAAGCCTTGATTAAATTGGAACAAAGGATTTAAAAAGCCATCCGATCCAAAACAACTACATACTCAGTCTGTAATGAGAATCATAATAATTACTGTTTGGGCTACCAGAACGATATCAGGAGAAAAAATAAACCTAATACAAAGTTACGGAATTCTTTTTTTATTATAAAAAAATTAAGGATAGTTGGTGACACAAGGGCCTCTTCAACTTTACAAGGACGGGTGGGCGTGCATGGTCTCAAGCAGAAGGAGTGGCATTTTTACTGCTTTAGCTTTACTGCTAGATGCTGCTTGAGCTCTTTCGTAGAAGATCTGACAGCTCGGTTGCTTGTAATACGAATGAAAAGCTGAGATTACCCGGCGATAAACTCAGCAGACTGATGTTATGGGCTAAATTTCTCTTCGAGCAGTTCAATGAGACTGGCTACAGCATAAGCTAGATCAGGGGTGTAACTTGCGGCGTCTACGGGTTATTATGCCACATTGCCGTATCCAAGGGTTCTGACGCTGACTCCTCATTTCCTAATGGGTTCGAGACTCCGATCGTATTGAGAATCGACGCTCCCCATAATCAATGGCGCTTCGAAAGATAGGCTGCAAAAAAGGATACTGAATTAATTAAAGGAAGTCTAGGTGGGTGCAAGTAACGTGAGCAATACACTCGTTTAAGTTATAGTGAAACAAATGCCTGTTTTGTAAAGTGCAGTTTACTACAAAAAAAAAACGTTTTAGTCCATTTGCAGATCATTGAATATTGTTTACCTAGGAGAAACGCGGCACGATTACGGTCTATCTTGATCTGAGCTCCGAAAGTAATGGAGATATCCAGGAAAACTACTAGATATTTGACCTAGAAAATTGTCAAGCCAGGAGGCCAAGGGTGGTAAAGATTCTGCATTTGTGGCGGGATGAGATTCGGATCAAGGTCTCTTTCTCGAAAAACACATCTGTGCTATTCGCATTGTTGAATTTAATACCTTATAACATTTATATTTATTTATATTTTATGCTAAAAACTCTAAAGCACTGAATATTCAGTTCTTGATAATATTGGATTACGTAAATCTAAAAATCTATTCAGCAAATGTCCCTGAACATTTTTCCCCATCAGATAATATTTCGTTAAGCTAAAAGACACCTTTCACGCGGAAGGCAAAATTTAATGAAAGTCATAAGTTTGTATCGTGCAAAGTTTAGCTTTACGCGAAGTTGTCTCCACGAGCGAACTCGGGTTAGACTATAATTTGCTGACGAGCCACTTGCAAACTCCTCTCGGCCCCATTTTGACATCGTTCTCCTTTTTCTCGGTTCCAAGTTTTGACATTTTCCGGTACACTCTTTTTGTAAAGCCACACATGTTCCTTTTAAATTTTTGAGTTGGCTTTACTAAGACTCTGAAAAATTTGTTGCTTAGTTTGTATACACATTTTGGATATTTGGGTAGAGAATAAAATTGTGAAGATATCTTTTATAGATATGAAATTTTATTTAAAGGATCTTAATGATAGCAGTCTGTTGGGCTACTTATCGGGAAGATAAATAAGAACGTGAACAGACCCCTATTTTTTAAAGATCCATCCTAAATAATATTATTTTCACCGGCATTTTCACAAAAACCTTCAATTCTTAGTAGGAATTTAATGCTACGTTGCTACTTTACCCTCATAGATAGAAATGCCCATACTGCTTGCGTTTACAACGAAGCAGACAAACGCTCAGACAATAAAGTCTGCCATTTAAGTTGCGACAACTGCTTATGTGACAATAGACCGTTGTTGAAGATTAGATTTATCTCAGCGTCAATCAATGCAATATATATTAAATTTACAAGCAATTGGAGTACTTAAGGATCTGGCTGTAATTCAGAACGTGCGATTTGCTCCGTCTAGAAGATAATACTTCTGGTAAATATCAATGACCAGAGTTTTCTTTTGCCGATATATAGGTATCCATTGATCGATTCGATTTCTCGACCACTTTTTTTTTACTTTTATTATTGGACTGTGTAGGTGGATAAAATCGCACTTGTGAAGTGGTTAACAGGGTCATAGAGATCATAAACGTGAATGCTGCTACCCACCTCGAGACATGAGGTAGAAGCTTACAATTGAGAATGAAGAGTCAAAAATTCAATAACAGCGATCTCAACCTTCAAATCGAAACCCAGGTCTGCTTCGTGGCAAAAACAATGGTAGTATCTATCTGTTCTAGATCACACCACGCACCAGTAAGCTTATCATGACTTTTAAAGAAATCTGACATTAGTATTTCATTTCTTGAACAATTTAAATGTGTTTTTTTTTATTTTTTTTATTGCTTAGATGGATGGACGAGCTCACAGCCCACTTGGTGTTAAGTGGTTACTGGAGCCCATAGACATCTACAACGTAAATCCGCCACCGACCTCGAGATACAAGTTCTAAGGTCTCAAGTATAGTTACAACGGCTACCCTTCGAACCGAAACGCATTGCTGCTTCACGGCGGAAATAGGCGGGGTGGTGGTACCTACCCGTGCGGACTCCCAAGAGGTCCTACCACCAGTGAGATTAATGTTTGTGTACGAACTACAGGATGAAAATCTGTGTTATCGAACTGGTGATACGTGTTAGCTCTAATCGTCATATATGAGATGTCTCTAAACAGTAACAAAATGAAAAAAACCTGGCCATGATATTTCTAAAATTTTATCTACAATGTGGAAGACCTCAATACAAATTTGGCTGTAGTTCATCTATTCTTGTCTTTAATGTCATGTTTTTATTTTTTTATTGCCTAGATAGGTGGACGAGCTCTCAGCCCATCTGGTGTTAAGTGGTTGCTAGAACCCAGAGACATCTACAACGTAAATGCGCCACCCACCTTGAGATATAACTTCTAAGGTCTCAGTATAGTTATAACGGCTGCCCCACCCTTCAGGTCGAAACGCATTACTGCATCACGGCAGAAATAGTGGTGGTACCAACCCGTGCGGACTCAAATGAGTTCCTAACAGCAGTAAAAGATTACGATTGTAATAAAAAATAGCTTTCGAACCCCATTCAAAACATTTTTCTCGAATTGAAAAACAAAACTATCCCAAACTATTCTTAGAACTTTGAGAGCACTAACAAATAATTGATTTGGTGCCGCATCGTAAGGAAATTCTCAGTTCTATTTAAGTTTCCTAAAAGGAAATGAAAGGAAATCAGAACCCACGCCATCGCAGCCTTTATCGAAACTTATCGGTTTATTTCTAAGAACGGAGGGCTAGTGGAATGTTTTATTAAAGTTTTTTTTCCTTGATCAAGTGCCCGTTTTGAATGGCTGCCATTGCCGGCTGACTTAAAACTTCCAAACGCGCGACTTTTCTATAATTTTGGATCAATACTTGTTTTTAAACAATGTTATATATATATCATAGAGAGTCAGTGCACATATTTATCCATTCGGTTACTATTTTGATGTAATAAATGAAGTAAATAAATTAAATTTGAAAGCAACTCGTAAAACTACAGCGATGGATTCATGACTCGCAGACCTTAATTGAAAAATCTCTTTCTATCAAAAGTTCACGTACTAAACCAGATATCGATTCCCGACAAAGAATAATACGATCCTAATAATTTATATTGAAATCTTAGCATGTATTCATGTATTATAGACTTCTTCTTTTTCTCCACCTTATTCGTAGGTGAGGTCGGCACAGCTAATTTTTCTCTTCCATACTCTTCTATCAGTTGTCATCTCAACACTCGCTTCTCTCTCCCTCATATCGCCATTCACATACTCCATCCACATCTTCTTCGTTCGACCTCTTCCCCCTCAACCTTGCACTACCAGTTCCATACATCTCCTAGGCACATGCATCTTCTCTCTACGCATCACATGTCCATACCACGCAAACCGTATGTATTCATTCATGTATTATATCATCAATCACGTATTATAAACAAATTGCAATGATACGTACACACGTAAACACTATGTTACATCGAAATACGACAATAGTAGTTGTTTGTAAAAATATCTTTGAAATTGCCATTTTCGAGACAGCGAGGGTGTTAGCTTATTATCCTGTCATACGCACTCGACACATTGCAAGCGACACAGTTTAATGAAAATACATACATATGTGTGTTGCCCACGGATTTCGGTGAATGTGACAATAGTTTTGGGGTAAAGGACTCATTATATTGTCAGTTCTGATAATTTGAAATCATAATCCGCTTAGGTAATGTCGAGCTCTTTCATACGAAGGATAGGTGCGATCAAAATAAATGTAAAATTTGTTTTTTGGCAAAATTTTAAACGAGCATGTTTTTTTTTACTAAATTGGCAGTGGCATGTGTGAATTTGTTAAACATTATTTAAGGAAATGCTTAAGACCAATTTAAATTTTGTATATGTAAGAGGGTAAATTTAAATTTGGAACGCAACTGAAACATATCGTTTCTCTTCTTCTCCATCGCTCCCTCATTGCTGAGGATCGTGACTCCGTTTTAGCTTGTCTACTGTCAGCCTCCATCGGTTCCGGTCAGTTGCCTGGTGTAGTGCAGCGCTAAGTGGTCCGCTGGTTTGCTCGGAGATCTGGTCGGACCAACGTTTGGGGCTCCAGCCTCTAGGACGTTTTCCTTCTACTTTCCCAGTGACCATCAGACGTTCCAAGTTGTCTACACCTCTGCGGGCAACGTGGCCAAAGTAGCGCATTATGCGTTGCAGACAGGTGGCAGACAGGCGTTGAGCGTTCTCCATTTTAAGCTGATGTAGGACCGAGATGTTCGTGCGGTGGGCTGTCCATGGAATCCTTAATAGGCGGCGCCAGCACCACATTTCAAATATGAATATTTCCAGAATAAAACCGAACCAGAACTTACCCCCACTGAAATAAAGAATACAAATTCAGAGGCACAATGGGAGTCATTTAAATCTAAGATCGTAAAGGTCCTGGAATCTATGAATATAAAGTCACAGCCAAGGAAAGACTGGATTTCAGATGAAACATGGATTAATATAGGAAAGCGGAAAGAGTTGAAGAAAGGCGTGAGATCAGTCGATAATGTGGACGAGTATACTACGTTCTCCAAACTAATCCAACGACAATGTAGAAGAGACAAAAATTACTACCTCGAGAACATATGCACCGAAATAGAACACCATGCGGATCAATATCAGACCGGCGATCTCTTCAGAAAAATTAAACAAATAACCCGTAAGTTCAAACCATCCTCATGGGTGATAGAGGACAGAGAAGGCAATCCCATCCACGATATTGCAAAAGTCACAGAAAGATGGAGGGAGTACTGTGAAGAACTATATCAGGACGAGGACGCTAGTTGTGGTATCATCCATGATCCCGTAAAATACCCAGAACCAGGTATACTTCGCTCTGAAATAGAAGAAGCTATTAGGAAACTCAAGAGAGACAAAGCTCCAGGTCCTGACCAAATCACAGCAGAAGTATTGAAAGGCCTGGGTCCAAATGGAGTGTCAAACGTGCATAATATCTGCAACGCAATCTGGCAAACAGGACACTGGCCTAAAGACTGGGTGCACTCGTCTATATTGCCTCTCCACAAAAAGGGCTCAGTGCGCAATTGTAGCAACTACCGAACGATAGCCCTTGTGTCGCACGCTAGCAAGATCCTGCTCCACGTCATAAACAGCAGACTAAAATCGTTCCTTGACTGGCAGATACCTCAGGAGCAGGCAGGTTTTGTTAGGGGGAGGGGCACAAGAGAGCAAATTCTTAACTTGCGACTCATTGTAGAGAAATGCTATGAGTACAACACACCTGTCTTTATGTGCTTTGTAGATTATCAGAAGGCCTTTGATTGCGTGAAATGGGAGAAACTGTGGGAGATCCTAAGTGAAACAGGAGTTCCGAGTCATCTTGTTATGTTGATTCGCAACCTGTACGAGTCGGGGTTTGGGTCTGTCTCTATCGAAAATGCCACTTCAAGTGAATTTCGCTTCCAAAAAGGAGTCCGGCAAGGATGTGTTATCTCACCTATTCTCTTCAATATATATGGGGAATATATAATGCGCCAGACTTTAGAAAACTGGGAAGGAGGCGTTAGAATAGGGGGGGTTCAGATAACGAACTTGAGATATGCCGACGACACCACACTTCTTGCTTCATCTGAGGCGGAGATGAAGGAGCTTCTGGACAGATTAGAGGCTATAAGCCTAAACATGGGACTAGCAATTAACAAAAGCAAGACCAAGCTGCTAGTCGTAGACCGCTTCTCAGCCACTCAGCGTACGGACCTTTTGGCAGAATACGAGGCCGTGGACCAGTTTGTCTACCTTGGTTCTGTGATCACGGATAAGGGGAGCTGTGAGCCTGAAATACGCCGACGAATTGGAATGGCTAAAACAGCTATGACGCAGTTGAGCAAAGTTTGGAAAGATCGTAATATTTCGAATAGGACCAAAATATATCTTGTGCACTCACTGGTCTTTCCAATCGCTCTCTATGGAGCAGAAACATGGACCATAAAAGCAACATATCGTTTAAAACAAATAAAATAGTATTACTAAATCGAAAATTGTAAATAAACATTTTAAACATTTTATTGTTGATCTACACAAACAAATCTACTTCTGTACTTGAATGTTCCTAATTCAATGAAACGTGACCACTCACGGTCGCTAACTTTCGCAACATAATCAACAGAAGCGTCCTAGTTTCTATTAACGACGGTATAAAAGCCCCAGACGACATAATTGCAGGCAACCCCTAATTAATTAATCACCATTGTCTGCGAGAGCGTTCCGACATAATTGATATTTGAATAGACCTCCCGGACTGGGCGGCGCTAATTCGAGAGATGCCTTCCAGACTTCAAAAAACCACCAAAATTGTTGTACAACAATTAATTTTGACTATGCTTTAGGGTCGTTAATACGAATTTAGTTGGATGTGACAAATTGGGTGACGAGTATCGAACATGTGCTCAACTTCTGTTCGAGTAACTCATTCTAAACATTCATAAAGGAATTTAAAAATAAACATTAGTCGGTAATTACTTTTCCACACCGATAATCGGTCATATATTTTTTCATGGTTTTCTATCTAGACCTTTATTGTACTGGTTTTCTTCTGTTTTAAAAGTCTGTTTATTTACAAAAATAATAATTACAATAATACTTACAACAATAAGACTGGAGTATAAAATCTTGTGACATTTTTGTATGTTTTTTGGAAGATCCATTTGTATACTACATAATATACTGATAGAAGACTTCTATCTTAACCTAAAGAATAGTCGTAAAGAAGTATACAAGATAATACACATAATTACAAGCTCAGTAACAACCAATTATAACAAAAGCAGAAATCATGGATGTTGGAAATTATATCCTTAATGCCTTAAACAAGCGTTGATTTGAACTCAACTTGTATTATAAAATATGATCTCTGTAATGGGATACATACATTAGCGGTTACAGTACTGTGTACTGTAAGGTAAGGTAAGGTAAATGGTAAGGTTATAAAAAATACAGTGAAATGTTTGTTTCAGTTACCTAGTCTTAGCGTGATGCCCGAGCGAACAAAAAAATAACTACTGCCACAGTTTTGCAATACTATTGCCGCCAATATCTCGATGATTGCCGCTCATTATTTTGTGTATTAAACATCTGCACCTCAATGGGTTGTGTCGCCAATAATTAACGTACCAAATCAATTTACCATAACCAATTAAGCATAGCGTTAATTCCACAAAACAGGTAGTCTGGTTGGTGGTTGGTTAATTACGGATAATGGGTTTCGCTGTCCGTTACTCAAATATAGACGGGACGCCAATGTTTGGGCAGACTACTCTTGGTTTATTCATTACCTAGATTCTGTATTTAGGATCGATTTTTTCGACCACTAAAGCTATGATCAAGTAAAGTTAATAATTAAAATATAAAAATAGAACTAGTGGAACTTAATTATTGTTTGTAATCAGAATTTAGCCAAAACCACTATTTAATATTTTCCTGAATTAAAAGTGACGCTATCTAAATATTTTATACCAAAATTTTAATTACCATCAAAGTTCACATAATATAAACAGAAGCTATTAACACAGTTACTAAGCAGCCTTAATATAATATAGAATTACATCACGCATTCTCGTAAGAAGCACTTAACGAATATCGTCTCCAACTGTTCACACGATTATGTAAACTGATTTCCTTCACGTTTGCTTATAAAAATGTTTTCTAGCTGATAATGAATTTATTCTTGATGTATAAACCGGCATCAATTATATAAGTTGCAAATAATTAAATAGTAATCAGTCCGACAGTTCATAATTCAAACATGTCGGACGCGCCAATGTTTGGACGGACAAGTCTTGATTTATTAATTAGTTCGATCGGCAATTCCGACCCTTTGCCTACGCGACTGACGCAGGAATATGAAATGTAAACAGTTTTAATTGAAATTTCCAATAGCGTTGCATTTCTTTGTTTAAAAATATCAATCGGTAATTTTAAATTGCTGTTTGCTTGAAGTGGTAGTCGAGTTTGTTAATAAGCACTTCTCTGGTTATATACAGGTTGTAATTGTCTCGGTTTTTTTGTTTGTTGTGCACTTGAAATTGTTTTTGGTGCACATGTACACGAAACGCAGTATTTAGAAGTTCCGTGCCCATAAGCACCCACCATAACTTTACAGTATTCATTAACAATTTAAGATCCGCGATCCAAACTAATCTGTTGGCCTCATTTAATTTTTGTTTAACATTAATTTCCCTCTTTTTATTCGTTTGTTGAATGAATTAAATTTTTAATTGTTGAATGTTTTTGTTAGCTTTTATTTGCAGCTGTTTTTTAATTCTTAGTTTGTATATCTATCTATATTGTTGTTTTCTTCTTCTTCTTAGTCGCATACTTCATTGCTGAAGATCGTGTCCCTGAAAGCCCTTCGTGCCTCTTTGTATCATCAGTTTCCATTTCCTTCGGTTTTCGGCTTCTCTCAGGGTGGTCGCAACAGAGAGTCCAGTGAGCGCAGTTATCTGATCTGACCAACGGTTTGGTGGCCGGCCGGGCGGGTCTTTTCCCTTCTACCTTGCCCCCACAGTCAATTTTTCAAGGTTGTCTGGTGGCCGCCGAGCAATGTGGCCAAAGTAACCAAGATTGTTGTTTTATTAAAAGTATTTACTAAAAGTCAGCCTCTGACGACTTCACAACCTAACTTATGCAAGTTGTATTCACACTCAAAAGGATAAATTTTAAAGTATTTTTATTTTTTCTATTTAAGTTGAATGTTAATGTGTGTAGATTTGATTCAGTTTTTTGACGTAATAAATAAATAATAAATCTATCATGTAGTCAAAGTCAAAAACATGAGGTCAAAGTTGCATTATAGTTTTAAAAAGGCCGTATAGCACTTTAAATAAGAACGCATGATCACTTCGTATTGGACATATGCAAAAATGTGGTATCGATTCATAAACAGCATGTCGGAAGTGTCCTTTAATAGAGCAAGGGTCTTCAGCTCTAACACTAGGAGCCGGCTTAGGGACCCCGGTAACCGTACTCGTCGAACTCGACAAAGTGTTCGACGTGCTACCCAACCCATGCATCAGCCCGCCGAGTTTCTCGCCGGATCTTCTCAGCGGGTCGCAATTCCGATTCGGTAGTAAATTCATCAGCGAAGTTGCCAGGTCTCCTTCGGAGGCGCTCGGGCAGCTAATCCCGCTCCACCTGGCTGAGCCCTTGCTCACCCACCTGTCCTGGTAAAATTGGAAAGGCCTCCAATCCACCAGTAAACATTCAATCATAAAAAAAAGAGCAGAGGTACCCTCGGCTGTTGTAGTTCATTCAAGCTGTAATAAGCTTTTCAACTGCAACGACAGGATCTATAGTCGAAGAATTGCGCTACAAGCAAAACATAACATACAAAAACTACAAAAATGTATGTATTACAATACAAATACAACACATATGCGTATCACGTAGCCACAGGGATGCGGGTTCGAGGTTAATATTTTTCTGAAAATATTGACGTAACGTGAAATGGGTTCACGATTCCACACTTGACAGTCTATGAGCAAGGAATTTTCATGGATAATGAAATGAACCCTACTAACACATTTTAAATTAAAACAAGTATAAAAATGGCTTATTATTAGAATCATCTAAATTAAATTTTAATCTAAGTTTTTATCACATATCACAAGAGTGACTCGTGACTTATTTTAATCTCTTCTCATGGTATTGTAATCTCTCTCATTGGAACTATGGTGCTATGGTGTAAAGCAGACGGACAAAGTAATCACAGGTCTTAAAACGCAGTCAGATTTTAACCTTATCAATCAAGTTAGGCAGTAGCATCTATGGTATGTATTACAGCTTGGCTCAGCTTTGTAAACAGCTCAAGAGCAGATAGAATATGAGCTTTTACTCCTGTATAAGCTATCAAAAGCTATTACCGTAAGTGGGTAAGCACACGACCTGCTTGGTTGTAAATGGTTACTGTCGTTTATAGCCGATGAAAATGCAAAGGGAAGCTATGCCTTTTTTTCCTTACCTATTTATTCACTCGTAGCCTAAGAGGCTATTCCAGCCACGCCCGGACGGGTATGTGAGCTCACGGGCTCAACCTGAGAGAATCCGCTAACAGCCCTAGCAAGAGTAGTGCTTCGCAGAACCGACGAAAATAACTAAACTAATATATGTATATGCAATGAACGATACATGAATGCATATCTGGCAAGCCCAGCATGAACTCTCGTTATTTAGTTAATATATTGCCAGCCACATTATGTAAGTAAATGATTAGTTAATTAGTACATAATGCCATTAAATTTTGCTCTACTCCAAACTGGCTGTTTCTATTTACGATGCTATTCTACCACACTCATCACATCATTCGGGTTTAGTGGACTGTGTACTTAATGGATTAGCCATTTGTCTGATTAGCAACGTCAATAAATAACGAACATGGGGTCAAACCGAATCATTGATTCATTTAAGTTTAGGGGTGGCTGCATACAGTGGAAGCGCTGATTGTGATGGGCATACTGATTTACTAGGTAAATGTTTGACATGTCCTTTTGAAGTTCCAAGACGAAAATATTCTGTATTGCTAGACAGAAATTAAATTCAGTAAATAGCTTTCAATCAACTCGTCATACTCCCATTAGAACACAAAGAATCGTCTAAAGTAAATATCAAGCGTTCGTATCAAACAGAAAACATTTAAGGAAAACTCGCTTCGCATAAGTTGACACTTAATTAGCGAAACACGAAAACTCGAAGACAGAATTAAAGTTCAAAGGCATGCGTTCCTTTCGGTGAACAAATGCGAACTGACAAAATGTTAACTCAGCATGAATTATGAGTAGTACCCAAGCACCCGGGGGAAATTAAATTGTCTTGTTGCAGCTTTAAGGCGCACAGGTACGGCGAGCTCGCTCTCGCGGTTACAGAATTATATAATTCACCACTCAGACATTGGCTTACGTTCAACTGATATAAAAAAGACAATAAAATGATGCTGATGTATTGGAATAATAGTATTGATTTTGTTGATGATTATGATATAGTTGATGTTGTTGATTTTTAAGGATTAGAAAAACCAACAAATAAAACTAACCCACATTGTTTGTAATAACTAGATTCCTGCTCGCAGCTTCTGATCTGTTTTTAGGTGGTCGGAAACCCGTTATTAATGGTGAGCTTAAATTAAGCCTATATTCTTTTCCGTGGTTCAAACTATTTTCGAACCAAATTTCGTGTAAATAGGTTAATTGGTTAGGCCGTGAAAACTTAACAGACAAACGGAGCGACTTTCGTATTTATAATATTAGTATGGATTAAACTATGAATTATGTTGATATGTTTGCTGGAGGTAGGACCTCTTGTGAGTCCGCGCGGGTATGTACCACCGCCCTACCTATTTCTGCCGTGAAGCAGTAATGCGTTTCGGTTTGAAGGGTGGGGCAGCCGTTGTAACTATACTGAGATCTTAGAACTTATATCTCAAGATGGGTGGCGCACTTACGTTGTAGATGTATATCGGCTCCAGTAACCACTTAACACCAGGTGGGCTGTGAGCTCGTCCACCCATCTAAGCAATAAAAAAAAAATTGTATCATGGAAATATGAGATTATTAGCACTTCATATAGATTGATGTAAATTTTTAATTCTTCTGTGTTTGTCTTCTGATTTCTTCTGTGACTGTACCCCTGACACTTGTGACACCCAAAAACAAGGATTAAGTTATCAGATGGCTATGATTGAACCGACGGCATTGTAATCGATGGCAAAAACATTTGAATATAACTAAATTTGAAGACGACTTATATAAAGCCAACGACCTAAGGTCAAACGAATTCTATTAGAAAATTTGTTGAAACTAAATAAATTTTAAATGAATAGATAAAATTGTTCAATCTGTGCAATGAAGAGTGTCGTTTTTATAGATTTTTTTATATATATTTTTAGGACGGCCCATTCTATTAAACATCACCATGTTCTCTCTTTATTGTTTTTGTAATATTAGCATCCGAAAAATTTGGGATTATGAGCATTTTTCAAGTAGAGATTTTTTAGAGAAGAAGTTTATTAGCAAATCGTAATCATTTCATACATTTGAAAAATAATCATAACAGAATAGTAATTTCAGAAGAAAGAGTTTTTGTATTTCAACACAAAACGCTTTGGCAATTTAGTAAAAAAAAAAACAACATTTATGAACATCCAGAGTTGTTCATTGCAAGTTTCTACCTAAGAACAGTTCAATATAAATCACACATGTCAATGTGTGTAGTGAAACTCGCTCGTAAAGCAGAAAATACTTAAAACCGTAAGCCACAACAGAACGAAACATTAATACTGTCTCGTAACTAGTCTGAAATAATTGAAGCAATCTCCCTTTTGCTGTTTATTTTCAAAACAGCATTCAACGAGAAGAAACCAAGAAGGCGTGCGATGCATTTGCATTGTCTCGGAAAATGGCGTCGTGTTCAAAAGCGACGATCATAAAAACGAAGCTCAGGGGCTTTAAAAAGCGCTTAGATATGGAAAAAGGAAATACCAAAAACGCAATAAATGAAAAGTTACGCGCTATATCGAGGACAATTGATAATAAGTATCCTGGCATGTTTTCTCCGAATTTATATACTGAAGAACACGATAGTGTCACGATAATGTTAAAACAAACACCAAACATTAATGGCTAACATTATTTTAAAAAAAAACCTATTTCTGAAGCGAAACATTCAATCATTTCAATTTCACGAATTTGTCAAAACAAAACTGTGAAGTCTTCCTCGTGGCTCAAGATGAGTATTCTATAGCGCAGCGTTAGCTATTGACTGTGATTACAACTTATTATAAATCTGGAGCTTTTTGCTTAGTGAATACAGTAAGAAAAAGCAATATTGAATTTTATAATCCAGCTATTTTAATCTACTTGAAACAGTATATAACTACTTAGCTTATCATGGATGAAAGCAAAGGGATTGCGTACAATTAACCTTTCTAAAAATTAAAAATGTATTAGTTGTTCAATGCTCAGTTTAATGGAGTCCTAGGAGTAGAAATCATCAAGAAACAAATGGAAGTTGTCTGAAAACTAGATCAGCACATACGTACTGGAACTCGTGGGAAATAAATTGAACGCGCCGACTCTGACTGTGGAGATTTTTTCTTTTAACTTACTTTTGAATTTGTTTGAGAAAATAATAAGAAGTTCAAACAAGAAAGGAGTTCTAGTGTATGTTACTTTTTTTACTAAAGTAATCACGAAGGCTTGTATTGACTGACCTCTTATTGAGATACTTTTAAACCAACATAAGACCTTACACCACTTTATAATGAATTCAAACAATTCAGTCTAATTGAGTTTCAAAATTTTTATTTTCAGGATTTGATCAAGTTTATAGATGAAAATTCACATTACAAGTTTAGGATCAGTCTGTAATACAATAATAAAAGCCAGTTCTACAATTAGACTAAAATTTAGCTTGACTAATCCAAATTCTATCATTTGACACGATTTGACCCAAATATCTTCTATGTCATTATAACATCTATAATGGGATCGACCCAGTCAGTCGAGCAAGAAATAACTTCCTATTAAACAAGTCCAACTGTCCAACACACGGGAAATAGTCTCCAAGGTATAAGACACTGCCATTTCTGGAATTTAAATGACGTTTTCCATTTCATTCTCTTTTTAAACTGATTACTACCGATTTACGATTCCGATACATACAATAAAAACATATTGAATATATTATACTAGTTATCAAAAAAGATAATTTATAAATTACAGTAGTATCTATCAACGCACTTATAATCTTATCAAACTATTATATATTTGCATTTTTTAAATCATATAATACATCACTGACAGTGTTATAATGATCTTGTATAGTAGCTTCAAATTTAGATCGCTCGAAGTTCAACCATTAGATTCAGCACATTTATCCTAGTATCGAAACTAATCTCTCCGTGTCGATTTTCATTACGTATTGATCGTTTTTCATCCAGTTCACGTTTCGGAACTTCAGTACCTATATATAAAGTTAGTACATATTGAAAATGACTATTTTTCAATAACCTGGCAAGCATGTAAGAGATTTGCATGGTGCCTTTTAAAGGATTTTTAGGGAGAATATTCAAAATGCTACTGCATCTGGTACAAATTTTAATCTAACCAAAACGTCGCTTTCAGCTCGGATCCAATATTCAAATTCAAAAGAAACACAGAGACTCTCAACTCGATAGCAACATTAATGTGATTTCGTTTCATTTTTGCCAAATAGTCCCGTCAAAGTTTTGCCACGGTACGCCCCGCGAGGGCCCCAAAACTTCGCTGAAGTTATTACTCAGGTAAATACAGTTACAGAAAAATTCTTCGGCCGACTCTTTTATACAGCTTCCCAACTTAGCCGCTTATCAATTTCCATAAGTAAAGGATTTCATTCATTTCGAAAGACATGCTTACTGTGAAATTAATCTAGAATATTCTAGTCTTAATAAGATTATTTCCGGCAGAAAATAATTATGTGTTAGGTGGTGTTGCGTGTATCACAAACAAAAAGTTCTCCCAGCTCTGGTTAAATGAATTGAAAGATACTTTTATAAGGAGGAATATTCATTATAATTTTCAGTCCTATGTATCGAATTCATTATAGAGATATTGAAATTAAGATTCCACATTTTTACTTGGGTAGGTACTTCAATAATGCAGGATTTGGCTGTAAAACGTGGCGAACGTCGAGAGTACGACGCGAGTCCGCTAAATGGCCCACGGTTAGAATTTAGTATAAAAACGTGCTCCAATATGCGAACGATGTGATAAAAAAGGTACCGCAACGCTGCGATCTATAAAATTGGATTAACTGATATTAACTGACATTGGATTAACTGACATTTATAGTACAGAAAATGTTTGTCGCGGAACTTTAAAAAAAAAACTTTCGGTGGAAAAGTCCTGCAGTGTATTTCAAGTTATATCTTCTTGCGTTAAGAGTAAAGGATTGGTGTATTAATACGAGTATACTAGCGGTATTGATATATTAATATACTAGAAGGGTTAGTATATTAATAAAACATAAATATGGAAAAAATGCCTCTCAAATACGTACCGTCTACGGAGCAACATCCTTTTTTTTTTATACAGTACGAAGCAACGTACCGTATTCGCCATTGGTTGTACTCTGATAAACTTTTTGACATGATCCCTTCTATCGTCGCACCTTAAGCCACAGAAACAGAGCTCATCCAATCTATTTGAAATAATTGTGATCTCACACAATGCATTTCCAGAGATCTTTTCTACTACGTAGCACCCGTTTTTGGTGCCAAAAACCCTAAAGGGTAGCACTATGGTATGACTTTCAAACTAACCTTTAAAAAAGTCCTCCAGGGTAGACAGAGGCTTGGCATTGCTGATGTCCATGAGCTACAGTGACTACTTTTCATCAGGTTGTATGTTCGTCTGTTTAAAATAGCAATAGAAAAATAGGCAAATATCTACTGTACTCTTCGAAATACGATAAACAGAAAACACCACTTCAAGTAAGACGACCAATAAACAAAACAATGAATTTATTCTATATTCCGAACTAAAGAGGTGTTTTGGGAAAACTGAAAGCGTACAGAACAATGAAACCGAAACTATTAAACTCATTCGCTGTGTGCATAATTTCCCACGAGGAAAAGCAACATTATTTACCCAAATAGGCCGTTTGGACAAACAATAACGTCCTATCGACTGTTTTACAACTATGATTGTTCCAGAATTGTATCGAAAACAGCACAAAATTACCCGAAGGAACAACTCCAGCGATTTAAAAGGCTAGGAAATTTCTTGTCAATTCCATTTGTAAAATCGAAGCTTCACTTTAACGATTCTTAAGAAACCCAGTGTAAGTAGTTTCAAAGGAAAACGCTACTTTAGGCTATTTATCTAATTTTCATTGTTAATATTGGAAATGTATTAACTTATAAAATTGTTACTAATAAATTTGTTGTTGCTAATAACTTGTAAAAATTTTTTTATTGCTTAGATGGGTGGACAAGCTCACGGCACATCTGGCGTTAAGTGGTTACCGGAGCCCATAGACACCTACGACGTAAATCCCGTCACCTACCTCCAGACATGAGTTTTAAGGTCTCAGTTTTTACAGTACAACGGTTACCTCACCCTTCAAAGCGAAATGCATTATTGCTTCACGGCAAAAATAGGCAGAGGAGGTACCTACCCGTGGGGACTCAAAAGACGTCTTACTGACAGTATTTAGTTTGCTTGTAACTTTTATTTATATCTTTTTTCGTAATTAATAAAATCCGATCACATTCCGCTCTGACGTGGACATTAAGTGAACTAATTTCATCATAGCCGAATTAATTTTTAAATTGACTAACAAATATAAATACATAAAAAGATTTTTTTTTTTATTTTTCTAGATTACTTCGACATTTTGCAGAATCTGTATTATCCTGTTGTTCACCTTTTTAATTTTAAAACGTAAGAGTTTTAAAATTTGAAATTTGAAGTGATTTGATATAATCATTAATCATCAATCACAAAATGAAATAATTTAAAGTAGCTACAGATATTAATAAGGCACTTTCGTGACTAAAATTTCTTTCTTTAATTGTTGGATATGAAAATAAACCATTTTAGCGTTATTAGTATTTTTAATTGAATTTATATTAGAATTATAATTAATTTCAGTTCCATAGCTAATCATTTGAAAATTTTTATTCTTGTTGGAATAGGAATGACTATTACAGCAACAGCATGACTAAATGCTCGTGTATCAATTTTTATACCTACTGATAATCATACATCCTATAACCCTTCTGTGTTTTTAAGCTCTCTACGCACGGGTCCCCCTTAAAAAACCGTTTTGTTGTTGGAAAGTTAATCCATTAAAAATAAATGTATGAGGCATTTTACGTAGTGATAAGAGAGATGCATTACCGGCCAATAATGCTCAACGATGCATGAAGCTCTGTTGCATTTACTTTATTGGATACCTAGAAAATATTAACGAATTTTGAAAAAAAAAATAGATTTTTGTTCCTAGTATATTTCGTGTAGTGAGTAGGTAAATACTCGCACACGACTAAACGCAGATTGCAAATATAATATTCTGTCGAATAATTGGGATTAGGTGGGGGTGTGCAACCCATGTCTTTACGAATTATTGTTTTGTTACCTACCATCCGTCCAAACTATGTAACTAATACCTATTCTGAATTTTCAATCCCATTAATGGTTCTCTCTGAGGCAATTTATAAAACTAAAACAAAAAACAATATGAACACAAAGACATGCTAATGCTCTTCATAAATGGAAATTGAATCATTTATTAAATCATTTCGAAATAAATTTAAATTAATAACTGACAAATATAAATGAAATAAATATTCAGACACTTAGTATCTTTCAGCATAAAATGATTGTACTTTGAACGCAAACTTCGTACGTACCGTTACCTGCACTTCATTAGACAAAGGAAAGTTTAGCAAAGAGAAGACATGAGTTCGTGAAAGTAAAATTAACTCAGGGCTTAAAGATCCCAAAGGAAACTTTGTTTGACGAGATCCTCTCATGCCTCTGAATAACAAATGGAGATAACATGGAAGGCTCGAGTACAAAATTTAAAATTTAATTTGTTTGAGTCTAATTTTACATAAAATTTAAATGACTGCCGCACATACATTGGTCTCAAATAAACTAAAAACAAAACATATGAATAAAATGTAGTTGACATTTAAAATGCACCATCAAAATCTTTATATTTATTGCAGTTTTGAACAGTTTTATTTCGTACAAAATACAGTAGATGCGGTTGAAAAAAATGAAAACATTACATATGGCACGAACTCGAATATTGCGAGTAAAAAGAAAATCTTTATTCATTTGTGTTGACTCTAATTTAAACTTTTGTTGGTAGTTGTATTGTTGGTTTGCGTCCTCAGTCCAAGCTGCAGTTCCTTATGAGCTTATTTTCTTCACGGAGGACTCGAAAATTTTCTTTAGATTAGTTTCCGTTGTTGGGAAAAATAGGACGGAAAAAGGAATAATCAGCAAAGGTCTTTCCTTAAATTGGACTTTTCTGTTTTCATTCGCCATTTTTGTGTGCTTCCACTCGGTTGAACAACATAACACATAGCTATGTTTATTATGTACTAATTTTCACAGTTCTAACTTGAAAATAAATCCTGTTTCGCAACGCTAATGTCTTAAGTATTTTCATATCTAAAGGTTGAAATGTAGGGAGTGTCAGTTTATGAATAATTCGTGGTCTATAAACTATTGTCGGTAAGACGTCTTGTGAGCCCACACGGATAGGTTCACGTATATCAGCACTAACAAAAATCAAAGCTTAGACTTATTTATTTTTTTCCAACCATCATGTAAGAGACCATTATATTTTTTATGTAGTCACACTTATTTTAATCAGGTTTAATTCTAAATTTCAAAACCTTTTCAAAGCATTTTTACTTTATTTCGAAGCTCACAGCTCGAGCAATATTGTTTTGCTAAAATAAGGCGTCTTCTATATTTTGGCTCTCTTGTCTAACTCAGTTGGAAGTAGGTCCGATAACTGATTCAAAGGTAGTGAACAACCCACAACCAGCTAATGTTAGTCGACTTCAGAACACTCAAACAAGCTTTGAACTGCTCTATGTAATTACGAAGGTAATTAGTACACGGTCCAGTACTATAGTAATTCTTTTTTTTTTCATAAAATAGTCAGGTAAAAAACTTATTTACTTACCTGTGATTAATTAGCTATCGAAGAATAAAGACATCCACTACGTTATGAGTAGAATGAGCTTTTAACAAAGTCAATAGCATGATTATATATACGGCCAGGACAAAATTGCTAGGAAATTGAATCTGATTTTTCCCAATAAGTACATTGTTTTATTAGTAGTAGATTTTAGTAGTGGATTTATCTATTTTTTGGATGTATGTATGAACTAAATCATTGCTCTTCCGGTGACAAGTACTTGAGCTCATAGACATCGCCATGTGACAGCCATCATTAGTTTTGTCCGATCGAGAACAAATCGTAGGGTCTTCAATTATGTCCACAACCGCAAAAACGATGAAATGTAAAAATAAAAGATAATTAAAAAAAAAAAAGTTAAATAACGATAACTATTTTTATAATATCCGATTTCAATAAAGAATTATCCCAATACCTAGACAAAAAATATTTAAAAACTGCTGACTCTAACACTATTCTTTAGTTTTTCTTTCTATTTTATTACGTCTCTTTGATATTCTATAATAATATTTTATTACCTATATGAGGCATTTAATCATTATGATGTATACAAGTAATAAATAGATTGTAAGCTCGAAAAGATGTTTTCTTTTTCATTTGAACACGTTTTTCTTTATTTAACGTACAGTTGGTACACCTGAATTTCATTCACAGGACAGTGATTCCAATTGTTTGGACAAACAATAGGCGATTTTCAATTGTGAAAAACAGCTCTCTCAGAAATTTCGTGAAATAAAACTATCGGTAGATTCTTGTGAAAAAAAAATACACATATTATTGAACATTTTTGAACGTCATGAAACTATTTTTATGCTAGCTGTCGTATTTAGGAAAACACGATAAGTCCATTCAATAATTTGAAAAAAAAAACATCCGCACCTTCCCTGGATTGACCACAAAGTAAGCTAAGCAACGTAAATTTTTAATATTCTTATTTTAATGGCCTCAAGTTCTACTGCCATTACATCCTTAATTATACCATATATTTCAAGAAAGTCAAAGATAGAAAACAAAGCAACCAAACATAAATGCGACGCAGTAATCTTAACGTAAATCAAAAAATATTTGTTTAAATATATTATGTACAGATCAGTTGATCTGGGATTTGACCGTAACTTGGATTCCAGCATAGTCGTATCCCTAATAAAAACACTAGGATTAGTCTAAGTACTGTTCAGTTGACAAACGATAGTAACCAATTATATTATCCACCTATATTAATAATGACGAATTATTTATCTTTATAAGCCAATTCGATTTTGTTTTTATTTCAACTTGAATGTCATTGAAACATGCTTCTGTGAATATCAAATTAGGCAAAAACGGTGCTATATGTAGATCTACGAACGCTTTTAAAAATTCAGAGTGCTGAGAAGAACAACCAACAGAAACTCAGCAAACAATTTTTTTTTTTATTACTGTTATTTACTTTGTGATTTGATTTTTTAAGCACTCTAACCATTTTTTATCTATATCTATACTAATATTATAAAGAGGAAAAATTTGTTTGTTTGTTTGTTTCGAATAGACTCCGAAACTACTGGACCGATTTGAAAAATTCTTTTTCCATTAGAAGCCGACATTGTCCCTGATGAACATAGGCTACTTTTTTAATTTTTTTAAATTTTTTTTTTTTTTTGTTTCATTTGTGTTTTAATGTTTCCGAAGCGTAGCGAGGGCGGGTCGCTAGTTATACAATAAATTAATAACTAGAAAAATGAAATTGCCTCGTCTGTGTATTCAATTTGCACTTCGTACAATCTGTTATGAATTCATATTTTTATTAATATAGTTATGTTAATATAGTTAATATATATATAGTTGATGATTTCTTAAATCTATTTATAGATAATAATTATTATTTTAAGCAACTTTCAATTATTATTAATTTAATAAGGGTAAAAGAAGAACAAAAGTTTGTAAATATAACAGGACTTTTTGGCGGGAACGCGAGGAGTGAAGTTGTGTGATTTGTTTTATTTTGTCTATTTAGTGTTTCTTCGGGTTTAAATGTGTAATAATGGTGGTTTATTAACTGTTTAATAGTTGTGAAAGTGCACAAATGTGGGAAAATGAAACAAAGCCGCTGGACGTAACTTCTCGGGATCCTCCACTAAAAGTCCACTGAAAAAATCTTAGTAAATGACCACCATTTTACTGAGATTATATTTCATCCCATATCATCTCAATTCATTTCATTTAATTTCATTCCAGTTGATTAGTGTCTCAAATTAATTATCTTCATTTCATTTCACTCTATAATATCATTTTTTATAAAAATATTAATATACATTAAAATAAGACATGACTTAAAGGTCTCAGTTACCAGGTCATAAAATCTCTTAAAAAAGTAAATATAACACACTGTGAGATGTCTGGTTTTTTAGACTGTTTCGTAAAATATCAGTTATGGGCCATTGACCTTCGTGAAACAAAGTTTGTATTTTGAGTTGCAGAACAAAGAGACCATGGCTGTGAGTGATTTCTCTCTACTATATTCGTTTAACAAAATAGCGTCTGAGATAATTTTAGAACTTCAGTTACATATTTCAATTTATGCAAAAGCATTATTGTCTTTATTTTCGCACACATATATTTCTGGATGAACTGTCTATTGTTAGAGCTATGAAACTATATATAGGTCTTGTACTTATAAAGTTGTAAGGAGCTGGTGACAAAAGCGCAGTCCTTTTGGGGTGATCCTTTGGACGAGGGAGGCGATTTCCTGGACACGTACGAGGACCGTACAATGGCCCCACTTCAACGCATCTATGGCCTCTTCACCCAGCATTATCATCTCTTATAACCGTTCCAGCGATCGAGTTTGCAGGCTCAGCAGAATCTTCCCCTCCATACTATATTTGGAGCCGGACGATAAGTCGGGAATGACATTACCAGCACTTGAGTGTGAAGTCACTCTTGGAGTTCGTAAATAGACTCGTCCGTAACATGTATGAACGAGCCAAAAGCGGCCTCCACGAGCATCTTCATAATATTGCCCCGCTGCATGCCAGATCAGCTGAAAACCTTGCCGCGAGAGCTCCTTCATCCCCCGGTAATAGTTCGGAGTTAAAGATTCTCATCGGCTATGAGGCCGGAGAGAGAGACCTATGAGTGCCCCCCTGGGTACTTGGTTTCATCATCATCCGTTCCCACCTCTCCTACCCATGCTTAGCGGTAGCCTTTAGAGGACCGCACCCGCATCTCGTAAAATATAATTAAAAAAAAAATGATTTTAACTTTAGCGGCAACTTCTTAAGTAAAGACCTAATTTATTTTAATTTGATATATATGATGGATATTATTAATAAGATTTATTATAGCAGAATAAGAAAGCAATGTTTCTTAAAACACATTTTATATTTTGTTTATTGCTTTTTGGGTGAACGAGCTCACGGCCCACCTAGTCTGAAGTGCTTACCAGAACCCCTAGATATTAGAGCGTGATCGACGCCACTCACATATAGACATGAGGTTGTAGTCTAAATTGTATTTTAGGTATACAATAGACAGGTCAACCTTCAAAACGGAGCGCCTGAGTGATCCTAGTGCTTCTTAACTATATTATTAACCATTATTAAAATGGGCACAGTATAATACCATATCAACTATAGCTTCAAAGCTTTACAAATTTCAGACTTGATACAAATATCAAAATTCCGAAGTAAATAAATAGAGAGCACTAATCTAGATGATTGAATCAAAGAACTCACAATTAACATTTGTAATATAAAGTAAATCGAGATAACAACTAAGAATCGAAACAATACAAGTGCTTTCAATAGTTTAAACATTTGTAACAAATCAATTTTCATAGAGTAAATAAAATACAATTTAAATTACAAACAATGAACTTTTTATTTGTTCTAACTGGAATTTAATTGAAAGACCGTTTATTTTACATTCATTGTTTTAGCAATCCGATCAGAATATTGTATTCTGAAAATGTTTTCGTTCCAATATTAGGTATTATGCTTAGTGTCGCTTAGGTCGTACTAATCGTTAATGAGCCGTATACCTAAAAATCTCCGCATTAAAAAGTCAAGTTTAAGTAATAAATCACTCGGACTTATTAGCCAGTCAAAACAAGTAACTGAGCTTCGTAAGCAGTGTTATAGATACAGTCCACGGAGTTTCTAACCAAATCTTCTTAGTGGGTCGCAATTTCGATCCGTTGGTAGATTCTGCAAGCACTAATCTTGCTAGGGCTAGTGTTAGCAAATTCTCTCAGGTTGAGCCCATGAGCTCACCTACCCATCCGAGCATAGCTGGAATAGCCTCTTAGGCTACCAGCGTACAATAGGTAGGGGGGGAAAAGCAGTGGCTTAGCTATACGGCTGTCATTACTGATTACTGGCCGATAAAGTCAAAGCTCATCATCAGGTAGATGTGACGAGGTTATCCTGTCAAACAATTGATACGTGACAAGATTTCTGAAAATGAATTTATCTATGGACCTTGAATTTCGTAAAAATACAATCAATATGATTTTTTTTATACTTTGGATTAGTTGCAACCGTTAAACATAATTTTTTTCTATAAAGGCCTCTCTGTAGATGTAATTTTATAATCGTTTTGTTTCCTCTTTTCCAAATTCCATTATATTCGCCGACAGACACACACGACCTATCTTTGAAACCATACACGGCCAAACACCAGCTTGATGGTCCAACTGTATCGAAATCTAAATAGCAGCTATCATAATAAATAATGCGCTATAACTTGAAACCTTGCTACCCAAAACATAAAGTCCGTTGTCCATCACCGCTCTCGATCGTACATTCGAACACTCAGAAAGCCGGACGACCCGAAAACATCAATTAGCCGCGTGAATAAATTTTTAATCACGCCTAATTAGATCAAGACTAAGCTAATTCGAGGGCCGGCTATCGTAAAACTGTCACGTAGAGAATAGGTGCGATTTTCTCAAAATGAACTCCTTAATATTCAAAGGGCAAACGTCTTACCGTAACGGAACAAATTCGAAAGACGTACTATCGACCCTTAATGTAATTATCATAATGACGACCGCTAAAACTGTGCTTCTGAATTCGTGACGATGCTTTATAAAACGCTGCAAAGATCTCGAAAGCGGAGAACGTTATTTATTTTGTAAGGGTTACTTTAGTTTTTTTTTTTTGGTCCTTTAAGTACACTTGCGTTGTGCCTTTGCTAAGGCTTTAGAACTCGATTTCGCCACAATTATCTGCACATTGTTTGATTCACTAGTTTTGTCTTAATTAAGCCTAAAATGCATATATTACATTGCCAAACATATATATTTTTTATTGCACAGATTTGCGAATGAATTTACAACCTATCAGGCTACCGATTACTAGAGCTCATGGACAACATTACATATCTCAACATATTATCGACAACATATCACAAACATGTGACATGCGATCGAAATATCTGTCTGATTCTGAGGCTATCCCAAATTTTAGGTATTCTTTGGGGTCACTTTAGCAATGTTTTATGAACTTTCGCGTCCTGTCTGAGCCAAAGATGCTGAATTTCGTCTAACATATTCTAAATCAAACGTTTTGCTTATTATTTCCTATTTAATTTTTAATGTAATGTTAAAATTTGTTGTTATTTTTTGTGTATCTTATAGCTTTTAATGTGCATTGTGTGCCTATATAATAAATAAAATAAAATAAAAATGAAAGTGAAAGTGATCTTCAAAATGTATTTATATTTTTTTGTTATTTAGAGGCACCTTATTGAGAACAGTATATATCTTTTTCTGCGTGAATGATCAGAATTGTAGATCTCCCTCCACATTACACAATACGGGCAATTCCATTCAAATCTATATCAGGGAGTTGATCAGGCGTAAAGTCTTTTATATTTGGAGTCGCGTGTCGGCCAACGTCCAGGAAACCGACAGTGAATGTGTTTGAGCGAATCTAATGCACTCAAAACCATGCGACATTTAAGAGGGGTTGGGATGAATTTAGGTACAGTTTCGATCTTCGCGATTTTTATGAAAACTTTATTTTACTAGCATCTCAATAGACGTTCACTTGGACACAATAGACTTTGAATTTAAAGGAAGTAAGGTAAGGTAAAAAAGGTAAATGATAGGCAGCGGTTTGGCTCTGCCCCTGGCATTGCTGAAGTCCATGGGCGATGGTAGCCCTCATGGTAACGCCCCATCAGATGGGCCGTATGGTTGTCTACCTACGAGGGTAAAAAAAATGTATTTATCCTCTTACCTTTTTAATTTTCTGCTAAAAATATACTTAAAATGATCAAGGTCAAAGCAGAAACTGAACATTAAACAAATATCCATAACATTAACGAATTTATACTATAAATAATATTATATAAATCTACAATGGTTTTTACGGACGTTCCGTTATAGCTACTGAACCATTCATCCGATTGACTTGAAACTTGGTATCGATGTAGAAAATACATATACTATAGGATAGGCTAATATTTATATGGGCGTTGGACTCCCTAATAATAATGATATTAAATAATAATGTTCATTTTAAATGCCAAGCGAAGCGGGCGAGTACGGTTTGTACAGAATAAAACACAAAAAGTATCAGTACCATTAGAACAATATTCAAAGCGAAACGTAATCGTAATCATCCGAACTCTGTTCTTATTCGCACTTGCAACACACAAAACTCCAATATATGAATTAGGGTGCTATTCGAAACAATGCAGAAACTGAAACAAAATTCTGCTCCGATTTATTTGCGGAAAAATCAACGGTGAAATGTTTCCGTCGTGACGACAGGGTGACTGATATATTACTATTATTTTTCGGAACGGAGCGTGTTATATGTAAGCCCCCGTTCAATGGTACTGATGGGTTTATAAGCGGTATTATTTTACTGAAGAAATTTGTGTTACCCGAAGAAATTTAAATACAGCTATTTTAACAGTATTCAAAATATCATGTTTTTGCGATGTTTTGTAGTTAAAAACAAGACGGGATGTTGTTGATAGAACTTAAGGTTTAGGTACCTGATATTTTTGGGCTATTTAAGACATAGACAGTACTTTCGTGGGGAGCTACGTACTGCTGATTGCAGTGTATGATGTTCTCGGATGATTGTACGATAGACTGATGAGAATTGTATGAGAATGGCAGAGGTCGGTACAATGTGACCAGCCAAGGTAAAATCAGCACTTGTATCCAGCAACACGCCAATGACAATGATTAATGATACTATTTAAAGTGACAATTTCTTGGGAACTTGTACTAACGTATTTATTTACAATGAAATTGATATATAAAGAGTTCAGCAACTTCAAAGCTTGACAAAATTTAAATCGACCTAAAATGATAATTATAGATTTTTTTAAAACGAAACAAAACTCAAAATTCAAAAATAACATACCAAAATAAATAAGGTTTTTCTAAGCAAATTTTATGTACATAGCACGTGTTCACAAACGACATCTATAATGAAATGTTGTGTAACAAAGCTACCAAAATTTTATAAATTTACCCTATTACTATGAGCCTGCACATGTGTGCAGATACACAGCCATAGCAAATAGACCGAAGAGTACCATTAGAATTCCAAGATAACCGTTACCCAATAAAATAGAGATCTTAAGGAGAAATTAGTTCACGTCAGTCAACACGCACTAATTTGGATTATATGATTCAAGTTGTGATGCCTATAGGCTCTGAACCAAATACCAGACGAGCTGTCGTTGTTCACTCATTTAAAACCCTAAAAACCAAGTTAAACTGAACACATAATAAACAAACACGTATAGCTATTTCGAAAGTAAATATAGAATAAGAGAGTATTTTCACCACCTGTGCGCTTTACAACAGAATTCGTGATCGAATCAAGTTCCTCTTTCGATAGGGGAAACAAAGATCACGCGGCCCCTTTTTTATATTATTGACGTGTCGTAAACTAAATTGGTACCTCCAGGGGGGGAAATCCAGTTTTATTTGACACATTATGCGTTTCTATCGTGTGCTTTGATTCGCGCATATTGTTCTAATATTACACAAGTGAAAAACAGCAATAGTTAACACAGATATTGTATTCAAAAGCTTCGCAATTCACTAATAGATATTAGAGATAATAATATTATTGACTTTCATTTTTTATGTTATATTATTATTCATGAAAGTAACAACAGCATCTGAAGACAAAAGCTGAAACTTTAATTATTTTAAAACTCCTATTAAGCTTATGGGCTTGGATGCGCTAGTTTAGTATTTAATCGGATCACAGCGGCTTTCAAAGCCGATGTGAACGTCAAATTTATTTGAATAATTAAAACATGCAAAATGGAAACAGAGCCCCAAAAATTCGTCCAGTCTGCCCGTATGTAATGACCGTGGTACTTGGATACTGAATAGTAGTAATATACATTAGATGATTTCGAAATGTGTGGTATCTGAGGACCATGTTATTATTTTGAAGTGAAATCACAGAAACAAATGGGATTAGTACTTCATGCATATAAACGAGGAATTAATCGATTCCAACCTTGTGCAAGTCATTGAGAGCGTACGTCTAGCCGGTTCTTCTCAGTAGGTTACAATTCTGATCCAGTGGTAAATTCAGTAAAGTACTGCTCTTACTTTTTTAATTTTTTTATTGCTTAGATGAGTGGACGAGCTCACAGCCACCTGGTGTTAAGTGGTTACTACGGTAACTACATATTAACAAATTCTGCCAGGTTGAGCCCTATGAGCAGGTCTACCAAACCGGTGAAGCTAGAATAGTCCCTCAAGGCTACTAGCGTATTGGTAGACAAAAAAAATTAAATGAATTTTCAAAAATACATCCAAAAATGTTTTTGTCGTATAGTTAGAAAAGATACGTGCATTTATAAAATTATATTCTCCCCCTTTCGAACTGTTCGACTAACTATACGATTGAAAATATAAAAATTGAGGAGGTCGATTTTAAATTATTTTCAACAAAAATTCGTTTGAATCAATCTCATAGCGTTATTATTGAGATATTGCAGATTTTTACGGTTTATTATGTATTCCAATTGTTCATTACGACCTTGAAATCCTTTAATATATCCAATTTTAAGAGCACCAACACTATATGTACTATCGACATTGAAATTCATAAAAAAACTATGAGGACGAGGAACGCGTATATGATACCGCAAGATTAGCTTGTCATGATTGTGAACCAAATTTAACAATCTTTTGTAGGACTGTAACTTTATTTAGCTTGTATTTTATCCCCCAACACTAATAATATATAAAGCCGCACAACGAAATCTGTACGTATTGTCACCCTCCGTTCGATAATGGCGACAGATAGCAACGAGAGCCCGCATGTCGGAACCAGAGTTAATTTCGGGCATTACCACGTATAGAAGATAAATGTTTTGATTACTTCTCTATTGCCACTAATATTTGTGGTTGAACTAAATTAAATTGTGTTATCGTATTTTTATCTTTGCGTACAGATTAAATTTAGCAATCAGTCTAAATTGTGTTATTTAAAGTTCAAATTACCCGCATCGAAGTGTATTGTGATACTATTAGTAACGTGTTGTTTATGGGATAATCATTCTTGTATCTCCTAAGTCATTGGCGGACACGATTGTATTTTCATAGTACTATATTAATTTCTGTGACATACGTGTCGCAGAACCGATGGCCGATGGAGCAGACGTGTTTTGGACTGGAGAGCGCGTACCGGTAAGCGCAGCGTTGGGCGTCCCCCTGCCCGTTGGACCGATGACTTGCGGCGATATGCTGGGAGAGATTGGATGCGGAAGGCGGAGGATCGTTCATTGTGGCGGACTATGGGAGAGGCCTACATCCAACAGTGGATAGATACAGGCTGATGATGATGAATATTAATTTATATTGGTATTGTTAAGTTTAACCATCAATGATGCCTTTAATATGTACCTTTTTTGAGCAATAAAAGCTGTACATTCGCGGATTTTTCATTTTACTTTTTCTGCGACGAGGCAGCCCTGCATCTCGTTTCAAACGACAGAGCAACCGTCATATACTTATATAGTGTACGTGTGGTGAAGGGCTAAAAATTGGTTGACACGCGTAATGTTTTTGCCTTTTTTAAGTTCGTTTAAATCTAAGGTTATACTTTTTCAATACGCAAACTCGTATAAGTGTTTAGCCATTTAAAAAAACCTATCTAGTTATACAATCCAATGGATAAATGGAACCCATATTTCATGGTGAATGATGGAATTTACGTTGTAATACGTAAGAGTTCTGGTAACCGCCAATAGGTCATTGGATTAAATCGTCCAATAAATCAACGGATTCATTATAACCTCACAGGTATAGCAACATATTCCTATTAAGGTATGTATTAGTCGTTCTAATAAGATAATTCCACAAACAGATAAAATATATCAAATTTACACAAATTATAAAACATAGACACGTAATTCACAGAATTACTTTTCGAATTTTCAATTTACACACACTGTAATACAGTTTAAACTTCTAACTCAACCGCGGCGAGCACTTAACATCAATTAATCCTTAATCAAAATTATATCCCTTCAAGTTTCCTTTAAAATTTAAACCCCTCTCGGCATACACTCCAAACAAACACAATATGTAAATCCAACGCACTCTCGCCGAATCGATTCCCTTCATTGCCCTGAACCCTCCCGAGCAGTTAAGGTACCATTACCAGATAAATATATGCAATTTATTACATTTACCAATTTACATGTATTTGTGAAGACGCGACATGTTTCTGAAGTCAAACGTAGTTAGGGAGCAGAGAAGGGAATGCAGGAGGGTGCAGTAATTTAAGTGAGTGGGGCAGGATGATTTTTAAGTTGAACGTGACAAGAGCACTGTGAAAGTAACGCGCTTTATTTTGACAGTAATTAAATTAATTTGACTTTCGCAATTAATGTTTGAGTATTTAATTTTACTATCGGTCCCGTAGTAGTCGAAATTCGACTATAATTAATTAATATTATATGTTTAAACACTAATAAAGTTCTATAGTCAAAGATTATTATTATACTTCTATAATCACAGATTTCGCCAAAACTATACTAAAGACAAATAATATTAAAGATAAACAACATTAATCTATTCTCAATTAGACCACAGACTTTAACAATAAACAAAAAAATATATATGCGTGTGTGTCAAATACGTGAGTTTGTGTGATGTTTTTTTTATTGATTTAATGTATTTTTATGCATAGCTTTAGAAATATATTAGCATTCTGAACTCCTTCTCTATATTCTCTATAAATGCAAATTTCAAATTGCAAATAGCAAATTTCATACTCCTTCGTCTTTTTATTTATTTATTGCGCCAGAAGTCAGACGAGCATACGGCCCAACTGATGGTAAGTGGTTACCGTCGCTCGTGGACGTCAGCAATGCCAGGGGCAGAGCCGAGCCGCTGCCTACCGTTTAATACTCTCCACAAGCCTGGTTTGAAGAAGGACATATCATAGCGTTCGGGAAGCACCGTCGAGGGGAGCTCATTCCAAAGCCGGATGGTACGTGGCAACAATGATCTCTGGAAACGCACTGTGGATGAACGCAGCGGCTCTAGGTAGTATGGATGAACTCTACTCCGGTGGCGGGCGGTGTGATAGTAAAAACGAGATGATGGTGTCATCTCAAACAATTCCTCAGAGCACTCACCATGGAACATACGGTACAAAATGCAGAGGGAACCGTAGTCCCCCCGCAGACCTAGAGGTTCCAAATGATCCGTGAGAATCGTCTGCGCAATTTTCGTAAAAAAGTCTACAAAGTTTTTGCTTCACGTATTAATATATAGATTTTATTTTAGTTTACACATTGTCGCAACACATTGTGTAGAGAAAATGCGAGTTGCGCATTTCTTCATCACGTTATGAGGTTATCAATTTTCCTCTAAGAATATTATGAATTCGAATATTTAATTTTACTCAGTTATTTACGCCATGTATCAAATTATAAACAAAATTAAAACGCACAAATCCAGGATCGAACTCTTTTGAGTAGCAAAAAAAAACTAACTTTTAGAGAAAAATAAAACTAATTCGATAGCCTCAAAAGTTAAAATTTGTGACAGGCAAGGAATCCTAATTAGTGTATTTTATTAGCATAAATATTAGGGAACGCCGCGAAAACTCAAATTACTTTCCTAAAATGAGATGTAACAAACTTTTCTCATTATTCAATTAAACACCATATCAGTGGACTTAAACTTTAATGACATCTAACTAATAAAATTTATGCATAGATTCTTTATAATATAATATATATATAATAAATATTTACTTTAGGTTTTTCTCTTCCATATAACCATGTATCCATACATAAATACTATACAATATAAGTTACAAAATTGACGAAATGCGAAGCACATAAAAAGTGCAACGCTCAATTAAAAAACCTATAAAACTCCCCTCGGAAAGAGAAATTCAGATTTAAAATGGAATTTCTCTATTAAACGCGACATTCGACAAATGGACGGACTGAGTTCTGCATTAACAGAATTATAGTGTCGCCTCAGGCAGCGTATCGCAAAACGAATTGTTCTATTGATCGAAGTAAACTAGGGTTTTTAGTACATAATCAAAAAAAACGAAGTCGAATGCATTCAGAAGAATCTATCTACATATATAAAAATGAATTGCTGTTCGTTAGCATCGCTAAAACACGAGAGCGGCTGGACCGATTTGACTAAGTTTGGCCTTGAATTACTTGTGGAAGTCCAGAGAAGGTTCAAAAGGTAGATAAATGAATGAAAATGCTGGGAATTGAATAAAAATAACAATTTTGATTTTCCTTTGATGTGTCCCCCGTCAGACGGATTCCTTTTGTTTGTTTTAAGTTTATTTTATACAAAAGTTTATGTCTTTTATTTATCGATTGAGGCACTACTAAGTCTGCCGGGTCAGCTAATTCATTAATAAATAACTGTGAAAAAATCTTGCACGGTTATCCGGCCCCAAATGAAGTCGTCGTGGCCTAACGGATAAGACGTCCGGTGCATTCGTGTTGAGCGCGATGCACCGGTGTTCGAATCTCAGGCTGGTACCAATTTTTCTATTGAAATACGTACTAAACAAATGTTCACGATTGACTTCCACGGTGAAGGAATAACATCGTGTAATAAAAATGAAAACCCGCAAAATTATAATTTGCGTAATTACTGGTGAGTCCGCGCGGGTGGGTACCACCACCCTACCTATTTCTGCCGTGAAGCAGTAATGCGTTTCGGTTTGAAGGGTGGGGCAGCCGTTGTAACTAAACTTGAGACCTTAGAACTTATATCTCAAGGTGGGTGGCGCATTTACGTTGTGGATGTCTATGGGCTCCAGTAACCACTTAACATCAGGGGGGCTGTGAGCTCGTCAACCCATCTAAGTAATAAAAAAAAAAAAAAAAAAAATTAGGATTCCCTGTGTTATGGGTACCAGAGACTGACATAAATACTTATATACGTTTAAATATATACATATATAGACTATAAACACACAGACGAAGAGCAAACAAAACCATTCCACGAATGTTTGCTCGTTGTGGGAATGGAACCCATGACGCTTGGCGCAACAATCAGTAGCGCTAACTATGTCACCACCGCGTCAGAAATATTCATTAAATTATCCTGGATGAGTAAGTGAGCAAATCATCGAAGTTATTTTTTTGCCTACCTATTTGCTAGTAGCCTAGAGGGGTTATGCTAGTTTCCACGGATGTGTAGACGATATACCCATATATGTAAGTACCCACAGATAGATACGATAGCCTAATTGGCAGTGGTAATCAAGGTGACAGCTAAACAGTGAAACTACCGTTATTCCAGACAATAGAAAGAGTATAATAATCAGTAGTTCAAAGAAGCCAAGATTGCTTTTTTAACCATTAAAAATATATAATCACTGGAATCATCTGACTGAACCTACAAAACTTATATTGTTTTATTAAAATAGCTTAGTAGCTGTACTCTTTACGAGATATCTACTCAATACGAGAAATCTCTATTCGTATCTTTTCCCAGCTAGTGCATGCGACACATTTTTCAACCTCATCGAGCGAACACTATCTGAATATCTCCTCACGAAACGATACAATAACATTCGGGTCAAATGAAAATAACTAGTTATGGAGACAGGAATAAGTTAAACCAGTTAAAAATAAAAATAAACATATTATTTTCCTTTTTGCCTCGCAACAGATTTCTAAATAAGCTTTGACAGCAAATTCTGAGAGCTCATGTTTCCAAATTTTCGTTTAAAAAGAAGAAAAAATATTTCGAGACCAATAAAGCTGAATATCTGACTTTTGATGATGACTCGAGGCGTTGAAGCGAGACTGAGCTGAATTTTGATTATGAATGATCAAGGAGAAATATGACAATGAATTCTGAGTTGTTAGTGGAAAATTGTAAAATAAATAATAAAATTGTTATTTGCTTAAATGGCTATCCAAACTCAAACCAAACCTGATGTTAAAAGTTAAATAGAGGTCCAAATCCATCATAATGTCAACGCCGCCACTTACTTTGAGACTTTTGTTACTGGTGATAGGACCTCTTGTGAGTCCGCGCGGGTAGGTACCACAACCCTGCCTATTTCTGCCGTGAAGCAGTAATGCGTTTGGTTTTTAAGGAATAATTGTGGCTTCTCCAACAAGTAATTCCAAATACCTATACACTTTGAATATGAGGTTAACTAATAATGGTATTTACGAGTAATCAAAACATTTGCTCATTCCGATAGAGGCACCCGTCACGTGCGGACGTGCCCATCGACCACTCGATCGCCCGGCCTTTGTTCGCCCGGCTTTTGTTAGCCCGGCCATTGTTCGCGCGGCCTGTGTTCGTGGTACATCTGCCGACCAAGTGTTTTTTCCTGGAAGTTTTTATTTGTTTTGTTTCCTTTCGTTATTTCTGTGTTCGTGGTACATCTGCCGACAAACTGCTTTCCTGGAAGTGTTTAATTGTTTTGTTTCTTTTTGTTATTTCCGTTTTGTTGTGTTTTTTCTTTGTCCTGTAGTAATCGTGCCGCATCGCCACCTGTGTTCAATAGAACCGCTCAGGTCCGAGAAGTTGGGGCCTCGCCGCAAGGCGAGTGTCTTCAAGACCCGGGGCCGCCCCACCTGGGCACTTAGCGATCATGGACGCTGTGTTCGCGGAATTCCTCCGACTTCGTCATCCACAGCTCGCCTCAGAGTTTCTGGCTTTCAAGGCCAATCACACTGCGAGCTCTCTCGAAGACTCCGCCGTGCTCGCTGCTCCTGCGTCGCCTGTACCTGCGTGCAAAGCTTCTACATCGAGCACCGCAACCTCCGTCGTGCCTGCCGTTCCCGCGTCGCCTATACTGGCGAGTAAAACTGCTGCGTCGTCCGCCGTGGCCACCGTTCCAGCTGTGCGATCATCCGCGGCCTCCGTCGCGCCCTCCAAAACACCTGCTCGTAGGTCACCGGCGCCCGCCTCCTCGTCCTCCGACTCTGACTCGGAGATGGAGGTCGACCTCGCCCCCGCCTCATCGACGGATGGATTTACCCTGGTACAAAAGGGTAAGAAGCGTGCCGCGGAGTCTCGAGCTCCCGCGGCCGCTAAAATTAGCAAAGCCGCGAACGCGTCGCGCCCCCGCCCCCAGACTCCCGTTGCGCCTCCAGCCCGTGCCAGTCCGTCGCCGCGTCCGGTGGCACAAAATAAAACCCAGTCCCCTCCTCCGGTAATCCTTCAAGAGAAGGCAGCTTGGGATCGAGTTTCCCTGGCCCTTAAGGCCAAAAATATCAATTTCACGAATGCCCGTAACCTCGCGAACGGCATCCAAATAAAGGTGCATTCATCTGATGACCATAGGGCCCTCACCTCTTACCTCCGTAAGGAGCGTATAAGCTTCCACACTTATACGCTTCAGGAGGAGCGCGAACTCCGCGTTGTAATACGCGGAATCCCTAAAGAGTTAGATGTAGAGCTCGTAAAAGCCGACCTGTTAAAACAAGGCCTACCAGTGAATTCTGTGCACCGTATGCACACCGGTCGCGGTAGGGAGCCATATAATATGGTTCTAGTCGCTCTCCAGCCTACCCCCGAGGGTAAGAAAATCTTTAACACACAGACCGTCTGTAGGCTCTCTGGTATCGCTGTCGAAGCCCCCCATAAAAAAGGCACTCCTAGCCAGTGCCATAACTGTCAATTGTATGGACACTCTTCCCGTAACTGTCACGCGCGCCCCCGATGCGTCAAATGTTTAGGCGATCACGCCACGGCCCTATGCACTCGCGATCAAAAAACCGCGACGGAACCGCCTAGCTGCGTCCTGTGTCGAACACAGGGTCACCCCGCAAATTACCGCGGATGCCCCCGAGCCCCGAAAATAAATCGCCGCGTCGCCCGCCAAAACCGCCTCCGAGCTTCCGGCCCAGACATCAAAACCTCGGCACCCTCTGCGTCGCAGGCTAAGCCAGCGTTCGTTCCGGCGGCAGTGCCCAGTGTCTCGGCCTGGGCGAAACCGCTGCCGTACACGAACACGGCTACAACTCCCTCCTCCGCGATTCGTCCCGCCCCCGCGACTCGTCCCTCTCCCGCGACTTGCCCTCCGACCGCGTCCGAAAATCTCGCTTTAGCGATCGACTTCTTTCAGTCGATCAACTTTGAGCGCGTTAACGCTTTGGGCGACGCCATTCGCGCTGCCTCCACTGCACAACACTTTATCGCCGTTGTGCAGGAATATGCCGACGTATACGCGTCATTAAATACGTACGTCCTCCCCTCACTCCGCCGGTAATCAATGGCGTATATAAGTAGAATAAAGCCCCTATCCGTGACGATAGGATTTTTTAACGCTTACGGTCTCGTAAATCAACGTGATCAGGTTTCTGACTTTTTGCGTGACCATCAAATTGATATCTTTTTAGTGCAGGAGACCCTACTTAAGCCCGCGCGCCGTGACCCTAAAATCGCGAACTATAACATGGTCAGGAACGACAGGCTCTCTGCCCGTGGTGGTGGTACCGTCATTTACTATAGAAGAGCCCTGCATTGCGTCCCGCTCGATCCTCCCGCGCTCGCTAATATCGAAGCATCAGTGTGCCGAATCTCACTGACGGGACACGCGCCGATCGTTATCGCGTCCGTTTATCTTCCACCGGATAAGATCGTTCTAAGCAGTGATATCGAGGCGCTGCTCGGTATGGGGAGCTCTGTCATTCTGGCGGGCGACCTAAATTGTAAACACATCAGGTGGAAGTCACACACCACAACCCCGAATGGCAGGCGGCTTGACGCGTTAGTCGATGATCTCGCCTTCGATATCGTCGCTCCGTTAACCCCGACTCACTACCCGCTAAATATCGCGCATCGCCCGGATATACTCGACATAGCGTTATTAAAAAACGTAACTCTGCGCTTACACTCGATCGAAGTAGTTTCAGAGTTAGATTCAGACCATCGTCCCGTCGTTATGAAGCTCGGTCGCGCTCCCGATTCCGTTCCCGTCACGAGGACTGTGGTGGATTGGCACACGCTGGGCATCAGCCTGGCTGAATCTGATCCACCATCGCTCCCGTTTAACCCGGACTCTACCCCGTCTCCTCAGGATACCGCTGAAGCCATAGACATCTTAACATCACACATCACCTCGACATTAGATAGGTCATCGAAACAAGTTGTAGCGGAGGACTTCCTTCACCGCTTCAAATTGTCCGACGATATTAGGGAACTCCTTAGAGCTAAGAACGCCTCGATACGCGCCTACGACAGGTATCCTACCGCGGAAAATCGTATTCGAATGCGTGCCCTACAACGCGACGTAAAGTCTCGCATCGCCGAAGTCCGAGATGCCAGATGGTCTGATTTCTTAGAAGGACTCGCGCCCTCCCAAAGGTCTTACTACCGCTTAGCTCGTACTCTCAAATCGGATACGGTAGTAACTATGCCCCTCCTCGTAGGCCCCTCAGGCCGACTCGCGGCCTTTGATGATGACGAAAAAGCAGAGCTGCTGGCCGATACATTGCAAACCCAGTGCACGCCCAGCACTCAATCCGTGGACCCTGTTCATGTAGAATTAGTAGACAGTGAGGTAGAACGCAGAGCCTCCTTGCCACCCTCGGATGCGTTACCACCCGTTACCCCGATGGAAGTTAAAGACTTGATCAAAGACCTACGTCCTCGCAAGGCTCCCGGTTCCGACGGTATATCTAACCGCGTTATCAAACTTCTACCCGTCCAACTTATCGTGATGTTGGCATCTATTTTCAATGCCGCTATGGCGAACTGTATCTTTCCCGCGGTGGGGAAAGAAGCGGACGTTATCGGCATACATAAACCCGGTAAACCAAAAAATCATCCGACGAGCTACCGCCCGATTAGCCTCCTCATGTCTCTAGGCAAGCTGTATGAGCGTCTGCTCTACAAGCGCCTCAGAGATTTCGTCTCATCTAAGGGCATTCTCATCGATGAACAATTCGGATTCCGTACAAATCACTCATGCGTTCAACAGGTGCACCGCCTCACGGAGCACATTCTTGTGGGGCTTAATCGACCAAAACCGTTATACACGGGAGCTCTCTTCTTCGACGTCGCAAAAGCGTTCGACAAAGTCTGGCACAACGGTTTGATTTTCAAACTATTCAACATGGGCGTGCCGGATAGTCTCGTGCTCATCATACGGGACTTCTTGTCGAACCGCTCTTTTCGATATCGAGTCGAGGGAACCCGCTCCTCCCCACGACCTCTCACAGCTGGAGTCCCGCAAGGCTCTGTCCTCTCACCCCTCCTATTTAGCTTATTCGTCAACGATATTCCCCGGTCGCCGCCGACCCATTTAGCTTTATTCGCCGACGACACGACTGTTTACTATTCTAGTAGAAATAAGTCCCTAATCGCGAAGAAGCTTCAGAGCGCAGCCCTAGCCCTAGGACAGTGGTTCCGAAAATGGCGCATAGACATCAACCCAGCGAAAAGTACTGCGGTGCTATTTCAGAGGGGAAGCTCCACACGGATTTCCTCTCGGATTAGGAGGAGGAATCTCACACCCCCGATTACTCTCTTTAGACAACCCATACCCTGGGCCAGGAAGGTCAAGTACCTGGGCGTTACCCTGGATGCATCGATGACATTCCGCCCGCATATAAAATCAGTCCGTGACCGTGCCGCGTTTATTCTCGGTAGACTCTACCCCATGATCTGTAAGCGGAGTAAAATGTCCCTTCGGAACAAGGTGACACTTTACAAAACTTGCATAAGGCCCGTCATGACTTACGCGAGTGTGGTGTTCGCTCATGCGGCCCGCACACACATAGACACCCTCCAATCCCTACAATCCCGCTTTTGCAGGTTAGCTGTCGGGGCTCCGTGGTTCGTAAGGAACGTTGACCTACACGACGACCTGGGCCTCGAATCAATTCGGAAATACATGAAGTCAGCGTCGGAACGATACTTCGATAAGGCTATGCGTCATGATAATTGCCTTATCGTTGCCGCCGCTGACTACTCCCCGAATCCTGATCATGCAGGAGCCAGTCACCGTCGACGCCCTAGACACGTCCTTACGGATCCATCAGATCCAATAACCTTTGCATTAGATGCCTTCAGCTCTAATACTAGGGGCAGGCTTAGGGACCCCGGTAACCGTACTCGTCGAACTCGACAAAGAGGTCGGCGTGCAACCTAACCCATGCATCAGCCCGCTAAGTTTCTCGCCGGATCTTCTCAGCGGGTCGCGATTCCGATCCGGTAGTAGATTCATTCGCGAAACAATTGCTCTTGAGTTGTTAGGTCTCCTTCGGAGGCGCTCGGGCAGTTGTTAGCAAATCCCACCCCTCTTGGGCCTCTGAGCCTTTGCTCGCCCACCTGTCCTGGTGAAACTGGAAAGGCCTTCGGGCCACCAGTAAACTTTCAATCATAAAAAAAAAAAAAAAAAACATTTGCTGACTTTCCAATGTAAATTGTAGGTTGAATTTTGCGAATTTATTTGTGTTCTTCAATATGAAAATATTCATATTTTATGAGAAAAATAGGTCTTATCAAGCTATCACTGTGAATCGGTGATACAGATTCCGCTATTGAAAGGAACTATTGTGTTTGTTTTTTTATGTTTACTAAATGATATAGTTATAGGGCTTTCATGCTTGACTTTAAAAGCTTAAGATCTTACAAGGCTAAGGTCGGAGCGATCAGTCGTGCCAACTTTATCGCCAACATCTTGTACTGCTCGTAGTATTGAATAAGATGGTTAACTGTTCGATCTTGATAAGCTTTGCCATTGTTCTTGTCTGCAGCATTTTATTGTAACAGTATTTTCATATTTAAAAAATGTAGTAAAATCATTAAACTTTTTTTTTTTTTTTATGATATCGTAGAAAAAATCTATTAATACGCTAATGTATTAAATTCTTATTTAAACTTTTTTTGTTTTTTTTTGTGTGATATCGTAGCAAAAATCTATTAATAGGCTAATTATGTATAATGAATAATTATTAAAAGTGAACAATATGATAATACAGATACAGCAAAACGTCGAAGTAGTCTATAAAAATAAAAATGAATATTTTTATGTGTTTACTATTTGTGCTCAATTTAAAAATTCATTCGGTTATGATGAGATTATTTCACTTATTGTCCGCGTCAGAGCGGAATGTGCGGGCTTTATTAATTACGAATAAAGATATAAATAAGAGTTATAAGCAACTAAATACTGGCAGTAACACGTTTTATGAGTCCGCATGGGTAGGTACCACCACCCCGCCTATTTCTGCCATGAAGCAGTAATGCGTTTCGGTTTGCAAGGTTAGGCAGTCGTTGTACTGTTAAAACTGAGACCTTACAACTCATGTCTCGAGGCGGGTGGCGGGATTTACGTTGTAAATACCTATGGACTCCGGTTACCACTTAACACCAGGTCGGCCGTGAGCTCGTCCACACATTTAAGCTATAAAAAAAAAATTAGAGTTATCAAAAATATTAAAGGTCAGATCATATCTATTTTGATATTATAAACACTTACACTCTAAGTAAAATAAGTAACCGTTACAAAAACGCTACGTTAAAATTCAATGGGCAGAAGTGTCGTAATATATCACTTGAATGTAATTTCTGGTCCCCTATAAAAAGTAGTAAACTTTTCCACGATCCCTCATGAAGGCGTTTGTTTCTTATAACCCCAGGAAGGCTTGCCCATTCTTGAACCTGATTGTTTTTATAGCCGGATCACGGGACAGACTCTCAGCTAAAGTCTGTACTGAACACGTGTATGTAATAACGGTTGAGTGCAGGACAGTTGAAAATATTTCGGGGCATAGGAAATCGGTTTTCGTGTGGGGATTTTTTCTTTTTAATGCTTAAAAAATAAATGTTCCTACAAATATGAGAAAACTTTGAGTTTATGTCAATTTGACAAATTGTTACTTATATATTTTTTTTTCATCGCACCAAGAACTAATCAGGTGTTTTGATTTTGAAAGTGATTTACTTAATTTTTTTTTATTTTTTTTATTGCCCTTGTAGGCAGACGAGCATACGGCCCACCTGATGGTGAGTGGTTACCGTCGCCCATGGACTTCAGCAATGCCAGGGGCAGAGCCAAGCCGCTGCCTACCGTTATTTGATGTGAAATGCATAGCATTAAATGTTTAAATTTCTTTTAAACATGTCTAAAGTTTTTGAAATTAGAAGGTGACGGAGATGGGTATAATATTGAAGATAGATACATAAAAATTGACAAACGTACCTATATTATAAATGAAAAAAATTTACGGATCAGTGATGCGTCGAACGGGTCGTAACTTCAAACATCAATGCGCTTTCAAACGATTTGCAAAATTGAACGACACTCGTTGTGGGTGAATACCCTACAGATATTGATGAAATCCGATACCACTCGAAATTCTGACAGTAATATAAAACCGTGTCCCATCCCAAATAATCTCAACCACAATTCGTCGCTCGACCCCTCTCGTCCAACCCTAAATCAGAGTGTTGGCCGCGTCACAATTCAACAATAAAAAAAAAACGGAATATTTATTCGTTATTTGTTGTCGGCTTGCATTAAAATAAAGCGGCTATCTAGCCCTCAGCACCCTCTCTGCGTGTTATCTAAGATCAGGATTGCATAAAATACTCATTTCTCTTAGCTATGTGACAGACGCCGGGGACCACGCATCTCATTTTGCGAGCCTCTTACAGTCTGATCTATTTATGTTAAGAATTCCTTTGTATGGTATGTTAAAAATTTTATACGTATTTTTTTAATCGTAAATTATGTAGGTGCTGAGGCTATCGACTTTTTCCCCCTCGACCGGTTATCCGTAAATGGATTCCCCAGGGTTAAAAATGACTTTTTAAACTAAAAAAGGTAGTTTAATATACTGCATTATTATGTATCGGAAGACTGTTTTACAAGCGTGAAAAAATATTTTTTCTAACAATTATCATATTCAATATATATGTATAGTTTATATTTTTACAGCTTCAATTATTGTTATTGTACTTTATTGTAGTTATATTATTATAGTATATTGTAGTTTTCATTAATTACAACCATTGTATACGCAAATAAAAAAAGGACTTTTCCAGTGGAAAAACTTTAGAATAAGAAAAAAAAAACATATTTACGTTAAAAGCAGAATAAAATGGAAAGGGGCGCACTAGAAATAGCACTTTCAATGACACGTGCTTCAAGCCCCGGGGGCGGCTTCGAAAACGACGATAACACATGAGCTGTGCTTGAAAATTATTAAGTAAATTAAGTTTTGAATGCTTTTAGTGGCAGTGACACTGCCTTGAGGCTAAATCGTGTTAGAGCCACCAAGATTGCTTTTAAGTTAAGCTTGTCCAAATTCATTCAGTATCGCTAACCGAAATTAATAAAATATTAATTTGTGTTGTTATTGTATAGAGATATCAAGATAATTTGAATAATATTTTCACTAGAAATTAATTGTCGTAACGTGTTATGTAAATAAAATTACAATATTTAGTTTGCAAAAAAAATGGTATTTAGAAATAAATTGATCAGAACGATGAATAAAAATTGTTTGAGAAGATACGTTCAGTTTGAATTTATTAATTACGTAACGGTTGTTATTACTGAGTAAAAATAATGTAGCCAAATATGATTCTCGATAACGCCTATTTTAAGAAGAACGTTATTAAAAAAAAACACGTGTGGCACTCGGGGACTGCCGCGGTAAAGCTATTGCATAGCATTTTTTATCAACCTATGTAATTATAATTAGACAATACTAATTTAATATTAAAACAATAACAAATTAAGACTACACTATATTTATTAACATTACATCCCCTTCACATTCATAAGCTAGACCGCGCGAGAGAGAGATGGGCAGCCTTTTATGATGCGTATGCAGTGTGACGTCACACCGCTTGCTTATTCAGAAACACTACACCAGCGCAACCTGTGAATGTATTGAAAGCGAGCTACATGGCAGGCGGAGTGGGGTTTGTTAGGTTTTGTTTTCGTTACGGAATTTATGAATTCGGTCGCCGCGCTCCAAGCCCGCGATAAAAGCTATGCTATAGCTTAAAAGTCCCGAACAAGCCACGTTCTGACTGCTACTTAGCTAATGTTATCTCTCCAGGGCATTGTCCTGTTGTCGTTTCCTACAAACGATCCCGTGCGATTCGATTAACTAAGTTTTCATTTTAACTACACTTACTAATATACACACTGTATATGAGTCGGAACTGGATTCACGTTTTGACTACTCATTCGTTTATTTTAACGTCTGTAAATAATAAACGTTTTTACTCCTACAATAATTATTATATTATCAAGTCTTCAGAAGTCGATTGGAGTTCAAAATTTTCTTATTGCTTCTCATCCTCTAAGTTTTTATTAGGTCCGGCGACTAAGTTGTTTGTCGACATTGTAATAGATAAAACATTTAGGAAAGGAAAATTTAGGAAAATTAGGTCGAAAGGAAATTAACAAGTACATTTGAAGTCTACCAAAAACTTGCTCGCATAATTAAGAGAACCGAATCTAGCAATTAATAAAGTTATGCCCGTAGTTTCGGTGCATTTCAGGCCGCACGGTATACAGTAATGGTCTCAGTGCAGACTCTACAGTAGGCAATTACTTACAGCAATGGCCCAATTAACAAAGGAGGTTGACTGTCGTAGGCTGTACGGAATTATAAGATTTCATTACAAATTATGAAGCAGTTGTAATTGTTATTTTGAACCTTAAAATAAATCAAATAATTAGAAGATACTGGAGGTGTTTGATTGCGAGGAAAGTGCCCATTTTGTTTTTTTTAAAGCTCTCTTCCATGTATTATAACTGGTTATTGATGGTAGGACGTCTTGTGACTGAGCACGGATAGGTATAACCACCCTGCATATTTTTTCCGTGAAGCAGTAAGGCGTTTCGGTCTGAAGGGTAGGGCCCTTTGTTACTGTGAAAATTGAGACCTTAGAGATCATGTCCCGGTAGATGGCGGCATTACATTGTAGATGTCTATGGACTGCGACAACCGCTTAACATCAGGTGGGCCCTGAGCTCGTCCACCTATTTAAGCAATAAAAAATATGTATAGATGACGAAGTAATCACAAATAACATAAAAATTACTGAATTACCAATAGTCGGGTTCGTAGTGAAACCCTACCGATCGATACCTTATCTTAACTTTTTAATTTCGGTTAACAATAGATGGCTCAAATAATGGTACAGGGATGCGGCCGAAATTGGGGTGCTACACCAGGCCTAAGCCAGACTATCACCTATTGGAAGTTCTTATCAATTTCTACTATGATCTGTAATGTAATTAAACTACAACATTCGTCTACTGACAGATACTCATAGAACCAATGGTGGTATTGTATAAAATTCACACGCAAATCTCAGAATCGATATTAGCAGTATTATAATTAAGTCATAACACATTCCGGCTTTAGAATGAGCTCCTCTCTACGGTGTTTCCCGAGCGCTATGACATGTTCTTCTTCAAACGAGGATTGTGGAGAGTACTTAACGGTAGGCAGCGGTTTGGCTCTGCCCCTGGCATTGCTGGAGTCCATGGGCGACAGTAACCACTCACTAATAGGTGCGCAGTGTGCTCGTCTGCCTACAAGGGCAATAACAAAAAAAAACAAAAAAATATAAAAAATGAAATTTAACATTTGCAATTACATGATGAACCTGTATACTGTGTAGTAATCGATTAGGTATACTTTGCAAATCATTAAAACACTTTCTCAGGGTCATGTAATAAATACTATTGCACAACCGATTTCTTGTATAATGAATCACATCCAGTTAATTTTAAAATATTCGATTCACAACACAATTTAAAGAACGCATTTTACAAATGTAATAAAATATGAAAGATAAATATAGTAGCAGTTTCTTGAGAATAGTTGACTTTTGGATAAAATTAAATTAATTTTTTTTACATCTAAGCTTCTGTGTAATACTCTATTTTAAAACTTTATATTTTTCTATAACAAAACGACCCTTGCCATAAAATTTTATCAATTGTACAAATAATGATCTTGAACTAATCATACTGAATGTCTTTCATGGTCCTAGAACAGGGGAGCATAGAAATAATGTCGGAGTTTCATTAACTTTTCCAATGAATACATGCATTTGCTCCCAATTTGTTACATTGATGATAAACATTTGGATGTTACTAACGGAATATAATGAACAGGTTTTTTTCTTTTAAACAGTTTTTCTATTTATTTTGGTGCACAAAAAACTTGCTTCACTCTAATAATTGAATTGAAGTCATTGCTTGGATTCTTAAGTTAGAAAACTGTTTATATGGCTACTAAAAAGTCTCTTTGTGAATAAAAAAATGTTACGTAAATAAATATCAAACTGTATCAGTATTGATTTCGTCAACAAAATACTAAAACCTCACCCGGAGTACATCGAGACAAAACCGATAATTTCTGAATATAGTGTATATTATCATGGCCTTCAAGATTCCCTGTAAAACTCTCGACAAGAGAAAAATAAAATAATACTGATAGCTTAAGCATTTTAACTTGTTGGTTTGGTTGTTAAGCAACAATTCCTCGATATTAATACAAAAAAAATTATATAATTCAAGCATATTCTTGCGCTAAAAATAATACAGACGTTTCAAAATCTGGTATTAAGGTATAAGCGGATAACGTTTTCCCCTACGTACGAACAGTTAAAAATACAGGAGCTCACACATAAATAGACTTCAACATCACAACGCTACATTGAGGCCACAGGCAACAGCTCCTAGACAAAGGAGATATTGAGAGAAATCAGAAAAATACTAAGCCGCTCTTATAAGACACAAGTATACAACAACAAAACGTGCTTAACTTTAACTTGGTAACTATCAAAGCCGTCAAGAAATAGTATTTACTTATAAAGCTGTTAGACACAATAATATTACAATTTACGGATGAATTTTTCGACGAAAACAGATTACGTAGTAGTCGCGGAACAATTGCTTAGAAAACTATTTAGGCTAAATCGCAATAAAATAATTGTAGCACTGTGAAATTTCACCTCTATCATAATGTAAGAATATATAACTAACCGCTTGTGTTGCGCTAAACTGAAATCTAACTACGCAAATTTGTTTTAAAAGCACGCCACCCAAAATGTTCTCCACCTCTGGAATGGAGACAATCTTTAATCGCAACAAGTCAGGCCCGTTTATGTTACGGACTCATAATTACATTAACTACGCTATGCATGTGTTGTAGCTTCACAGGGTGTTTTTTTTTTAAAGATTGTTTGTTGTGTTAACATTTAAATGTTTGTCCCGTCTCGTAGACTAAATTTAAGATGTAGGATTCGATTTCAATTTCGAATATTAACAGGAACATGAGTAAATTTTTTATCCATTTTTTATCCTGGCAATCAACCTAATTTCAAGGTAGAGCCATTGAGTTCAACGGGAGTGTGTACCACCTCAAAACATGAAGTTTTTTTGAGAGGGAATGGTAGCATGTAACTCGAAAGCCTTTCTAGTCTCGCCAGGACGTGTTGCGAGTAAACAGACTAAGTCTAAGCTTCTTCGCAAATGCATGTAGATGTAGTAGTATGGAATCACGACCCACTGAGAAAATCCGGCTAGAATCTCAGCTGAAGCAGAAGCTCGAAGCCTCAATTTTATTATAAGCCCCGTATATATAAGTATATAGTCAATACCATTAAACAATAACTCATACAGCTTCAAGGTAAATATATTTGCGGGCTCACGATATGTCCTAGTAATTTAGTAACTAATTAGGTACATAAATTTATAAATTCGGGCGGATTTAAATTTTAGTACATACATGCATTTCTTTCATAGTGAAATTCGTTTAAGAACATTAGGAAAATAAAAAAAAAATGGTACCTAGCTTATGATCTGTATCGCATATTTTAGTAAGAATACACCAGCGTCATATTATGCATTAGGCAGCGGACGCATAAAATAATTAATATTTAGTTAATATTTGTACATCCTGTATATAAAATCACCCTAACGGACCGGTCTGGACAAATTGTCGCGCCCCATGTTCGCTTTATTGCCGATATTTAATTGTTTGCGTAATTTATTTCTCTCGAATGGAGAACACTTATGTTTACTAATAAAGTACAAATTCATAATAATCTCAACAGTAACGATGCTCTAATACCGCAATACGAAATTTATTCATGCACTAAAAAAAGTCAGACAGTTTTAATCGAAAAGTATTTCTCACAAGTTAACATAATTACTGCGAGCGAACATTCCCGATCCGGTGGATTGAATGGTAAACAGTCGACGTCACCCTAAGCACGTCATTACGGATCCTCCCGATCCATTAACGGTGCTTTTACCTCAAGCACCGGTCACCGTCCTCACCGAACCCGTCGCTTGCGACGAAGGACTCGACGAGTAAATTAACCCACACATAGCCCACTGAGTTTCTCGCCGGATTTTCTCAGTGGGTAGCGTTTCCAATCCGGTGGTAGATTCTGCGAAGCACTATTCTTGCTAGGGCCAGTGCTAGCTCACCTACTAGCTCGGTGAATCTAGAATAACCCCTCGTTACTAAAATAGGTAGGAAAAAAAAGCGACCAAAAATGTTTACTTTACTGGTTTTTAAAAATCAGTTGACGATATACGAAGCGGTGCTTCCACGACCACCATCTATTCTGATTTCCAGTACAGTAATACATTCTTGCTATACAACTAGTATTTGTCTTTCGTATGGATATTTTTCCTTATTATTTTTCATAACAGATTCGAAGAAAGTCCGCCCTCACTTCCTTTCCCAAAATGAAGATAAATTATTATAGTTTAATTCAAGTCTCATGTTTATATACTGTTATTTTACAATATTTTAATTCTTTAAAATTATATTAAATCTTAAAGCCCTTCTAATAGCCGAAAATATAACGTTCTAGGAGTCGACAATTTAGGCATCCCTCTAATTAAAGTGCACATAGCCGAGGGGCATTAGACATAATTTAACGGGTAGCAATTCGGGATGTTTCGGCCTTTGCACTCTCATATTTCATTATTAGTCACGCATGCGTTCATTGGGAACATTCAAAGGGCTAAGGCATCCATTTGATCATGCTGTTCCAATAAAGGATCTACCGTATGAAAACGGCTGCCAAGAAGTGGTAATTTAATATTAGGAAAAAGGAAGATGTCGGCTGGTTGCATAAAGTGGTTGGTATTGGTTGATTTTTTAATAGTATTATACGTTATGTAATATTCTTTATTTACCGTTTGAGCTTCCGGCAAGAATTCCGAATACTCAATACCGTGATAGTCAAAGAAAACGGTTTGCTTTAGTTGAAAAGCGCCACTGCGAAGCTTGTTGACTAGTTTGCATGTCGAACCCACATCTGGTCACCAGTAACAGTGCGTTTCATGAATTTTGAGTCGGAATTGACTGGTTCTAGTATATTCTCCGCTACTCTTGTGCGATTGAGTTTTTGCAGAAAACTTTTGGGACTAGTTGAGCGGCTACATATTTGTGATTATTTAAAACGGTTCGTTCAGCCCACTGAGCTTCTCGCCGGATCTTCTCAGTGGGTCGCGATTCCGATCCGGTGGTAGATTCTGCGAAACACTACTCTTATTGGGCCTAGTGTTAGCAAATTCTCTCAGGTTGAGCCCGTGAGCTCACCTACCCGTCCGGGCGTAGCTGGAATAGCCTCTTAGGCTACCAGCGAAAAGGTAAGGGAAAAAAGTACGGTTCAATTCGTGAGACACAGAAATTTCAAAGGCTCAAGAAGAACACATAAATGGTCTTCATTTTAAATTTCGAAAACAAACAATTACTTTCAATACGTTAACACGATTATCCACGAGCCATTACTGTAGCCCTGTTACGTAATGGAGATATCTTAAAAGCCCAATTCCAGTAATGCTCATAATCTACGGTCGTTCGTCAGTTGTATCGATAACACCAGTTATTTATCCTTACGGCCCAATGAGTAAATCGGCCCGTGACCAGACTATCTTAATAACTATTACAGATAAAGCGCGCACATTGTACCGACAAGGATAAACTTGGCATTATGCGCTATTTCTTAAGAAGTGAAATGATTAAGGTTTTTTTTGTATGTTTTTTTATTGCATAGATGGGTGGACGAGCTCACAGCCCACCTGGTGTTAAGTGGTTACCGGAGCCTATAGACATGTATAACGTTAATACTACCACCCACCTTGAGATATGAGTTCTAAGGTCTCAGTATAAGGTCTCAGTATTGTTACAAGGGCTGCCCCAAACTTCCCCGGTCTTCAAGCCGAAACGCATTACTGCTTCGCGGCAGACATAGACAAGGTGGTGATACCTACCCGCGCGGACTCACAAGAGGTCCTACCACCAGCAATAAATTTTTAATGGATTCAAAATAAGGATATATGGATATCTATATGGATGTTGATATGGATATATACATAAAATATATGGATATATAATTATACTTATAAATATGGATTGTAAATGGATTCAAATTTTCACGACATTTTAGACTTTTAGCGCGAAATCTTACACTGTGTACAGTTGAAATACTTTCATTTAAGGTTTATCTTATTTTGTATTCGTCATAAATATAGTATTTAATCTGAGAATCATATAAGACAGATCCGACTTTACACAGTAGGTTCATTGATTTCCGTATAAAAAATTCCTTACTCGAATATCCGAATGCATGGATTCAAACACAGAGTTCTTTCTCTACGCATATGTTTACAGATTTCCTAGGCGGAAAACATGGAAAAAATTATGATTTCGTGATAGCAAAATTTAACATATCCGGTATTTTACTTTAAATATTTTGCTCCAGTTATGATTAAGGGATATTAATTTAATAGGTTGGGATGTGAGAATCTTATCGAAAACATTCGATTTGACACAAAAAAGTAGTTTAGAATCAAGGTCATGAATTTATATCATATCCGCCTCTATGATATAACGTCTGAGCAAGATAGTCCCAATGAACAAGTTTGACGGATGCCGTAACTGGATCCAACTAGGTCAATCACTGGCTTCGGGGATAAAGGAGATATAGAAAGTTTCGACTCAGCACCGAGAGAACTCTAACAACTAAAGCCTACGGGTTATGAGCGTAGAAAGTTTTTTTCCGGAATAAGTGTAATGGGACTGCGATAGCCAAAACGAGTATGGCAATTCAAGTCCTAGCTTACTAAAGGATGATTGCTTTCTGACAAATATTGAACGAATACATTCCATTATTTGCCGAGTTGACTAGATTTTATAATTATTTGAGTTGTGTATGTAATGACACAAAAGCTTATAGGCTTTATTTATTACACGTTTTTTACACACATTTATTTATTTATTTATAAATAAGGTCTAAGTCTAAGTATAACTGCTCTCCCGCCCTTTAAACCGAAACATATTGTTACTTTGCGGCAGAAATCGACAGTATCACTTTGATGAGCAAATATCAAATATTTTCTAAGTAAGAAACCTTTTCCTAAGTATTCGAAAAAATACGTCTACGTTTAAGAAATTAAAGTATGGTCTAGACAAAATGAAAGGAAGATTCTGGGTACTCCACTCCACAAAATTCCAATTTCACCAAAAACTCGTCCTTAAAATTGATCATGAATATCTAACCATAGGAGAAAACAATATTTTTAAATTTCTTGAGTCTTAAAATTGCACAAATTAGTTCGGCCTGGGAAAGGGAGAGCTTTGACAAAAGAACTGTTCATTTTTCATAAGGCAGGAAAGAAAACGCAACGATCCGTGTAAGTAGAAGTTTATTTAGTGTCTTATTTCTTTTTATGTGGGCGCAGTTCCGCAAGAAATTAGATGTTTTATGAAATTGTTTTTCCGGGACATTAGCCAGTCCTAATTATGGTCGACCCCGCTTCAAGCCAGACCAATTACCCTGGACGTTTTCACGTTGACAGGGACAAAGTACGGACGATGGCAGACGAAACAATTTCATTGAGGCCACTCATTTATTAGAAGACTGGATGTGATGTAGATTTATATGGCCTCTCGAGATCTTTTGAGAGGCTTTTAGGGACCAAACCATTCACCGATACAACTACTGGAATTATTTCTGTAGATACCACCCTCCACATGTCGGTCACCTCGTGCGCCAGGTCAAAATATTTGGTCTTTTTATCTGCCTCAACCCGCACGAGGTTGTCATCGTAGGGGATGGTGATATCCACCAGAAATACCCGAGACTCCGTCTGGTCCATCACCACGATATCAGGCTTATTCGCAAGATTAGTCCTGTCCGTGATGATGGGCCGGTCCCAGTAGAGCTTGGCGCTGTCGTTTTCGAGTACGCCGTTATTATTATTATTATTATAATTATGCACTGGTCACCTTCTTCCTCGAACTTGTCGATTATGACCAAGAGTTCGACGTGCACATCTCACTGTGTTTCTCGCTGGATTTTCTCAGTGGGTCCCAATATTTTGTAATGAAAACGTAAAACATTATTTCATACGAAAAGTTGAACGTTGTTACAATATTAGAAATTTCAACTCATATTAAAATGTTTTCGTTCCAATAAACACACATATTTGTAACGGTATTATTTTAGGGCTGAATGTAAATAAGGGTTGGTTGGGCATTTTCTTTTAACTTTATTATTTTCCACGAGTGGCCTTATTGGTTTATAAATTCCCCAGTGAAAATTATTTTTTATCAAGATAATAAATGGTTTAATTTTTGTGTGGGTTTTTACTAGGTATATATTTTTTATATTTAACTCATGGGTTCTTCCAAATATTCAGGAGAACTTAGTTAATTAAGCTACACTTTTTGATGGTATTGTGTAGGTAAAATAAGTTCAAACGTGTCATTGAAAATATAATTCGATTCGCATATTATTCTAGATAATAATGCACCAATTTATGTCTTAAAGACAAGGTGTGGACATTAGTACTTCGTCAAATAGGTCAAAATTATATGTATTTATTTTCAATCTTTTTTTACGACAGACAGTTTTAGCGACAATCTTTTTTTTTTTTCTAACTATGCTGATAGCTTTGTAAGGCTACTTCAGCTTCGCCCTGACATGTAGGTGAGCTCACTGGGCTCAAACCTGATGACGTTGCTAACACGAACCCTAGCAAGAGCAGTGCTTCGCAGAATCTACCACCGGATCGGAAACGCGACCCACTGAGAAGATCCGGCAAGAAATTCAGTGGACTGTGTCTTTGGGTTAATTTACTCGTCGAGCTCTTCGGGTCGGGTTCGACGAGAACGATGACCGGTTCTTGAGTTCCCTAAAAGCACCGTTAATGGATCGGGAGGATCCGAAATGACGTGTTTTGGGCGACTTCGACTGCTTTCCATTCTGTCCGCAGGATCGGGGATGGTAATCATTCGTAAACTCGAGGTTGAACTGGAAATTATTTTGAAACAAACCCTTTGTGTGACCACCGAAAACGTACAATGCCAGTTATTTCCCTGCGGTTTTCATTGTTAACGTGTAATAGCACCCATTATTTTATGATCGTAGTTTCGTCAGATTACCGTATTACATCACCTCAAGTCACACAGTTGACAAACGCCTGCACTCATATTCTGCGTCCGTGGGGACGGGGAAATGAAATAATTTGTCTTAGAGAAGGGTGCATTTCATATTTGTACGGCGCGTTATAGGTTCAACGAACTTTGTTTATGTTCCGCCTACATTCAAGTATAATTTGAAAAGTTTCGGAACAGGGTTGAGGGAGTTAAGACACGCGGGAGCCTGATGAAGATTGGAAATGTATTTGCAGGAAATCGATTAGTTATAATTCCATACAAACGAAGGAGTTTAATACGATGGAATCTATCTATATGGATATCTAGTAATGTAATAGATTTATTTAACCGAATAGAATAAAAAAACAAATTAATACAAAGACCATCGCGCAACTTGCTCATTCCAAAGCCGGATGCTCCCCTCAACGGTGTTTCCCGAGCGCTATGACATATCCTTCTTCAAACAAGGCTTGTGGAGAGTACTTAATGGTAGGCAGCGGCTTGGCTCTGCCCCTGGCATTGCTGAAGTCCATGGGCGACGGTAGCCACTCACCATCAGGTGGCCCGTATGTTGCTCTACCTACCCGGGCAATAAAAAAAAAAGTGTGTGTGTCCGCTCCGACGCACGACTGGAGTTTACTGGATATAAAAAATTAAACGAAACAATACGAGAAATAGTTCTATATTACGACAACACGATACACAACAGATTATTAACAAATTAACGAGACACAAAACAAACGACTAACAAATATATGAAAATACAATAATGAGAGAAACGCGCGATCAGTACGAGGCTTTGTGGCGGACTGCCGGCGCAGCAGCCCGGCGTCACCTGCGATAACGCGGCCGCGCGTTGGCTCCTGATTGGCGCGCGCACGCATCACGCAATCAGGAGCCAATCAGGCGCATAATGCATTTCGTGTGACATGCTAGGCGCATAACGCATTTCGTGTGACATGCTAGTACGATTTTGGTCCCCATAATTTTCATACCCCGGGCCTATATATGTAAATCGATTCTAAAGGAGTAAACTCCAAAAATAACTTAAATCATGTGTTCATAGTGACTTTCGAATATAACGTACTTCAAATCGGTCCGGACAGTGGTTTGAAGACAATTTGAACAGTCCGTGGCCTAATGGATAAGGCGCCCGGTGTACAATTGGAGTGATGTGACGATTGTCAAAATTCAAATGCAGCCATATACACTATAATAGTGCCTGCCTTCTGGACGTCAGTACAATCCTCTTATTATTTGACATGAATGATGTTATAGATTAGGTGCATATCCTAAAAAAATTCAATTTTTTTTATATTGTTTTGTCATCGGTCCTTAATAAGTATACCAAATTTCGAGTTAATCCGAAGTTTTTAAGGGGGTCAAAATCATGTCATCAAAGATTCCGTTACAAACATACATACGTCTGAAGCTAATAAAAGCGTATTAATAATAAAAAATCAAAGTGAATCGTAAAAATTTACTCCACGTCGTCGCTTATGTAAAAATTTGAGTAAGGAAATACAATTCGGTCGATATTTCAAAATCATGATAGCTTGAAAAAAAATAATGATTTCATTTTCCGCTCAAACGATACGTACAAATGAAAATCCCTCTTGATTTATAACTCAATCTTATGACGACATGAAATAAGACACACGTAAAAATTGCCAATTTTTCATAATAAGGTAGGCTACAAATGATGATAGCTGCTTTCATTCAGTAAAAATAATATGAAGGCGGTAAATTCGAGTTGCTTTCAGCTATAAACCTGGGCTCGTTGAATAAATTGAGTTGACAAATGATATACTACGCTCGCGAGATATGCATATGGATAAAACGTAATAGTATAAATTCTTAAGAGGACCTATCTATCACATTTTATTTCTAAATCAGTTGAAACAGTTTAACCTTTTATAATTTTTTTTCATCATGCGTTGCGGACATGTGATGCATGTGACTAGGAGATGTTTGGAAATTATAGTGCAAGGTAGAGGGGAAGAGGTTGACCGAAGAAGACTTGCATGGAGTGTGTGAATGACGATATGAAAGAAAGAGGAGTCAGTGTTGAGATGACGGCTGATAGAAGACAATGGAATAGAAAAAATCGCTGTGCCGACTCTACCTAATGGGATAAGATGGAGCAAAAGACGAAGACGTTACTAAAAGTCAACCGAACTCTCCTATAGTAAAATTGAACACCAATTCTTAAGGCAAATGGAGGTAAAACAGGTGTTTGATCTTGCAGCTAGAGACAACAAACCAAAATATACATGATATAAGAACAAAAATGAAAACTGACGTATTATGAATCTCAGTGAATGAAGGGAGTAATTATTGAGTCATCTATTGATTTTTCTATGTAATAATGCTATTTGGATCAACAATATCAAACATCATACATTCAACTGAAAGTATTAACATCTCTTCAGAATCCTGAATATAAAAGAAAGAACATATTATAACTAAGAATATATTAGAACTAAGAAAGGATATATTAGACAAGAAACCATGATTATTATAGATATCGGAAAATTTGAAAGAAATTTTAATCGCCGTTAAATCATCTTTTAGATAGTTTATTGTCTGCAAAAGTTTTGATGACGACCTCAAATGACGCTAAAAAGTATAATTTATTATAGTATACACGATATACTACTATACTAAGTATATTAAATATTATATTAATTTCTGCTCCCATTACATACAATGATTTTTGACAATAAAAACTTGAAGTTCGTTTTGGACTCTCCCATTGAATTCCCTCTTTATTTATTGTTAGCGATAAAATAATATTAATCTCAAGGGTATTACAGATGGATTTTATTCTTCTTGCCGCAACTCGGAAGTTCCAATACAGCGCTAGATTGGTTCTTGTACTGGCATCAATATGGATAATCCGTGAATTAATACGATTGTTTAATGATTTTGTAAATATTTTTTGAAATTGAAGTATTCATTTTGTAACGTGGCTGATTCCTGTATATCAATCGAAACTAAAACTAAAATAATTCTTAATTTTGAAATAAACCGAGTTTGGTTGGTTTAAAAAACAAACAGTATCTAAAGATAATCACAACGGTTGGAGTCTCAAATATATTATGTGTATAATCTATGGGTTGGAGATAAATTTGACTTTACCTTTCAAATACTCGTTGTAATGTACTATACATTTAGGGGTTACCTTGATTAGAATAAAACTGACGTAGTAGTAAAACTGAACATTCAAAGACTGATTAAGTATTGATGAAATTATAATAATTACTTGCCATAAGTCACTTTTTATCACAACCTCTCCAAAACTTGTTCGATAAGACGTGAGCTGCGTGAATAATCTCAAACTCAGACCCGAAAAAAGTTAGCTGTTGACACTTCAACCTCCACGTTTCGAGAATTATTATATTTTCACTTTAATATTTTCCGAAAATGTATTTTGTAACCATTTAAAAATATTCAGAGAGCTTAACGTAATCTGCTTCAATCTCCGTAGAGGCTTATGGCATTCCACTTAATGGACAAAAATCTACAATAATTTTGTGAAACAGTCATTCGTAGTATCTTGGCCTGTGTTGAATAAATTTAAGGATAAATTTTTTGTTATATAAGAATTTAAAATATCAAAGGACATAACATTTTTACTCAAGTTGATTAAAATACGAGTTGACCGTTTTAATCTATGATCATTGTGTTATCACTGGTGGTAGGACCTCTTGGGAGTCCGCACGGGTAGGTACCACCACCCTGCCTATTTACGCCGTGAAGCAGTAATGCGTTTCGGTTCGAAGGGTGGGGTAGCCGTTGTAACTATACTGAGACCTTAGAGCTTATATCTCGAGGTGGGTGGTGCATTTACGTTGTAGATGTCTATGGGCTCCAGTAACCACTTAACATCAGGTGGGCTGTGAGCTTGTACATCCAACTAAGCAATAAAAAAAAATAAAAATAAAAACATTAGCATTAGCTTTATACAGAAGTTTATTTCAAAAAATGCTGTTGGCATAAATTTAAATCGACATCCATGCTAACACTGTCGCCTCCTTATCAGAACTAAGTATTAATCAGCTGTAGAAGTTTCCGTGCGTAGGAGGGATTATATTTTCGATAGCTTAGGGTCGAAAGCAATAAATACAGACGAAAAGATACCGCCACTACCCTATGAGTCTAATCTGTAAATTTGTTATGGTTTTAACGCAAAACTAAAAGAATTCCCATAAGAGAGCGTGGCTTACCAAATATTTGCCATTCCTTCCTGGAGCCCCAGTGTAGGAACGCAGGCAATTTATTAATAATGTTTTTTTTATTTGTTGCAATTTCATTTCCCCTTATCTGTTGAAAAGCAATCAACTTTAACTATTTAATTGTGTTTTACTTCCACTGTTGTTTCCACTGAAGTATTCTCCACACTTTTTTTGGGATATTCCGATATTTGTAACAAGGGTATTTATTAGCTTGATCGTTCTTGCAAAAGGTCAGTTGAAGAAAACTTTTTTTTTAAATTAAGCCTATCATCATATTCATTACTTTTTTATTCTTCTTCTCAATCGTTTCGCTCTTGACAATGTGGACGTGATCTTTATGTTAATGTTGGAGGGGGCAGATTTGGCGCTTTTCACGATGTTTTACCATCTCACCCTGCTCGAAGCCATTGTGCTGTTCTTATTAAGGGGACTGCCCATTGTAGTTTTTATTGAGTCAATCCACCAACATTTGGCGACGTCCAGCGCACTCTTGTACCTTCTACTCTTTCGTGTAAGATGAGGCGTTTTGTGGAACGTTTATCTGGTCGCGAAATGTATCCGAAGAAAGTCACCATCCGAGACTATACTATAGAAAACAGATGCCGCTTGATGTCGATTTCTTGAAGCATCAAAATGTTCGTACGAAACTCGGTCCTGGAAATTTTTTTTTACAGAATAACATAATATAACGTTTATCATATAGTTACTGTAAATATTAAAAAAGAAAAACGTATCTAGGATTACAATTGTAGCTTTGAACAGATAGTAAGTAAGCTGGGTGAACAAAAAAAAAAACAATGTCGATGAGTTTTTTACAATCACTATGGAATTAACTCAGACTTCAGACCAAGTATTTCTTCGCACGCTATCCAATTGTTTCAACAAAAACCTAGCAAGGTTAGTAAGAAAAAAATATTATTTAATGAGCTACAATAACGCTACCGAAAAAAAAAATGTTTTGCCCGCAGAATGCTTTCTTTGTTATTTCCCGTAACATTTTTACTTGTGAAACGTTTTCGTCACGACACTAGAGGTATAGTTGGCGAACATACCAGCGCCCCTCTGACTGCGGTTTACGAAAACGCAATATCGCATGAGCTAGAAGGGAGGTAAGTGGGCCCAGTGGATTTACAGCATTAAATTGCTTCGAACAGGGCTGTCAGAGACTCGCGTGACCATCGCTTTATTGTCGGTGTGGCTAAGTAACCGTTATGGGGCCAAACTAAGAATCAAGGAATTTATTATATTACGAAATTTATATTATTACGCTTTGGGTTTTAGCCTTGTTTGTTTTATCGCTTTAACAATAAAGGCGACCTGCTTTCCGAATATTTTGCTTTTTATGGACAGATTTATGAGCCAATTTTGAAAGGTGAGTTCTAATGTTTATTAAAATATCCTTTATAGCATGTTAAAGCGGTACGTGGCGCAATAGGAAAATCTAGACTACACTCTGAGCTCTGACCATCGCTGTATGTATGAAAACCACGGATTCATGTTCCTATATGCAACTTTACATACTTTTCCGTTACTAAAACCTACCGTGAAGTGCAAAAGAACAACTCCGCAAATATTCAAATCAATCAGTTAAATGTCACGCGAGTATTGTAGGTACTAACAAACAACAGATATAGGCACGATCAGATTTTTTATTAGGTTTTTACTGCCTTTACGAATACAAACCTCATACTATACCTCTAAACGTAGGAAGCGGTATTCGAGTTCTGTTGTATATTTTTTATCATTAATCACTTAGTTTTTTTTCCCCACCTATTCTAATAGCCTCAGGGAGGCTATTTCAGCTTCGCCTTGACGAATAGGTGAGCTCACGGGGCTCAAACCGGAAGTGTTGTTAGCACTGGCCCTAGCAAGAGTAGTGCTTCGCCTTTGCTTTCGCTTTATTCATTTAATGTAATAATAATAAAATCATATTCTCTCTTTCTCTTTCTCTCTCTCTCTCTCTCTCTCTCTCTCTCTTCTCTTCCTAGCTATTCATACCAACTGATATTGGGGTCAGCTTTCGTAATTTTCTCCTCAATTCCGCTTCGTCTTTGATATCCTCATCAGTAATATTGCATTGCCTCTTGTCATTTAGCACATCATCTTTTGACCTTGTCTTGGGTCTTCCTCAAAGTCTCTGACTGGGGAGGTCGAGCTGCAATGCCAGATTTCCGATGTAATCTGGAGGCCTCCTTTTTACGTGACCATACGATCTTAGGCTACTCTTCTATATCTTGTCAGCAATGTTACGTGAACCGCGGCTTCCACGCACATACTCGTGGATTTTGTCGAGCCCAGTCACGCCGAGCATCCGCAAACGCATCATTTCAGCAAATTGAATGGTATTCGCGTTCTTTTGGGTTGTTCTATGCATGTAATACCACATCATGGTCGGTGTTTGGCCCACTGAGTTTCTCGCCGGATCTTCGCGTTTTCGCTCCGGTGGTAGGTTTTTACGGCCAAACAACTGAAACGATTTTAACGTATTTTGGTATGTAAATAGTTTGAATCATTAGAATCAATGTAAGGTACTGTTCATCTCTCTGCCGATCACGGGACTCCCACCACTTCTTGTACAGTAAAATCTACTAATCTCGTTTTGCTCTAATAGTAATTATTCTGATTTGTGTGTATAGCAAAGATTGTGGTTTTGAATCCTGGTTGACTCAAACATAATAAAGATCAAATATCTGACATTAAAAATTTTCAGTAGTTTCAACACGAAAAAAATGTTGAATACAAAATTGGACTAAAATATTGTTGTATGATAAAATTAACGGCGATAACGCGCAGCAACCCTGTTCTTTATTTTAAGAGTCCAGCAGATTCTGATACTCTATGTTCACGACATCCCGATCCGAGTTTATCGCAGAGACTTTTATTAGTTATTGCGTCGGCCAACATGAACGCACCCTAAGACGTAGCTTTCATATTATGAAACTGAAACGCGAACGCTAAATATTTTAAATAATATTAATAGAAATATTAGAAAAAAGTATATTATACTAAGTATATTATAAAAAAGTATATTATACTTTTTTCTTGAAACTGATCTGTTTATTTTTATTTTGTATTGCTTAGATGGATGGACGAGCTCACAGCCCACCTGGTATTAAGTGGTTACTGGAGCCCATAGACATCTACAACGTAAATGCCCCACCCCCCTTGAGATATAAGTTCTAAGATCTCAGTATAGTTACAACGGCTGCCCCACCCTTCAAACCGAAACGGATTACTGCTTCACGGCAGAAATAGGTGGTGGTATCTACCCGCGCGGACTCACAAGAGGTCCTACTACCAGTAAGACATTCGAAACATAACAATTTGTAAAATTAACAACGTATGTACGAGATTAGACCCTAAAAGTGTTCTTAATCACAACGTGCTACATTAAAATTTAATTATGCTTCTCGTACGCGAAATAGGTATTTGTTCGAAACTTTCACTATTTGTTAGCTTGTAATGACTCAGGCGTCACATCAAAGCTACGTTCTCGTCTCTCAAGTCAGCAACGCACGTGCATCATCCTCGAATTCTCTAAGGATGCACAGTGGAGATACGAAGCAGTAGACAAAATGCACTTTAAAATTTTACGGAATTTACAAAAATTAAGTGGTTTTATTTAAAGAATAATTTATTAATATCCTTGAGTTTATTGAATAAAGTACGCTATTAAAATGTGCTTTGTGATAGATTGTGGCTTATGGTCATGGCCTACTTGATGTCTATATGAACGCCTACCATAAGGTAAACCGTATGCTTGTTTGTCTGTTTAAGATTTTTTTTTTTATCAATTAATGCTTTTGTATTATATAACGATTCGCAAGTCAGTCAGTTTTTTCAGCGATTCCCGAATAGTTGATAAATTACACGCATACAAATTAGTTTTCTTCTTTTAAATGTCTAAAAACGTTTTTTTTTTAAATGCCTTTGATGGTTGGACGAGCTCACAGCCCACCTGTTGTTAAGTGGTTACTGGAACACATAGACATCTATCAACGTAAATGCCGCCACCCATATTGAGATATGAGCTCTAAGGTATCAGTATAGTTACAACGGCTGCTCCACCCTTCAAACCGAAACGCACTACTGCTTCACGGCAGAAATAGGTGGTGGTATCTACCCGTGCGGACTCACAATAAGTCCTACCACCAGTCAAACGTCAACGTAAATCTAACTTACTTTTGAACACTGCACTGCGAATGAAACTGAAGGAATTCCCCACGGACATTACATGTTTGCCCTGAGATTGTGAACTTCCCTACCTGTTCCCCCCGGTTGTTTGTAAATGGGGATTAATGCTGGTACGCCGTTAATTTTATTTACACTGTACGCCATTGTTTTTGATCTATATATATATGTATGTGGAAAATCGCTGTTGGACGCTACGGCTTATGCAAATGTACACAATGAATCATTTTAATGATGCAAATAATTTAACATGCGTAATGTTGTATTTTGTACTTCATTATATATGGTGTCTTGTAATTTATATTACCTACGTTTACAGTTTATTAGAAAAAAATGAGATTGGTTAAAAATTCGTGATGGTAAAAAAAATTATAAAACAGACAACAATGATATACTAAAGAATTGGAACCACCTCCTATTTTAAAGTCGACTAAGAATTATCGTCCTTGGCTCATCGATCGTAGATCGTTTTTGCATCGTAAATGCTTACGAATACCCAACTCATTTTGTTCACTATAAAGATCTATGTCCTTATACAATACTAAACAATTTATAAGGCTTTCGAAACTTACCCGGGTATACGACAACAATGAATTACCGGACAGACTGTTATCACACTGTGATTCTCTGTCATTGAACTCGTAGGCGGAGAGATTGTTAGCCTTTTTGGCTCGGGCTAAAATGTAGTCTATCTTAACCAAGAAAAAACTTGTGTTAACACTTTGGCAACATGTTGATTTTTTTTATAGTCATTGATAGTGACGTAAAATTCGGTTGCTATAATATACCAACATAACAATACGGAAAAGATCAACGCATTGTATTTCGTTTGTATAAACTTAAAAACGTTCTTGGATTATTAAAAAATAATTACCTGGAACTGGTAATCAAGTGCTAATGAAAACGAGAGAATATAATGAATGACGCTCTTAGCAAAATATTATACCCTAGCACCTGCTCTGTTCTTTGAGGAGCCCACCTTAAATTCATTACGTTCAAATATTTACGTCTCGAGTGAGCGCAGCACTCCAAGTTTTCAAGAAACTCACTCAAGATATGTACCTAATTTGCCTTTCAAATACTTTGAAACACAGAAGTATTCTATGAAGCCGCTTTGACTGTGAAAATTCGCAAAGAGGCTAGTGTTACGTGCAAACTATCCAGCCAAGAAGGCAACTTGAGAAATTCCGTCCGCGTAATCGCCGAAACACACTTCCCCTGAGACCCGCCGACATTACCCTCCCTATCTCAACATTCTTACAGTTTAATGTATGCAAACGCATTTTGTTTCAAAGCCCAGCTCCCTCAAGAATGGTGTTACTCAAGAGCCCTCGAGCGATGTTCACCTCGCTGAGGCTCCAAGTTTTTCCCTGCCCGTGTGTCACAACATGCTCTTTGATCTTCACAAATGCGAATATAATGTCGGAACCAGTTAAGACCCGTTCCCTTTCCCTTTATCTGACTGTGCACTCGCAAGTTTTTTCGCGAAATTTTCACGTATATTCCTCTAAGGCCCTTTATGAAGAAAACAAAGTGAAAGTGTTTTGTCTTCCCATTCCGACCATTGAATACATTTGCTTGTGAAACGAAATATACAATTTTGGATTGACTGTTCCCTTTGTTGTTCGCTATGGCAATAATTTCGGACGGAATACAAAAGACTTTTCATGAAGTCTGAAAGAATTATTCATACCCGTAAAAGGGAATTTATTTCGATACGTCAGTTACCAAACGGCGCTCGTTATATCACGAGCATATTGAAGTCGAGTGAGGATTTAGAATGAGAACCATAAAACTGTGTTAATACTTAAAAATAGGACGTCCCCAATGATGAGGGATTATTGACGACAAAGTAAGTATCAACAGAATGCCATGTGGTGCTCCGAAATAGAATTTGAAGCCGTCACCGCGTCACACGTGGCGGCCCCAAAAAACAGATCGTTTCCTTTAAAAAAGTTAATTTGGCGTTTCTTGTTCGGGGGACAGTTACAAAACGTATCATTTTTTAGGAGATGCTTAAGAGTCACATGGTCTCGGTAATGAGTTGCTGGTGTGGAACGCGGGAAATGTGACTCCCGCTTTCCGATACACCTTTTTGTTTAACCTAACCCTTAATTAACAAAACTTCCTAATATTTTTTCGCCGTGAAACGTAGTATGTATAAAAACATGTCAACTCAAAAAAAAAAACCGTACAATAATAAATAGTAATTTAATAATCAATAGTCATTTTTTACTGGTGGTAGGACCTCTTGTGAGTCTGCGCGGGTAGGTACCACCACCCTGCCTATTTCTGCCGTGAAGCAGTAATGCATTTCGGTTTGAAGGGTGGGGCAGCCGTTGTCATTATACTTGAGACCTATAGAACTTATATCTCAAGGCGGGTGGCGCATTCACGTCGTAGATGTCTATGGGCTCCAGTAACCACTTAACACCAGGTGGGCTGTGAGCTCGTCCATCCTTCTAAGCAATAAAAAAAAAGTTATCATCTATGCCATTGCAACCGCTGGTGGGTCTTAGCCTGCTACGGTTTTCCAGTCCGATGTATTCCTTTTTTTATTTATTGCTTAGATGGGTAGACCAGCTCACAGCGCACCTGGTGTTAAGTGATTACTGGAGCCCATAGATATCTACAACGCAAATGCGCCTTGTTTTCCTTGTTGTCCTTCTTTTCTCTTTCCAACCTATCACTCCCAAACTCTTTGTGTTAGGCCTGCCTTTACTTCTATGGCCCTCTGGCCGGACTTCCAGGAGGCGTTTAGGTATGCCAGCCTCCTCCATTCGCAGCACTTGCCCGATCTAGCGTCTGACCTTTATAGACTTAATGACGTTCGGCTCAACGTATATTGGATACGGTTCATTGTTTAAGCGCGTTCGCCATCTTTCTTCTTCTATCACAGCACCGAAGACGCGACCGATTATTTTGTGTTCGCTGTCAAATAATAAGCGACAATAATAACGAATGAATAAAATAAATGAGGTTTTTTCAAAGGCCTTTGTGTGTTTCGGATTCTATGAATCACTTCAAAGGAATCCTTTTTAAAACACGAAACGTCAACCAGTAAAAATTCCTTTCCAACTAATCAGGGTTTGGTAATGCCTAAATTAACATAATCGACTTTGATCGCGTGTTCTAATGGTTTACGTATTTTAATTACTTAAATCATAATAAAATTACGACTTGAATATGAATTATTTTAATTTAGTAGGCATCGCACGATATCATATAGATTCTCAAAAATGGACACGGTCGTTTTGTTTAGAAAAATATTTATATTATAAAGTCTAATTTTCACTTCTAATACTTCAAAGAGACTATATTAATTTTTAAAGCTCCAAATTACTTAAACTATACGTCATTTATTACACAAAAGTTTTTATTCTGTTCTTAATTTCATCTAAAAGCTTTCTTAGTTCGCCTGATATTTATCATAGTCGTCTGTCCACCTATCAATGAGGCGTTTGGTATACGACTCCTTTATCCTGATCAATCGCTCTATTGTAGCCTGTAGTCTGTAATTTTCTCATATATATCCTTACCTTAATCTTCGAACCTAATCTAAGTAAAAGTGTAGTCCGTAACCCAGATACTGAGACAGGTACATCGCAACCACCCACGGTTGATACCACGATCCCATGATGTTTTTCAATCTTCTGTCTCTGGGTGGGAACAGTTATTCACGATGTGGTATACGACCCTCGATAACATTCGGTAGAAAACAATAGACACGATTCAAAGAGAAATATGTTCGTAATAAATATATAATGTTAAACGGGCATCAATCCAACAAACTTGTTGTTAGAAAGGGCCATCCTCATTCGTCTTCCGCGAACTTGATGGATGAGACGTCGCCACTTCCCTAATAAATGTAAACAAAACATTCACTTTTTTTTATGTCCCAGAAAACGTTATTAATGAATTCGTTGCTGATAAGTTTAATTGTTTCGGATGTCTTTAATGTCGATCATTGCGAAGATACGAACGTCGAAAGTTGTAAATAAAAAAGTATATTCAGTAAACAGAACACCTTTTTTTTTCATTCATTAATAATATCGTATTGTTTGCAAGTAAACAAAGAGCTGGAATTAGCATTTTTTAGTAAGTAGGTACTTAGTTAGAATTTTATTGTGAGACTTAATACTGTGCAAATTAGATTATAGTAGTATCTGCCACCATAGTTCGTTCTTTGTCATTATGATTCATCTTTTCTTAAACCAACCACAACAAAACAACAAGCTTATATATTATACTTGAGAACTTAGAACTACTATGGGCTCCAGTAACTACTTAACACCAGGTGGGCTTTGAGCTCATCCGTCCATCTAAGCAATAAAACAAATTAAAAAAAAAGTAACCAAAAAATGTGCTCAATGATCATTTGTCTCATTAATAAAAATATTCTTACTTATTTTTATTCTTTTGATCCTTTCAGATAACACGATCAAAATGTATCGAAGAATGTCAACCAATAGATATTCGAGGAAAGTTTCGCCTTATTTCAAACAGATACGACTTACATTTGAATGAATTCCTTAAACACGGGTCGATGAAGAATTTTAGTTACGTTATAGAGCAAATATTTTAACGAGGACAATATTTTTTTATTTCATTTAACCCTCATGTGTGAATGTCGTGGACTTCAGGTGAATTCTGGCGTGCTTTTTTAAATTGTATATCAAAACGGAAGTATTGTTAAAATTCTCATATAAGGATGGGTGCTTGTTTAAGGATAATAAGCGATTTAATTGCAGTCTATCATACTCAAACACAAATCAAGAATATACCTTTATTTTGATGCGTTATTTATTATTTGGATTACAAACAGGATCAAATCTATTCTAGAGCAAGAGCAAGCAAGAGGGGTCGTCGTACCCCCTGACGGGAGCACGGAACGGGCCTCGGGGCAAACCCCATTGCCTGGGCAGACGCTCCCTGCCACACAGGGCAGGGGTGATGTGGGTGCAGGACCAGAATAAAAAGGGGGGAGCTGCTGTTCGCAGCGTGAAAGGCTGCACTACATCGACAAAAATATATACTTATACATAATACGATGGGCTTGACTGGCTCCGGGAATGACGTCCGGCGGCAGGACCCTCCGGCGTCATGTTGTCCTCTGCTTTTTTTTTTCCTAATAACTATCTACAACTATCTACAACTAGACTAAAACTAACTACACTATATATACAAAAAGCATGGACAACAGTCAGCAACGACGAGGGCCCGCCACCGGCCCCATGCCGCGGCCCCACCTCTACAAACCAGAGGGGGGCCGCGGCACTAGTTAGGCGCTCACCCGCTCAGGGCTCCCCAGAAGGGAAAGTCCGTCGCGGGGAGGGTCCGAGTTTTCACACTTCCCCTCTATTCTAGACAAACTATAACTATTAAATATCTTCGATATCATAACCCAAGATGGCGCCTATTGGTGTAGTCATCGATTTCGACAACCAATCAATACCGTATAACCTAAAGTTTTTTTCCTATTTACAACTATAAAGTAAGTTCGTTTGAATCCATTTTCGATAAATGAGACAATCATTTCATTGTAAGTGATTCGGCACTCCGTTCAAATTCAAAGACAGTAAAAACATCTAATAAACCGCTATCGCTTAACACCAAGCCGTTACCATTATCAACCAAAAACTAGAACCTTTTCATGACTCATACATACACAACAATTTTAATCAGGCACTTAAGGCCGCAAAACTATACTAATTGAACAAAATTTCCTTTTAAGGATTTAATTAATGAATATCAGAAATCGAACCATTGAATAACTGATTGATTTTTATTGAAATGAATCATAATATATTATGTATTCACATTCACAAGTACTGATTTGGCTTGAATTTGTGATTTTACCTACAATAAAATATTCTCACGGGAGTAAATCCATGTGCCGAACTCGGATCCCGGAAAGGAGCATGGTGTGTTGTTACAGTCGGAAAAAGTAGTCACGTCCAAAACATTTCTACCACGCCATGAGATTAGAGTATACTTACCTTCGACGGTGTGAATGACCTGATTCCAGACGTTGAATCTTCACCGTTCCCCGATGGTCCTGATGAAATATGCGTTCTAGGTGACTTTTACCAAGTAAAAAATTGTTTTTTTTTACTGTGAATGGACGAGTTCGCGGCACACCTGGTGTTAAGAGGTGACCTGAGCTCATAGACATCAATAACGTCAATACTGCCACCCGCTTTAAATGATATGAGTTCTAAGTTTTCAGTACAACGACTGCCCCACTCTTCAAACCAAAACGCATTACTGCTTCACGGCAGAAATAGGCAGGGTGGTGTTACCTACCCGTGCGGCCTCACAAAACGTCCTACCACCAGTATTTAAGCAAATAACATTTTTGGTGGGTTTGATTTTTATTACACGATGTTTATTCCTGCATGGACATTTCTTAAGTGAGTAAATCATAATCATCACGGACCAGCCCCACTGGAGATCACTCGGAGAGGCCTATATTCAGCAGTGGATAGTGGACAGGCTGAGATGATGATGATGATGATGAAATCATAAGAAAAAATTGTACCTGCCTGCGGGATTTGAACACTGACACAGCTGCATTGCTAGATATTATGAAATACGCCGGGCGTTATCCCGAAGGGCAAGACGACTAAATCCGAAAATGACTTAATCATAAAAAACTACAGATATATATATTATTATGTTTGATCGTTTAGGTCTCTCTTAAAGATTAATTTTAATAAAAACATAAGAAACAAAAAGCAATATTCACGCATTCAAACAAAAACTAAGTAAATTATTGTTCATATCTAAATTCTTGTTTACTTTTCCATTTCTTCACCAAGGTCTGTACTAAAATGTAATAAAATAAACGTGATAATACGAAACGAGTCTGTCCGTCTTATAAAGAAAATGTAGTGCTTAAGATACTCTGTAGGGCATTCTCGGTCTTATTTCGCTCGGGTTAGAGACTGAAATTATGAGGATGCTTCGTATCTTGAACAAAATTTGCATATCATAAATGTAATATTTAGCTCCCAACTTGCTAATTAGATGTCTTTGGTACGGTCTGAATAAAAAAATATGTTTTTCCTGTTACGGACAATCATAGTGGTCCATCTGGCGTTTCATGGACAGCAGAGTTCTTACTATCTAGAACTACCGCGTTCATTCACAGTAAGTAGTGAGATATGAATTCAACCATCTACTTTCCGACTCTGGAATGAACTTCCCAGAGCTCTTTGACCGTCACCACATGACCTTTGTGGTAGAGGTTGGGTAGAGAAAGAGGAAGTTCAGCTTTAATTATTTATTGTCATGAGGAAATCGAGGGACTTTCGGTACCGTAGCCGGTAAATATGTCGAAGATTTACCGATTAATACTTTCTTTCGTCATATTTCGGTTGAGTTTTATATGAGACAAAAGACTAAGGCTTAGGCCTAGGCTAAGATTACTTTTTTCCCCATCTCTACCCGACATTCTGGGAGCCGGATAGATTGGCTATCCAAAACCACCCTAAATCGTCACTGGGTCAGAAAACAGCGTAGGTCAGGTAGTGAGGTCTTCCGTTACCAGATTCCCGTTTTGTAAGACGAGTTTAGTGATGCTCATATGAAGCTGACATGCTAGTTGAGTCAGCTCTGATTCGGTACTTTATGAATCTGAGAAATTCAGATCGCGATTCACCCAGTTATAACATTAATATCTTTATCTTATAGACATAATATAAGAGAATATAATATAAAAATATAAACGAAAGAATAGGAGTTGAGCTATGTGATGGATAGTAGCCAAAGTTGTCTACTTTTAGCTTCTTTTCTCGAATGTGTACAAAAAAAATGTGTGGTGTCGTGGGACACCCACTGGATAGGAACGAAGCACCTTATTAAAAAAATATTAATTTTAAGTTCTATTCGAGGTATAAAGAAAATAATTATTCGGGTATACATTTTTTATTATGATTATTTATTGATAAAAATAAAATAAAAACTACTTTACAAAGTTATCAACTTTATTTTATTCACAATGATTTATAAAAAATATTTTTTGTACGTCATTACAAAGTTAAGTCGTACACTGTGTACATTACTAATAAAAATCTTACGTTACAGACGTTTTTTCCCGGTTAGGGTACCCCTCCGCATCGTCCCATAAGGAACTTCGTTCCAAAAAAACAAATATTTATTATATTAGTATTTCGTTTTTTGCTCACCGTACATTATCAAAGGAAGATCCCTCCTTGTCTCCCGTTTAATTAGTTGCCAGTTGTTATTATTGTTACGGTGAATGTGTCCATAAAAATTACACGTCTTATCATTCAGAGAAATTATTTCATTGTTATTTATTTTACTTGTAAGTGTTCTTACGTAACGAAATAGAAATATGTGTTTAGAGGAAAGTAGTTGTTGTGTTCAACCAGGTCAATCGTATTTTTTTAAACAAGAGCTCATGATAAAACTGTGCTCATAGACATTACAACAGATACGCATCCTTCAGAGCAATTTGGAATGCATGCCTTCATTGCGTCAGTAAGTACTTACATAAATTTGCTAATTTTATGAGTTTCATTTTTATTAGTAGATTTAATACTTTTACCGTGCAAGTCATTTGTGAGGCGTCAAAGAAAGCTTGACTATTGTCCATTTGTACAAATACACCACATTACTTATACTTTTGACCACGGAATCTATTAATCTGGAGAGAGAGTAATTCATACACCTACTTACTATAACTATATATGCTATAACTTCTTGTACCACGAAAGTTAGAAAAACAAAAGCAGCAAGTCACCGCTTGGCTTCTTCCTGCGCTTTCCACAGCACTCTTGTAAAGTTCGCTAGAATTCGTTGGAGGCAGGCTTAAGTTAGCAAATGAGCAATATTCCCTGTCACCGTCCTCGCCGAACCCGTCGCTTGCGACGAAGGGCTCCACGAGTGAATTCTCAGTGGGTCGCGTATCCGATCTGGTGGTAGATTCTACGAAGCACTGCTCTTGCTAGGGCTAGTGTTAGCAACACTCCCGGTTAGAGTCTCGTGAGCTCACCTACACGTCAAGGAGAAACTTAAATAGCCTCTCAAGGCTATCAAGATAGGTAGAAAAAAAAGCAATATTCTCCGCCACTTTCAAGTAGTAAATTATCTCTTCTTCATCTTCGAGAATATTTATGAAAAACTGGCCTTAATTAAAGTTGCCGAGTTTAAAACGTCCTCCCCCAGTCCCGTCAAGCATTATAATCTTATTCACAAGAGAAACGGAATTAACCTAATTAATTTCTACCATCACATCTCCTTCATTAATATCCATAGCTTCATAGCGCTAACGTCGTGTAAACCTCTAGAGGCGTAACTTGCACTAATCCTCATTGTGGCTACTTCAAACTAACTATTAATCAAGACTATGAGATTCAAGGATCGTTAATATTAGGAGATGTGGCATTTCGAAAATATTTTTGTTAGTCGTAGATCAAAATACTAGGCATGATTATTTAGTTTAGTAAAAATATGTAGGTACATAGTAGTACTGTAAAAATATCTATCTTTCAGCCCACAGACGTCCACTAGGTACTGGATATAAGCCTCCGCCAAGTTTCGCCACAACTGTCGGTACTGTGCTGCCTACGTCCCACGGATCCCCGCGAGCCCAATAGTTGGTCGGTCCGCCCTGTGGGACGTCTACCCATGCTTCCAGTACGCATTCGCCATTCGAGAACCTTTAGTAAAAATACATAGGTACTATGTTATGGAAAAAGGTAGAGACGGAACGTGAACGCATAGCTCGCGATAACGGTAAAATTGCTCGGTAGACCGACGGTCTGAATATTGTTGTTCCGAAATTGAAAATGTTGTTAGCTTGATTCAGGCATCTGTTCTACGATTGCTACCGCCATCACGCCACCGCATTGTATGTTTGAGTTAATATAAATAATTTGTTATGTCGTATATGTGTATTTCGATAAGCAAAGTTGTTACCCGAAGAGGGTCGCGCCACGATGAGGCATAAGGTCCTTTGTGGTCATCTCTAATGCTGTTTACAGTCTCCTTAGTCTCGCTCGGTACTGCAATTAGCAAAACGATCAAAAGACAACGGCGGCTGAGGGGGCAAATGAAAACCACATTGATAAATATATCAAAATAAAAACTTGCACGTCTTCAAGGTTCAAGCTGCGTGATAGTATTCACGTTGTGACGTCTTCATTGAATTATTGATTAGCCTAAGTCATCTGGTGGTAGGGCATTATCAGAGCCAAGGTGCCACTAGGTACCACTACCCTTTCTGCCGTGAAACAGAAAGTGTTTCGATTTGAAGGGCGGGGAAGCCGTTGTACTAAAGAATTGAGACTTAGAATTAATGTCTCAAAATGAACACCGGCATTTATGTTGTTGACGCCTATGGACTGCGTTAGCCAAATAAACACTAGGTGAGAAGTGTGGACTAACGCCTATCTAGTCATAAAAGAAGAATCTAATGTTAAATGATTAGGTACTGACGACCATAAGGACCATTCGTTTATTTCCTTCTACCGGTCCCTAAGTTTGTCACCGGATCTTCTCAGTGGGTCGCGTTTCCGATCCGGTGGTAGATTCTGCGGAGCACTGCTCTTGCTAGGGCCAGTGTTAGCAACACTCCCGGTTTGAGCCCCGTGAGCTCACCCACACATCAAGGAGAAGCCGAAATAGCCTCTCAAGGCTATCAGCACAGGAAAAAAAAAGAAAAAGAAATGCTTCTACATAAAATACAGCGTAAAGACTATCCCTTAATATAAGATATAAAGTCGTTTTTCGTTTGTCACAGTGTGTTGATACTAGAATATTTACAGTATGCACCATCAATTACTTGGTGAAGAATCTAAGCCTTGTCTACGGTTGTCCCAAGTCCGAGATATAATTAAAATTAGACGTAAAATTAAGTTTTTTATTTTGTGTACAGCGACATCTATACAATCATAAAAGAACTACGTGCTGAAGTGCACACAAACCTGGTTGCTTTATAAATAACGTTACCTAATTTGTACGCCATCTATTGTATTTTACATGAACCTTTGGCATTAAATTCTTTGTTTAATAGTTAGATAAATGGACAAAGAGCAGTTTGTTTTTGTGAACTTATAGAGATGGAGCTGAGCTAAAGATAAAGATGTTTTGAAAACAATTCTGTTTGAAAACAAATTAAAGTACTCAAAATATGTACTTGAATTATTTATTAAAATTTAATAATATTTGTCGACCTTGATTTTTATCAACAAAGACGATGTACCTAGTAGTTCATAATATTAAGTTTAAGTAAATAAATAAAAAAGCGGCTTTATGAGCAGGAAAGGTCAATAAATATTATTTAATCTCGAAGGTCAATAAAAATAAAATAAGAAATCAATGGCTTAATTTTTTTTTTCTGAATTTGAAAATGGCTGTAAAATCTAACATTATTCATTAACACAGTTCTTGCAGACAAGTCGTAGTTCCCGCACCCATACAAAGATGGCACTATTTACAATAAAATTAAGCCAGATCCTTCAAAATATAAAATAAATAAAAAAAACATTATTTTTATACTTGAAAGAGAATATAATAATATGTATAAATATTGAGTATGTTCTATTTTTTTATTGCAATAAAAAATGGAAAATTTCATTCGAAGATTTTTATTTTACCTTTTTTTCTACCTAATCTGACATGAGGGGCTATGTCAGCGTAGCCCTAACAAGTGAGCTCACGGGGCTCAAGCCTGACGATGTTGCTAACACTAACCCTACCAGGAACAGTGGTTAACAGAATCTACCACTGAATCGGAAACGCGACCCACTGAGAGGATCCGACGCGAAATTCAATGAGCTGTGTCTGTGGGTTAATTTACTCGACGAGCCCTTCGTCGCAAGCGACGGGTTCGACGACAACAATGACCGGTGCTTGAGTTTTTAACATTAAATACGTCACGCAACAATAATTAAAAGCTTATAATGTAATGTCAACAAATTTCAACTACCATTGATTAACAATGTTAACTATTTTCTACATTAACAATGTAAATTAAATCGAACTACATATTAATCAGTGGACTGCGGCGCGTCGAATCCTTCCGCAGCCAATTAAAAAAAAAACCGTGGCCAGTGCTGCTTATGTTTTAGTTCGATGTCCTACCTCTTAAATATTATCTATGGTCCTACCCCAGGGCTGCTAATCAGTGTGCTTAGTGCGAGTTTGTTAACGTTCTCGATTTCGTTAAAGTTAACTTTTTGTATGCAGTTGGAACAGCGCCCCTAGCGGCAAACTTACGAAAACGTTCCAACTCCATACAAATTTGAGTTAACTTTTACGCTATCGAGAAGTTTAAAGAAACTCGCAGTAAGCACACTGTACCGATATGGCTTTTACTAGAAAAAGTTAACTCAAATTTGTATGCAGTGGAAACAGCGCCCCTAGCGGCAAACGTACGAAAACGTTCTAACTCCATACAAATTTGAGTTAACTTTTACGCTATCGAGAACGTTAAAAAAACTCGCACTAAGCACACTGTAGCAATGGCTTTTACTAGACAATAGTTAACATTGTTATTCAATAGTGGTTAAAACATTTAATATTGACATAGCAATGTCTTGATGTGACGGATTTGAAGTTTAAAATAAAATCAAAATGTCTAGTAACGAAATTGTAAAATTAAAAAATTAATAGCAATAAAAAAAAAAGAGTTGATATGTTTGTAGCAGTTGGTTGTACTACTAATTCAACAATAAAGTTAATTTATATTATCTTATATCTATTACCTATTTAATTTATCTGTTTGTAATGTAGACAAGTAAAATACTCATATAGGGCTTAACAGTGTTCATTAATCGAGCACACCGTGACAGATCAGCTTTCGGCGGGATATTGTTTGTGTACTAACCGATCGTGTGTCTACATTCTACAACATAGCGTTTCGACCCTATCAGGGTTGGCAGTTAACGCTTCCCTAAAACGTTGACGGTAATTCGTTACGCACACCCAGGGCAGCATTTAAATTATATTGATAAATTTAATAAATTTAATACATTGTAACTATACTTGAGACCTTAGAACTTATATCTCAAGTAGGGTGGCGCATTTACGTTATAGATGTCTATGGGCTCCAATTCCTACTAAACACCAGGTGGGCTGTGAGCTCGTCCATCCATCTGAGCAATAAAAAAATATATTCGGAATTAAGAATTTTAAACGCGCTTGAAATAAATGATACCGGTAAAAGAGTTAAGCAATTGTCATTAAAATTTTGATACTCCCGAAATCGCACGGGTTCGCACCGCCCGCACGGATAGGTACCATCGCCCTACCTATTTCTGCCGTGTAACAGTAATGCGTTTCGGTTTGAAGGGTGGGGTAACCGTTGTAACTATACTGAGACCTTAGAACTTATATCTTAAGGTGGGTGGCGCATTTGCGTCGTAGATGTCTATGGGCTCCAGTAACCACTTAACACAAGGTGGGCTATGGGCTCGTCCACCGTTCCAAGCAATAAAAAAATAAGAAATCATTGAATTGGAAATCATTTCATTAAAATTGGTCTACAAGAATATTATTAGGAAAGCATATTGTTTTAGTGTCTATTAGTTAAGTAATAACTTTAATTATTATTTTATTTCTTTTTATTATTTTTGACGTTTCTTCGCTATTAGCCTAAGGGCCTGTCCGCACACCGATATTTCACCGCGAGGCTTTTATTCGCGCGTATTAAATTCCGCGATCGGAATTACACCTAGTACGCACTGCGAATAAAACTTCGTACTATTTTCGTCAGTTTAATTCAGTTCTAGGCTGAGACGCACGTATGAAATGGACAACCGAAGAAAATTTTTAATTTATCTAATGCTAAGGCGGCGTAACAGACGTATCAAAAGATGTCATGAGCATTGGATTCACCCACTTACGGCATTGAGACCCATGAAAGGATTTTTCTACATAAAATATCAAGAGTTGCGAAAATACAGCAAAAATTTTGTTGCTCAACAATCTTATCATTTTCTTGCACGGCCGCCGATCGGGCGGGAGAAGAAGCGCGCGCGTCTTTTCCATAGCGACGTTGCACGACTGAGCGAAACGCGCGAATTTTATTCCACAGTGCGAACATAGCCATACTTACTTTATACGGTACAAAATATTCGCGCGGCAATAAATCGCACCGCTTCGCGTTCAATTTGCATCAAGTCACAGATTTTTTTCTCGCGCGATTTTTTTACCGCCAGTGCGGATACTCCTATAATATTAAATGTGTTACAGAATTACGAGAAAAAAATCACGCGGAAATATCGCTGTGCGGACAAGGCCTTAGCTACGCCCGGACGGGTAGGTGTGCTCACGGGCTCAACCTGAGGTAATTTGCTAACACTAGTCCTAGCAAGAGCAGTGCCTTACAGAATCTACCACCGGATCGGAATCGCGACCCACTGAGAAGATCCGACGAGAAACTCAGTGTTTTGCTTTTACTATACGAAAAGCATCGACCCGCAACACGTAAACACTGGAGACAATACCATATCGGATATCTGGGTAGACTGGAACATAATGGGTGAGTCGTTAAAATATCACACACGAGTCCGCTTCTTATTCTGATAATATTGAGAAGGTCATCTGATGACATTCAGCTTAACTAAACGATAAATCTTTTTCACATTAATAAACTCAATGACTGGTCATACGAGTACCTTATATGTTATAGAGACCAACGCGTGATTTATATCAGTTATCAAATGGCCAGTCTCGGAAAAAAAACGTTGAATCAATACCAATTACATAGTAAGTGGACGACATATTATTATGAGACCGTCAGCGCAAAAGTGGCTTAACCCACAATTTTTCATAATCATGTTTATAATTATGTATATTGCAATTTATTTAAAATATATTAAATTTTGATGCAAAACCGGCCTATCCACAGTTTTACCCATAGATAACAGATGGCTTTGTAAACATTATTTTTGAGCGTATTGTTTTTTTGCGTACTCAAATTCAAATTCATGAAAACTTTCAATGCTCCGTAACAACTATGGTAAGCTTGGGCCACTTTTGCGCTGACGGCCTCATAATACGTATTTGATCTTCAAGATACAAAAATTTGATATCAAACATTAAATGCTATCTTACCTTCCAAACTTGCTTTTCCGTACTATTAAATAAAGAACACTAGGCAACAAATCGCCTGATACGCTACCTAACTACATCTATAAAGAATAAAGCCCGCAATACAAATTGATTGATTTACTTGAGTCTATTTGTTTTTACCTACGATTCTAATGACACGGCTTACTTCTTTTTTTCTTTTTTGCATGGCAATGAGCTTCTTGCGATGCCATTGTTACCAGTATCGAATTTACAAAAATCTTCAATTTTTTTATTTTTTTTATTTAATAGATTTTGCACACACACAGCTGTTAGAAAAAACACGACAATAAGGATACAGAGTACAAGGGCACTACTTATTACATGTTGAAATCTCTTCCAGTAGGCCCACAAAAGGAAAGAAGAATTAGGAACACAAACCTAGTGCATACAGTAAACATTACATATAATAATACATATATACATATTACAAGATTCAAAACAATATATATACATACAAATACATACACACACATATACATATATATACATACACAAATATACTTACTTTATATTATAATACATTATACAAATATATATACTTTTATTTAAGATGGTAAAGATAAATAGTGTTCTTTAACAGATTTCTTGAACGCTGCTATGGTTTTTTTGCACGCTCGTATGCTTCAATTATTCATTATGTATGATATATATGTATTAATTATATATTATGTTTGACTTTATAATAAAAAAAAACATTTAGCTATATGTACTTCGCCTTTACCAGTCCAAATGGAAAAAACAAATAGATGACAACTAAACTGATTTAAAATATTCGAAGCCTCCCTAAATACGTGCCAGCATTGTCTGGCATTCTGTCTGCAACCCTTTGTAATCTTATCACATTAGTTATAGGGTAAAAGCCGTTGTATAGCCCAAGAGCAGGGGATGTGTTACCACTTGGCGTGCGTGTGGGGCTGTTTCGAGCTATGCCACGTTTTGTCAACAGCATCTGATCGGGTTAGTAGGAATTTTCGTGGAGATGTGCATTTTTTTTTGGAACGAAGCTCCTTATGGGACGATGCGCAGGGGGTACCCTAACCGGGAAAAAACGTCCGTAACGTAAGATTTTTATTAGTAATGCACACATTGTACGACTTAACTTTGTAAAAACGTACAAAAAATTACATTTTTTTTATTATATATTTTTTATAAATCATTGTGAACAAAATAAAGTTGATAACTTTGTAAAGTAGTTTATTTTTTAAACCATTTTTTTCTATTGCCTTTGTAGGCAGACGAGCATATGGCCCACCTGATGGTGAGTGGTTACCGTCGCCCATGGACTTCAGCAATGCCAGGGGCAGAGCCAAGTCGCTGCCTACCAAAATTATAATAAAAAGGTATACCCGAATAATTATTTTCTTTATACCTCCAACAGAACTTAAAATTAATATTTTTATAATAAGAAACTTCGTTCCTATCCGGTGTCCCACGACACCACATATCTTGCTTATTGCTTAGGTGGGTGGACGAGCTCACAGCCCACCTGATGTTAAGTGGAGCCCATAGACATCTACAACGTAAATGCGACACCCACCTTGAGATATAAGTTGTAAGATCTCAAGTAGGTATAGTTACAACGGCTGCCCCACCCTTCAAACCGAAACGCTTTACTGCTTCACGGCAGAAATAGGCAGGGTGGTGGTACTTACCCGCGTGGACTCACAAGAGCTCCTAACACCAGTAATTTTATTAATCAACTAGCGACCCGCCCTCGCTTCGCTTCGGAAACATTAAAACACACATGAAATCAAAACAAAAAAAAATTAAAAAATTAAAGTAGCCTATGTTCATCAGGGACAATGTCGGCTTCTAATGGAAAAAGGAATTTTTAAATCGGTCCAGTAGTTTCGGAGCCTATTCGAAACAAACAAACAAACAAATCTTTCCTCTTTATAATATTAGTATAGAAGTATAGATATAGATTTCAGCAAGCTTAGTGAGCTGCTAAAGAATATTCAAAACATAACCTCATTAATATTCACAATTATACTGTCTCTCACTGAATTTATTTCAAACATTTCAAATCCCAAATTCAAATAAATACAATAATAATATTAAAGGAACATTAAATAACAAATAAGATTAATTTTATATTTAAGATAATAATAATTATGTAGAATTTTGTTATATTATTACCTACATATTGATTCGTAACAAAATAAATTTCTGATGTTTGATAAACGTCAAAGCAAAAACTTGGTATAAATGATTTTAAAAACCTATATAAAAAAATTACCAACTGAAGTGCATTACAGATAGTACACGCTTCTCAGAGACCATTAATACAAAGCCACCTTTTCATCTATATCAATAATAAAGAAAGAATCAAACCAACGTAAGCCTCGGGCTAGACACGTGGCGCCGACAATTCTCAGTGGCTTGCCTCCATTATTTACACTCGAGAAAATAATCAAAAAGTGAAATATTATTTTTCCTCGGCTAGTTCCCTCGCGTGATATCCGATAGATAACGCTAATATTTTACCGAAACGAACGAAGCCGCGCAAATGAGTGACGTGAACGATTGATGGGCCACCGCTTGTTATTTGAAAAAGCGCGGGTCCATTTCCTCCATTCCACCGAAGTTATATATCATTGGAAACGTCAACAGAGAAGAAAATTAAAGTCAATAAGAGGCCGTAATAAGCCGGCTGCTATGGAACGCGTTTATCCGGAGTGGAGGGGTGGAAAGAATTGGCCAATTTGTCAACTGACTAAACTGGTGCTAAGTGCCGTTTCATTGTTTCCTACCTTCGTTTTTTTTTTTTTAATATTCCTCCGTCACTTTTCAATAAGAGCTTCGCCTTGATATAACTGGTGTTTAAATTCGGGTTAATCTGTTATTCAACGCGAACATTTTTGTCCGTCAGAACGGAGATACCTTAAAGGGGCTTGCTTCTGACGTTTTAGAAATATACGTGAATGAATTTTCAAGCAAAATTTATCTCGTTATACGAAGTATACGAAATGGGCATTTCAATGTTATTTCGTTGATTTTTTATTACGAATATATAGTTCATACTCTAATATATTTGATTCGGAACATTGGAAATGTAAAAAAGAATAATAAAAAACTTAATCGATGTCGCGAAGTCTCAGAACCAATGGTTAATGAAAAATCTTATTTAGACAATTCGGATTTAGCAAATTAGATAACCTTTTTAAGTTACTTAGAATTAATTAGAGTAAAATAAAATAAATTCCGTCGTTGGAAATCGTGAATTATATTTATCACAAAAAGCTGTAAACAAACTTCTGTACCAGAGTCCGGAATACAGTGAATGTGCATAAAATTGCTTAAACATCTATTATTTATAGACATCAGATACTCCTATCTTAACACCACAAACTGCGAAAGCTATTATGGAGCATTCGACTTTTTAAAACAAAAACCGGCAAGCTGTCAAACAATAATTCCTAGGCAAATGTCACTTCTGTAGTATATGTATATACCTAATCTACCTGTCATGACATTAGTGAGTTTTACGTAGAACCAAGGAAGGTTGTGAGCACGTTCACCTATCAACGCAACAAAAAAGTCTTGTCTAATTTCTATATTATCATGGCCTATAATACAACAGAATGCGATTTACTAGCGGCTACATGCATATAGCGACATGGCTCTGCTCCTGGCATTACTGAAGTCCATGGGCGACGGAAACCACTAACCATCAGGTGGGCCGTATGGTTGTCTGCCTACAATGGCAATAAAAAAAATTGTAAATATTTACTGATTGTATTTGCAAATATGTACCTATATCAATAAAATTGTGTCATGAACTGTCCCTGCCATAAAAACTTTACTGTATTCAAGTTGTTACAGGTAAATAAATACTTGATTTAAATTACTTACTACGAGTTAAATCCATATTTTGTAATAAAAAACAATAAATAAAATTTAACGGCGCGTGACATTTTTAAATAACGAGCCAGTTAACGTTGAGAGTTATAATTTATTTTCTTAATTTTGCAATGGTTGGTAAATTATTTTATGATTTTTATAACGATTAATCGTTTTGTATTCGACTAAATTGTAATTTTAATTAAAAGAGCGGGTAAAAGAGAATGGCATTGCGTTTTTAATAGCGGGCCTACGTCAAGTCATTCTCTCTTGTTGACAGCGATCGCAAGTGGTGGTCATTGACAAAACTATCGGGTACCTAACGCCAATTGTTATTGTAATCCCTTACTGTTTAGGTAATTTGACCAAGTGTATAATTAAAATAGTGAAAAATCAACGCTACAGTCTACATATTTCAACGTTTCCTGAAAGGTTTACTGATGGTATGACCTCTTGTGGGTCCACACGGGTAGGTACCACCACTCCATCTATTTCTGCCGTGAAGCAGTAATGCGTTTCGGTTTGAAGGGTGGGACAGCCGTTGTAACTATACTGAGACCTTAGAACTTATATCTCAAAGTGGGTGACGCATTTACGTTGTAGATGTCTATGGGCTCCAGTAACCACTTAACACCAGGTGGGCTGTGAGCTCGTCCACCCATCTAAGCAAAAAATAAAAAATACACGCCTGCAATGGATACCTGTGCCTCGCACAGCCCCGATAAATACAGCAATGCCTGTTGATACTGTTACGTAAAGTAATATTTTTAATAGAACGAAGAAGGATTCTGATAACTTAGTAGTGTCAATAATGTCGAGTGTATTCAGAATCGAAGCCCCGTGCTTGCAATAAAGTGCCGCGAGACGTTTTATGTTCCGGTCGTAGTATTTTCGTACGTTTTTATCTGTTATTGCATCCTAGGGCGGAATTATGGTCTACCCGTGACTGATGTGTACACAGAAATATTATCGCACGTGCGATAAATGTTATTGTATTTTTTTATTAATATAGAATTGGACGTGTAGATAAAAAAGTTATGTCCTAAGAAAAAGTTATTTTTTGAAGATTGCTATTTAAACAAAACGAGATTTCTACGGCACATGTCAAGATTGTTGTATTATGGATTGCGATATCTACATTCACTAGGTGGATAATTGCCTCACCTCAGCAAGTTAAAGGATTATTCTTATTTCTTTATTTTTTATTGTCTGAAATGAAATGGTTGCCCATAGATGACATAGTCTGAATGCCACTACAATTGTTCAGTTTCAATTGTATGAATACATTTTTCTCTTGAAAACTTTGGTACCTGCTTGTGATATTCGAAAACCGGCATAGTCGAATCATTTTGATACGTGTATATCGAGCGAATGACGCTTTAAGCTGCGGCGAAGATTTCTAAGCTGACTCGTTTGAAAGTTTGATCGATATCGCTGGTGACTTCGACGTTGTGGTTCGGATAACATAAATGGTAATTTATTTTACGTTTTTTATGCTTACGACCCGAAAAAAAGCATGTATCTAGATAATTTGCAATAGCCTGTATTAAAATTTCCCCAATGGTTTATACAAATTCTTTTAATAGTTCCCTGCTTACCCCGTTTTAGGATCCAAACGCATTTAATGTTTTCAAGTGAAAAATTGAACATTACCTTGAAATGTAATCAAGATAAAAGATATTCAATTCAGATGAGTTGTGAATAGAAAACTCGTAATTTAAATTTGAAAAGACATTGAAATTTCACGAATATGCTTAGGGTGCGATTGGAAACGGAAAGTGTGGGCCGAATGCTTTAACTAAATTAATCTGTGGGGAGTTAGTACATTGTCAGGGACCATTTTGTTTGGGAACTATAAATACATACAAATGGCCACGTTTTTAATAAAGGAGGGTAAGCCGAATATTAAGCTAATATCAGGGAGTGCAAACCTATGTTGCCCTCACAGTGTGTAGTCCATGCAGAAGTTTTTTTACGCTGTGAAATTTCGACAAGAGGCTGGGTGCACTATTGACAGTCTATTAAATATATTAAAATACATTAAATTAATCAACGCTTCTCAAAATTTTAAATACACGTTTACGATCGAAGTAAAGTTTGCAATAATCAAATTTCACATCACTTTTCGATTTAATAATGTAAAAATCGGTATCTATATAAATCATTAAGTTTTAGATAAATTTTTTTCTTTCAATATTGCAGTTTGACTAAGAGAACTTTTTTCGATTCATTATCGATAATAACTAATTATATAAATATTTTCGTGTTTCGTGGACAGAAATTTGTACTACCTATATTTTAATAAAAGTACTATCCACGATATTCCAATCTTCGTGAACAAACCCGAAAATGCACCGAGCACCCTATTATACGGTTAATATTAAAATATTGCATTGAACCCGTGCATTTTTTTATGCGCGCGTACTGAGCCAAAACATTGGTTTTCCTTACCCTAAATATACACCCCCACAAAAGTAAGTATTTGTACTCACAGTTTTTTTCTGCCGTGGGGTGAACGCTCATATTACTGAGATAGTGTCTTTGTGTCTCATAAAATGTTATAAGACGTAAATGCTTCATCGCTGCGTTTTTAAGAGCGCAGGCTTTTAAGATGGTCGACGTAAAAAAAGAACTTGTTTTGCGTATGACAAGAAAAAGAATCGCATTTCGTTTTATAGCTATATGAAGTTTTAGGAGGAAATTTGGGTAAATTCATACAAATTATGCGGAATACGCTTTGTACTCCGATAGAGAATTATCTTTTTTCAGTCAAAATAGTTATGTTTGATATTTCCTGACAACTAAGTCAGTAGTTCCACTTATCTCTTAGTGTTCGCTACTAAAGTAAATATAAGATCGAAATCTGTGGAGCTTCAACTTACGAAATGATTTTAAGTCAATGAATATAAATTTGTCTACCACATAAGCACTTCATCAACCTGGGACACACTTTTTAATGCTTACCGATATATCGGGGAATTATACAATAACAAAAGCATCAATAAGATCTCAGATAAATGGTATTCCCAATATTATGACATTCTATAAACTATACAGGCTTCGTAAGACAAGTATAAAATATATGTTTTTTTGTTTTTTATTGCTTAGATGTGTGGACGAGCTCAGGGCCCACCTGGTATTACTCGTAAGTGGTTACCGGAGCCCATAGACACCTACGACGTAAATGCCGCCACCCACCTCGAGACATAAGTTCTTAGGTCTTAGTTTTTACAGTACAACGGCTGCCTTGCCCTTCAAGCCGTAACGCATTAGTGCTTCACGGCAGAAATAGGCAGGGTGGTGGTACCTACCCGTGCGGACTCACAAGATGTCCTACCACCAGTAAATTAGATAGATTTAGTATATGGACTAATAGTAGTAGATAGATTAAACTGAATCTAATACTTCTTAAAGGAAAAGTCAAAGAAGAATACCGAAGTAAAAGAACAACAGAACCACGTCAAATGACACCCCACTATTTTACAGAATTTTACTGCAGCAATACCTTGGGTATTAAAAGTAAAGATTAAAGGTTTTTATTTGTTTATTCTCGGTCTAGTTGCAACTAACCCTAAGAACGTTATAGCTGCAATTCCCTCCATTAGTTGATTGTCGTTCTTTACGGCTCTGAGCGAAATAATTTTAATAGTCCGTGATTAAATGTTCGCTCTACCGTGTTTTTGTTTTGGGGTGTCGCTTTGAATGTATTTCTTTATTGAGTCAGTGACATAGCTACGTATAACTGTGAAGTAATTAAAACAAAAAATAATAATTACAAATTTAACGAGTCAAATTTAATGAAAAATAAACTTATTCATATACTTATTAAAATTATTTGAGTCTTCGTTTTAATTTTTGTTCTGCTAAAAACGTAGATTTGACAAAATATCACCTAGGTTGAAATGGTGCCAATGAAATCTGAGGTATTTCCCTCAAAAGAGATATAAGGCACGATTGTATGAGACATTATTCATATTGGAGGGCGTCATTCTATAGATATTGTCGAAAGGGCACTAAGATTGCCAACTGCAATACATTGTTTCCCCTACTCCTTGTTGTGACGTGATAGAATGGCTCTAGACATTTGGAGACAAACTTCGTAGACACCTCATAAAATTGCTGCTAGAGAATTTCCAACCTTATTTTTCATAGTTATAAAATACAAAAACTTACATCGAACAGTCAAACAAAGTTTGTAAATTGAAGCGTAATAAATGTTGCGTATCGATGCGTTTGAAGATAAGTAATGATGAACTTATAGATGTAACAATTCTAATATTTGGTTTTATGAGTATTTTATTGTAATTTAGTCAATCTGGATTTAGTTTTATTTTTAATAATCTAGCGCTAGTCACTTTTAAACACTTTTAACTGGTGATAGGACCTCTTGTGAATCCGCACGGGTAGGTACCACCACCCTGCATATTTCTGCCGTGAAGCAGTAATGCGTTTCGGTTTGAAGGATGGGGCAGCCGTTGTAACTATACTTGAGGCTTTAGAACTTATAACACCTATTCTATAGAGCTATTATTATAGTTCGCCTTGTAGTGGCTTCGGATTGATTGCTCTATTCAAGAGCAATTAATATTTTACCTTTCAGTCTACAACGTAAATGCGCCCGCCACCTTGAGATATAAGTTCTAAGGTCTCTGTTAGAAGCCTATCATAACAACTACCGTCGTTTTTGAGAATGCGTCCATTGCACCCAATGTATGATAAAAGTTTTAAAATTTAAAAACATCATAGACAAAAAGCTTAAAAATATATCTAGGTGTATGTATCTATCTGAACTCTAAATAAAATAGGTTTTAGATTTTCATTTGCCTTTTTGTATTTAAATATAATACTTCCTCTATTTACCACGTACTGGCAAGCGCAGTGTGGGACGACCACCTACTAGATGGACCGACGACCTAGTAAAAAGCGCTGGGTCTCGTTGGATGTAGGTGGCAATGGACCGGTCGCACTGGAAATCTATTGGAGAGGCCTATGTTCAGCAGTGGACGGCGATAGGCTGAAATGATGATGATGATGACTTCCTTTAATCATAATCATACGATTAGAGATATGGTTTGGTATATTAGATTCAGATTCACTATGACGACGGCAACTGAAGATATGACTATATACGTATTTTTCGAACAACCAAGAATATATCTATAACCGCCATGTATACATATTTCAGCCGTACTTTGACACATAAAAATATATATAATTTATTAGTGTCATCAGATTGATGGAATGCTCTTGTCTGTATGACTTATTTATGCTTCAGTTCCAGGCATGGGGATGGGACGGCAAAATTATATTATTTGTGTTTTTGCTTTCCCTAACCAAACTTGTTTTCCTAGCTGTACATATTCTGTTTATACTTGTATCCTCAAGTAATGTGATATTGTGTAAATTTTTACTTATGTAGTGATCGCGATATTTCATAGTTTTGTAGTACACACCATAGTAGTGGTAAATTGGTATAATATAAAATAGCCTTAATGATAGTCCGTCACCGCAAATTAATAACAACTTTTTTTCCTATCTAAGCTTTTGGTTTAGAGAGACCATGTCAGCGTCACCGGGCTAGTAGGTGAGCTCACGGGCCTCAAACCTAACGATGTTGCTAACACGAACCCCAGCAAGAGCAGAGTGCTTCGCAGAATCTACCACCGGATCGGAAACGCGACCCACTGAGAAGATCCTGCGAGAAACTTAGTTAGCTCAAGTCGATACTCTAACAGGAGATAGAAAAGTGCACTTTGTTATCAGAAGAGCGTGTTATTGTATGCCTATTATACGATGAATTTAACTAAGATAGCCCGTTTTAATTCGTCTCGAATTTTAGATTATTTTTTATAGCTGTATTGTTTTAGAAACGATTGTGGTTTGATTGTAAATACTTTTGGCATTTTGCTAAAAAAGCGATAAATGTTATTTAGTCGATCTATAACTAAATAATGCTAAGATTAATAAAGTGCCGTTACTTAAGCACTTCGTTTTTTTTAACTAAATTGACTCAAAAATTCATTCGTTCATTCGTTACTGAGTTTAAAAATGATTGAATTAAAAACTCGTAAATTTGAAATTTTAAAGTTGACCAGTGTGACCTTGAGTGAGGGTCGATTACACCAAGCGTCAAATTTAATTTTGTTTGAGATGATGAAAGATCTGTAGTGATATAGAGATGAGAAATGAAATATTTATACCTTTAGTATCATTTCACTTCATTCGGATGCCTTTTTATTTTGTAAACCCATGTAAGCCTCTCCTTTTTACTGGCACATATGAACAGACGAGTAGAACACAATGTCTTAAGGGAATACCGATGGACAAATAAAAAAGATCGACAGTTATAATGATAGTAATCAAATTTTGACGAATAAGATATTTTAAAACTATGTAGATATTAAAGTGTAGATATTAAACATATATTATACTTTTTTTGTTGGTGTGAGGAAGAAATAACCGGATCGCTCAACAACCCGCGACCGAGCTTCGGAGGAGGCAGGACTCATGGGCGGGCGGGCTGGGGAAAAGTAACGCATGTCTCGCCGCCAGCCTGCCTCCACAGGATGTCAAACAAGAGATCGCCAACGCCTGACTTTACCTGGCTTCTCTCCATTATGAGCCGATGCGAGGCTAAGGTAGGCTGGATCAGAACCAGTGTAAGTTGGGAAGTACTGTCATCTTTCACCTGGTTGCTGACTCTCAAACCGATATACCGAAGGGAAACCGATAGTTGGAGAATCCAAAAATTTTCTTAGTAAATCACTATTAATTGTATCATAATAATATAATCGACACAATCCCTCCACTATGACTAGTGAAGTGATTCTCTCATGTTGGAACTGTGTCCGATTCGGTCAACAGTTTGTCTTTGTGAATGATTGCTTTAGAGCTGCGGGTACAGGGTAAAGATCATGTGATTGAATTCTGTCAAATTGATTAATTACAATTTTAGAAACTTTAAAGTTGTGCTTGTGTATAAAACGATTTATAAGGCGAAAGTGATAGTACAGAATACAATACTTACCGGAGTATTGCTTGATGTTTTGACTTGGATAGCAATTTTCTTGTAAATCCGACAGCTGTGTTACAAAATACCGTCATATTTGAATATACAATAAATATGAGAATAGCGATGCTCAAACATTAACTAAACTAAGAACAGATAGGTCATGTCTATACGTGTTTGTTGTGCAGTATTAGTTTAGTTTAGCATCGTACCATTGCCGAATTACGTCGCATGATCCTTCGTAACCAACTGTGTGTAAAAATATAAATCTGCAGCATGTAAACACGACTCACTAGAATATTGATTGGATGATTTTGAAGTACTATAAGTAGAAGTAAAATGGAAATCTTGATTTGGAAGGAATGCCCTGTCAAAGATTCATCTACAAATACTGCAAATTTCTGTTTTTTTTATGTGTATATACAAAACGTTCAATCTCCTCCAATCGTAAAGTTTATTTCTCTAGACAACATGCGAGTTACAATGAGTGCAAAATAAGTATGTGTCGGCGATAGCTGGCGATTCGCCAAACTTAAGTTTTGAAACAAAAGAGTTAAGTTACACGGGGCGATTTTAAATGGAATATTGGAACGTCCATGAATTTGTTTTGCAAATTATAAGATAGTTAATTCTTGGGACATTAAATTTGCAGTATCATCTTTAATTTAAATTATTTTCACTTTGGAAATTACCCTTGAGGATTTATCAGTTTTCATGGTTACAGATGACTAAGGTGCAAAATTACTCGAAATATCAGAAATAATGAAATAGTTTTAATAGCAAAAGAATATTATTATTAACTTTTAAACTCTTCCGTATTCCACAACAATGTCGCTAAACATTTCCAATAAATCTTGATAGAGGAAATCATAAAATGATTTATTTATTAAATCAATGTTAACGAATGCTATTTAAACATTTAAGAATAAATGATCGTGGAGTGTGAATCAAACGTTAGAGAATCTCATTTGAATCAGCCAAAGACATGCCGGCTCTCTGCCACCGTGAATTGTACGCATAATAAATATCAGTGAAAAACCGAATGGCACTAGAGTTAACAATGATTTATCGTCGAATTAAACGAGTTGAACGGTTTTCAAGAGTATATTAGCTATCGATAAACGCGAGCCCGCATTTGTACTCATTGAGGCGAAGTTCGTTTGTTTGTTTATTGTTATTTACACTATTTTGCACACACGATACTTTCAATGCTGTTTTGCATGAATTTTATGGCGTAGCTTTTGCGGTAGGCAGCGGCTTGGCTCTGCCCCTGGCATTGCTGAAGTCCATGGGCGACGGTAACCACTCACCATCAGGTGGGCCGTATGCTCGTCTGCCTACAAAGGCAATAAAAAAAAAAGTTATTCATATAGAAAAAAAACATTTTATTCTAGTTGTTAAATTGCTCATGTCTGCGAGCCAGATAAAAAAGTGTGTAATTTCATCACGGTAGTCAGTAATAGTCAGGAAGCTCATAGCCCATATGGTTATTGGTATTTAAGTAGTAAGAGAAAAAGAGAAAGAGAGTGTGTAGAAGATATAAACAAGAAGCCGTATAAATATATAATTTCAGATTAATAATCCTTATAGGTAATGTGGGAAGGGAGCGTCCTAAATATATGTATCCTTCAATGGACTGTGCTAAAGAGGATATGAGAGTGCAGAAGATATAAACAAGAAGTCGTATAAGTATACAAGTTCAGATTGATAATCCATATTTAGGTAATATAGAAAAGAGAGCGTCCTAAAAATACTTGGATGGACCGTGCCAAAGAGGATATGCGAATGCAGAGAAGAGAGAAGAATGTGAGTGCACCGATAACGTACGATAAGCCTGAATGGAAAAAGAAGATAAATTGTGACGACCTCACTTAGTGGACAACAAGAAGGAGAAGATTTAAAATAATCGAGACGTATTACTGTTTGCAGCAGGTGATATCTATCCGGCCAACTCACAACCCTGTCACTAGTAAATAACATCCCACAGAATGTCTTTTTTGAATTTACATTTATTTTTATTTATTAAGATTCGGTTATACAGCTTTTTTGAGCATATTGAATCAAAGCACTAGACTAGATAATTATGAAAAGGAATTTAAAACGTGCTGTGATTTCTCTTGAGTGGAATATTTTACACGATTCCTCTAGAGACAATTTCTTTTTGCAGCGAAGTCACGAAAAAAATAGATCGGGTGTCTGGAGAGATCTGTGTAAAAAATTCAATAATCTCATTATATTTTTCTTGGTAAGTCAATGTTGTTTTTTCATGTAAATTAAAACCCATGTTTTGATGTAAATATATAAATTAACATGGAGTAGTTTTTAAATTGAAATTAGTCCAAAATTTTTGTGTTATAACTGAGTTTCGTGTTGCCATCGTACCGCCAGGTATCGAATCATACTTCATTCTTACTATTTCAAATCGTTTCATTCACAATGTTTATAAGGCTCTTTGCTGTGTGCCCCCGAGGCTCTAGAATAAGCTCCCCACCATGAGCGTCATAATACGTTATTTTCCAAAGGAGGTTTCAATAGACTAGTCAGGGTATCCAGCGACTCTGCTTCTGGCGCTGAAGATATCTATGAGTGAACATAACTGCCACCCATTAGTTGATCTGCAAGTTCGATTGCCTTCGTAGGCAATAAAACAGGAAAATCGATACCAAATTTATGAATCAATGGCTTTATTGAGAACGACGCGAGGTCGTCGAGGCTCAAAGGATAATATGCCCGTTGTACTCATATCGTTGGGATCATGCCTGAGTTCAAATCCCGCAGACACGTTCCACTTTTTTATAAGAAAACACGTGTTTCTGAACAGGCCCAACGATAAGGAATAGCAACGTAATAAAAAACAAACTCAGGAACTTGGTAATTTTCCGTATTTACTTGTGGTGGAGCGAATTGTAAGATCGCTGGGGTATACCACTATTTTGCTTGTTACTGTCAAGAAGCAGTTATGCGCTCTGGGCTTAAGGGTGGAAAAGTCATTTGTGCAATATTATTGGGACGTAGACCTCAAGTCTCAAGGTAGGTGGTGGCACTCATATTGCGATGTGTATGACCTGCAAGTTCAGTCTCCCTTTTCTATATAACAAAACAAATGCTATTTCTTGTAACCGCCCATTTGCACTGGAAAGGAAAAATATAAACTGCAGTAAAATAAAAACCAACAAAAACAAAGCCAGACACTCAAAACTAAAGAATACGAAATCTAAAATAGCACAGACAAATAAATCAACACGATACATTTCGCAAATCACCCCGCCGTACCTACAGATTGATATCGGCTCCTTGTTGTACCAACACTAAAACAATTTTATAAGGAGATAGCCGACAAAAGTTAAGATTTACGTACCGCAGCCGAACGTATGTGGATACATACGTTTGATAAACGTGGATAGTACACTTACTGGCTTTGTGTAGAAAAATAAACGGAGGATGTAAAACAATTAGTCGAACCAAATAAATCTAAAATGTTATAAATTCTTAATGGTCGTCTTGTGAAATCGCATACGTACCACTATGGTGTCTATTACCTCTTTTTTATACGAAGGAAGGATTAGTGGTGGCCTGGAAGGCTCCAATTTCATCAAGACAGATGGGCAAAAACTCAGCCTAGAAAGAAGGGTCTTTTGCAAGCTCCTGCTTGAAGGCTGTACTATAGAACCGACATTTAGAACTCATGTCCCATGGTGGATGATGGCTTTTACGTTGTTGATTTGTACGTGCTCCTGTAGCCACTGAGCAGCAAGTGGGTCGTGAGCTCGTTCACATTTAAACATTAAAGAAGGTTTTTTTGTACTGTGTTTTTTATGAATTCAAGACTTACATAAAATATATCCATACAATGCCGTCCTCTAAATTTTTAAGCTGCACAACCTTTTGTGCGGAAAACAAACAATTGGCGTCGAATTTACGAGGCGCGTTGAGAGCCAAGCCGCTTATTGAGATGACTGTACTCTGTTCATTTTCAATTCCCTCTTGCTGAGGGGCTGTATCGCAGCCATTTTTCAAACCTTAATCTTTGCCGTCTTCCACCTCATAAGGATTAAATTTACTGAAAATCGTGTGCACACATTTACTATGTCATTTTTGAAGTGAAATTTCTTTAGGCGCGTTGAGAGAAAAATTTAACTCGCGACAGATTCGTTACGGCTAGAGTGAAAAGATACAATTTAGGACGAGCGAGAATGAGAAAATAGATAGAGCGTCTCGCGAACCACTCGACTTTGGAAAGAGGGAGAAGGCGAGCTAGGGCGATTCTTTTATACACATTCTGTTTACGGGCGTCGGCCACTAGATGGCTTGTTATTAGTTTCTCATTGCTTCTGTAGATAGCAGTAACATATTAACTATCTTATATTTTATTTTGAATCCAGGGTTTTAAATTTTTTAACATATTTTTCTACATATAATTTAAAAGATATATAAATGGTGAAGAGGTAGTTTCTCTTATTAGCATTCCCTATTACAAGAGAAATTTGATGAAAAGTTAAGAAAACCACAATACTACACACCGCAAAAGAAGTTACACTTCTTTCATGTGCAGTTGCACGCGCACCATTGTTTTTAACCTATTTTAATCAAAGAGGCGGATGGTGTTCTTAAAATGGGACAACTGTTTTTGATTAAATTGCTTGCATACAATTCGACACAAATGTTTGTATAAGTCTGATATTTTCGCATACAATAGCGTCTTTTTAGTGGCGGACTATTTAAAATTCATTTCCAGACAACACGGTGTCAGACGAATTACAAAACCGTTTTTGTTTGAGTGAGAATGTTAGCACGTCTTTTGAGGGTCTTATCAATACTAATTTATCTTAATTACTGACTTAATGCCGGACTTTAGATTCTAAAGACAGCATTGACGAAGCGCCTTGCAAACCACCACTGGCGTTAAATACCACAAAGTTGCATTCTTCGGAACGCGACGGGTGCCGATCGCTAATCAAACAATGGACTTGGCATACCGAAATCTGAACATAATGGCGATAAATTCTATTGTGGTGATACAAAAAAATGGAATGCATGTAACTAAGGGTGACACGGCCAGAGCTCGACGAAAATGCTGTACGGAATATCAATATCAAAACATCACTTTCGAGTGTCGAACGAAACCAAGCATCCCTATTTAAAAGGAACCTTATGTTCTCGTGCATAAAATTTCAAATCGAGAATGTAGGTTACGGAAAAAAATACGGCACCGGTCTTGTTGCCGCGTGCATCCAATATACGATTTTCAACTCTTTTACGAGTAAATTTTCAAAATGGAATCTGTATATGGCGGAGAACAGACTGAGGCCATTTGTCTGCTCAAACGGACCGATTTGTGCGTCGGCGAATGTGTAACGGATGTAGCACGAAGGCACGTGTCCGAGCCTGACTTATTGGCGGCTGAACTTATTGGAATTCTCATTCAGGTCTATTAGTAAATTAGAAGGAGAGGCGGTGAGGATAAATTGCAGAAAGGATAAATTGTGCAATTGCAGTTGACTCTGATCCGAAACGATTTATATTTCTGTTGCCGATCGTTAAAAGGGGTACAGCAGTTACAGTAGTACATTTAAGTTGAATCTCTTTATGGAAATCAAACTTTATAGAAAACACACACACACACACACGCATAATGACCTTAAATGATAACACCTAATTATCTCTCAACACTAGTCCACAGCATCTGTTCACGACTTAATCTAACCTAATCTATCTTAAGAAGGAGGGAGCCTGGAGATCAGTAATACAGGTCTTTGAACCTAGTACAGACTTCAGCTCTTTCAACGGCTTATAAAATAAATTATAAGGTTAATTTCCATTTGTATTTGTAGTATATCTTTAAGAGAGAAAATATAAATAAATTATTATTATTATTATTATTATTGGAACGAAGTTTTGGAACGAAGTTCCTTACGGCAGGCTTGGAGGGGATAGGGATTTTGCTGCGCGACCGAACTGAAAAAAATGTGATAGTAAAACCGTAACAAAAAATCCGTGGAAAAAAGTGCGTGGAATAAAACCGTTAAATGAGACGTGCGCAGGCGCGACAGTCGCATACACAAGCGAGTAGTGTATAATACCTTTCTCTTTCTCCCTCTTTCTTTTCGTTCTCTCATCCATTCTCTTTCTATTATTATTTCTATTTTTCTATTTCTATGTAATTTTATGTTGTCAAACAAAAATAAAGAGACATATTTTGTTATTTTAGTTGATAATTTGAATTACGATGTTTTTTTTATTTTAAGTAATTTATTATTTCCTAAAATACTGAATTTCCTAAATACTTTCTTGTACTTAAATAAAAACTAATCAGCAAAATTTAAGAGAAAAATCAAGAAAACCTACATAAAATTGAGCACGATTTTTTTTTCAATTTGTGTCGATTCTACATTAGCCGAAGGAACTTCGTTCCTACCTGGTGTCCCACGACACCACAAATTAATTTTTTAAATTTAATTTCTTGAAATTTTCTCGTTTAATGTACACTAACGAAATTACGAAAATAATAAAAATAAAAACGAAAATAATTCTCATGAACTGAATGAAGAACGAAATGCGCAATGCAAATCAAAAGTCCACTCAAACTCGAATAAAAGGGGGGAACAAATTTCATAAACTATAAAACAATGCAATATTAGACGGCGGCGCTTCGGTTTCGTAAAGTTTTTGGGGCGTGAATGAATAATTCAGAACGCGAATCGGCAGTCCGTCAACGGCCCCTAGACTCGTTGCATTTCGTACGTAAATCTGGTGTAATATCTCAGAAATATCGTATGCTCTGTTCATGACCAATATTCTTCGTCTTACTTGTTTTGAATTCGTTCGCAGTAGTTTCCGGTGTTATGTTATAACGTTTATGTATGAGATTCCGAATCGATTTCCGAATGTGGTTTCGATGGCCGGAATGCTTACTCTAGTTGAATATTAACGAACATTCTTGACTTCGATATAAGTTTCACTGAACATGAGAACTTGTTACTGGTGATTCCGCACGGGTATTCCGCACCACCACCCTGCCTATTTCTGCCGTGAAGCAGTAATGCGTTTCGATTTGATGGGTGGACCAGCCGCTGTAACTATACTGAGAGCTTAGAACTTATATCTCAAAGTGGGTGGCGCATTTACGTCGTATGTCTATGGGCTCCACTTAACACCATGTGGGCTGTGAGCTCGTCCACCTATTTAAGCAATAAAAAAAACATGAAATTATGTAAGGGTTGAGATTCGATTTTCCCATCTCAGATGATTTATTCATGAAAAATTATGCTCATAATTAATTTACGGTAACTAAAATATTTTATCCATTTCCGGCTTTTAAAAGAGAAAGTAAATTCCCGAAATTATTTTATTAGTCCACCGAAATTTCCAGTAAAAAGTCTAATAAGAGAAACATTTTCGTTCGTTCGCCATTGCTCTCCATTTTAATGAATAAGTAAACAAAATTAGTGGGGGCCAATATCGGAATAAGCGAAACGAGTGTACGGTCAAAGCTACGGGTTCCGCATATAAAGTATCCATTTGTAGGGAATAATTTTAAGTCGGCAGCTTCCTTCAATCTTTTTATACTCAATCTACTCGGTGCCGTGCCGGTAATGAGGGCTTTTGTATGGAAATTTTGTTTTAAAATCTTATTAAGCAGCAGTTTTACTTACTACTTAATATGTTAAAAAACCAACCACAGTCCTTTTTTTGTTAAGATTAAAATTCGTAGCCACGAATGTTTCATTGCTACTTAACGTTTTTATTGGACTATTATAATATTGTATTGAAAGTTAAGGATGTCGTAAAAAAAAATCTGATAACATGTTACAAATTTAACAAAGGATGTGTTGAGTATTATGATTTGGTACTACCGTGGTCTGTGATTAAGCAGGCGTGTTTTGGATGCTACAAAACGCATTACCCAAAATACAATATGATTAACCCTACTTGACTTCATTCCTGTGGCATTTCCTCTGGCGAGATTTAAGTTCGATATCCTGATAAAAACAAATAATCATTTTACTGGTCGTCGGCCGTCTGGTGTAGTGGTAAGTGACATGGTCACTACACAAGGGGGTCGCGGGTTCGAATCCCGCCAAGGGAAGATATTTGTATGATAAATATAAATGTCTTTCCAGGGTTATGGGTGTATATTAAATATACGTATGTGTATAATAAAAATATTATATTTATTTCCGTTATCTGGTACTTGTAACACAAGTTCTTTACGAACTTAGCATGGGACCAGTTAACGTGGCGTGATTGTTAGTAAATATTTATATTTATTTATACTGGTGGTAGGACCTTTTGTAAGTCCGCGCGGGTAGGTACCACCGCCCTGCCTATTTCTGTCGTGAAGCAGTAATGCGTTTCGGTTTGAAAGGTGGGGCCGCCGCTGTAACGATACTTGAGACCTTAGAGCTTATATCTCATGGTGGGTGGCGCATTTACGTTGTGGATGTCTATGGGCTCCAGTAACCACTTAACACCGGGTGGGCTGTGAGCTCGTCCACCCATCTAAGCAATAAACAAAAACAAAACTTTACATTTTCACAATTCAATAACCCTCATCTCCAAACCACTATAAACGCTGACATAAGCAATGTAATAATGTTTCCTCAGCAAGAATCTCCGTGCACAATATAAATAAAAATAATTTCACATTTAAGCACATCGAGGAGCTCATTCGAAACACACCAAGAGTGCATCGTTGAAAGTAAATACTGATATAATTTTATGTTTAACTGCGTTGGGATTGCATTCCAAGACGTAAGGGGATGAAGTCCGGATGAACTTTATGTTAACTGAACGCAATAAAAATAGTCTTTATGACGATACGTGCTGTGGTTACGTTTGTTCGCGTCATTTACTCGGGCTCCAGAGTGATTTTATAAAATTTTACCCGGATAGTCCGGCGATTGATTTTGTTCATCCTCAGCGTTCGTTGTCAGTAATTGTTAGTAATACGCGTCAAAATATGTTTACTACGTTTACGAGTATTTTTTTCTGTGTGAAACGCATTTTTTTTTTTATTAATACCCTTATCTACATAATTCACTAAAATATCACACACACACAAAACCATAACTAAAAAAACTACAAAAACTTTAACTGTTGACCATAGTCGCGATAAAGAAAACAAAGTACAATTATACCATACCGACCAAGTAAGCTACATTTATACGTGAGTAATTTATGAGAATGATTAGATTAGTTACTATGATTACTGAAATTCGTAGTACTGCATATTTGCAACGAATCCGGTCTGGATCTCAAACGTTTGTAATAATAATAATAATAGCTGGGAACAAATCACGCACGGTCATCCCGCCCTAATTTAGGGTGTGGTATGGGTACCAGAGACCGATAAACATACTTATTTATGTTGCAATAAATACATATATAGTTAATTAACACCCAGATAAAGCGTAAACAAACCTGTTCATCACACAATGTTTGCCTGGTGTTTTTTTTTTATAATTGAAGGGTTACTGATGGCCCGGGGGAGAAAAAGCTCAGCCTGGTAGGATTTGTTAACAGCTGCATGAGCGCCTCCGATGGAAATCTAACAACTCAAGAGCAGCTGGTTCGCGAATGAATCTACTGCCGGATCGGAATCGCGACTCGTTGAGAAGATCCGGCGAGAAAATCAGCGAGCTGATGCATTGTTTAGGTTTTCCCGAGGTGAGAATCGAACGCATGACCCTCGACGCAATAGCCAGAGCCGCTAGCTAGGTTAGAACATCTATTCTGCGTAATTGGGCCGTTTCAAAATTTACTATTGAGGTTTACTAAGGTTTACCTACTTACTCATGAAGCTAAGGATCGCAGCAAATGGAGGGAAATCGTACGGGAGAAACTGATGCAGTGGGGGAGTCACGACCCTCAGTAATTAGGAAAACGACGCGAGGAGGAGCAAGGCTTACTAATATTTGAGTGGAAAGTCAAACCACAGCCATTAGGTGGAAAGTCAAACCACAGCCATTAGGTGGAAAGTCAAACCACAGCCATTAGGTGGAAAGTCAAACCACAGCCATTAGGTGGAAAGTCAAACCACAGCCATTAGGTGGAAAGTCAAACCACAGCCATTAGGTGGAAAGTCAAACCACAGCCATTAGGTGGAAAGTCAAACCACAGCCATTAGGTGGAAAGTCAAACCACAGCCATTAGGTGGAAAGTCAAACCACAGCCATTAGGTGGAAAGTCAAACCACAGCCATTAGGTGGAAAGTCAAACCACAGCCATTAGGTGGAAAGTCAAACCACAGCCATTAGGTGGAAAGTCAAACCACAGCCATTAGGTGGAAAGTCAAACCACAGCCATTAGGTGGAAAGTCAAACCACAGCCATTAGGTGGAAAGTCAAACCACAGCCATTAGGTGGAAAGTCAAACCACAGCCATTACTGTCTGCAAACACCAGTCCGAAAATTGAAGAAAGTTTGTGCAGTTTCTGTTTTAAAAAAAACAAGAGCATGAAATCAGTGATTTTTGTACTGCTTTATGGGTCGCTATTAATGAATAAATCCATTATTAAGTAAAGAAGCCAATTCAAGTTCAGAGATGCAAACTAATTAATTTGATTGATCCGATGTAAGTTGTCAATCAACTTGTTTATTGGCTAGTAACGGGGAATGCAAGGACGATGGCTGGAGACTGGTTAATTATTCTTAAACAAGAGTAGGAGTACAGATGGGTAGTCAGCACAATTCATAAACGTAGAGACTACGTTGATGTGTTCCAAGATATAAAGTCGAGGTTTTACAATGTCTATAATAGGTAAGAACATATTTCATTACCCTGGCTGGTAACAATTTTCGGCGTGTTACGGAATGACTTCCACTATAGAGTAAAAGGATCATGAAAAAATACCAAAATGTGTTTTTTTGGGTAATTGCTAGTTCAGTAGCACACTGTGTATCGAATTGAATATATTAGACCCTCCCCGATTCTATCGCAAATCATTCAAGATTTACAGTTTGAAGCGATGCTGTTTTACAATCAGGTAGCTTTCGACCCCTTTTCAAGGTTCAAGGTGCGTGACGACATTCATGCATTGACGCTGCGGGCGCCGGTATCCGATTACGGATAACCACCAGGTGATAAGTTGGCCAATTACACACAGTTAATAAAACAAGGATACACTTATATTGGAATAATGCCTCGATCTGTTTTCAAATCGGAATGTTAATATGACAAATTTTGAGACCTTAAAACTCTTGTCTCTAGGTGGGCTTTTATGTTGTAGACGTATATGGACTCCGGTAGCCACTTAACACCAGGTGGGCCGTGAGCTCGTCCACCCATCTAAGCAATAAAAAAAATCGTGACAGAATTGAGAAATGTAAGAACTCAGAAAATAGTCGTTCCATTGAAATATTAAAGCACTTACTGGTGGTAGAACCTCTTGTGATTACTGCGGGTAGGTCCTCTTGTGTTACTGGCGGTAGGACCTCTCGTGAGTCCGCACGGGTAGGTACCACCACCCCACCTATTTCTGCCGTGAAACAGTAATGCGTTTCAGTTTTAAGGGTGGGGCAGCCGCTGTAACTATACTGAGACCTTACCACCGAGAACTTATATCACAAGGTGAGTGGTGCGTTTACATTGTAGATGTCTATGGGCTCCAGTAACCACTTAACACCAGGTCGGCTGTGAGCTCGTCCACCCATCTAAGAAATAAAAAAACGTAAATTAATTTGCCTTTAACTATGTACAGAATCTAAGCTTATTGGTAAATTCGTTTTATCACGACCAATCAATCGTTTTATAATGAGCTTAATAAATATCCCGATAACAACGTATACTAATTCTTATTCTTCTTAAAAATATATATTTTACTTAATATTCTATAACCTAAAATAGGGATACATGATAAGTTTCCATTAGAAATGAATAAGACGCGAGCAAATCATTATGGCAATTATTTCTGCACTACATTCATTTAGCAACAGCTCGATTTAAATTAAATAAACAGCTAACAGGGTAACTGTTGTGTTTTATTTTAATACTTAATTGTTATCCAGTCCATAGACACATAACATGTCCAGTCGGGATATTGCCCACTGCAGTATACGATATGCCACGGATGTAACATATATCAAATGTTTACTAGAAAATACCTTAGAAATCGCTTTTGCTATGTATTGCTATTGTTATTTTATAAAAGCTATAAAGGAACTAGGAGGAAAATTGAGAGCATACGAATCGCCTGATATTAAGAGTTTGCCTCTGGATACTGGCAATGTCAGAGGCATAGTTTAATGTGTTATAGCACTCAAGAAACACAGTGGAGGGGATTACATTCTGGAATTAAATGGTATGCTTCCGGAATCATCTTTGGAAACGCACTGTGGATGAACGCCGGGTTCCAGATAATAGAGATTAACTCTACTCATGCATGCATGATTGCAGGCAACAGAGATGCGAATGTTGCGATGGATGTATGGAGTAACGATAATGGATAGAATACGGAATGAATATGTTAGAGGAAGTCTGAAAGTGGCACCTGTAATAGAGAAGCTGAGAAGTGCGCATTTGGGATGGTATGGACATGAGTGTGATGAGACGAAATGAAAATGAGGTTGGTAACAGAATGTTAACTATGAATATGGAAGGATATAGAGGAAGAGGTAGATCTAAGAAGAAACTGGATGGATTGCGTGAAAGATGATATCGGTAAGAGGGGATTGAGCGAAGAAATGGTATATGATAGAAGAGTATGGAAGGAGAAAACATGTAGCGCCGACCCCAGGTGACTGGGAGAAGGGCAGGATAATGATATAATGAGATATGAACTCTACTCTGATGGCGAGTGGTATGGTGGTAAAAAGGAGATGAAGGGACCATTTCGAACAGTTCCTCAGAGCATAAATTTTTTGGACTTTCTATTCCATCTCTATCAAGATCTGAGGGTATCCTATTGTTGAATTGATCTATCAAATGCGCTTTCAATGAATTTCACTGCTACACATTTTGGTTTACTCTTATAAAATACCTAAATTACTTAGGCCATCATTGCACTAAATCGGAGAGGGTATAGTAAAAATTAAATTAATTGATAAAATCAAAGAAATACTGTTGTAAAATTACATATTTGATATGCGATTAAGGATCTAAGCAGTTTCGTCCTAGTCCTAGTATTGCTGATGACCTTAAGCGACAGTAACCAGTCACTGTCAAGTAAACCAGGAACTAATCTGTCTTTGAGAATAATAACTTAAATTTTGCAATTGATTTTGTATAAATTTAATTGAATTGTCTTTTCCATTTTATTACTAGTTCCGGAACACGGTATATTCGCCAAACCACGGCGACATGCTGCCGCCATTACGCGTGCGTCCATTGGTGTTCAAATTAAATACATAAAGAAGCTATGTTTCACATACATTTACATGGAATTTATACGTAATATTGTAAGCGTAAGCTTTGTACGCAAGTTGAATTCAAACGTTACGATGACAAAAATTTTAAATTCAATTTTAGTGTTTTTTGAGTATACGAATATTTTTTGTCCAACAGCAATTCCAAATTTAAGCAAAATTAATCATTTATAGAATTAAAAATGTTCAGTAAATAATCCAGCGTCAATAATTTGCAAGGTGATTAATATACAGTTTGAGTTGTCACCCACACTATTATAATATACATACATGCATATGTACTTCCGAACACTTAAATTGAGTCGTCTATTATCAAAGGTGGCAATCTGTGCATTTGGACAAAAAAATGTTATTGATATGTCAATACAGATTGATTTGAATATAATCGTCTCCTTCAAAGAATACGGTTCAAAACCTGCATTAAATAAAGGTTAATACTTAACCTGTTATTTATCTAAGATGTCGTTCAGAAGAGTTTCGTGACTGCCAATGGAATACAAAGTCAATAATTCGTTTTTCTGATTTACCAATAATTGTCCAAAAGTCACATTGCCGGCTTTGATAATAGTCGACTCAATTAATGCTTTATCTTACTGAAGACTTCTAAATTAGGAAATATCTTTGCTGACTTATATTATTATGTTACCGTAGCCCTGTGCGGTATCGCCAAAGTTCGAAAATTTGTTTTATTTGTTTTTTGTTTAGTGTAGCGATGTGGCAAAGAAATAAAGCTTTCATACTGAGTGTCCATCAAAAACTACATATACTCCTTCATTGTACTCTGTTTTACTGTTAATCACAACAGCACTCAAATTCATAGTTTCAAGACCGTGTTTATGTATTTTGACAAAATAAATCTAAAAGATAAAAGGAACGATCTTTCGATTGTACTATATGAGTAGATAGGTATCAGATAATAACGTAGTTACAAAAGTCGTACGTCGGTCGATTTATCAAATTTCTTATGTACCAACTATCCCAACTATCCCATCCATCAGCAAGAGACGGGATGACTTGTTCGCGCCAGAAATAGGCAGAATGGTGCTACCTACTTTGATGGGTTCCCAATGTTCCTTTCTTCTCAGTCGTATGCACTCTTGGCAGAGTGGTCGTGGTCATCACTTGGGTTGGTGGTGCGCTTCACCAGACGTCGTCATTCCTCGCGTACCGCGGCCCTTCTTGTGCACTCGTTAACGGGACCGTTTAGAGCTGCCTTTATTTGGTCGGTCCATCGTAACGGTGATCTGCTGCGCGGTCTTGTACCCTCTATCATGCCCTGCACCACAAGGCGCTCAACTGAGTCGTCACCTCGCCGCGACACATGCCCGAAGAAAGTGAGAATGCGACCCTGAACGATGGAGGATAGTCGCTGCTTGATGCCGAGTTCCTGTAGAATTGACTGATTCGTTCTGAACTCTGTCCACGATATTTGCAGCATTCTTCTCCAGCACCACATTTCGAGAGCATCTATCCTCTTTTTCTCACTTTCTCTCAATGTTCCTTACATCTACTAAAAACCAATATCTACATAATAATATATATTTTCGATAAAACTATGTATGTGAAAGCAAACATTAAAAACTAAATAATTCCTGGTGCTCACGCATACATACGTGCTCAAATTTCATTACATTTTCGTATTCAGCTTCCTAAACACGAATATGGGATATAAAATCAGAGAGCGAACTGTAATAACGCTCCGTATAATCGTCGGTGAAAGCGCAAATTATGCACGCGGAGGATTCACAATGTGTAAACTCATGCGAGAACGCGCTTTCACTGACATTACACACAAAATTTTTTTTGGTCCCCTTTAAAAATTTGCGACTGACCGGTGCAGCGAACCAGTAACGAAACAAATACCACGATAAGAAAGTAAAAAAGGCTCTAAAAAAAAAGTGTGGTAATTTTTTTTTCAGGGACCATAATTATTACAAGATTGTTGCAAAAGACCAGGAATCCAGATGTATGGAAAGAAATGGTCTGTGTTTTATTACGCGACGTTTAATGTCATCTAGCTGAAGGTGATAAATATTTTTAATACACCAGTGAAAGGGGGGAGGGTGAAGGGAGAGATGTGCTCCGCACTAAACACTTCACTTTCCCCCCTTTGCCTTTTCATGAGTTCTGTCTCATGTGAGGTTTGGACGTTGGTTGTTGAGCGACAGGAGGTTTTAGTCGGTTCGACTCCGACATGCTCCGCCCGCCGTCCCCAGTGGAGGGCGGAAGTCCGGCGATTTCCTCCTGACCAAAAAAAAAAAAAAAAAAAGCGCTCCGATAACTGTTTGAAAAATATGATATAATATGATAACTTATAAAAAAGTATTGAACGTGCATTTTACGAGTTGCTTAATTTATTTATTTTTCCAATTATTCTTTGCGAGTTTAGTGAAAACGCATTGTTGCCGTGTACTGTCGTTCGCATAAGAGCTCGGATTTATTGCTATTCAAATATTCATTGATTTTCATTCGTCATCACGTTTCGTTGATTAGTGGTCTGCGGTAAACAGATTTGTACTAATTCATGGAGTTTTCAGGTAATTAACACCTGCTTACGAGGTAATTTGATCGGATCAGGTGCCCCGAGCGGTTATATATTGACAATCATTCTATGGCAAATGGTAAGCGAATTGATTCAGAATTTACACTTATATTGTATTAGTTATATAGTATATTATTAACAATAAAAATAATAAGGAAAACTCATTTCCAAATTTATTTATTCGAAGAACCGAAGCTCGTGATAGCAAAACAATACGGTTGATAAATCGAAAAGAAAATGATGTTACTATATCTTCCCAATTTCTATAAATATATCTAATGCTTATAGATTTATGCTAGATCATTTTGAATAAAAAATTTATCGTTTCGATGGCTTAAAGGTTAGTGATCCCAAGGTTACCGTTTCCGTATTCGAATCAGTTTTTTTTTTTAATATTTAGTATTCGAGTTCCACTTGCCTGTCACGTATGTTTTAGGGGTAATAAGCTACCGTCCTAGCTTGCAACCGTAAAAAAAAATTAATCAGGTTTCGTACCGTCAAAAATTTGAAAAGTGTATTAAACAAAAAACCATTTACGTTCTTAAGCAACGTAATGAAGGAGCCGCGGAGGGCGCCCAAACCGGAAAACTTCGTAAAACGGCGTAATTAAACGGGTAAGTGTAAATTAATCTACCCGAGCGATCATCAAATATTCACTTCATTATACTTGACTCCAAATTGACACGGACGAACGTTCAACCCGTTAAATTACTACGGGGTCTATTTGACCCCATCTGAGGCTCAAATTACACCAGACACAAAGAAAATTTAGTCGCATCTCTGTTCAATTAGTCGGTTCGGGGGTGTGAAATTGCGCGTTGACAATAATTTATTTTTATGTGACAGCCAACTAGTTGTGTTGGGTGTATTAAATGCAAAATCGAACGATGCTGTTAATACTGCGCAATATTTAAACTGTTTGGATATTTTGAAAGGAATATAATAATTGTTTAATAGTATTTGTATTTATAAGTATTATGCATGTCATATGTACACATTTCCTATTTCTGCCGTGAAGCAGTAATGCGTTTCGGTTTGAAGGGTGGGGCAGCCGTCGTTACTATACTTGAGACCTTAGAACTTGTATCTCAAGGTGGGTGGCGCATTTACGTTGTGGATGTCTATGGGCTCCAGTAACCACTTAACACCAGGTGGGCTGTGAGCTCGTCCACCGATCTAAGCAATAAAAAAAAAAAACATATTATTATGTTTAAGTAATATCACTATCCCACTACACCTACCAAGGTTCATCTCTGCACTCCCCTAAGGTAGACTGTCAGAGAATGCCTATGGCATTAAGTCCGCCTTCATACTATCTAGTATATAAAGTTATAAATAAATAAATAAGTAAACATTTTCCTTTTTCAATGGTTTTGTTCTTCACTTGATTTCCTTACTTCATAACCATTAGTTTGGAAAGGCAGAACTAATCAAGGCATATTTGATGGTATTAATTCATGAACTAAAAATAGACCATATAGATGTAACTATACTTGGTCTTTACAACTCATATTTCAAGGTGGGTGGCGGCATTTACGTTGTGTATGTCTATGAGCTCCAGTAACCACTTAACATCGGGTGGGCCGTGAGCTCGTTCGTCCATCTTAGCAATAAAAAAATACCCGTTGTACTCCTATCCAGCGATGCGACTATGCCAAACTTCAAATAACGCCAGACATACAATTCATGTCTCAAGCTGGGTGGGTCAGAATTCGCACTGTGATGTTTATGAGCTCCGATGCCCACTTGAAACAAGTGGGCCGTGAGCTCATTAACTCGTCTGTACTTTAAAAATAAAAATGAACGATTTGTCAAACTGTGTCCCGCCGCTCGTCAACACGTCACCGAAATAGAGTTCATCCATACTACCTGGAGCCACTGCGGTCATTCACTTTTTTTTCCTATCTAGCTGATGGTCTAGAGATACCATATCAGCGTAACCTTAACTAGTAGGTGAGCTCACGGGGCTCAAACCCGACGACGTTGCTAACACGAACCCTAACAAGAGCCGGCTTTGCAGAATCTACCACCGGATTGGAAACGCCACCCACTGAGAAGATCCGGCGAGAAGCTCAGTGTGGGTTAATTTACTCGAGCCCTTCGTCGCAAGCGACGGGTTCGACGAGAACGATGACCGGTGCTTGAGGTACCTAAAAGCACCGTTAGTGGATCGGGAGGATCCGAAATGTAGTGTTTTGGGCATGGTCATCCACAACGTGTTTCCTGAGATCTTTTATGCCACCCACCGCCACGGAAAATATTGTAAGAGAAATTCAGGCATCTGTCTGTTATCTTGCGTTGTATGATGGTTACCGACACAGTACGCCTATTTGTATTTCGACAGAAGCAGGCGTGGATCTAGATTTATCCATCCACACAATAAGTCTCATAAGTCAGAATTGCGATAAACTTATGAATTGTGTAGCTCCAATTTTGCTATATTATGATATTCCTTAGCCGCGAAAATCCTTTATGAGTTCTATTAAAAAACGAATATGTATGGACGTATATATATAAGCATGTACGTAAGATATATAATAACTATTTGAAGTCGTCGTGGCCTAAAGGATAAGACGTCTGGTGCATTCGTGTTGAGCGATGCACCGGTGTTCGAATCTCAGGCGGGTACCAATTTTTCTAATGAAATACGTACTCAACAAATGTTCACGATTGACTTCCACGGTGAAGGAATAACATCGTGTAATAAAAATCAAACCCGCAAATTTATAATTTGCGTAATTACTGGTGGTAGGACCTCTTGCGAGTCCGCACGGGTAGGTACCACCACCCTGCCATTTCTGCCGTGAAGCAGTAATGCGTTTCGGCTTGAAGGGTGGGGCAGCCGTTGTAACTATACTGAGACCTTAGAACTCAAGGTGGGTGGCGCATTTACGTTGTAGATGTCTATGGGCTATAAGCAATAAAAAAAAAACTAAACAAAAAAAAAATCTTTTCAGGATCAAACCATGGCGTAATCGTTTGACTCGAAACGTGCGCATAGGCCTTCTAACCATTAGGCCACGGACGCAATTCGATAAACACGGCCAAGAACAACGACTAAATATGTATTAAGATACTAGCGACCCGCCCTCGCTTCGCTTCGGAAACATTAAAACACACATGAAACCAAAAAAATAAAATAAAATAAAATGAAAAAAAAGTAGCCTATGTTCATCAGGGACAATGTCGGCTTCTAATGGAAAAAGAATTTTTCAAATCGGTCCAGTAGTTTCGGAGCCTATTCGAAACAAACAAACAAACAAATCTTTCCTCTTTATAATATTATATTATTATTGTATAGAAAAAAAAATTTTTTTTTTTTTTTTAAACAATCACGCCACGTTAACTGGTCCCGTGGTAAGTTCGTAAAGAACTTGTGTTACAGGTACCAGATAACGGAAATAAATATAAGATTTTTATTATACATACATATATGTATTTAACATACACATATATTGGAAGTTATTCGTAAATTTGCACGCAAACGCGATGTAATTGTTAAGCTAATATTCGTATTAAATTTATATTTTGATAGCGCGAGCGTTTAAACGTATGCTGTAAAGGATAGCGTGTGTTTATTCTGTATAATAATGTTTATATTCATGCGTAGGGCTGATCCTGCGGACCACGGAAGCGTACAAGTTTTGGGAAACGGAAAAAACGCATGATCGAATATAACAACATAGTGTGGTTATTTAACATATAATTTTAAGTATACACACACACCTACACACTTTCGTGCTTTCAATGATGTATTGTGTACTTTGCCTACCCACGTATGTACACTCATCCTCCTACTCGCGTCGTTTTCCTCATTACTGAGGGTCGAGACTCCCCAGCTGCATCAGTTTCTCCCGTACGACTTCCCTGTATCTGCCGCGATCCTTTGCTTCATGAAGGGCATTGTGGAAATTGATGCTCAGAGAAGATCGTATTTGGTCCGACCATCTCGTGGGACTGCATGTACACTCATATATATCACTAATCCCCCCAGTGACTGGTTAGCGTCGACCATGGACATAGGCAATGTGATGCTCTCAAAAATATGTATTTTCTTTCCAACCTTGTTTTTACTGCTTAATTGCTTATAGTGAATTAAGATTATAATTCGAATGTTGTTGTTTTTATTACAGTAATTCAGAACGAGCTCATGGCCACCTTGTTGTCAGTGTCACCGAAGAGACGTGACATTGATAAGTGATGTTTTTATTTTTATTTTTTTATTGTCTTTGTAGGCAGACGAGCATACGGACCACCTGATGGTGAGTGGTTACCGTCGCCCATGGACTTCAGCAATACCAGGGGCAGAGCCAGGCCGCTCTCTACCGCTTAATACTCTCCACAAGCCCTATTTTAGAAGGACATGTCATAGCGCTCGTTCAAGATAAGCTTGCATATATACAAGTTCCGAACAACAACATTCGGACCGTCGGACTACCGAGCAATATCACCCGCTCGGTGGAAGATCTTCCCTTTGTCGTATATCTTCTACACGTACCAAAACGCTCTCCCTAATTTCCTTCCATTTCATGAATTCTATCAGGTCCCGTTGCTTTATTCTTATAAACTTTTACTTCATCCGTAGATACCAATTTCTTCTATGGAACATTAAAATTAATTACACTGAACTTGATACTCCAATATGGGCGATGAATTCATCATACTGTTATATAAAACACTGGTGGTAGGACCTCTTGGGAGTCCGCACGGGTGGGTACCACCACCCCGCCTATTTCCGCCGTGAAGCAGCAATGCGTTTCGGTTCGAAGGGTGGGGTAGCCGTTGTAACTATACTTGAGACCTTAGAACTTGTATCTCGAGGTGGGTGGCGTATTTACGTTGTAGATGTCTATGGGCTCCAGTAACCACTTAACACCAGGTGGGCTGTGAGCTCGTCCATCCATCTAAGCTATAAAAAAAAAAACACTAAAATTCTTCCCCTAAATTTTAAGTGCCCAACTAAGAAATTGATTTCATTGAAATTGATAATGATTTTCTTTTTCTCCTTCAGATATTACGAGTAGTATACCTAACTAAAACTACTTTGGAACTTGAGATCTTGCGCTAAGAAAAGCGTCGAGAATTACATGATTAACCCGTTGAAATAGTTTCAATTCAATTAAAATATATAAACAAAATATTTATGTTTATACGACAGATAAGACAACTTCACAGACATAAAATTAAATTGTGAAATGTATATATTAATACGTGAAGCAAAAACTTTGTAACCCTTTTTACGAAAATTGGGCGGACGGAGAATTATGAAATTTCTCACACTGATAGAGAATATAGAGAAGGAGTGCACAATGCTAATATTTTTTTAAAATAATGCATAAAAGATACTTTAAATCAATAAAGTAAACATTACACACACTACCGTGTATTTGACACAACACATACATAAAAATATACTCTTTGTTTACTGTCAATTGGGAAACTTTTGTTATTGTTTTAAGTCTGTGCTCGAATTGAAAATAAATTAATATTGTTTGTCTTTAATATTATTGATCTACTAGCTGACCCGGCAAACGTTGTCTTGCCATATATAAGATTTCTAGAGAATTTCTAGTGTAGAAAAAAAAATACTAACTTATTGGAAATGTTTAAGAATGTGGAATATTAGTGAAAAAGGCCTGGAGCGCTGAGAACGATGAGGGAATGTTGTTTAAAAATAAAAAAACAACAAACATTAAAAAATATATATATATCAAAAAAATAAAAATAAAAATTTTGGTGTGAACACCCCTTATCACTTAAAGGTTAGAAAAATAGATAGTAGCCGATTCTCAGGCTTACTGAATATGCATAAAAAAATTCATGAGAATCGGTCAAGCGGTTTCGGAGGAGTATGGAAACGAACATTGTGACACGAGAATTTTATATATTAGATAGTGCAGTTTGGGCCAATACTGTGATTATATTATCTAATTACAATAGTGTTCGACAATAGAACCATAATAATGTTCAAACTTGTAATTTCAATTAATTATTGTCAAATTTCGACTACTGCGGGGCCACTAGTGCGCATAATTTCATAAGGCGCCTCTTGCGATACTTATTATGCTGACAAAACGCATGCGATATTCGTAGCAAGTAATCGTTTTATTCTCTGTGATTGCGCTCGGGTGAATAAATATTTCTTTTATTTCCCACCATCGTTCCCGCCGCTTCCGGGACACGATTGTACCCTTTGGACAATTGCACGGCGCGTGGCTATTCGAGTGTTTTTCTTTACGTGCCACAAAGTGTAGAAATTTTTATGAGTTATTATGTGTTCGATTGATTGTTTATAATGGCGTCAAGTGTACCTTGTTCCGTTGATGTGTTTCCACATTCAAACGCCTGAAGTAAATGTTTTTGAATGTACTTACATAAATTAAATGGTGTTAAGTCGTGTTTCATTAGAAACGTTGATATTTTTTTAAGCACTACCTTATTTTTCTCCGAATATCGTACGTAAAAAAAAAATATTTATATACCATAGTGAAGTTGATTCCTTACTAATAGATTTTTTTATTTATCTATTTATATATATAAAAATGAATTGCTGTTCGTTAAAACTCGAGAACGGCTGGACCGATTTGGCTAATTTTGTTCTTGAATAATTTGTCGAAGTCCAGAGAAAGTTTAAAAGGTAAATAAATATGTAAAATGCTCGGAATTAAGGAAAAATAACATTTTTGTTTTTCCTATGATTTGTGCCCCGTTGTGCTTTTGTTTGTTTTAAGTTTATTTTATACAAAAGTTTAGACCTTTTATTTATCGATTTAGACACTACAAAGTCTTCCGGGTCAGCTAGTTAACTATAAATAATTAAAAACGTTTGAGCTAAACTAATCTGCCGATAGATAAATAACATTAAGTACACAAAGAAAACTTAAATCCAAAAAACAGGCCATGTGGTTCTTACCCTATTTTAGAGGCGAATATATTTGACTTAATTCGACGTACTAAAGGGTGCATAATTTACTTAAAGGCTAATTATTTTGTAATAAGCCAACACAGATGGTGTTCACGAAAGGGACGAAGAAATTCTCCATTGACAAACTTTGTTTGAGAATCTTAATTAAATCGCTTCTTCGCTTGTATCAAATATCGATAAGGCCAACTAGATTGAAATATTAAATAATTAAAAGTAATTAATTTCACGACAGATGAAAATGTTTTCACAGTGAAATATTTCTGAAGTTACAAAATCTACTTAATTAAAATTGTCTGCATTTTTTTTTATATTTTGATTACGCGAGCATTTAAATTATATTAACTTTGATGGATAGACGAGCTCACAGCCTAATTAGTGTTAAGTGGACAGCAGGTCGCAAAAGCTATATCATGAATGACATATTAATGTATTGCTAGTGTACAATGAATAAATAGTGACACGCCCAAAATGAGATTGGGAGTTGAAGCCTTGAATATTTTGGATGAGATGATGTCGTCGTGGTCTAAAAGATAAAAGGCTGGTATACGCGAATCAAGCGGACAAGCCCTTGTCACTTAAGAATCGTGCGATAAAAATCGAAAAATATATAAGTTACGTAATTACGGCGGTACGGTAGGTAATATTGTAAGCTTGCACTGGTCGCATCATCCTATTTACTTCTTAGCAGTCCTTTCTATAGACGTTCAGACGTTCCTTTTCAAAAGATGGAACTGGAACATACGAGATAAGAACGTGTAAGCTCTGGCCCGATTATCTTCCATACTAATATTGAATTCGAATGGGAACCGAATCCGAGTCTAATTTACTAGCCTCATTAGGCTTCAAAATTTCATTAATGAACTAATGAAATTTTTAATTTTTGTTAGCAATAGCTTAGTATTTGCCATATAAAATTCTATAGTGAAAGAATTCGTAATTGGCATGATCTTTTATGATTCTCATCAGCCCACAGACGTCCACTGCTAGACATAGGCATCCCCCAAGCCTCGCCACAAAGACCGGTCCTGCGCTGATCATTATTATGTCACTTTTATGATTATGGTTCAAACAGTAAATGTGTGAATATTTTTGTAGCTTATTTACGCATTGCATTCTGCAGTCTTAAATCAATTTTTAATTGCCAACGGATAATTGAAAAATTCGAGTGTGACAATCATTTTGTAGATCAAACTAATGAATAAATTAGACATAGATAAAAAATCCATATCATTTTTAAAGAGTTCCATTTTTTCTTTAATTGTCTTCCATCCCTACTATTTTGAACTTTCGTTTCCCATTTCACAGTACTTTATGGAATCTTCTTTGTTTCATCAACACAGACTATAATAGTAAGATTTCGAGGTAATGGGCATAAAGAAAATATAAGCCTTTTTTTTATTTTATCTATGGAACTCAAAAACAAAAAACGAAACAGTTCATTAACAATACAGTGCTTTGTTTTTTTTTTCTACGGAAACAAAGTTTATTTTAACTGTATAAAGTCCGTATAAAATTTACATACAACTACACAAATCAACACGTTTCACTATAAATTCGTATTTTTCATCAAAAAATAAAAACACCGCCGACCTAGTTGCATTTCCAATTTTCAACACGTTACCTTTATCAATCCCGGTTGTCGCACACGCTTAACAAACGAGATGTCTTTGAAAACGCAATTAGAAAATTCCGTAACGTCTGCCCGTGTTCTGGTTTCGTACGAAATTCGGGGAATATGGCCGTTCGCAAATTGGATTTCTTCGCGTGAATGTTTTAATGGTTCTGTTGTGGCACCTTGTATTTAGCCATTTAAATCTATTCGATTTGATTAACTCGATTGTGTTATCCATTACTTCGATCAAATAATCATTTATATTTTCTTCTGAGTCAGTCTGAAGGTCGTTCTTACTTTGAAGTGTTGATCACTCGATGCACTATGCTCCCCCGCGTCTTCCTGTCCTCGGCGATCTTTATAGCCTGAGTTATTGACAGGTCGGTTAGCGTCTTTACCAGATCTGCCCATCGGGTAGGTGAGCGCCCGCGTGATCTTTTCTCGTAAACCTGAACTTCTCTAAGTTATCGGGGTGTCTTCGAGCGATTTTACATTTACATTTTAGACACGACTTATTTCTAGAATATTCATTAAAAATATTATTTCTAAATATTCAGTGTTTTCAAATGCATGTTTGAAATTGTCATTGCATTGCATTGTCATTGCATGTCAAATGTTTGATTTGACTCTCAATCGAGAATCATTCTAAAGCGTAGCGGACTAAACGGATCCATATAGTGTAAAGCAATTACAGAAGTCTTTTTATCATCAGAGGTCTCAAATACTGATTTCGTATTATATGTACCACGCATTAATAGCACATAAAAAAATTCTAGCTTGTGGTCATTGAATGTGAAACTTTAAAGTTTCGTCTGTGCATTTTCAGTTGAATCGTAAAATAAACATAATTGTTAGATTCCCGGTGGCATTGCGGCGCACTTCTGTAATTGGTTTAGGCAAATTAGCAAAGTAGTTTCAAAGAGTGAGGGCCCAAGGGATGCAATTTAATCGCACGAACCCGCCCAGCGTTCAGCAATCCACGAATTGATCTTTTTATTTCCAAAGCATTTTTAAATTAGCAATTTATTTAAATGATTTATTATTTTGTTTTGCAATTGGTTTACCCCTTACCGTTGGTCTACACTAGCGGTGAATATAATAGTGAATAATAACAGAATAGTGATGAACCAAACCAGGTCGATAACGTCGATATCCATCAACATACAAATTCCATATTTTATTTGCTGTAAATCGAGTAATGTGCTGCATTTCAAATAGATAAGATTATGGTATATGATATTATTCGACAGAGAATAGCTCAAAGAGTCAGCAAGCTGAAGTGGCAGTGGGCTGGCCATATATGCCGTAGGACTGACGATCGCTGAAGCAGACGGGTTCTCGAATGGAGATCGCGCAGCGGAAGACGTAACGTAGGACGCCCCCTGGCTAGGTGGTGCGATGACCTCTGCACGGTGGCCGGCAAGAAGTGGATTAGGAGAGCCGCAGACCGGGCTCAGTGGTGTGGATTGGGAGAGGCCTATGTCCAGCAGTGGACGACTGTGGGCTGTTGATGATGATGTTGATGATGATGATGATTTCGACTTGTATGGATTTAAGTTGTGGATTACATCAATATTTAACCTCTAACAGCTTATTTACCTTCCAAATTGAAGAAATTTCTTTTCAAATAATGGACTAAGTATTGGCTGTTAGACTAAAAAGCTATACTATCGAAACATAATAGAATCATCCCAAAGCCACGCTTGACTATCGCTATCAAAGCAGTCAACAACAGAGACATGGACCGTGTCATAGTTATATACTGGGCAAACGGACCGTGAGATAAGCAATGAAATGCATAAATCTACATATCGATTGTCGGCTGCGAAATCTTAAAGTGCTTTGTGCAAAACTCTGGTATGCAATTTTCTATGTGATTCAAGGATAAATTATAGCTCTCAAACAATAACCACATTTTATGAGTTATGTGTGAAAGATACTAGTACATACAATCAGATTATTTTGAATTGAGAACACATTGTTTTAGATATTGGAATCCAGTAAGCTCCGCAATACTGGTTGCAGGGCGTATAGTGAATCTAGATGGGTTGGTTTCTATGTCTATTGTCAAAAGGTCTAAAAATACCAACACTTCCAAATAAATCTATTATGATTATATCACTTAAGACTTTCTTCTTCTGATACGTGCCCCGGTAAACAAACATCTCGACCCCAATGTGACAAAAACACCAACGAGCAAATGCATTCAGTAATAACACTAAACGTTGCCAGCAAAAATTAACTCGAATAATTTTCCCCTTTATTAATGTGCATTCGTTTAAGGATCTGCCTATTCGATCGAATGGCGTTATGTGAATAAAGCCCTTGTTCAACTATTCCCATCGCAGAGGACGACACGAAATTATTGACGGTATTTACCAAAATTAAAACCGAAGAATGTAGTGAAATGGTACATTTTTTACGTTTCTAGTTCAGACCAACAATTTTTTTTTTACCTTATTGAAGTGAAACTTCTTTAAGTGCGTTGATAGTAAAATTAAACTCGCGACAGATTCGTTACGGCTATAGAGAAAAGATTTAGGAAGAACGAGAGTGAGAAAATAGACAGAGCGTCGCGCGAACCACTCGAACGTGGAGAGAGGGAAAGGACAAAGCGAGCTCATTACTCTTATCCACAGCATTCCCTATTACGAGAAAATTGATTTAAGGACGAAAAATGAAGAAACATCGCAAAAGAAGTTTAACTTCTTTCACGCGCATCATTTTTTTTGTAAGCACTTAATACCTCATTAAAACTTTATCAATCAATTACTCGGGATATACAATTTGATGGATTTAATTTCGTTAGATGAATAAACAATTCACAGTTTTGTGTTAGAAGTTAGTTCGGCAGTTAGATGTGGTCGGGTCGAGTTAAAAGGAAACCACAGTTCGGAGGTGCCGTAACTCGATGCTCGTAAGTTTGCTGTTTTAATACGAAATTTAGCTATCCGAATATTAAATTCCGATTTGGGTAGTTAATGGAGAACGATAGATTGCTTTGACTAAAACGTATCGGATACAGTGCGATAGATATTATGTATTTATTATATTAAACTTTAATTTATACATTAAATTTTAATGTGCGTTTGGATTTCCAAGCAATTTTTTTCATTCCTCTTCTAGACAGACGAGCATACGGCCCACCTGATGGTGAAGGGTCACCGTCAGCCATGGCAGAGTCAAGCCGCTGCCTACCGCACATCAGCCGGTTGCATTCATTTTAAACATTTCTTAAACTAGTCTTAAACATTGTTTTTAGACAGTATTATGTATAATATAAACATTAGTTATCTAACTTTTCAACGTATTCTTTCTTACAAAATCACCTCAGTGTCAATCCGCACCCGACAATGCAAATACATGCCTTACATATAAATTATTTGTAAGTACTCCTTTAAAAAAATCACTCTTTCATCTTTTACAGGCTTTTTTAATTAGCATTAGAATGTGTCGCCATGCGAAAAAAATTTAATAGCTGAAAATTCTAAAATTATAAATGACGCCTCATCAAACATACTAGTCGATGACCGAGCTTTTCTCGGTTTTTTTTTTTTTGATAACACCTTCTTGTTGTGTCTTTAAAGCAATTAGTTGCTCTCAATTAAGAAAAATAGTATTATTATTCACCAATAGATGTCGGGAGGAGTCGTAGTTGATTATTGAAAACACGAATAAAACAACATTTTTTGAAAATAAATCCTAGCTAGATCAATTTATCGCCCCCGAAATCCTCTGTATACTAAATTTTATAAAAATCGTTGGAGCCGTTTCCGAGATTCAGATTTTATATATATATCCAAGAATTGCTCGTTTAAAGGTATAAGTTAAGGAATATTTATACAATTATAATCAGAGTTACGGAACATCTAGAAAACTATGCTATGTATAAATTTCTTAATGTCATTTTTACCGTTTCGAGACAAAACGTCAAAATTTTAGAACAAATATCTTCGGACTTATAAAATACTAGCGACCCGCCCTCGCTTCGCTTCGGAAACATTAAAACACACATGAAACCAAAAAAATAAAATAAAAAAAAATTAAAAAAAGTAGCCTATGTTCATCAGGGACAATGTCGGCTTCTAATGGAAAAAGAATTTTTCAAATCGGTCCAGTAGTTTCGGAGCCTATTCGAAACAAACAAACAAACAAATCTTTCCTCTTTATAATATTAGTATAGACTAGCAAATTACCATAGGAAACTATATGCATGGACAACAAAAATAGAAAATCCATAACCCGATAATTCAAATTGCGAGGCAATAATAACCACAATTGTCCGAGCATTCGATTCTCAAATATCAATATAACAAGCGGAGGAGAATATTGTGGGAGTACAAAAACAAAAACATCACATTCTCAAACATTTCCTAGGGTGTCATTACCCAGCAATCATCCACTCAGAAATTCAAACAGCCATACTGACCTGAGAGCCGTTGACCTCTTCGAGAGGTCTTTTATTTTACACGTTCCAATAACCACTGTGATCGTTAACTTCTAACTCGAGGTTGTCTAAATACAGCATTTTCTTTTCAAAATCAGTTCAGGCCCTTATTACTCCTTTTTTTTGGTTATACACAGTACTGTGATGTTAGTTTCTTACAAACATTAATTAATCGAGATAAATAAATCGAATTTCGTCCTTACACTAAATTTTAGAAATAGTCCGGATTCAATTATCTCTTTAGCGAAATCTTTTGTCGTTTTGTCGTTCGACGAAACTTTATTCTGAACGTCCTCCCGTTAAGATCTTCAGTTTTGCATAGTACCGTCCAATTTATTCCCTTTACAAAGGTCTTATCTTGAACGAGAAAAGCTTGTTTTAATGTCGTTAATTTAAGGCCTGAGTTTCTTGAACGACTTCGCTGTGTTTTGTCTACAGATTAGTGCTCAATGAGTATTCAATAGAGATTGGGAACAGGGTCCAGTTTTTACGCCAAAGTGAAATAGAAATTTCGAGGCTATCACGTGTTTTAGATTTGTTTGTTCTGATTTGATAATTTTCCACCAAAAATCCCTAGGTTTTCTTTAATAAATAAGTAAAATTTTAAAGCATAGAAACTTATTAATTTTACTGTAAAAAATACCTGTACCATTTTACATACTATGAAATTATGTTAACTAGAATACTGAAAACCGAAAGTGTTGAGTAGAAATCCTACACCATCCTCGACTGACTGATGGAAAGTGTCTTAGTCATTAAATCAAGCACTGTACTCTTTCTGCAGAAAAACGAATAAATAGATGAATAAGAAATTTAAAGCTCAGAAAAGTAAAGAACTCATAGAATAAGGCCTAGCTAAAGCAAGAATAGTTTCTCGAATAAGGAGCAGGGTATATGAAGTAAATATTTATTAACTTGAAATCGACTGCTTCAAGTAACCTTCTACTATAAAAAAATAAAAATAAAAAATTGTTGTTAAAGAAATAGACATTAGACATAGACATAGATATTAGAAAAAGAAGAAAGAAGTGTTAAATCAATATAGTAATAATATAATTATTTTACAAATTAGTATATTATTATAGTATATAATAGATCATAAAATAGAATATCATTTCTTACGACTGTAAACTGATTCGGTAGAGCTGAAACGATTATAGCTTAGAACAATTCAGGGGTGTTTTATTACCGATATTAATATATAAGATTCTGTTAATAAGCATTTAAATTAGTTGTACGCGTTTTTTAGAAATTGGTTTGAAAATAAGCTGTCATTAGATTTATATCATCGAGTCTATTCGATGTCTTGTATACAGCATGTCATAATACCTATATAAGCGTCAAAAGACAGGTCCATCTATGTGCGTTATGTATATTATTATATAGTTATATTATATATTACAGTTTATACGATTTTATAATTCCGTAGCAACGCAGATATGGTGGTAATGCTAGCATTACTAACCATAACTTTTTAGCTTTTAATCGTGTATAGGTAAGGACATATTTGTTGGTATGTTATATTAGGAGATGGATTTACCACACTGCCTATCGCTGCCACCTCTCATGCACTCGAGTCTGAAGGATGGTACCCGTTACCTAAAACAATCGAGACCCGATGGTGCTTAAGTTATGATGCTTATGTGTATGGTCCAACCATCCAGAGCAACAAAAAAACAGCTGGACTTGTCTCCTCGTGTCAGTAATATAGTGTCGATAGATGGTGAGATCCTCTGCCCATCCATAGCAATAAATAATAATATTAATGAAAACCGTTCTCTTGATCCTTCAAAATTCAAATTCAGAAACCCAATTTAATGGCATATCAAATTGGACTCCAAAAAACTTCTGCCCGCAAGAATCCCAAACTGTAAAAGATTCTTAACACGTAGTCACTGAAATCCACTTTTTGTGCGAGCGACATTATACCCAAATTATAGATACAGGCCCTATGGGGCGAAAAGGGGTGAATGACATTAGACAATGTAAAAATTTTATATACCGCCATATAAAAACATGGAAATTTGATTGCGTTTACTGCATCCGTATAAACCTGAGTTTTTATTACTCGCTAGTTTTTCAATGAGCACTTAGGGATCACAAAATTTATTCGAGTAAAGGCTGTAACGTCAACATGAATTTTGATTTGTCTGCATAATGATGACTTTGAAATTGCATTATCTAGAATAATCTAAACTGAACGTAATTGTACGGCAAACTCTTTCGGACAAGGTTTGACGAGAACGATGACCGGTGCTTGGAACGCCTAAAATCACCAAAAGTGATTTGAAAGAATCCGAAAGAACTGGCTGACGTGACGGTGACTTTACGTTCTCCCGTCGTCGGAGTCGGGAGTGCAGTTTGCGGCGGCTATGATAACAGTGTGACACCATGGATCGCACCCACCTTATTATATAATAACTGATATCCCATTCTTACTGCTTCGAGACTTTTACTGGTGGTAGAACCTCTTGTGAGTCCGCGTGGGTAGGTACCACCGCCCTGCCTATTTCTGCCATGAAGCAGTAATGCGTTTCGGTTTGACGGGTGCGGCAGCCGTAGTAACTATACTTGAGACCTTAGAACTTATATCTCAAGGTGGGTGGCGCATTTACGTTGTAGATGTCTATGGGCTCCAGTAACCACTTAACACCAAGTGGACTGTGAGCTCGTCCACCCATTTATGCAATAAATTAAAAAAAAAACAGACGCGATAGTGACTGTGGTTCCTACGCGTGTGGGTTCACAAAACACCCCACCATCAGCAAAAACCGCATAAATGTAAATGAGAGCAATTGATACGATTTATTGTATTAAAATTCACATGTTGCCGATGTCCTCTACACGGGCGGTAAGCTTGTTCGGTCCACTGTAATCTGACTTTATCGTTTATCGAGATAAGCCGTTAGTATTGTATGCGTTTGTTTTAATATTTGTATTTAAAAAAAAAAGTTAAAACAGAAATTTTTATTCTTTGTCATGTTAGTTAGGTACTATTTACTTTACGAAATTTCACACAAATTTTGGGATTTAGAACTGTACTATAAAAAGCGTTGATTATCACGTAAGCTCTAGTTGTATGTAATTATAAGTATTTAGTCGGGTGTACGACGTACGTCTGTTTGTTTCACGCGCGAATGGGAAACTGAGGCAATTCTGAAAAGTTGATTCGCAAAGAATTTTAGGTTTGTCATTATTGTTAAAAGCATGGCTAGGAATAGCAATAGATAGCTTTGTGCATATCGATATGTACTGAGAGAATAAATATAAAACATCTTAAAGTAAAATGTATCAAAGTTCTAATGCGTGATTAAATTATTCGCAGATTCTGGCGCCATCGCTTAGCTGGTTGGACGAGCTCACGACCAACCCGGTGGTAAGTGGTTACCGGAGCCCATAGACAGCTACAATGTAAATGTCGCCACCTATCTCGAGACCAAGATCCAATACCAAAAATTCTTCCATATGTTATTTATTTTAACAAAGCCGTTTGACAAACGGTGTTATTCGTAGATTATCACTTGAACATGACTAATGACTCTTCGCTCCAAGTCTCCCTCGCATGTTAATTGTACCGAATGCTTCCTACACTAATTCTCAACTATGTTTATTTAACAAACAACAATTTTAATGTTTACCGTTCGAAATTTTGTAATTCCTTAAAACGTATTCACGGATTCGATTTACGGAACGGCATATTTAAGTTGGGTAACGCACGAGATGATTCACACGAGTCACGTTGTCATTTCAGAATCTCGATTCGATTTTTCATCTTGATGGGAGCCGCGTAAACAAGGACTAAATGGAGGGGAGAAGTATTTTTAAGTTTTTTTTCTTTTCTATCTTTTCTCTTGTTTATACCGTGCCTTTTATTGTTCGTGTTAAATAAAACGTGAATTCACAAGTTAGCGAGTTTCAAAACTTTGAACCTGTGATAAAGTTTGTGGAGAATTGAAAACAAGACTAGACTTTTAGTTTACCGGGAAATTGTTCAGTGAAACTGTTAAAGCTTCTAGTTTTATATTTATGTTTGAGACAATAGTAGCAGTAGGTCTAATTTAAGTGGTTCTCAAAGTTTTTGTCGTCAAAATTATAGTCGTCCGAATGAAGTTTATAAGATTCTGCTCGGTTATATATTTGAACATCATCTGCCGCAAACCAGTCATATTATGTTCCGGACGTTTCCAGTTAAATCTAGTAACCACACCTCACTATGTGAGCTCGTATGCCCATCTAAAACATTAAAACAAGGGTCCGTATTCTAAAATTCAACACTGAACTGATCGCGATTGGTCTATAAAAAAAAAAGGGTTTTTTGTGTTGTTTACGAACGTATCACAATAAGAATTATTTATTGTAATTTTTTTATTGCCTGCACAGGCAGTCGAGCACACGACCCATCTGATGGTAAGTGGTTACCGTCGCTCATGGACGTCAGCAATGCCAAGGGCAGAGCCAAGCCGCTGCCTACCGTTTATTTCTAGTATATTTAATATCTTCCTTATTTCTAGTAGGGTGCCCCGATATAATGTAAAAATACTTAGTACGACTAATGAATTTATCGAGGTATCCAGGGGAAATACGGTAACAAAACCAGTTAATAATGTACCGGGTAGCGCCCCACTTTCCGGCCGCGAAAAAAAAAACTTTTTCAGCACGCGAAACGTATTTAATATGCATGCCGCTTAGGTTATTTTAAATGGTGATGCGACTATGCGTTTACTATTATTGATATTGTTAAATTATAAAATGCGTAAAATTTTATCAAATGCTATTTATATAATATCTATTTATATATTTAGTCGTTTTATTTATATATTCAACGTTTACATGCTGCGCAAGTACCCGGTTATATCTAGCATATGCAGCAATGGAGGTCTGCGGAAAAGACAGTCGTCACAGTATATTTATATTTCACTCTGAATTCCAAAGTAATATATTGTTCAGTGTAATTGAGTGTGCAACTTTGAATAATATTTAAAAAAAAAACATCAATAATGTAATAAATACATTTATTTATAATATTCATCTATCGATAGTTGGACATCACTAGCGCACGCTAACAACGTGATTATTGTTGGGGGCTGGACGAGTTTTCTCGATAGCCACTCTACTGAGGCAACTCGAGGAATGTACAATATTATCCAAAAACTAGAGCCTGTGGAGACAGCGAGGCTATATGACGTATCCATTCTGTGTATTTCTTTTGCTGAATGAGTTGATATACCTACTCTAAACTTAAGTTGTGATTAATTTAAAGCATGTTTTCTCCAAAGGGGAGGCGAGTTTCAGTGGCAAGTTTCAGCTATAGAAAAATAGATAGCGGCTTGACTATATCCTAATCGTGCTGGTGTCCACGAGCGACTTACTATCCAGTTAGGGCACTCGGCTTACGATTACCTTCTAAGGGGTAGCAAGGATTTACTGTGCTTTGTATTTTTTTTAACAACACGCATTTCTTCTAGTTATACATCGATACATGCAGAAGCTGTTGTCTATTCAGACAACATGTTACTTTATTAATGAAAACGCGGGTGTGGTCAGTGTTACTAAATTTATAAAATAAATATATTTCTAAAATACACATGACCGGTCGTAAGTCAATGGTATTGTGGCGGATGTCATAGCTGAAGTGAGGAATTCGGCGTGTCGTCTATGAGCTCCAGTGACCGCTTCATATAAAAGTATGTTCACTCATGTATGGTGGTAAAAATTCGGGTTCGCTGGAAGCTCGTCTATTCGTCGGCTGTATGGTTTAAAGTTTTTAAAAAAGAAACGCATATCATGTACTTACAATTGAAATTAGCACTTAGCAAAATATTTTTTATTTTTATTTATTTATTTACTTACACTTTGCCCTTCGAGAGATCGGATTCTCGACTGATGGCGGTCGCCAGCTCGCTGAGTAGGCTGTTGCCGAACGTCGGGGGGCCCGACATGGTGGTGGGTCGCCTCTATACGGGGGTGGTGCGGTCGATGACACTATACGAGGCCCCGTGTGGTGCCACGACCTGATCCGCGACAACGTTGCGGCGTTGCGACGTCCGCAGCGCGTGATTGCGGCCAGAGCGGTTTGCGGATACCGCCCCATCTCGTTCGAGGTGGCTTGCGTGTTCGCTGGGACGCCTCCCTGGGACCTGGAAGCGGAGGCGCTTGCTGCGGATTACGCGTGGCGACGCGATCTCCGCTCCAGAGGTGAGCCGCATCCCGGCGCAGCGGAAGTTCGGGCGCGGAAGCTCCAATCTCGCCGCCCGGTGGACTCCGCCTATGGGGGATGAACTGTCGAGGCAATCCGCCCGGTCCTCTCGGACTGGGTGAATCGTGACCGAGGACGTCTCCCTTCCAGGCGACGCAGGTGCTCACGGGACACGGCTTTTTCGGCCGCTACCTGCACCTCGTCGCCCGGAGGGAGCCGACGTCGAAGTGCCACTACTGCAGTGGCTGCAACGAGGACACGGGGGACCACACGACCGTCGTGGCTACGATACTCGGCAGCGATGAGTCCTGGAAGGCGATGCTCGACTTTTTCGAGTACACCATCTCGCAGAAGGAGGCGGCGGAACGAGAGAGAGAGAGAGAGCTCATCCTTCTCCGCACCTATCCGTAGCCGCCGAGCCGGGGGCCAAAGAAGATCTTTTGCCCGACTGCGGCCCCTGTAGGAGGTGAACTCCTCCGGTGAAGGTCAAGGGACGACCTGACCTGAGGGGGAAGAGGCCGCGCGGCGCGCTACCAGCACTCTAGCACGCTGCCAAGGTATAATAGATACGCTATAATAGAGCAACCAGTTGGCGGTGTATCGCGTCCCGACCGGGCAGGCTGGTTCTGGTCTAGCAGGGTATTCCGGGACACCAACAGCACCGTCTGGGCGGCCTGACGGGCTGCTGTACCGAGACGGCCGACGTTTGAGAGCCTTCGATTCGCCTCGAAGGCTCCGTCGGCTGGGCGTCCTTGGGGTGAGCTGTCTGGTTGCAGTGTTGACCTCGGTAACCCCCCTACCTCATCCGGGTTCTGACCTCGGTGGGGATCGGACGCTTGGATGAAGAGTGCAGGGGAGTCGTTCAGTGCAGTGGGGCCCTAAAATATCCTTGGGCTCGCGGTCTGTTCCCATCATCTGCAGATCGTCAAGTCCCACATACACCGCGCGCCCCCTAGGCACGAGGACCTCGTAGGAGATTCGGTCCCCGGCCCGAAAAAAGTTCTATGCCAAGTGGCAGTGGACCTCTGTGGGCTGAAATATAGATAAAGTCAGTATCACTGCGAGGTAACATCGCCGATTTCCATTTTCATATACTACGCCATTTTTCTACATAATATAAAATCTACTTAAATGAGACTGCCCAATGTACTACACCCAATATTGAATAAAAGTATATATATTTGTATAATGTATTATAATATAAAGTAAGTATATGTATGTGTATATATATATATATATATATGTGTGTGTGTATTTGTATGTACACAACAAACAAACAAAACAATATACATTATTGTTTTGTATCTTGTGATATGTATATATGTATTATTATATGTAATGTTTACTGTATGCACTAGGTTTGTGTTCCTAATTCTTCTTTCCTTTTGTGGGCCTACTGGAAGAGATTTCAACATGAAATAAGTAGTGCCCTTGTACTCTGTATCCTTATTGTCGTGTTTCTTCTGACAACTGTGTGTACAAAATATATTAAATAAATAAAAAATAAATAAAATACAGTGAATCATTACAAGAACGAAGGTATAGTTTAAGTGGTATTTACAAAAGCATGTTTAGGTCAGACAATTACATTTTTTTCTAAAAAACCAAGGTTATTGTTACAGACTACAGAAAGTACACAAGAAAACCGAATAATAACAAATTAATGAACAAGTATTTGGTCTTAGAATTGTAATATATTTTTGGTGTATAAGAAAAAAAGATACTATACTTTTATTATGCTTATGATAGCATTTTAATTGAAACTTACGTAACAAAGAACAAATTTTTGTAAGCTTTGTAATATATTTTTTTTGTAATTTTGATGACTGAACTAGCTCACCGCCTATCTTGTGCTAAGTGATTATTGGACCCCATAGACATAAACACGAATACCGCCCTCATCTAGAGACATGAGGTCGATTATTGATTCGTACAACGGTTGACCCCCCTTTCAAACCTGAAGAAATCACTGCTGCTGTGCGAACTACATTTTGCTCTATCGTCAACTTAGAATTATTAAGCGATCGTTTCTTCGGAACATTCTCGAACCTTACATGGGTGGTCCGTAGTTCAGACCGTATCCCAGGCAAGAGATTGCCCCATGCTCGTTTACGTATACCCACATAACTCAATTACTAGCAACGAACGGTCAATTATACGGTACAGTCAATTATACTATGAAGCCTTCGCATCGCTTCGAGTACATTCTCAAAAACGTTTTAAACAGTAATCACAGTGATTATGACTCGATCTTTTGAGTCGTGTCCGGCTTATGTTTGTTTAGTATTTGAATATCTATTGAGATCGTTTATAAAGAGGTTTTCTTGTTGCTCACGATATTTCAGTGAATGTTGGATACCGCGAAAAAAAGCATTTTTTTTCATTAGTGAACAAAAAATAGTGTTTTCTCACTTTTATTTAAAATCTGACATTGCATTGATTTTTATAGCATTAGTAAAATTGTAAAATAAATCCAAAAATTTTGTCGTGTCCTTTTTAGGACACAACAAAATCCACATTCAAAATCCAAATCCACATCAAAAGTTTTTTGTAATACTACATTTTCTTTCTTTCTTTCCTTTTTTTTCTTAAGTTCATTTTCTTTTTTCTTTCTGGTCGTTCCCTCAATGCTGAGGATCGTGACTGTATGTCAATCTTCTCCACTCGGTCCGGTTCTGCGCCATATGTACCGCTCCCCGTATCTGGCCTCCAGTCACCTCCTTGTGTTGGTCCACCCATCTAGTATATCATTATCATTATCTATATGTCATTATCTATATGTCATTATCTATCTATCATTTTGTAGTATTAAAAAAAACTTAAGAGAAAACCAAATTCATATCGTTTTGCTAAGATACTGTAAGGTGTTATTCAATGATATTTTAATATTTTGTTAATTACCGTCTAATATATATCTTTATTGCTAACATGGGTGAACGATTAAACGGCCCCCCTGGTGTTATGTTGTCACCGAAGCCCATAGACATCAACCAAGTTAATGTCGCCACGTGCCTTGAGATATGAGTGCTAAGTCTCATTTTTTCGTTACAACGGCTGCCCCACTCTTCAAGCCGAAACGCACTACTGCTTCGTGGCAGAAATTAGCAGGCTGGAGGTACTTACACTGATACGCAAATTATAATTTTACAGGTTTGATTTTTATTACACAATATTATAACATCACCGTGAAATTGACGTGAATTTCATCATAAAAGTTGGTACTGCCTGTGGGATTCGAATCCAATAACCCTTACATTAGACACCTTCAGCTCTAACACTAGGAGTAGGGACCCCGGTAGCCGTACTCGTCGAACTCGGCAAAGAATTCGACGTGCAACCTAACTTAAGCATCAGCCCGCTGAGTTTCTCGCCGGATCTTCGCCGGGTCGCGATTCCGATCCGGCAGTAGATTCATTCGCGAAACAGCTACTCTTGAGTAGCTATTTTTTTAATTTTTTTTTATTGCTTGATGGATGGACGAGCTCACAGCCCACCTGGTGTTAAGTGGTTACTGGAGTCCATAGACGTCTACGACGTAAATGCGCTACCCACCTTGAGATATAAGTTCTAAGGTCTCAAGTATAGTTACACCGGCAGCCACAACCTTCAAACCGAAACGCATTACTGCTTCACGGTAGAAATAGGCAGGGCGCTGGTATCTACCCGCGCGGACTCACAAGAGGTCCTACCACCAGTAAAGGACTCCTTTTGAGACGCTCAGGGTAGCTGTTAGAAAATCCCACCCCTCCTGGGTGAGCCCTTGCTCGCTCACTTGTCCTGCTAAAACTGGAAAGGCCTCCAGGCCACCAGTAATCTCTCAAACATAAAAAAGTACTATCATTGCTAGCATATCTTAACTTGTTGATCTTTGAATTCCCGATCTTGACTACTACAAATTGGCATACAATTGTTGCTACCATGATACGTTCATGCGTTCCTATTGACTAGATATGACTAGGATTTTGCGAATATTCTGAAGACTACAATTCCCAGCTAAGCTATTTTTTTCTGGCTATAATCTACGATAATACTAGGAGTGTTCAATTAAAAACTATAACGAGTATGACGCAGCTATCTCTTATTATACCTATGTTATTTATTTTTTTGACGTAGTCACCTTTCAGGTTTATACACTTTGACAACAATAAACATTTTAGGTTCACGCTTTGTCTAAATAACGTAGTATACTTATAAAAGTTTGACTAAAAATAAATAAATGAATTGTTAAAAGCCTGCTCTTTAAACTTTTACATCGTCCATATGACGTTTTTTCAGGGCGTGTGGTGTCCAAACTATTTTACAAGTCTCTTATCCCGTTTGGTAAGCTTGAGTAAAAAGTTTCGTTCAAGTTGCGGCCAACAGGTGCTTAGAACGCTTATGTTAGACTTTTTAAAGATAATCGTGTGAAAATGTATGACCGCGTTCATAGAATGAGGCTTTTTGCTCTAGTGAATTTTTTATGTTAAGTTTTCTTAGTTTGGAACTTAGAGGCTACGTAAAAAAATTGTTTTATAGTATCAATTTTGCAAAATCGCACAAAGTTTGTTGTCCTTCTTTTTTGTAATGCATTAATTTATTACTTAAAATTAACCTCAAAATCTAGAATGTTGAATACCTTCGACATTTCTGTCTTCTACTGAAACTGAATATTAAAGCCTCGAATTAAAAAAAAACGAAAGAAAGTAATGAACTAACAAACAAGCGATTTTATAAAAAAGCGAAATAAATCTTTCGGCTACAAATATTAAGTCGGCGTTTAATTTTACACAAAACACGTACTACACGTATACGGTTTTCTCGTTTGCACATCAAAGGAGAGAATAGTGTGATTATAATTAAGGCGCGACAAACTAGCGCGAGCATAATTCAGCGGTTTATGCACCCTTGATAATGTGAGATGAAGTTTCTTCAGACGTCGGGGCGGGCGGACGAAGCGGGGTCGGTGGCGTCGCCGTCGTGGGGCGGAGTTAAAAAGCGGCGCTCAGTCGGTGGGCAGACGCCGTTCGAACCATACGCCCGCCGAAATCGCGATCCCCGTTTACATGTCACGTAAGTCACGATGTTGCTTCCGAAACGTGAACATTTATGACGCGATCAGCCAATGCGCCTGATAAATGGCACTGCCGAACTCGAAATTATCCCGTTGTTACACGTGTACAAACGTAAAATGCTAATAAAAAGGACGGCCGCGGATAGACTTGAGAAACGAACTTTTAATCGGATTATAGTGTGCGTGTTGTTCTATTGCCATGCTGTGGACAGAAGCGTCGCGGCAGAGACGCCGCACGAATGCGCTTACCGTAGTTCCGAAGCGGAAACGTCGGGGAGCACGGTGCTCTTCTGCAAGATTCGGACCATAAGCAGTTTGGATCACCTGCTACAGAACATCAGCAAGACTCACTACGACGACGTCATATCATTGCACGTTCAATGCAGCGAAATTCTATTTTTCGAGAGCACTTTAACCACAAGCGCCCAAAAGCCGACCGGTAAACACACGAGTCTTGGAAAGTTGAGAGATCTCGTCATCGACAGATGCAAGTTACGTCAAATACCGGCCCGTGCATTCGAGAGTTTCAAAGATCTGAAACGTCTGCACGTGACCACTCATAACAGCGAATGGTCCGCGATGACAATGGAACTGAATGAAGAAGCTTTCGCAGGTTTGAATGAACTAGTCGAACTCAATCTTAGTAACAACAACATCTGGAGCACCAAAACAGAAACATTTTGTTCACTGTACAGTTTAAAAGTGTTGAACCTCACAAATAATCATCTACAAAATATAAAGACTATCGGTTTCTCGGACAGTCTGAGGGAACAAAACTTAAGCTTGAGAACTTGTAACTTAGTCATAGAGACACTAGATATGTCATATAATGATTTGATTGTTGTAAATGATAATAGTTTATCAAAGTTACGTTCGCTGTCGAAACTTTTATTGCAAAATAATGCGTTGTCTAATTTAGAAGGTGGTGCCTTTGAAGGATTGCTCAGCTTAGAGGTTCTCAATTTATCAAGTAATTTCATGAATACACTCCCGCCTGATTTGTTTTCTGAAACGAAATCATTAAAAGAAATTAATCTTAGTAATAACACTATTAACAATTTGCCTCCGGGACTTTTTGATAATTTAGACCAACTACAAGTATTAGATTTATCTCTCAACGAACTGACTAGTCAGTGGATTAATAAGAATACATTTGTTGGTTTACTAAGATTAGTCATATTAAACTTATCTTATAATAAGCTTAGTAGAATAGATCGTTATATGCTCCAGGATTTGTACAGTTTGCAGAAATTAAATTTAGAACATAACGACATATCCATAATTGATAAACATGCTTTCAGTGAATTAAGAAATCTGCATTCGCTAACACTATCTAATAACCAACTTGTGCACATTGAAACACATTTGTTTACAGATCTACATGTGCTACATGAACTCTTTATTGATAACAATAAAATCAAACACATTGAAGATAATGCCTTTGATAATATGACTGCAATAGAAGACTTGAGTCTTAATGACAACTTTCTCTCATCTGTCCCGGCGTCGATTCGCAAGCTACGCTCGCTGAGGTCTCTCGACATAGGCAACAACAATATAACACATCTAACCCGCGAAAACTTTCGCGGCTTGTCCGAACTTTTCGGTTTACGACTAGTTGATAACAAAGTTACCAATTTAAATGAGGACACTTTCGAACATTTACCACAGCTGCAGGTATTAAATTTGGCATCAAACAAAATCAGACATGTTGCGTCCGGATGTTTTCGTAAAAACACAAATTTGAAACTCCTGCGAATGGACGGCAATGAAATAACAAAGTTTGACGGTATTTTCAGTACCTTGAATAGTTTAGTATGGCTTAACATGTCAGCGAATAAATTATCATACTTTGATTTTCGTTCATTTCCAGAAAGTTTGGAGTGGCTCGATTTGCATAAGAACTCTATATCAACTTATAAGAATGACAATACCCATTCTAATGTTAATATTAAACTACTGGACTTAAGTTATAATAACATAACGGAAATAACTGTGACTTCAATACCGAATTCCGTAGAAAAACTTTATTTGAACGACAATAATATACAGAACATTCAAGTCGGTTCCTTTTCGAAACTACAAAGGCTATCAACTGTGACTTTAAATAATAACAAACTAGTCCATCTTGACATGAATGCGTTTAGGTTAGATCAAATAGATGAAGATAGTGACTTACCCGAGTTCTTTATAAGCGGAAATACATTTATTTGTGACTGTTCAATGGAATGGATTCAGCGCATTAATCATTTGAGCCACAGTCGACAATACCCGCGCGTGTTAGATTTAGATAAAGCTTTTTGTTCGCTGGTCCACTCGCGTGCTAAACGTAAAAAGTTGATAATAGACATGTCGCCTTCGGACTTTCTTTGCCCTTACGAAAGTCATTGTTTCGCATTGTGTCAATGTTGTGACTTTGTGGCGTGCGACTGTGAAATGATTTGTCCAAACGATTGTCGATGCTATCACGATATCCCTTGGAATGCCAACGTTGTTGATTGTTCAAATGCCGGTTACACGGAAGTACCCAAGCACATTCCGATGGATGCCACTGAAATATACTTAGATGGAAATCACATAAGTCACTTGGGAAATCATGTTTTTATTGGCAAAAAAAAGCTACAAGTACTTTATTTAAACAATACTAAATTGAAGGAAGTCAACAATCAAACCTTTAAAGGAGTCGATTCCCTAAGGGTACTTCATTTGGAAAACAACAAGCTCGTGGAATTAAAAGGCGATGAATTTTTACATCTCAACAGTTTAAACGAATTATATCTAGATCACAACGCTATAACTCATGTCGCTAATAATACTTTTTCATCTTTGAAATCGCTCTCAGTTTTGCGAATTGATGATAACAAGCTCGTAAATTTCTTTCCATGGAAATTATTAGCTTCATCCTCAGAAAGCTTAGCTCATGTGTCGATTGAAGGTAATCAATATTCGTGCGACTGTAAAAGCATAGCGGAATTGGATTCGTGGCTCAGGAGAGATCCTGGGGACCCTGAGAAAATGCTATGCACAGACTCTGAGGGGAAACCAACCAAAATAACAATAGCCTCCGTCTTGAGTCACTGTAAAGAATACATGGGCTCGATAAGCGACCCAACAATGTCTAGAGATGAGGTCATTTCAAAGTCAGTGTTTCTTCCTGATAATTATTTCGCTGTAATATGTGGAATAATTATTATAGTTGTCGTCATTTGCTTAATCTTCGCCATATTCTATGCGTTTAGATATGAAGTAAGCGATTGGGTTTATACAAAATACGGTGTTCCTCTCTTCAAAGAACAATCGTGTCCTAATGTCGATCACGTGATGGAAGGAAATCCGAATCACATGTACGACTATTACGTGATATGCAATACCAAAGATACCGGCTTCATTTATCACAATATAATGTCGGAGATTGAGTTCAGAAAAATGTGCTCGAAAAGTTTTTCATTAAACGAAGCAACGCTCAACATTTTAACTTTAGATAGCTTTTCCAAATCGCCGAAACTTTCGAAGCGTTTACTGATAGTTTTAACGAATAATTTCATTTGCAACGATCTTAGCGATATTCAATTCAAGAATATATTCCTGGGCTATTTAAAGTCGTTAAATCGTAGCGAATCGAACAAGGTAATATTTATTAATATTGTAGATAACATACAGCTGAGCGACGAACTGTGTTTCGCATTAGATAAGTTTAAAAATATATCTTGGAACGATCCACGTTTTTGGGACCGATTCATGGTGCTTCTCAATTCGACCGACACTATTATCACAGTAAAAGGTTCGGAGGCGAGTGTATTCAAGAAATCGTTACGTAATACACCGTCGTTGAGGTACACGACAATGCCGGTTCCAAACGATAGTTGTTCGAAACAGAACTTCACGAATTCTTTACAATTTTGTAAAAGGTACGACGGTGAAACATCTCTGAATGAGAGTTCACCTTCATCCGATAATAACACTTACGGAGAAGGGAATACCTCGAACAACAGCTATATGTCTATCGAGAACAGGTCTTGTCCTCGGTTTAATTATGACTTGAGGCTATCTCCTAGTAGCGGTCATGTATATTCTAGGGTGGATGATATTTCACCTACCACGCCGCGTACTGCTACAGTATCTAGTAAGGGACGCACATACTTTGTTTGAAATTCAAGTTCCACAATACCGTAATTCTTTCTTTTACACATAAAAATATCACACATTTTGAATTCATTCAAATCACTAGCTTATTTGTAAATAACTTGAAAGTATGTTACAGTCAATTTTAAATGCGTAATTTAAGATGAAGTATTTAATGTTGTTATGGATTTCACACATGTTTTAAAATTACTAGAAACATGTGTTTTAATCATGTTCGGGGTGATCAATAAAATAATAACAGTTTAACTTGTTCATTATAAAAAGGAAGTGAGATAGTTCTCGTATTGCTGTAATTCAACACCAAATAGATTAAGATTTCAACTAAATGTCTATTCACAATTATAACTTAAGATAGACTTTAATAGGTACGTAAATGGTAATAATATAAATGTGCATATTTTTATCGTTCACCAAATTTTCAGTATTATTATTATTATAAGTTCTATACAATCGTATCTCGAATAATTATAATATGTACAATCTGATTTTGATCGTTTTTTTTTTGTTTCTGGAATGGGTTAATGTAATATTATTCGAAACCAGCATTTTTGTAGGAAACGTTTGGCATTTGGTATTTGGATGTACTTGTCTCAACGGGAGAATACCCTACGTTATTATTAGGGTTATTAAATGTAGATGTTAATTTGTCCTCTTTATACCTAAAACTCGATTTGAAAGTTCAAATTCCGAGCATCTTATTGTTTATATTCACAGTATAATAATAATTATATATATCATACCTGCAAATTATATTCTGATGTATTATGAAAAAGTGCTTAGGACTGTATAATATAAATATGCTTGTCTGTATTACGTAACATGCTTACTAATAATTTAAGTATATGCTAAAGTTTGTATATAACGATGTAATATGTTCGAAATGTTATTGTTTATTCATAATTATATGCTTCATTACATAATATAAATTTTAATAAATAATTAAGCTAAATCGTGATATTAGATTTAATAATTATAAAACTTGAAAAACAATTGTAATTTTTGGATTGTAATTATTAGTCTGTAATGAAATTTATTGTTTTGTATAAAAAATGTACAAAGATATCTTGAAAACGTAATAAATTATACTGAAGTTTTGATACTTAGCCAAGTATTTTATTTCACCGGCATTTCGTAATGAGATCCTTGAATGAATTCAATTATGAAAAATAAATATCCGTAATATAATTAAAAATCTCTCTTTAATTATTGTTTTGGGAGACCCTGCTCCTTATGAAAAGTCTTCGTTAATAAATTAAATACTAAAACAAGAAATGTTATGATTTAATTATAATTAAACATTTTTTTGAGTAATTATTTTTGGAATACAATTCATTTTCGGTGGCTGATTTCACTCACAGCTTTGTGAAATTCCAATTTGGACTAAATAAATTCGTATTGAGTTTTTTTTTTTTTTGAAGAAATGGTCGACAAATAATTGAAAAAAAAATTATACGAGCTTACAGAATGCCTAAATTCTTTCTCAAATAGAAAAACAAGGAAATGGTTTTAAAATGCGATAATAATTATTGAAAATAGAAAGGGGGTAAAAGTAAACGCACACATCATTAGGACACTGTCATCAACGGATTTCAAGAGCATAACCAGATTTGAATGCTGCATTGAGTTGTAAGCTAAAATCTTCATACGACGATATCGAAGAATTGTTTAATTAATTAGCACGTTGACAAGTGCTAGTGCACACACGCTCCTTGTTTGAAATTGCATGACTGCTTCATGACAGAAATAAGTAACAACGCTACTTCGACTGGACTTAAAATACACCTCACCACCATTAAATGCCAATTAGAGTTTACAGTACGATGGTATAACACTCGGAGAAAGTTGCTCTGCATATTAGCTGAAATTTTACAAAACCTACGGAGAGAAATAGATAGGTGCTATTTTGGAGAAAGCCATGACTCACAAAAGTGACATATCAAAAGTTTTATTTTTATTTTTTTATTGCTTAGATGGATGGACGAGCTCACAGCTCACATGGTGCTAAGTGGCTACTGGAGCCCATAGACATCTACAACGTAAATGCGCCATCTACCTTGAGATATAAGTTCGAAGGTCTCAAGTATAGTTACAACGGCTGCCCCACCCTTCAAACCGAAACGAATTACTGTTTCACGGCAGAAATAGGCAGGGTGGTGGTACCTACCGGCGCGGTCTCACAAGAGGTCCTACCACCAGTGATGTCAGTATCTGGTCAACGTCACCCAATAGATACCCAAACACAATTGATCCAAAGATGCATTCAACAGAACTTATAATGCGCTTCAGTGATTGAAGGCCAAATACCCGAATTTATGTGAATTGATCTGATCCTATAAGCCTGAACGTTTCGCTTCGCTCCAATTGGAATTTAATTGGAATGGTGATATGTAGGCACAGAGGAATATTGCATATTCATATTAGTATATCCAGCACCCTGCCATCGGATATCGGGAAGAGTTTTATTAATATAAGGCAAGAACGACAGTAAAATTGAAAGTTAACATCAAAACGAATTGCCCATAACTATTTGTAGGTAAAAAATAAGGAAACAATCTCTATTAAATCTAATAACAGATGAGTCTAATAATAGTTGGATTGGAATCTAATTAGTCATCATGAAATGGGATTATTATCATTTTTCATGTCATCGTATTCATGGTTAAAATTTTCTTCGTTTTGTTTTCCAAATGTTTGTGTAAATATTAGAATGAGAACCACACGAATTTATTCATAAATGATGAATAAGGTTCAATAGCTCTAATTCAAAAAACTCACGAGTCGAGTTCAATACATCCAATTAATCTCATACAAATTCATTTGGTAAAACTAAATATAGCTTCGCTTCCAACAACAGTTAATGAGTTCAAGAGGACATTAATTAGTTGATTGTTGTGTCAATATGATAAAATCGTGAATCAAGACAAATCCGTGACGTTCATTGGGAATGCTTTTGAAATAATAATTAAATTAATTAGTTTCAATTGTCGGTGAATTATTACCGAAATTTATGTTGTCAAATGGGGTAGCATATTTTTCGATTTCTATATATTGTATAACTAAGAATAATTTATATCCACTGTCTCTTATACTGAATGAAGTTTTGAAGGTAGACCTAAAGATTACTTAAGACCTTGGTTTTGATGTGACCAGATTAAAGTATATAATTTATTTATTGCTTGGATGGGTGGACGATCTCACAGCCCACCTGGTGTTAAGTGGTTACTGGAGCGCATAGACATCCACAACGTAAATGCGCCACCCACCTTTGAGATATAATTTCTAAGGTCTCAAGTATAGTTACAACGGCTGCCCCACCCTTCAAACCGAAACGCATTACTGCTTCACGGCAGAAATAGGCAGGGTGATGTGATTTGCATTAGGTACATTTCTTCTTTCTATTACTTATAATCCTATAGGGTAATCGGGTTGAAATAAAACTTAAGCGTAATTTTATTTCAATATATATACCGACAAAGATCGAGAAGATGTCAGTGAAACATTTAGTTTCATTGTTGTTAAACTAGGAATGATGAATTATTAATAAACTTATTTATTAATTATTATATATTAATTATTACTGGTGGTAGGACCTCTTGTGAGTCCGCACGGTAGGTACCACCGCCCCGCCTATTTCTGCCGTGAAGCAGTAATGCGTTTCGGTTTGAAGGGTGGGGCAGTCGTTGTAACTATACTGAGACCTTAGAACTTATATCTCAAGGTGTGTGGCGCATTTACGTTGTAGATGTCTATGGGTTCCAGTAACCACTTAACACCAGGTGGGCTGTGAGCTCGTCCTCATATCAAGGCAATAAAAAAAAAAAAACTTATAGTTCCATATTTACGTTATGACTTACTATTATTATACAATTTTTTTTATTTATCAGATATTAAAAATTAAATTGGTATTAAACCAATTTATGTTCTTTGATTGTCATCATCAGTTATTCAATACATTATTAAAGTAATATGATTTTTCTTATCTTTTATTTCAATACTAAACAAAGGCACTAGTGTTAACAGCACAGACAATTGTAGCATTTAAAACCTATCGCAGTTAATTGTTATTATCGGAAGTTCGCCAATATTCAATATGGGTAGTTGTAATGTTGATTTCGCAAAATATATAGTTTTTATTTATTTATTTAAACACAAGAAAAGTGAATTTCGAAAGTTTAATACAGTCTTATCGGACAATAATTGTGTGTCAATCACCTCCGATCTTGATTGTACTAGGTACTCTATCGATACTTTATCAAAACATTGTAGCATTTTGGATCGCAAGCTTCTTCCCCCTCGAGCTGCCAATTTTGATCGGATGATGTTTGATGCATAGAAACGCATAATTACGACTCACGAATCTCTCACGGGACCGTTCTGTATTAGTTTTGACATTCGGCTTGATGGATGACCCACAATCTCGGGACGAATCTAGCGAATGAGGGCTTCGTTGTCCAAATTTTTTCTTACGGGGCTATCTCGTCTTATTATTGAAACGTTAAAGTTTATTTTTGTATACTTTTTCCTCTGTAGGATGTTGGTAAGCCCGTATTGGCCCGTAGATGGTACAAGCGATACCTAGGTGTGTCAAATTGGGAGCGTTTGGGGCTCGTGTCAGCTTGACAGTAACTGGATGGATAGTTGAATTCCAGATTGATTGCTCATATTGTTAGTTTCTTGTATTTGACTGGGGATATGTGTTTAGATTATAATCTACACACCTTAAAACTTGTTTTAAGTATTGTCTGAGTGACTTAATTTCTTGTATAATGTTTATTTATTCAAATTTAAAATTGCATATTATTATCGCAGGCAGGTGAGGTTACGACGGTGCGATCATAAATTCGTTCACTTACCTGATAGATACAGTCATATATGAAATTAACATCATTATCATATATGACCTGTATGACAGTTGAAGCATCAGTGTCTTCAGAATCACTATTAACTCATTAGCAGAAACTTTATTGTGCATTAGAACAAGATACAGTATCACGTTTCAGAAAATATTAAGTGATTTCCGGAGCTCATAGACATCATAAAATTAATGCCGCCACTCCTATTGAGACATGAGGCTGAAGTCTCAATAATATTGTACACGGTTGTCGTACCTTTCCGTGCGGGTACGGGTATGGTCAATGCCGTAGCATTACAGTACTAGAGAGTGCTTACAATATGTCCTAACAGTATAATTTAGGGTAGATAAGTTAACTGGCTATTTGTTTGTAGTCGGGTTCACGTTATATTCCTTAATAAACGCACAAAAATAGGTCGAGTAATTTCTTCCAGTGTTTCACAGTTTTATCTTGCGTTGATTACTTAGATTTTATTCTTTCCAACCTTTTTTTATTAGATTAGACAGGTTGGTTTTAGATTAGACAGGATGTAGGATAACCAATAACTGATTGTTAAGACAGTATATTGTGGTATATATTGATTTATAGTTATTGTATATGTGTTATAATATAGTATGCTGTGCGTTTAGAAGTAGATTTTTTATTAAATATGATATTTTATAAATTTAGAAACTTTATTATTGTCATAACTATTAAAAATATAACTATTGTATATATAAATACATATAATTAAAAATAGGTTGATGCAAGTCTAAAAATCTTCACAGATACGACGTCAACTAACAAAAGGAAACGAGAACAATGCCTACTAAAGTCAACTCATGTTAGCGTATCGCACAAATGTCAACTTCCGTTTCCATATTTTGTAAGAAAGCGCAGCTTACGCGTGACTTTGAATGGCTCGCATTGTGCCATTATGTGAATGCACTTCTTTGGTTGTGAGCCTTAAAATATTGTTACGGAACCATTGTGTTTGACAATGCGTCTTAGTGGGCTCATCTCGTGTGATATAACATGTAGTTGTGATACTTAGATCTAAGAAGATTTGGTGTGACAAATTTTAACATTATTTTTTTATGAATTGTGGTATTTATAATTGTTATCACTTTGTTTGTTGACTGGGATTTATACTTCTTGTAGGTTAACTGGAATTTTAGTGCCGATCTTACGACTTCGGTATACCTACGTGTTAATCAACGCCAATGCTGTCCATGTATATCGTACATGTGCTCCTAGAAATGTGCTTGAAAGGTTGCGTCAAACATTTTACCTTTTTTGTAAGTAATTCGACATATAGTGACCTCGAAGTGAATCATACCTTAATTAATTAATTATTAAAATGTCTTATTGTTACACAATCATGTGTCATTAGTGTTTTACCATGTGAGTATTTTATTATATTTGTCAAGATGTGCTGTTGAGTACGTTTGATGGATTGCTTAAAGGGACTTGAAAAAGCAACGGTACCTGAAAATTTCAATTCGGACTATTCGTAATCTGATATTCGATCTCGCAATACGCTAACGTAGTTTCCCGCTCTTTCGTGCTAAAACTGTAAAATCTATAACTCTATAAATAATAGTAGCATGGCGAAGTAGAAGACCTAAAAGAATATAGTCCACTGCCTCTGATTTAAATTTAATTAATTATTTACACTATATCTTTTAGATAGAGTTTAATGTAAAACAGTGATGTTTGTAAATGAAATTGTAAATGAATCAACGTTCACGGTTGATTAAAAGTGACCTTATTATAGATAAAGATTTACAGAATTTGTCTTGATTACCAATATACCTATTTTCAAGGAATCACGGCAATGTTTACTAACAACTCTATGTTATATATTATTAATGTTTTAATAATTCTCATACGATTACAAGCCAACAATAATTGCCAACTGTAAGGAACAGTTTCGACATTGAACCTCATTTTAAATCATTGTTGTGGTTTAAATATAATTGTAAATAAACGTAATTGTGTATTGCGATAATCATAATATTCATACACAAGTCATATTTAAATTTTAAAACGCGTATGAGGAACAGTAAAGATAATGCGTTCCCCAAGCTAGGTAGACTGACAGTCTTAATTTTATTGTTCAATCATTCAAACACTACTAACACATTGATTAGGCTTATCAGGCTAAGTTTCATTAATCAAATTCATATAACAGTAGTTTTTTTTTCAACCTATGCCGATAGCCTTGGTAGGCTATTTCAGCTTCTCCTTGACGTGCAGGTGAGCTCACGGGGCTCAAACCGGGAGTCTTGCTAGCATTGGCCCTAGCCAGAGCAGTGCTTCGCAGAAGCTACCATCGGATCGGAAACGCGGCCCGCTGAGAAGATCCGGCGAGAAACTCAGTAGGCTGTTAGTAGTTATACTTCCCCTCTATCTTTATTAGTATCTAGTATCCTTAGTTCCCTGTCTAAATGACTCTCAGACACAGCCCGCTGTGTTTATCGCCGGATATTCTCAGTGGGTCTCGTTTCCGATCTTGTGGTAGTTTCTGCGAAGCAGTACTCTTGCTAGATGTAGTGTTACCAAATTCGGCAGCTGAACCCCATGAGCACGCTTACACGGTAGGTGAATCTGGCATAACATTTCTAGGTTACCAGGATGGGCAGCTAACAAACTGTCTCCTAAACTCCTTAATTCGTGGTGCAGAAATGCTTAGCAAAAACATCAACCACTGAACAGCTGTTTCTGCGGAGAAACAAGATGCATTTCGAAGGCTGTTGCTATGTATTTGAGACTAGGCTGGGTTCACGTTGCGCGTCTTTGGATATCGATAGTTATTTAACCCCAAGTATGGCGTCAGTCTGTCCTTGAGGAGTTCAGATTTTTTTCAGCCGAGAACTCGCGACCGCCTTTGTAGAGAGGAGGCGTTTATTATTCACCAGAAAATATTTCAAGAGATATTTTAACGCATGAGGTCGCTTCCTCGATTGTATAATGTAACTAACGGCTTTCCCTTCAGATCGGTACGCTTGACTGCTTCACGGCAGGAAATGGACAACATCATGTTGCCTCCCTAAGCCTAAAATAGGCTCCACCACCGGTATTATATTGTTTTGTATCGTATTATTGAAATATTATTTATTTTTTATTTTTTAATTCCTTAGATGAGTGGACGAGCTCACAGCCCACCTGGTGTTAAGTGGTTACTTTAACCCATATATATCTACCACGTAAATGCTGCCACCCACATACAGATATGAGTTCTAAGGTCTCAGTATAGTTACAACGGCTACAAACCTTCGATCAATATTATTGATCGAAGCTACAAACCTTCAAACTGAAACGTATTACTGCTTTACGGCAGAAATAGGCGGGGTGGTGGTACCTGCCCATGCGGACTCACAAGAGGTCAAACCACCAGTAATCTCCCTAGATTAATGTTACATGTAAATAAACCATTAATGTTGCAAATAAATACGTCTAGGACCCTTCCTTGACGTATTTATTTGTAACATTAATGGTCTTACAGCAACAAATTTATAAAACTTATTCGTCTTGACGCTTCTTTCAACTGTTAAATCCAGTGTTCAGATTCAAGTAACATCCCATATTACAAGTACTGCATTGCAGAAAATTCCCTGTTTTAATTTTAATGCACGAAGCTTTGCCTACATCTCCGTAGCCATGTCGCATTTAGTTAAAATCCAGCGTCCTTTGATAATAGTCACGTCATAATACAGAAATCAAGGAAAATTAAATAACAAACACCCGAAGCTCGAAGTCCTACAAACAAAGCATTGATTCGTCCGTGACACAATTAGTTGTGGAATGTTAGCATAGCTGTTTTATAATTCAATGGTTTATGTTAGTAATTATTGAATAGGTCATTGTCTATTGTTTGACGCAACGCACTCGATGTTCAATAAGTCATGAAAATCAATTTTAAATATTTTTAAGACGAATGAATTCTGAGTTAACATTATTAATAGGACTTCGAATTTTATCGTAATATGAAAGCGTTGGTTTCCGTTCTGTATATGAAAGGTCAGTATTAAAAGTTGGAATGGTCACGGGGTCGGAAGATCCAAGGGAATTACTTACTTATTGTAGTTTTTAAAGCGCTCAGCTCTCCATTCTAAAATTTTTTGTACCATGGCTACGGAAGATATACATATGTGAATGTCCAACACTATCTCCTTTCCAGATTTAGTTCTGCTGAACCTTAAATATTAGATACTCCATTTTTTATTTCGCTAGAAAGATGAAAGTGCTCCTGGCTCATCTTATGTTAAGTCATCGAAGCCTAAGGGCATCACGACCCACCTTGAGACTGAAGTCTCAATTTTATTCACAGTAAATTAATTTCAAATTGTCTTTTTGTTCTTTTGTTCCACTAATAATCACTTCAGACCTGCTTTCGCGACCATGTAAACCACTGCTGACATCCCTCGAGAAATTGGATACTATTGTAACACCCACACGATCGATTCTCATATCCTGTTACAGGAAAACGGTTGCTACGATTGTATCACAGATCGCTTGTAATTCATATTGAGCAAAAAAAAACTAAAACGTCACAAAAGAGCGGAAGAAATAGTGACACAAAAAATAAAATTTATTTCGAATTGTCGGCTCATTTTGCAAAATTACGATAGAAAGGACATTCTAAATAGCGTTATCGTTTCTTTGTTCAAACTTTTTGTTGAAAATAATGTTAAAATCTTTTATAACGGACCCTGAAATTAAATAAAGAAAAACAAATTTTGACTGCACAAAATAACAATTATAATCTACCAAAAAGACTTAATGAAGATAAAACATCAGGGGATGTAATTAAACCAACGAAAATTAAAATGCGCAACAAAAATATGTAACATACACTGCAAGTTTTTTCCCTTAAAAGTGTATTTCCAGAGATCTTTTTTTGCCACGAACCATCCGGCTCAAGTATCAAATTCCCTCTGCGATGTTTTCAGACGAGGTCTGTGAAGAGTCCTCAGTAGGAAGCAGCAATTGGCCGGTCCTGGCATTGCTGACATCCATCAGCGGCGGTGATCTTTAAATGGGTTGCATTTTGGGCATTTTTTTATATTTATATATTTCACGTTATGCTCGCTTAATACAACTCTTTTTAATACACTTTTATTAGCTTCAGACATATATATGTATGTTAGTATGTGACGGAATCTTTGAACATGATTTTGACCCCCTTCAAAATGTCGGATAACTCGAAATTTGGCATACTTATTAAGGACCGATGACAATTCAGTATTAAAAATATGTTTTTTTTTGAAAAAATTGAAATTCAACTTAAAAATAAAAAACGCTTTTTTTACAATAAAATAATTTTTTCTTACACTATTTTTAATTTAAATTTATTTTCTATTTTTTAGTTGGATTTTCTATAAAAGCGTATTTTGTTAGTTTTTTTTAAACTATGTATTATTTATTCAGTAATTTATCCTTTTATCATTCATTCTTCATCTTTAAAAATTGTATTAAGCCCGTTCGTAAAACTGTTCTCCCATAGCTAAAATATTCTAATTTTGTGAAACATAAAGCGTTCTTGAGTCTCGAATTATGTCATAATGAGCCTTCGCCAGAGCATAATTTCTGTTGCTAACGACCCAAAACAATGTTTGTTCTTCTCTTAACCGGCCGCCGTCTGGCCTCCGTAACCGGCAATCAACCCATAGTAATAATAGGTCTTGGAATGAGTAAATTATCGATACCGCCCGAGGGTCCATGCTTTATTTTTTGGAAAGCACGAAGATACAGACAGGCCTGTATCACCTGTCAGAATTTAGAAGTTTTAAGGAATTAAAAAAACTATATCCAAAAGCTGAGAGTTGAATTTTGATTGAAAAACGAACGGATTGAAAAGAACATTGGGTTTTAACGAATTTCAAATTACTTTAACTCTGTGCATTTTCGAATTATACGATTTAGTATTAAGAGAAGATTTTTAGTCTCACCACTGCAACTTCAACTATGTGTTGTAACACATAGAGTATCTTAATGGTAAATTTAGGATACCAAAGGAAAGCTTGTTTGTCTTGGATCTTACAAACGAACTTAATCGAAGACGAATAAGAAGAACCAAATTATTTTACAAAGTTAATTGTACGTTTCCTTTTGTAATTTAGTCCATTATGTGACGCTGAACCCAAGATTTCGCCATTATTGAAATATAATTATAATTTGTATCCATATTCTTTTCTTTGTACAACGTTGCTTCAAATACTTATTTTAACAAAGTACTAGAATTAAAGCTTCTTGTGAAGCTTGCTTAGGTTCCCACGTTGTGTTGTGAATTAAAATATACGATAAGCCAATCGGTAGAGAGGGTGGGTACCTTAGTTATCAGTACCTTAGATATCATAATGTAATTGCCAATTAAAACCTATATTGAGACATAAAATCAAAATCTCCGTTGTATTGTATAACAATTGTCCCTTAGAACGAAAAATCGTGACTGCTTTGGGCAGAACTAAGAAGGATGGTAGACAGCGGCTTGGCTCTGCCCTTGGCATTAGGAGGTCCATGAGCGACGGCAACCACTTACCATCAGGTGGTATGTATGCTAGTCTGCCTACAAAGGCAATAAAATAAAAGATGGTGGGGTCTACCTGTAGAGCTTTACAATACGCCTCGCCGTCGATATATTATTATGACGATTGGTGATCACAGTACGCAAGTATTAATACTTGAAAAAGGTTAAGGCTCAACCTTTTTTCCAAATTCTCATATTTTAAGAGCCCTGGAAGCGATAGGGTGGTGCTACGAGTAATTTACTCCGCCACAACAATAACGTTGTGTAGCTTTTTGACTCATTGTTACCGTTTAAAATCATGTAACCCGTGCTATTCTCCGCCGAGCTATCGTAAGGCTATCAGATCGTTTTTCAGTTTTGAGACAGCCATCAGCGCATCTACATAAATATATTATGTAATAATAAACTCTAGTGGGATTTTCAATCAACGTTTCTGTAGTAGTGTATCATGAGGAGGAAACAAAAAAGTCTGTTTTTTTTTAAATCCAATATTAACTAATATCATCAACGTTCGTTTCAAAGCAATGGCCAAACTTGTTGTAACTAGAGTTACATAAGTAACCAATCTTCAAGTAAATTGCTTGCTAGTCGTTTAGATACTATTGTTATATGGCAAAATAGATTCGCGGAAATCGCTAAACAATTTATAGAAACCGGGTTGATATAATTTGCGCGCATTCATTTTTTGTGTAAGCTATGCTTTTCGCAGTAAACTGAAGTGGTAGTAGTTTTTTGTAATTTAATTTCGGGAAACTCCTTTCTTATTTTTGATTAACGAATAAAATTTCATTTTTCATTCTGTTAAGATTGAGATTTCATAAAATTATATTGCTTTGGTGTTCTGGTAGTGTGCGGGTATAATAAATATGAGCACACATAGTTAAAAAATTCGTACTACCGTATTTTTTTATTGCACAGTCAGGTGAACGCTCTCTCATCCCGCCTGGTGTTAAGTGACCACCGGACCTCAGAGACACCAACAAGGAACTGGTGATAGGACCTCTTATGAGTCCGCGCGGGTAGGTACCACCACCCTGCCTATTTCTGCCGTGAAGCAGTAATGCCTTTCGGTTTGAAGGGTGGGGCAGCTGTTGTAACTATAATTGAGACCTTAGAACTTATATCTCAAGATTGGTGGCGCATTTACGTTGTAGATGTCTATGGTATCCAGTAACCTCTTAACACCAGATGGGCTGTGAGCTCGTCCACCCATCAAAACAATAATTAAATAAAAAAGAAGATGCTGCCTCCCACCTTGAGGTATGAGTTCTTAGTCTAATTTTTATAGTATATCGACAGACCCTTTAAATCAAAATGGTTTCTGCTTGGAGGCTGGTATAGGCTAAACGATGGTTGATGTCCGTGCGGGCTCACAAGACATGATGACAACATAACAACATGAGAAAAAAAAGCATAAATTAAGAATTCGTTCGAGTGGCAATTTACTTTTGATATAATATTTTTAAAGTTTCATTTTTGATCACGTTCAATTCAAATTTACTGTCACATTTTTTGTAGTCAGTGTAAAGTAGTGTATTGTGTAAAGATTTTCACTCGATGAATTTTGTAAGATCTAAAAACTTGACCAAACAAATTTAAAGTGTCAATCGGTTCGAAAGCAACTCAATTTTCACTATTTCCCGCCCACGCATTAGTTAGCAGTAACGATTTGCAACGTTTTAGTAACCGCATGTTGTAATTAGGATGGTTTCTTTTCGTTTCCCAGATTTTATAACCTAAATGTATTTTTTTTAAACCAAATTTCATGTTCTTCCCTTTTAAAATCTTGCCGGTAGATTTAGCCGAGACGGTAGCACTAATAAAGTGCGGGCTGATAACATATCTTACCTAAATTGCGGAGAAGTTAAGCATAGGCAGCTTGAAAATTTTTAAAGGAAGAAAATAGCTGAAGAGGTTTTTGTAACACGAATATATCAAGGAACGCGGTAATTAAAAATTAAAGTGAACGAATTAATTATTTACCTACGTGAAAATTAATAATAATTCATTACATAATTAAAACTAGTTAAAAGGGTTAGGTAATCTCGTGGATTTTTTTTTTATTATATTTTCGATGTTGCGAATACTTTACAGTTTTCTTGGTCACGGATGACAGAGGTCTTACATCCGTACGTATTTTATTTATTTATTTTATTTGGAAGACAAACAGTGACCTTAAACTAAATAAAATCTAACCTTACAACTGAACACCATTTAAATGTCCCCACATTTAAATAATGAAAAACGATTGTGGCGTCGCATCGCCTGGAACTAAATAATTAAAACAAAACGTAAAACCAAAATAAAGATAACAACAATTTTGGAAAAAAAAAACAGAAAAACGTAGTAAATAGAAAATAATCAATTAAATATTTGCATTCAAACTACGTGTACCTACCGTAAAAACAGTTTTAACTGTCTCTACGACTCCCAAATATCGATGGCAGCATTACAACTGCATCATTCTCGCTCACGACTCGGTCGTGCGCGGACGTGCTTTCCGATCCGTGGCCCGCTTGCGAGCTGCGTCTCTGAACTCACAGCTGTGCTCGACAGTGTAGTGACCGTGAATACATCGTGCGTACAATTCAGTAGTGCGGACGTGCCGATCCGTTGGTCGCTTGCGATCTGCGTATCGAGGTCCATTTTTGTGCGCTAAAGTTTTGTAACCGCGAACCCACCCTTACCAACTGCCTTTTTCAAGGCAAAACCAATCGCTACGATCAGGCTTCCTGTGGCACTCACAGGCTAGCGATTTCCTAACCCTTCCCAAAACAACAGTCTTTTTCAAGACTAGACCCCCGCTCGCGATTCTGCCTGCTGTAGCACTATACAGCCCGAGCGGGTTCCTTTCCTTTTCCCCGCCGATTGCCGTTTTCACGGCATAGGCATTCCCCCCCCCCTGCTCCTTGCTGTCCTGCAGCACAGGGGGGTTACAAATCCTATCCGGGGCCTCGCCTTTCGGCGAGTTCAACAAAAGTCCCGGGGCCGCCCCCCCCGGGCAAGAAGCAAGAAGAAACATGGAAGAAAGTGCAAGTGTTTGTGACAGTGATCTTGTCGGGTTCCTCCGGGATAGGTACCCGACAATTAGGGCCGAATATTTAGCATTTAGGGCCTCTCGTGGCAATCCCTCCCCCCCCGCGTCCGTCGCCGCGTATTTCAACCGTGCCTCGGAGGCACGCCGCGCGCCCCCCGCCGCGTTAAGTTCGAGCGCACGTTCCGACGATGCGACTCACGAAGCGCCTAGCGCTACCCCCACCCTCGCGCCCGCGTCGATTACGTCATCGCTCGTATCGTCCGTCGCGACCTCCGTAGTCTCAAGTTCAGGCTCCGATACGGAATCGGAGATGGACTTTGAATCCGCGTCCAGCCCTCAGCCCGGAACCTCGGATGGTTTCCAAACAGTGACACGTGGAAAGAAGCGTACTCGCGCCGTGGAGTCCCGGAACTCCACGACAAAACAGACGAAATCCGCGTCCGCCTCTCGACCGAAAGTAGTAGTTACACCGGAGTCGGACTCCGCGCGCCGCGTAACCCCACCGCCGCGTCCCAAGCCCGCGCCCGCTCCCAAAGTAGCTGCCCCGCCCCCGCTGATACTTCAAGAGAAGACAGCGTGGAATCGCGTGTCCCAGGCCCTTCAGGCAAATAAAATTAACTACACCCATGCGCGTAACGTCGCGCATGGGATTCAGATCAAGGTCGCAACGCCGGGCGACCATAGGGCCCTCTCAGCATACCTCCGAAAGGAGAACATAGGTTTCCACACCTATGCTCTTCAGGAGGACCGCGAGCTCCGCGTAGTAATACGCGGAGTCCCTAAGGAGCTAGAAATAGACTACATTAAGGAGGATCTGACCGCTCAGGCCCTCCCGATAGTTAGTGTGCACCGGATGCACAGCGGGCGGGGCAAACAGCCCTATAATATGATACTCGTGGCGTTAGAACCCACCCCGGAGGCCAAAAAGAAGATCGCATGTCTCACGACAATTTGCGGCCTATCCGGGATCTCGATCGAAGCCCCCCACAAGCGTGGCACTCCCGGGCAGTGCTACAGGTGCCAACTCTATGGCCACTCGGCGCGTAATTGCCACGCGCGCCCCCGCTGCGTGAAATGCCTCGGCGATCACGCTACGTTAGATTGCGTTAGAGATAGGGAAACCGCGACCGAACCTCCCAGCTGTGTCCTATGCCTTAAGCAAGGGCACCCCGCGAACTACCGTGGATGTCCTAGGGCTCCGCGAAAACGTCCGACCCACCCAGCCCCCCGAACCGTCGGCCCAAAGACTTCGGCGCCTTCGTGCCGGCTGCAGTTCCCACGGTGTCGGCGTGGAAAAAACCGCTGCCGTATACGAAGGCGGGAACGGAAACCGCACCCCCGCCCCCGCTCGTGACACGCCCCGCGCCCCAGCCCCTGCTCGCACCTCGCCCCGCGCCCGCGTTCCGTCCCCCGCAACCCTCTGCCGTCAACGACTTCGCGCTCGTGCGTGACTTCGTCACCGCAGTCAACTTCGACCGTCTGCGATCGTTCGCAGACGCGATACGTAGGTCGGTAACCCCCGAACAGCGGCTCGCGGCCGCTTTCGATCACATGGACGTCTACGAGTCCGTGTCGCGTACGTTATAAAATCTTTACCGATAATCAATGGCGCAAAAAGGTAGAGAAAAACCGTATTCCCTTACGTTAGCATTCTATAATGCTAACGGACTCGCGCGGCAACGCGATCAAATTTTTGAATTCCTCCGCGATAATCTTGTAGATATTCTATTAGTGCAGGAAACCTGTCTGAAGCCCTCGCGTCGCGACCCGAAAGTCGCGAACTACGTCATGGTTAGGAATGACAGACTCACCGCCTCCAAAGGCGGGACTGCCATTTACTATAGACGGGCCCTGCACGTTGTCCCTCTCGATACTCCCTCGCTCTTACATATCGAGGCGTCAGTGTGCCGTATCTCGCTGACGGGACACCAGCCGATCGTCATCGCATCCGTTTATCTCCCCCCGAACAAGCCCCTCCTGAGCAGTGACATCGAGTCACTGTTCGGCATGGGAGACTCCGTCATCCTGGCAGGTGATTTAAATTGCCACCACACTAGGTGGAACTGCCATCGTACTAACGTTAACGGTAGGCGTCTCGACGCGTTTATAGACGACCTCACCTTTGAAATAGTCGGTCCCCCAACTCCAACATGTTATCCGTATAACATCGCGCTCCGTCCGAGCACTATAGACCTGGCATTGCTTAGGAACGTAACTCTGCGCTTACGTTCCATCGAAGCAATGTCAGAGCTCGACTCAGACCACCGACCTGTCGTTATGCAGCTCGGTCGCCCTCACAACCCAGTCACTGTTACGAGGACCATGGTGGATTGGAATAAGCTGGGCACGTGCCTAGCCGACGCCGCTCCGCCAATCCTCCCTTGCATCCCGGATTCGAATCCATCCCCCGAGGACACCGTCGAATCCATAAACATCATTACCGATCACATCTCTTCCGCGATCATTAGATCTTCAAAAGAAGTCGATGTGGAGGACAGCTTCCACCGCATCAGACTGTCCCCCGATCTTAGGAATCTCTTAAGAGTTAGGAACGCGGCAATCCGGGCCTACGACCGTCTTCCCACGCATTCAAACCGGATTCGGATGCGTCGTCTACAACGCGAAGTCCACTCCCGCTTAAGCGACGCGCGTAACGATAATTGGCATAGTTATCTAGAACAACTCGCGCCCTCCCACCAAGCATACTGGCGACTAGCTAGGACTCTCAAATCCGAAACTACCGCTACTATGCCTCCCCTCATACGCCCTTCAGGCCAACCACCGGCATTCGATGACGATGACAAGGCTGAGCTGCTGGCCGATGCACTGCAAGAGCAGTGCACCACCAGCACTCAACACGCGGACCCCGAACACACCGAGTTAGTCGACAGGGAGGTCGAGCGCAGAGCTTCCCTGCCGCCCTCGGACGCGTTACCCCCCATTACCACTGACGTAGTTAGAGACGCGATCCACAACCTCCAACCTAGGAAGGCACCCGGCTCCGACGGCATCCACAACCGCGCGCTAAAATTTTTGCCAGTCCAACTGATAGCAATGTTGGCTACAATTTTAAATGCCGCTATGACGCACTGCATCTTTCCCGCGGTGTGGAAAGAAGCGGACGTTATCGGTATACATAAGCCGGGCAAACCGACAAACGAAACTTCTAGTTACCGTCCGATTAGTCTCCTCTCGACGATAGGAAAAATTTACGAACGGCTCCTTAGGAAACGCCTCTGGGATTTTGTTACCGCGAACAAAATTCTCATTGACGAACAGTTCGGATTCCGCTCAAAACACTCGTGCGTACAACAAGTGCACCGCCTCACGGAGCACATTCTGATAGGACTAAATAGGCGTAAACAAATCCCGACCGGCGCCCTCTTCTTCGACATCGCGAAGGCGTTCGACAAAGTCTGGCACAACGGTTTAATTTATAAACTGTACAACATGGGAGTGCCAGACAGACTCGTGCTCATCATACGAGACTTCTTGTCGAACCGTTCGTTTCGATATCGAGTAGAGGGAACTCGTTCTCGTCCCCGTCAACTGACCGCCGGAGTCCCGCAAGGCTCCGCGCTCTCCCCGTTATTATTTAGTTTGTATATCAATGATATACCCCGGTCTCCGGAGACCCATCTAGCGCTCTTCGCCGATGACACGGCTATCTACTACTCGTGTAGGAAGATGTCGCTGCTTCATCGGCGACTCCAGATCGCAGTAGCCACCCTGGGACAGTGGTTCCGGAAGTGGCGAATAGACATCAACCCCACGAAAAGCGCAGCGGTGCTCTTCAAAAGGGGTCGCCCTCCGAACATCACTTCGAGCATCCCACTCCGTAGTAGGCGCGCAAACACCTCCGCCGTTAGTCCCATCACTCTCTTTGGCCAGCCCATTCCGTGGGTCTCGAAGGTCAAATATCTAGGCGTCACCCTCGACAGAGGGATGACATTCCGTCCCCATATAAAAACGGTACGCGACCGCGCCGCGTTTATTCTAGGACGACTCTATCCAATGCTTTGTAGTCGAAGCAAACTGTCCCTCCGTAATAAGGTAACTCTCTACAAAACTTGTATACGCCCCGTCATGACGTATGCAAGCGTAGTGTTCGCTCACGCAGCCCGCACCAACTTGAAATCCCTTCAGGTTATTCAATCACGATTCTGCAGGATAGCCGTCGGAGCGCCTTGGTTCCTTAGGAATGTGGATCTCCACGACGACCTGGAGCTCGACTCCCTTAGTAAGTATCTACAGTCGGCATCGCTGCGCCATTTTGAGAAGGCGGCACGACATGAGAACCCTCTCATCGTAGCCGCTGGAAATTACATACCCGACCCAGTAGACCGAATGGTAAACCGTCGACGTCGCCCAAAGCACGTCATTACGGATCCCCCTGATCCATTAACGGTGCTTTTAGGCACCACAAGCACCGGTCACCGTCGCTTGCGACGAAGGGTTCGACGAGCGAACTAACCCATAGACACAGCCCACTGAGTTTCTCGCCGGATCTTCTCAGTGGGTCGCGTTTCCGATCCGGTGGTAGATTCTGCGAAGCACTGCTCTTGCTAGGGTCAGTGTTAGCAACTCTCCGGTTGAGCCCCGCGAGCTCACCTACTAACGTTAGGGCGAAGCTGAAATAGCCTCTCAAGGCTATCAGCATAGGTAGGGAAAAAAAAAAAAAAAAAAAAACAACTGCATATGGCTTCTCATACTTATGTTATGAGGCTTAATTAGTTAAACTATAATTTAACACGGAAGATCTTTGTTTCAGTAAGAACTTCAAACGGTTAACTGAAAAAAGCAAAATTTATTTTACGAGTACCTACGCTGTGCTGTCGAGTATCAAGTGATATAGACCAAGTAGCAATCCAATGAAACTTGCTAAATAAACGTATGCGCGGTTAGAAAATAATTTCTGTATAGGTACAGTTAGTTAGTACAAGGGAAACTTTGTCAGTACTGTTGGCGTCTGCACGAGCCTTAACTTTCTTGAGTACGTGACGGTAATTGAGCCTTGCGTTATAACGTAAATCTAGAACTTAGTGCAGTAAATTTCATTTTTCAGGTCAGAGGTGAAAATGAAATGTGATTTGAAAAAAAAATTGCTTCATTTCAAATTGTCAACGTTTGTCAAGTATGACGCAGTCATTATGTACATCGGTATAAAGGATATTCAGACTATTAGATTTAATACTAATCAAATGTTAAATAATATAAATTATCCAAATATAAAAGTTTTATAATTACCAGGTATACCTAAAAACGATTTTTTAAACAAAAGAAAAATACAATAGCAAATCGAACTAAAAATCAATATCACCTTTTTTTATTTTTCGATAACGGTCAGCATATTAGAATTTATATAATTATTGTATTATTATTGATCCTAGATACGTTTTCAAATTGTTAACTTAGTCGGAAGTGGTGATAATGATGTGCAAATATTCCGTTAAACCCAAACAAACATACACATGTACATAGCTAGCTGCTGAAAGCGTGTTGGAAGGGCAAAAGACGCTCATTAATAATAATCGTTTCCTGTACTCGTTAGCGGAAAAACAAAGAGTATATTTTAACAAACTCGTACGAAAATCATCAAGCCGTATGCGGTGGCAGTTATCGTGTCATCTCTGATTCGAATTAATTAATACAAATGATGTACCGACCAATCAGCGCTCGCGGTAGTCACACCCAACGGGCGCCATCTTGTGCGTCGGCGCATACCTACTTTATTGGCTATATTAATAAAGTTTAAGCTATGTTTATAGTAATGATAGTTAAATAGAAGCTTACCAAATGTGTTTAAGTAAAAACTTGATTACATTTAATTCATTTTTTTCTTTACATAATAATTTATTATAAATACGTAAATGATTTTTTCTTTCATATTAACAGTCATTTAACATCTAAATAATTATAACAAATCAAAATAATTTAACATAAAACAACTCACACAGTAGAACAAATCTTCCAAGGCGCTTGAAGGAGGCACAGTTCCCAAGATACTGGCTACGTTACAACGTTGGGTAGACAAATTGATTTTTTAACGTATAGTAGATATATTAGGAAAAATCGAAGCACACAAGCCGTCTTGGTATGAATTCAATCGCCCGTCTTAAACGTCAATTGGATTGGAATATGATATTCAAATTATATCGCTTCGATTGTTAGCGTCCGCATCATAATGCTATTATGATTATACTTTTAAACCGGAAAAATCTTGTTTTCTAAACAATTCAATAGAAAACACTCATTTGTCATGACAACCTAAACTAGGACTTTGTTGTAACACAGAATGTGTTCAATCCGAACTAGGTTCGTTGTCAATACGAATAGTAGATAGTAAACGTCTGTGTGACCGGTTTAATGGGCTGTTCTTGATCATTAATTGTATTGTGGGTTGGTATCTTAATAGTTTGTGTTGGTTTAAAACATTTTTGTATGACTTTTGAAGCGAATAGTTGAGGTATTTGTATAGTTGAAGATTTGAGATATATTTGACGATTTGAAAGTCGTGGTGGCCTAAAGGATGTCCAAGACATTCGTATCTAGCAATGCACCGGTGTTCGAATCCGGCAGGCGGGTACCAATTTTTCTAATGAAGTACGTACTTAACAAAGGTTCACAATTGACACTTCCACAATTAAAATGGGTATCTAGAATGTTCTGATCAAAGTATAGGTGGAGTACATTAACAAGTGATTACTGTGATATTGTGAGTTTGACAGATTCAGTCCGTGGTGTATGAGTTTGTCGTAGACAAGGTCTGTAGTAAAAGTCAATGTAGTTAATTTAGTGCGTCATTGGTACGGTACGGTCTTGTTGAATTTTATGCGTTTTGTGGGCGGCGATTTGTTGATTCTTAAGATATCACTTTGACTACACGGTTCTGTACAATTTTATTTTTAGTATACATTGTGTTGAAGCATAAATTAATTAAATTAAAATCGAGATCTGTTTTTATCTTTTTTTTTCTAATTCGAAACCTGATGAAAAGTGTATATGGGAAAGCGACAGCTTTTTCAGAGTAAGTTGTTACTAATGTATTGTTTATTAAAATGAGCACGTATATATTGAAGTGATGCCTTTTTTTTTCTTTATTAGTGATATAGAAGTGATGCCTTTTACTAAAATAAAAATAGATAAAATTTGAACACATGTGGATTTAAAGCAAACTTATCGTTTGAGCTTAAAAACAATTGATTAATTAAACTGTTAAATAATATAATGATTCTGATAACAGTAAGAAACCCTTAAACTAAATTATGCTTGAATAGATTATGAATGAAAGGTTTTCATGTACGATTACATCAAAGAAATAAATTGCTAATTAGATAATTACTGTAGCTATAATTTGTGTGAACTAGAAATACATTGTATATCTACTATTTTTATTCGAAGTTCTGTTGATGAAGTCATTTAGGGTTTTCATTTTTCAACATTAAATACAGTATTCATAACTTAGGTAAGCCTGGTTATAATTACGACTAGCTGCAAGCCATCGGGGAAACTCCATTCTAACATTCAAACCTTATCACAATATCGAGAGTAAACGTCATACAATCGTCTTTTTATTTCGAATGACTGAATTTAGGGTTGGTCCGCACGTGAACCGGTATCTATTTTTATTGGTCGCCCTAATGGATTTTCGTAATATGATCCTTAATTTTGTTTGTCTTTTTACAGTCCGTTTTTAAGTCTTGTACCGCACACGTTTTACGTTAAAACTTATCTCGCTTTAGATAATAAATCTAGCGATTTAAAGTTAGTGACATTGAAATCCTTCTAAGTGAATTTACCACGCCAGTAAACTTTGTTGAAAAAAAAAAACAAATGTAATCAACAGAAATTGCACATATTAGTAAAAAGTGTTTTATGTACTAAGAATCATGTGCAGTGGACCAGCCACGAAGTTCCTTTAAGACTATTAACGATTCAATTTTACATTGACTATGTATTACGTTCACACCAAATATGTACGATCTCATAATATATCTGATCAAAAATGCCACCATCCGTCTTCAGATAACAGCTTTGAAACGTAAATAATTAATATATATATATATATATATATATTTGAATATAAAATGAGTTTAATACTATCGTAAATACATATCTTCTTCAATTTAGTAATTACCAAAACAAAGTGATATGGCAATATTAGGTGTCCGCACGGGTAAGTATCACAAAACGGTTTGGTTCGGTTTGGTTACGGAGCTGTCGCGTATAGTAGTATTTAAGGCCTGTACAGTCAATACACTAACATTACCCCATAATTCAAGGTGGGTGGCGCAATTCGTGGGACATCTATAGCCTCCAGCAACCACTGAACGTTTGAGCCGTCCTCTACAACAATATAATAGGCTCAACCGTACTTTTAGTGAAGCCAACTTTACGTTGTACACCCACCGATAAAAGAGATATTATAGATTTTATTGACTACTGCTTTTGTAAGGTACGTGAAAAATACTGAAAAAGAGTTATCCAGGTAAGTGTGCCAATTTAGTACGAGAACCCACAATGAAAGGCCCATCAATGAGATCTATAAGATTTTTGAGACCGCACGGGTAGGTACCACCACCCTGCCTATTTCTGCTGTGAAGCAGTAATGTGTTCCGGTTTAAAGGGTGGGGCAGCCGTTGTAACTATACTGAGACCTTAGAACTCATATCTCAAAGTGGATGGCGGCATTTACGATGTGGATGCCTATGGGCTCCGGTAACCATTTAACACCAAGTGCTCTGTGAGCTCGTCCAACCATCTATGCAATAAAAATGAATAAATAAACTCTTTTATTGGTGTGTGTGCAACTTAAAGTTGGGTTCACTAAGAGTACTGGATAAGCCTATTCATCCTATTCCATTCTATTATCCTATTCCTATTCAAGATATTAGTTGATTAGCCCTACAATTATTTGGAGGTAGATTTTAATATACGCGATATCAGAGACATAGGACAAAAAATAAGGTTGGACATAAATCTATTGATTTCCTCAAATTTAATTCCAATTGTTTTTATAATTGGTCCAAATATGTTAGGAGTAGATGCGTTGCGGTTTCACTCATCCTAAATTGATTATTCAAAAAGAATGAGACGATTTACCGAATAAAACATTTCTTGTACCACTCTCTGGTCCATTTCTATTATCTACCAGTCGATTCATAGAATTTACAGTAGATCTGTAAAAACTTTCATTTTTATAATATTAGTGAAAATCTCTGTAGGTCATTTCTAGGATATATTTTTCTGATCACTGACATCCAAAATTATAGTCTATATGTCGAAAACTCATGAGAAAGACAATAAAAAAAGGAATTTCGACCTCTTCAACGGTATATCCAGGAATAATCTAATAGAAAAAGTAGCTAAGCTTAATTTATGAACTCTCTTATTACTGTTACATAACAATGTTGATATAACAGTAGGTGGTAAGTAATTGAGTATTGTCTTCTGTGGTTACGTAGGCGTTTCGTTTACTCATGGTTCTGCTTTACCCGTCAAAAGCTTTTGTTGTGTTAATAGGATGTTGAATGATTTATTTGATTTTTTATGAAATATATTTTGTTGTTTAATGAGAGGATACTTAGCTTGTAGCTACTATTGCTTTTATGTGTGTCAATTTGACGGAATCCAATTGAATTTGTTTGATTGCTTGAAGTAGTCATCCCACTGTGGCTTGTTAAATTGTTGGAAGTGGTAGATTTACCGGAAAAAATATTAATTAATTAGATTTTTTCCCCGTCTCACTTCCGATGTCTTACTCCTATTTGCACCGACAATATCTGCTGGAGTACAGTTTCGAGAAATTTCGTAACCCATAACGCTAAGCAAACTGCGTATAAGAATTAACTACCTACATACCTCTTAAAATAAATAGTAAATACGCTCATATCATTAATCATGTATTATAATATTAATACGTATTTCTAAATTACCTTTAAGTATGCAATGGTTGCTAAAACTATTGTCAACTAGAACATTGAAATTTGTATTTAACTGCTTCATAGACGTCGAAACATATTTTATTTAATCCTGTTGCAATTTTGCGACCGCAACTCAGCGGGCTGCCTTCCGGAATTTAGTTTCAATTAAAAACTTTTCACAAAACGCCAATTTGATAAATTGACTTAATCGGATTCGTTCGCTGCTCTCTATTAGCTTCTAAACTCAATTAATGATCACAAAAAGTCCTAAGTTTGTGTCTTTACTGTTTTTACATCATAATCTTCTTCTTCATAAGCTACTACATGATCGGCCCCTTAAACTTCATCTTGATTTATATACTCAAAAATATTGAAAGAGTTTGTATTTCTTGTTTTATTTAATAATGTTTTCAATTTATTGAGTGATATTAACAGTGATGATCGGATTGTGTCTACGATTTGATTTAGGTTCATAACTTCGGTTATTTTGTGAGCATTTATCAAAACAAATATTTATAGAGTTTAAATATAATAATATTATCTATATTAAAAGCACACAAATGCAACAGGCAGTGCCAAGAAAACGCGTAGAGAAATTTTAATATCATGGGTCAAGGAACAAAGAAGTCGCATCATATCATTCGTGATATCGATGCTTGAAAGGGAAAATATAATAAGCGAGAAAAAGACGACATCACATGAGACGTTTTGGGTTGGATTAAAAAAAAACACTTCTCAAAGCGTTTCTTATACAAAATAATAATAGTATTTATTTGTAAATTGAATTCAACTTGAAGTACTATTATAATGACGGTCGCTAACACTTATTTCGCGTGACGCCACAAAGTCCCCGACAATGCAATTTACCGAGTTTGCGTGTACATTTATTATTTACCCTTGCCATATCTGCTTCAAGATTAAACGGCGACTTGGGCGGAGATTAAATCTTGGATTTTATTCCCATATTACTGTACATTTCCGCCCCACTGTTGAGGTGGAAAACTCGAGTATTCATTGCGGGTAGCCAACCCGTGGCTGCAGGGTTGACAGAGCGGATCGACTTGACCGCAGGCATTTCGGTAAGGTATATTTAATTAAATTAAATGTTACCTACATTTATTAGACGTATATTATTATTATATATTAAAGTTTACAATCATTTACTTTTTTAAAACAAAATTTAAAGTTGTTATTAGGATCAGCCAGAAAACCGTTTGTTATACTATTTTTCTTTTGAAAATATGGTGCGTTTGTCTTTTAAAATCCCAATATTTTTTGTACTTGTCTGCCAGTAGCTTGTAGGGATTGTTTTGGCTTCAGCTTGACTAGCGGGTGAGCTCATGGGGCTCACTCAGCCTGAAAAACGAAAGATAACGAAAGAAAATAGTGTATTATTTCATGCAATTTACATTTACCAAATCATCATAATATCATCGACATCAGCCTGCAAACGTCTACTACTCATCCAGTATATTTCCATCGTAACTTCACTTCTTAAAAAAACTGCGTTTACCACGCGATTCTTACTCGATGAGTTTTTGACTCCAGTGACTATTTGTTCTGTGTACATTACTTCGCGATATGTAGGTTACCGTAACTCTCCTGTAAATCTACTCATTTCTGTATGCCCAGAAATCTTTGAGCATAGCCCTCTTCATTGCGGATTGGGTGATATTTAAATTTCAAAAAAGGCCCATTTTGGGAAAATACGCCTAAGCAACGTATATCTTATTAATGGCAAACTCCAGAAATAAATTATTGTAATCAAATTTTGGTACAGTTTTTTTAAATGTTCGACCGAAATTTGTCAACCCTAGCAAGTGCAAACCAAGATTTATATAGTGAAGGTGGTTATTTATATTTACCGACCTTATTTTTATTCCCAGTGTGATATTTTTAATGAGGCAACTGAATAGTTCCGGCGCACCTTTTATTAACTTTTAAAAGCATTAGGCGAGCCCAAATGTTGGGAATCCACAAAATTTTATGTTTGTCTCCCGATTCCTTGTTTATAGTTGCGTTTATGGGAATATTCTACTTTAAATTCCACCGCTAATGACTAATTCTACATTCTAGTTCTTGTAAAAATAAATAAATTTTTACTTTACTGGAAACTCGACAGTTAGCAGCTGGTTAATGTCATTATAACAGTAAATAATTATAATTTCATTTCAAAATTATATTTTACATTCGATTGATTAATTCTTTGGTAAAAAAGGAAATATTAAATAGCAAGTAAATTAGGCATTAATCTATAGACCTACGTAAATTTATATTCTGTTGAGAATGCTGTCTCGGACGTTGCCGAAGGATACTAGGTACTACATAATACTAAATTCTAGCGCTCACGATATTTCAGAAACTTTAAAACATGCCATTCACTACACATCCCAATTTGCTTCCCGCAACTCAAGATAGCTTCAACGCTTAAAGTCAATGCAGCGTCTTAGCTCCACCTCGAGTTTGGCATGCCAGTCTTTCACTCAAGTTTAAACGTCCTTAATATTTAATGAAACCAACAAGATCAAATGAAATTGCCGTCTTGATGTACTGTGGGTTAGACGTGCTAGAAATTTTAGTATCCAATCGTGAATATACGATTTTATGATTGAGCAGAAAGCTTGGTAGTGATATTCCATTGGAAAACAGTCATCTTTTATGAAAAAAAAATCTCTAGAACTTCATTCATAACACGCTATTCAAATTTTGTTGTCATTGTATTTGTATCGAGTGTTGCGACCTAGCTGCAACCATAATTCTAATTTTACGTCAGGCACAATTTTTTTAGTGATGATGTTTCAAGTATTGTATCGTCATTATGTCCTTAAGAATCCATCCACGATCCACTTATTAAGGCATAAGGATCCTGGTAACCGTGGTCGTCGAATTCGTTGAAGAGTTTGGCGTAAAACCAAGTCCACAACATCAGCCTGCTGAGTTTCTCGTCGGACATTTTCAGCGACACCGATCCAGTAGTCGATGCATTCGCGAATTAGCTACCCTTGAGGAGTTGAGGCTCTTTCGGAGGCGCTTGGCAGCTGTTAGCAAATCCCACTCCTTTTGGCTGAACCCGTGCTCTCTTACTTATCCTGGCGAAGCTGGGAAAAAAAAGAAGGAGAAAAGAAAAAAAAAAGAGTTCTTTTCGGGAAAATAACTAATTCCGTCCAAAAATGAACGACTTTTACAAGCAAATTTAAGTGGTAACTAATAACAGAGCCTATTGTGAATCCTCCGCATAAGTAGAAACACCTATATTGCATACCTATTAACTCAAGCATTTATAAAAGGTTGACAAGCCATAGTACTACTGAACTAGACTTTAAACTCAAATCTTGAGATGCCAATCGCAGGTTTGATATAGCTTGTTAATCGTCAGCATAAAAAATAAAATATTTGATTTAATATGCTCTAATCCAAAACATAAAGTCACATGAATCGCTGGCGAAACCCAAAGGAGAAGAGGCGTAATGATACGTTAATATTTGATAACACCGAAGAGATCAAATGAAATAGCCATGTACTTAAATCAGCGAGGGGTTGAGGGTACGTTCTAAGTTTGACAAGGGCTCTTATAGCTGAATACATTACAGTATATTCAATAGATCGTACGAATATAATACAAAATAAGATACGATAAGGCATCTTTTTATCTGGTGATCGTTTTGGCTATCTTAATACATAAAGCTTAATAGTATTTTAATTGACAGGTCTGTCTATTTAAATTTAAATGAATATTTTTCTATGGCATTGATTTAGTTAAAGGAGAACCCATCATACAAAGAAAGTCAAGTTTGAAAATTTTAATTCAAACACGTTTTCAATTTGCGCAGTCCAACTCTGTTTTTTTTTTGGCTTCAATGAAAAAAACATAAAATATTAAATTCGCTGTTTCTTCGGCACCAGTAAAAAGGAAGCGAATAAAGCGTGGCCCGCTATCCAATATTAATATCGTCCCGTTTCAAAAAGTTTCAACTGAGAGCAACTCCTTTATCAATATTCATAAGGCGTTCTGAGGCCGGCTATAAACAAAGTGCTTCAAGTGAACTGGAGTAACCGATCTCTTACTTACTGCATCCTCATAAATTTCAGTTTGCAACTTGCACCGAGCAACATTCGATCAATAAGCGTTTTGTATGGATTCTATATTTGCAAGTTAATACGCCACATCAAAACTTCCAAGTATCGAAGCCAATATTATGTACGTCACGAGGCGATTATCCGGAAACATAAGGTCATAACCCAAAGTCTAACTTACTAGGATCTAATCTTTAGTAACAGGGCTTAGTGGCTATATTAAAGCGGAAAGTCACTTAACTTAGTTATGGATATGTAATTGATTAGCTCCATCGTTTGCCAATAATATGATCAAAACAGATGATAAATTTATACACGTGAGTGTATAAAGTTATACGCGATAAAATCAGATCGAGCTTAAAACCAGAAGCATGAGAATTACGTTTTTATAAATTCATCGAAAATTAAGTGGGTTAATTCGTCTTTAATGAAACATTAAAAGCATCACACATAAACAAAACATAAAAAGTAAACGTTTTTTCTTCGTTGAATATGACTGACCTCTCACAAATAATAGCAACTTTAAAATTAGCGGATTTGTTTATTTCATTTATTCTTGAACAATACTTGGACAAGGCCATGCGTCATGATAATCACCTCATCGTTGTCGTCGCCGACTACTTCTCAACTCGGGCTCGCGCAGGAGCCACTCACTGTCGACCGGCTTGGCTCTGCCCCTGACATTGCTTAAATCCATGAGCCACGCTAACCATTCAGCATCAGGTGGGCCGTACGCTCGTCTGCCTACACAGGCAATAAAAAGATCTGTCCTCACGGATCTTTCCGGTCCACTAACACTATTATTAGACGCCTGCAGCTCTAGCATTAGGAGCAGTCATAAGGACCCTCTTCGGCGCGAACGGTGCGGTACCGTGGGCTTCGTGGAGTCGGAGTGGTGGGGCTCGATGGGGTTTACTCGGTAGTCGATTTTGCGGTGTAGCTCTTGCGTGGCTGACGCCGTGCAGTGCCTCGCGCGCCTTTCTCAAGGCGTAGTCTCCCGGCAGGGATTGGAAGAAGAGGAGGACGCCGGTCTTCCTCTTCCCTCTTCTTCTCTGAAGGCGCCGGAGTCCACCCGGTCTGTTACCCCCCTCGACCGGGTATCCGTAAATGGATTCCCCAGCGTTAAAAAAAAGGCCTTGGTACAAAGTCATCCATAGGCATAACAAATTTAAAAGCCATCACCAAAGTCAAGATTTGAAATCAAAGGCTCAATTGTATTTAATAACTGCCGTGGTACTCAACGAATTGGCAAGCACAACTGGTTAGCGGCAGAAATAAGTAGGACTGTTGTATTTACCCGTGCAGGGTCATGCATTTTGCAGGTGCAAAATGTCCTACCACTATTAAGTACTAGTTTGCAGTAAGCTGTTATTATACTCGGAGAACACTGTTACCCATTCCCCGATGAAGTTTTTAGTCGCTTTTGACGAAACCCACACAGAGAGAAAGGGCAGTGATGATATATATCATCATCGCGGATATATACCACACACGCCGGAAATCCTATATCATCTATGTCATGTTAACGGCCGTCTGGTGTACTAGTGAGTGACATGGTCACTACACAAGGAGGTCGCGGGTTCGAATCCCGCCAACGGAAGATATTTGTATGATAAATATAAGATGTCTTTTCTATGGTTATGGATGTATATTATATATATATGTATGTGTATAATAAAAATCTCACATTTATTTCCGTTATCTGGTACCTGTAACACAAGTTCTTTACGAACTTAGCACGGGACCAGTTAACGTGGCGTGATTGTTAGTAAATATTTATTTATTATTATTAACTATTGTTTTTGTTTGATACCTGAAAATACGCTATATAGGTAAAGCAAGTGATACCAGATAAAGCATTGAGCGATATGATTTGGTAGATATTAGTACTTAATTGAAAGATACCTTAGGACCTTCTTCGCTTGTGAAGATTGAAAGAACTTTAGGATTTCTGGTTACAGGATAATTAATACAAAATTTAGTCCTTTAAAATTTTTCAGTATAATGAACCTAATAAGCTAAATAGATAGGTAATTCAGATATTATAAAGTAATTTACTCTGTGGAATTAAAAATGTATCATTCTTTGTATTTTATCTAACGGGTGGCCGACAATTTGATTCATTAGGATCGTAGGTGGGCGACCGAACTTTGTTTAAAATGACCCATAATTCCCTTGTTAACTTTGTGAAGATAACTCGACCTAACGTATTAATCTAGAGCCATAAATATTCTTCGAAAAATACTTCGAAGTGGATTTAAAATGATTCTACTTTATCATCGATCGAATCGGTCGCTCTAGGGTGTTGGTTTATGGAGCAAGTATCATCGTCTTTTTTGTTTTTGGAATCAATAACGATATTTTGTTGAGGAAACATTCGATCATTCTTGTAAACGTAATGCCTTAAAAATATATGTAGTATACAGATGCTGCACAAATATAAATTGTGATCTAATTAGATACGTCAGAATATTGCGGAGCAATATAGTTGATAAAAATTGGCTTTTTACTTTTGATTGCTTAGGTGGGTGGACGAGCTTACGGCCCACCTGATGTTAAGTGGTTACCGGGGCCCATAGACATCTACAACGTAAAGCTTTGATAACGGAAACATTAATATGTAGTAAGTCATTGAATTTAAAATTATTGGAACGAAGTTCCTTACGGCAGGCTTGGAGGGGATAGGGATTTTGCTGCGCGACCGAACTGAAAAAAAGGTGATAGTAAAACCGTGAGAAAAAATCCGTAGAAAAAAGTGCGTGGAATAAAACCGTTAAATGAAACGTGCGCAGGCGCGACAGTCGCATACACAAGCGAGTAGTGTATAATACCTTTCTCTTTCTCCCTCTTTCTTTTCGTTCTCTCATCCATTCTCTTTCTATTATTATTTCTATTTTTCTATTTCTATGTAATTTTATGTTGTCAAACAAAAATAAAGAGACATATTTTGTTATTTTAGTTGATAATTTGAATTACGATGTTTTTTTATTTTAAGTAATTTATTATTTCCTAAAATACTGAATTTCCTAAATACTTTCTTGTACTTAAATAAAAACTAATCAGAAAAATTTAAGAGAAAAATCAAGAAAACCTACATAAAATTGAGCACGATTTTTTTTTGCAATTTGTGTCGATTCTACATTAGCCGAAGGAACTTCGTTCCTACCTGGTGTCCCACGACACCACATAATTATTTTTATTTTTATTTTACGTAATTTATTATTTCCTAAAATACTTTCCTGTACTTAAATAAAACTAATCAGCAAAATTTAAGAGAAAAATCAAGAAAACCAACAAAATTGAGCACAATTTTTTTTTGCAAATTGTGTCGATTCTACATTAGCCGGAGGAACTTCGTTCCTACCTGGTGTCCCACGACACCACATAATTATTATACTAAAATTTTATTTTGCGTCTTTCAATTCAATACCTTACCTAATGGTGTAAATACCACCACTACTGCTATATACTATAGCTTAAATACTAGATTGTGTTCAAACGAGATCGTATCATTTGCGGTTATCGTATGAATTACGAATCAACATTACAGTATCAGCCGGACACGGGGTATCAAATGCTTAATTAAAATTTATCAGGGAAGATTCGTTAGGTACCACGTAAAGGGTATTACATATCATGGACGTCGTATCGTTTCTGTCAGTTTTCACGCGAATTTTTGTAGAATTAGTGTCAGTGAATTTTGACAGTGTTATTGTTTCTTTCAATACAATATTCACACATGGTTTATTTTTAAACGTATATAGTTGTAGGCTGTATTGTGTCCAATCAAAATAATATCACCTCATCTCTTCTCGTGGATGTTGTAAAAGGTGACTAAAGCGTTCACCAGAGTATGCGTAGCGGCGTTCTCAGATTATTATATTTCTATTGTACTACCTATATATTATGATGGAAGGCAAATTGTAAAACCATATGGATAAGTGCGATCATTTCGCGGGAGCATTCCCGTTCTGATGTCCATGGGCTCAGTTATATACTTTAAAACCAAGTGGGCTGCGAATTCGTCATACAACTAGACTATTTATAATATTTAAAATCACTTCAATTTTTCATTACGTAATATAAGATTTTTTACGTCAATATTGATACATATTATGACGTAATAATACAAAAAATCTTTGAACTATATTTAATCCCAATCCTAAAACATTTCGCTCAGTGCATATTAGATCCATGGTTGACAGTTATGAGTAATTTGAACCCGGAAAAGCTACACGTTCAACTAAATAACAAAGGCCGGATATTAGATATGGATTATAATATTATGTTGGAAGGCTGTAATGTAGTACGTTGTATTAATTAATCTTTGGAAAGCCAGAAATACCTATCCGCATATTTTTTAATGTGAAGTTTCTTTAAGGACGACACGAAAGTTGCTCAGAATTAATTTTAAATTAAATCTCACATTTTGTGGGTATTTTATACCAAAAATATTAAGATTTAAAAGAAATCGAATTAATTTATAATATATTGTTAACGATATCAGAAGCTTTTGTTATTTGTAAGTTTTTCTAAGAGTGTCCCTAAATTACACAATTGCATGCACATGATTTTAACACTTGAATGCCTATAGTGGCATCACATGGCAAAGCTGTAGATGTTGATGGATGTACATATAAAGCGAACGTACGATTAATTAAAAGGTGGTTTTGGTTGTACAGTCGTCTACATAAAATTTTGTAATCAATGTTCTATCGCGTAAACCTGATTGAAACTCATAAGGTATTGAACTGAAGTTTACTAAAGACTGTTTTATTGTAGATTGCCCTCGCTTATATAGTTTGTGTAAGAATGCAATCATGCAAAATACATGAAAATATAATGAATAGCTAAGCATAAGCTAGGTGCGAATATCAACCTTATCTAAAACTATCCTAAGGCTAGATGGCCAAATTTAATCTTTTTTTATTTTTATTTATTGCTTAGATGGATGGACGAGCTCACAGACCACCTGGTGTTAAGTGGTTACTGGAGCCCATAGACATCTACAACGTAAATGCGCCACCCACCCTGAGAATAAATTCTAAGGTCTCAAGTATAGTTACAACGGCTGCCCCACCCTTCAAACCGAAACGCATTACTGGTTCACGGCAGAAATAGGCAGAGTGGTGGTACCCACACGAGACTCACAAGAGGTCCTACCACCAGTAATTACGCAAATTATATTTAAAAATTATATTATTGCGGGTTTCATTTTTATTACACGATGTTATTCCTTCACCGTGGAAGTCAATCGTGAACATTTGTTGAGTACGTATTTCATTACAAAAATTGGTACCCGCCTGGGATTCGAACACCGGTGCATCGCTCAACACAAATGGATCGGAAGTCTTATCTGTTAGGCCACGACGACTTCAAATCAGATAACGAAACGCGCAAAGCATAAATAACAAAAAAAAATCGGAAAGGATTAATTTTCAGAAGATCTCGAAACTAGTAAACCAAATACTAGATTTCATTTGTACAGAAAAAGATATCGTAAAAAGTTCGAAACACGAAAACAGTCAAATATTCGAAACGTCGCTAATAATAAACGTAATATTAAATCATAAAAGTAATTTTTAATTAATAATATTTAATAATAATTTTATTAATTTTAGAGGGTCGAGAATATCAACATTCTATTTTTTTATCTTACAATACTATGAATAGGTTAAGTTTTTCTATACGTACAAGCCGTTTCACACAACCTGTCATGTTGAAGTATGAAAAAAAAAACCGAATGAAATGCCGTAATACACATTGTAAAGTTGACGCGGAGTTGTTTGTCACTGTCATTCTGCGGGCATTATGTATTTCAAGGGAACTTTTTATGAATTCGTTCACTGGCTTCGTTACGCTATCTTATGTTTAAATGTTTTTATATTTATAGAATTAAGAAAATTAATAAACAGCTAACTTACGAACTTCTACAACGCGGTAGGGAGAATTTGGAATGCTTTGCTGTAAAAACGCAAGTTTTTAAAATAATCTACACTTCTTGAAATGTCAAGAACAACCTTACTAATCACCCAAATATATAAAGACGCATGAGCACAAGGTCACAATAAACAAACATACGGATTTTCTTTTATATAGGGTTGTTTTTTTTTTATTGGTCAGGAGGAAATCACCGGACTCCACTGGAGATGGCGGGCGGGGCAAGTCGGAGTCGAACTGACCAAAACCTCCTGTCCCTCGACAACCCAAGTCCGAACCTCGCATGAGACAAAACTTATGAAAAGGCTAGCGTTTAGTGCGGAGCATATCTCTCCCATCACCCTCCCCCTCGGAACGCCGGACCGTCAGCGCGACGACCACCAGCCCTCTCGGTCGGCAGACTATCCGAAGCCCGCCTAGATGGCGCCGCTTAGAATGGGTTATCCCACGGAATGCCCCGCTGGGTCAGAACCAGTTATAACCAGAAATAAGGTTTCTGAAAATATTTTTATTTACCATCTTCTTAAACGTAGACATAATAAATGGAACATTTACGGCTTAATCCTGCATTTATTATTTTCATTTCATTCCTTTACTCCTTCTCGGAGTAAATTCTTATTCGACGACATGAATATTGTTCAAACTACCTTAAAATTTTCTATATTTCTGATAATATTTTTCGATGTTTATTTGGTTTTCATTGATGGGATCGGATAAATTTATGGCTATGAAATATCAAGAAATAACAAAAACACGATTTGTATAATAAAAAAGTGTAATTAATTTTCACCACGAATACATTTTTATTTTATTTTCATAACATGTCTTTGAACCTAGTATAGACTACAGCTCTTTCAAAGGCTAATAAAGTGATTTTTAATAATGAGTTTTATTATATTTAAAAGCGAAAATAGATTAACATTACACATTATTATTTCCAATAAAATCTATATCTATACTAATATTATAAAGAGGAAAGATTTGTTTGTTTGTTTGTTACGAATAGGCTCCGAAACTACTGGACCGATTTGAAAAATTCTTTTTCCATTAGAAGCCGACATTGTCCCTGATGAACATAGGCTACTTTTTTTTATTTTTTATTTTTTTTGTTTCATGTGTGTTTTAATGTTTCCGAAGGGAAGCGAGGGCGGGTCGCTAGTATTCAGATAAACACAATATTTAGTTTGCAAATATTTTTAAGTTAAATACACAATATTTTCAAAATTCATGTTCACTATATTGAAAACTATCATGCAGACTTAGAAATAAAATAATTTGAAAATCCTTAGATGTTTTCTTTACGAATCTGAGCATGGATGCAGACAAAATAAGAAGTCAAATCCAGTTTCATAATATTATTACAGGTCCCAACACCTCCCCTACATACGTTTCCTATTGTTTTGTGAAGGAACGTTCGAAGTGGTATTGTTTGGGTTCATTTCATGTCACGTGAACAATTATTTTAACAGAGTAACTGTTTTTCATGCTATGTAACTTAGAAGTTACAGATAGTACTGTTTTAAAAGCTTTATCAATTGTATTGCTGTTATGAAACAACAAAGATATTTAGTGTAGTTAGTTTTAAAATAGCTTAAGAAGTTTTCGAATGATTTTTAATGAGGACTTCAAGTACGGAAAAAAACAGTTTTTCACTGATATTTGTCAGAAGAACACAATATCGTTTAATCATGAGTGAAAAGTCAACCGTAATTATAATACAACCACGCTCGTCTGCCTACAAGGGCAATAAAAAAATCTTACAATGAATAATACAGATTGTTAATCCATGGCAATTTCTTAAGATACAAGCTCTCTTTAAAATTTTTATTCATGTTTTATACGGAACTATTAACACGGAAGGTAGTACAAACATTCTCTTGCGTTTGAAATAACATCGTCCAGTCCACTTATATTGGATTTCTTTTTGTTATATCCACTTTTCCATTAGTGCTTTTGTTAGTGATATTTTCGATTTCCGATTTCTTGTCTAATTGTGTGTTTTATGGCGTTATAATAGAGTAGTAAATTGCGCTGACAGTGTACTAGATATGAGATACTAGCGACCCGTCCTCCCTTCGCTTCGCGAACTGTAATTTATTATCGATCTTATTGCATATTCTTTTAAACAAATCTGGTCCTGAAAGTAACGAACACAATAAAAAAGAACGTTACAAACAAAAAGTTAAATTTTCCTCTTCTTATATGTATTAGCGGTTCACTATTTTGGCAAAAATTACTTACAAATAAACGATAGATATATGCTAATGGCTTACAAGTAAAACATAGATCACTGGTGGTAGGACCTCTTGTGAGTCCGCACGGGTAGGTACCACCACCCCGCCTATTTCTGCCGTGAAGCAGTAATGCGTTTCGGTTTGAAGGGTGGGGTAGCCGTTGTAACTATACTGAGACCTTAGAACTTATATCTGGAGGTGGGTGGCGCATTTACGTTGTGGATGTCTATGGGCTCCAGTAACCACTTAACACCAGGTGGGCTGTGAGCTCGTCCATCCATCTAAGTAATAAAAAAAAATAGAAAAAATTGTAGGACATTTTGAGATAAACATTTCTGTTTTAAATTATACACGTGTAAGTGTAACTCCAACGGTTTTTGCGGCGCACGCACAAATAGCTCGCATTTTTTTTCCTTCTTACTTGACACTTATCTTTACATTTTGGGTAATTCACACACACAATAATTTTATAAATTATGGCATAATAATATGTGTTATTCTCATGCGTAAATTTAGTGTCGTATTTATTTATATCGAATCCACAGCCTAAAAAATAATTTTTAAGCATTTAGCTCTAAAAATGACGATACTTCTATACAACTTTTCTACCACCCTTTTCAATCCTTTGCAACCCTTTTTTCGCATTAAAAAGTAGCTTATGTCCTTGTTCAGGCTCTAGACTATCTGTGTAAATTTCATTTAAATCGGTTCAGAAGTTTTAGCATGAAAGCGTGACAGGCCGACAGACAGAGTTATTTTCGCATTTACAATATTAGTATGCATAGATATCAGCGGGGTATTCCGTAGAATAGCTCACTCTAACCGGCGCCATCTAGGCGGGCTTCGGATCGCGTGCCAACCGAGAGGGCTGGTGGTCGTGTCGCCGACGACCGCCGGTCCGGCGTCCCGAGGGGGAGGGTGATGAGAGAGATGTGCTCCACACTAAACGCTTCACTTTCCCCCTTTGCCTTTTCATGAGTTCTGTGTCATGCGAGGCTTGGACGTTGGTTGTTGAGCGACAGGAGGTTTTAGTCAGTTCGACTCTGACGTACCCCGCCCTCTATCCACAGTGGAGGGCGGAAGTCCGACTATTTCCTCCTGACCAAAAAAAAAATCATAGATACAAGATAACAAATATCTAGTATTTTTCAGACAAAAGTTTTACAAAAATCAAAAATCAAAATCACAACGAATATCCAATAAACATTGACACGATTTTCATTTTACCTTGTAAACACATAATTACATGAGAGTTTCATTTGCAAGTCTCTTGATATAAATAAAACAGCGTATTGTTTAACACATATATTCGGCGAATCGAGTTCGTTAATTTCATTATTCGCATTACGAACGTAGGATTTTAATTTACCCAAAATGTTGACATTTCGTTTACATGGACGTTAATGCAAACATTTCATTAAATAGGTTATTGTCAAAATAAACAAGCAAAGTACCGTTGCTTTGTTTGTATCCGACTTATGTTTTTGATTAAATCAAAATATTTGAGTTTTAAAAATCCTGTTTAGAATACCAAATTAAGTCTCATGCAAACAGATAGATGGATCTATGCAATTAAATATCTGATGAATGCCATAGTAGGATTTTCTCTTTTTAAAATTAGGTAGACATCTGAATTATTGTAACCGTTCCCTAATCGAGGACCTGTTGTTTTTATTCGTAATTTAAAAACCTTTAAAAATCGCAGTTTGCTAAATTTTACAGACGTCATCATATTTGTAGATACGTAAATGGGATTTAACACGATCTGTCCCTGATTTTGCGATGTTTACTTGTTCAATTAAAATTTATCTACTAGTTTTTTTCAATTTTATTTTGTATGAGATTTAATATCATTTAATGTCTTAGTAATGAACACCATGTTTATAAATAAAAATAGATTGTCCCATATTGTATGGAGCACCATTTAAAAACAATCAACACGCACTAATGTGCATTAGTCACATAATTTATGAAAAATTATAATTGCTTTTTTTTCCTACCTAATCTTTGAAAGCCTAAGGGGTCATTCCAACTACGGGCAGACCAGTGGGAACTCACGGGGATCAACCTTGGGAGGAAAATTTCAATACCACTCAAACTTTCAAAAGCACACAAAGCACACATTGTCTATTAATAAAATAACGACAGCAGTTAATTATCTCAGAAATTTGCTAAAATAAAAATGATATAAATCAATAAGATTTTCCATTGGACTGAGAATAAAAAGATAAAATCCCCTCTATTTTAATGAAATCCTAACTTTGATGTATGCAACATTAATTTCACATGAAAGTCTCGCAGGCCTTTTGATGCTTTGCAAGCGTTTCAACATGAATTTCACTGGCTTTTGAATTTGTCAGGACCGAATGTAGCTGCGTTTTTAAAGTTGCAGTAACAATTTATGTTTAGGTTTTATACATTTTTTTTATAATTTCGTGAAATTGAAACCACCTATGTCTATATGCAATTCTATAAGTCATCAATTGAATTACGATGAAAAATACAGTCTTTTGATAATAATAAACGGTCATTATGTTAGACCCTTGTTGAGCAACAAGATTTTCATTTTATTGAAATTTTCAGTTTATTTCTTTCTATCGAATCAAAACCGAAATTAAATCACCGTCACATTGAGAATTCATTAAAAGAACTAAAACAAAAACTTTTGTTAATTAAGCAGGCTAATGTATTTAATTGTGTCTCTCTAGGGATTCCTAAGAAATTAGTCTCTAAATTTAAATCTTAGGTTTTTTCTTTTCGTAATTCAATTATTTCTAGAAGAATTCCATTTTATACCTAAAATGAACAAACTCAATTTTCCACAAAACATATACTAGCGACCCGCCCTCGCTTCGCTTCGGAAACTGTAATTTATTATTGATTTCTCCACTATTTAATGGATGTTATTATCTACCTAGTCAGGTCATAAATTCTGTCACACGTTTAATGTAAAATAATTGAAACAAGTTTATTCATTATGTGACCATTCATATACCAAAATGAACTTAACAAAACATAGATTCTTATGACACTAAAGTTTATTCAAAATGACCTCCGTGATTTTGAATACAGGCCTTCAATCTGCGCGGCTAGTCGTCTATCGCAGCACGAACGAGGTCCATGTCAATATCGGCGGCTGCCTTAATCAAGGATGTCTTGAGTGACTCCAAATTGGGATGAGGCTTTGAGCAAGCCTTTTCCTCCAAGTGTTGCCATATCTTGTAATCTAACGGATTCAAATCTGGACTGGAGGAGGGCCAATCTTCGTGCCGGATGAAGTCGATTTCACGCGCCGCCAGCCAGTCTTGTGTGCTCTTCGCTCTATGAGCTGGCGCCGAATCTTGTTGGAATACCCAGTGCCTGTTATTGAACATGGTATGAGAAACAGGTTCCACAAGGTTCGTCAGGACTGTATTTTGATACACAACTGCATTTGTTTTTACACCTTTCTCACAAAAATGTACCTCTGTTAAGCCCCAATAAGAAACTCCCAACCATACCATGAGCGAGGATGGAAAATGACCTCGTTGGACACGCGGAATACGGTTGCTCGCTTCTTCACTACTGTGTGCGTACACCTTATCATTTTGTTTGTTGTAGCTCTCTTCTACGGTAAAAATTTTTTCATCCGAAAAAAGAACTTCCCGATATTTTTTTCCCGCGTACCGCTTCAACAAAGCGCGGCATCTCTTCAGTCTCAGGTCCATTAGACGAGCATTCAAACGATGTCCTGTTTTTCTTCGATATGCCCGAAGCCTAAGTCTTCATTTAACACCCTTTTCACCGTAGTTCTGCTTAACCCCATCTGAATGGCCAACAGTTTCTGCTTACGTTTGGGATTTCTTTGAATTCGCGCCTTCAGAGCTTTTATCACTGTTGGAGTCCTAACAGACCGAGGGCGATCACTTCTTGACCTGTCATCTACACTAGAGTCTTCATTGTATCGTTTGATGGTACGATAAACGAATCTTTTGGTTATATTAAAATTTTTTAGTAAGTTAAAAATTTGAATTGGCGCGTAACCGCAACGATGCAACGCAATAACTGCAACACGGTCTTCTTTAAGCGTCCACTCCATATTTAAAAATGAGTAAAATTCTAAAAGTATACATTTTTATTTTCATGAACAATTCGAAATTCGAATTCAATAAACTTTTTTGTGGCCAGCATTCTAAAAGAAAAGTTTTTACTGTTTGACAATACTTATGACCTGACTAGTTATACATTAATACGTGAAGCAAAAACTTTGTATCCCTTTTTACGAAAATTGCGCGGACGGAGGAGTATGAAATTTCTCACACTTATAGAGAATATAGAGAAGAATTGCACAATGCTAATATTTTTTAACAATAATGCATAAAAGATACATTAAATCAATAAAGAAAACATTACACACACTACATACCATGTATTTGACGCACACACGTATGCATACTATAGGTATTTATTGTCAAACTTTTGTTCTTGACGTCGTTGTCAAATTGAGAATAGATTAAATATTGTTTGTCTTTGTTAATATTTTTTATAGTGTAGTCTTGGCGAAATTTGTGATAATAGAAGTATAAAATACAATCATAATAGTGTACAAATTTACAATTCCAATTAATTATAGTCGAATTTCGACTACTGCGAGGGCCTCTAGTACATACAAACCTTCCTCTTCAATCACTTTATCTGTTAAAAAAACCGCATCAAAATCCGTTGCGTAGTTTTAAAGATTTAAGCATACATAGGGACAGACAGATATAGAGACAGAGAAAACGACTTTGTTTTATACTATGTAGTGATTTAATTGCAAAAATTCAAAAAATGAAATTTGTAATTAAATCGAAAACGTTGACTACGCTAACGGGTTTTTATTTGAAAAATAGTATTCGTCTTAACAATATTGCTTGAGTATCAAAATGAACAATGTCTGAGAACGTTTTGAAATCTGTGCAAGAAATAAATTTTAATAAATTTGAACTACTATTTACACCATTTTTAATTTTCTATAAGTTAGATTTTCTATAAAAGCGTATTTTGTTAGTTTTTTTAAACGGTGATTTATTTTTAATTTTTAAATTAATTTCAATGTTTTTGATTATTTTTTTTAATATTGAGCTGTCATCGGTCCTTAATAAGTATGTATACCAAATTTCGAGTTAATCCGACGTTTTGAAGGGGGTCAAAATCTTGTTCAAAGATTCCGTTACAAACATACATACATCTGAAGCTAATAAAAGCGTATTAATAGTTCGACATGGTTCTCACCCTTGAAACCGGAACACAGAAAAACTTCAGGGCAGAAATAAGCAGTATCCTTACCAATTCATGACAGATCTTACCGCCAGTAATGTTCTCCTTCACCTTCATTTTCTTGTTGACAGTTCAAGAACACGTCAAGTTCGTGTTTTTTTAAAACAACTTGAACTTGCCTACAGGATTTGAACCCAGGTACAGTCGCATCGCTCAAAATTAGTACAGGCGTCTTATTTAGAGTACGACAACATTACTTTTATTTAGGTTATCGGCTCTTCATATAACATGTCGTTATACAGGGTAACTAGCTTCTTTAAATACTGAACCAATACTTTTGAACAAGTAACACTACAGATTAGATAAAGTGACCAAACTAAGCATGAGTAACAAGTGCTTTGTGTACACTTTAGATTACAACATTGTCCTAATATGTATTCAACGTCGTACCTGTAAGATTACAGCTTGTATTTTCTTGTTAGTCACAACAGATAATTCGGTTATTTGAATGCGTAATGATATAATAATGAATTTTTCGATAGGGTGTCCGTATTAGTTGATTATGAAAGAGGTAGGTATGGTAACAAAAGTTTCCTTATTTTGAGACTTTATAATAAAATAATAATAAATAAATACTTACTAACAATCACGCCACGTTAACTGGTCCCGTGATAAGTTCGTAAAGAACTTGTGTTACAGGTACCAGATAACGGAAATAAATGTAAGATTTTTATTATACACATACATATATTTAATATACATCCATAACAATGGAAAAGACATTTATATTTATCATACAAATATCTCCCCTTGGCGGGATTCGAACCCGCGACCCCCTTGTGTAGTGACCATGTCACTTACCACTACACCAGACGGACGGACGTTCTTGAAAAAATATTATTTTACTGGTGGTAGGACCTCTTGTGAGTCCGCGCGGGTAGGTACCACCGCCCTGCCTGTTTCTGCCGTGAAGCAGTGATGCGTTTCGGTTTGAAGGGTGGGGCAGCCGTTGTAACTATACTGAGATCTTAGAACTTATATCTCAAGTTGGGTGGCGCATTTACGTTGTAGATGTCTATGGACTCCAGTAACCACTTAACACCAGGTGGGCTGTAAGCTCGTCCAACCATATAAGAAATAAAAAAAGATAAAAAAAATATACGCCGCTTATAATAAGGGGGGTTCACATTTCAGACCAAATTTTTTTTCGTGTAGTACATTCCTTTCGCGGAAGCTTGTCGTGAAATTATTTAATAGGTACGCTTCCTTTAATTGGCCATTTAATATAAAAAAATAACGTCAAAAGAATAAATAAAAAATTTAACCACGTTAACTGTTTCAATACTCTATTGCTTCGGCCGGTAATCGTTCTAACGGTGGGCCGTGTTGGTGCCAAAGAGTTCATAGACATCAACAACATATGTACCACCACGACAAATCTGGCTAGATTGAACACAGGATAATTGCATGAGTAACAACGGGTGTCACCTTACTAAAAGCTACAGATGCTGTAGCACGTGTGTTTCAAGAAAATAATATCGAAACGAATACATATGAAATAAATGGAGAAATATAAATTTCTTTGTAACTAAACTCTTTTATCGCAACATAAAACAGTCGTCACCCTTTTAATCACATGAAAAGAGCAATCTTCCGGTTGGGTGAACTACAAATATGTCGTTCAAAGTATTATGGACTCTATTCGCAAATACATTCAGTTTAAATTCGTCGGCTTGCATATTGATAAACTTTTGAACTGACAGGAATAACGATGATCTATCATATTACAAATTCGTCTTTGATTCGAACAATCTAATTTCGTGGTTCCGTGTTAATGCGTCTAGAGCCTCACCTTTAATCTCAAAATCGGATTATGTTACTTGGACCTTTTCATTATGTTCCAAAAACTTTTCTATCGTGCTTAATTTTGCGAAACAAACATTGTCTCTAACAAACAGATTTTGTTATGATGTAATATAATACTTTAAAGAAGTAATTTATAAATAAAAAAAGGTCAAGTTCGTTTGTGTGATCTTTCCTAACTAACTTAATTTATCAGTTAAGTTGGCCACGTATATATCTATAACATTACTACAGAACTGCAACTGCGTATTCATATTCATTCATTAATAGAGCAAATATGATGTCATGATATAAAAACATTCCCGATCCTGCGGAAAGAATGGAAAGCAGTCGACTTCGCCCCAAACACGTCATTTCGGATCCTCCCGATCCACTTACGGTGCTTTTAGGTACCTCAAGCACCGGTCAACGTTCTCGTCGAACCCGTCGCTTGCGACGAAAGACTCGACGAGTAAATTAACCCTCAGACACAGCCCACTGAATTTCTCGCCGGATCTTTTCAGTGGGTCGCGTTTCCGATCCTGTGGTAGATTCTGAGAAGCACGGCACTTGTAAGGGTTCGTGTTAGCAACGTCCTCAGGTTTGAGCCCCGTGAGCTCACCTACTAGTTAAGGTTCCGCTGAAATAGCCTCTCAAGGCTATCAGCTTAGGTAGGAAAAAAAATAATTGATTAAAAATATTTCGGAAAATTGGATCCGCAACTCATTTCTATATTTTAAATGAAACTAAGGAACAATAAATACAATTTACGTTCCTAATGTAATTTAACGAGTCTTGGTATATTGAAAAACTTGTATACATTCATTGTTGACATCGAATATAAAACAAACAAATAGGTCAGTTCTAAATTGTATTGTTACTTATATACTAAAGACAAATCAGAAATATTTTAATCTATACTATAATATTATAAAGAGGAAAGATTTGTTTGTTTGTTTGTTTCGAATAGGCTCCGAAACTACTGGACCGATTTGAAAAATTATTTTTCCATTAGAAGCCGACATTCTCCCTGATGAACATAGGCTACATTTTTTAAAAAAATTTTTTTTTTTTTTTTTGGTTTCATGTGTGTTTTAATGTTTCCGAAGCGAAGCGAGGGCGGGTCGCTAGTCTATATATATAAAAATGTATTGCTGTTCGTTAGTCTCACTAAAATTCCAGAACGGCTGGACCGATTTGGCTAATTTTGGTCTTGAATTATTTGTGGAAGTCCAGAGAAGGTTTAAAAGGTAGATAAATATGAAAATGCTAGGAATTAAATTTTGTTTTTCCTTTGATGTGTCCCCTGTCGGACGGATTCCTTTTGTTTATTTGTTTTAAGTTTATTTTATACAATAGTTTAGGTCTTTTATTTATCGATTGAGGCACTACGAAGTCTGCCGGGTCAGCTAGTGTAAAATAAAAATAAAATCTTTGTTTCAGAATCTTAAGTTCTCTTCATTACTAGCTGTCCAACATTGCACCTAAGTATTCTTGACAGAGTATAAATGCTTAAATCCAAATTAATTATATTACTGAACTAAGTAAATTAGAATAAAAAAATTAGATAAAGAATTCAAAGAGATATAAATGTTGCTCTTCTTCTTCTTTTTCTCCACCTTATCCCACTATGTGGGGTCGGCACAGCTAATTTTTCTCTTCCATTCTCTTCTATCAGCCGTCATCTCAACACTCACTCCTCTCTCTCTCATATCGTCATTCACACACTCCATCCATGTCTTCTTCGGTCGACCTCTTCCCCCTCTACCTTGCACTACCATTTCCATACATCTCCTAGTCACATGCATCTTCTCTCTACGCATCACATGTCCATACCACGCTAACCGTCTGCTCCTTAATTTGTTGTTTACCGGGGCCACTTTATATATTATATACCACTTATATAAATGTTGCTATCAAAATAAAAAGTTAATTGAAGTAGTCGTGTCCAAGTTGCGATTTCTACGATCCATGGCAACAGCTGTTGTTGCCCCATAAATATTATTTACCATTTTATCGTAAGCCCGTTGCATCGTACTAAGAATACCATATATTAATAAATATTAATATAAACGCCTTAATTTTATGAGGCCTAAGACATGGAAGCAAACTGTATGCAAGTGAATATTTATAGCTTTTCCTAGCTTCTAATGTAAGTGCTTATAATGAAATACCTTAAGCATTATGGGCGGGAAAGCAATATAAATTTATAACAATTAATATATTGAGTTTTTGTATTTATTACATCCAAAGTTTTCACTGTATAATGAAGTAGAAATATTATACGAAGTATGATACATCTAATTTGTGTGTAAATCTGAAAACAATATTAACGGCGAATAGTTTATATTTTGATTTTTTTTAAGACTAGGAGATGCATGGATATTGTTAGTGCAAGGTAGAGGTCGACCGAAGAAGACATGGATGGAGTGTGTGAATGACGATATGAGAGAGAGGAGTGAGTGTTGAGATGACGGCTGATAGAAGAGAATGGAAGAGAAAAATTAGCTGTGGCCGACCTCAGCTAGTGGGATAAAGTGAAGAAAAAAAATATAAGAAAGAATTTTTTTAGACGTTCTTTACGCAAAAATATTATGTTTTTTACTATCAAAATTCATTTGCATACGCAAACGTCTAGTAAAAAATACAAGTTTCGAAGATCTATTCGATTGAATGAGCGAAATATTATGCGAAACAATAACAAAGGGGCTCGTGGCTTTTCGTCAAATTTTCTAAAGAATAACGGATAGCACACAAATTTGAAGGGAAAACTAAACAAGAAAAAAAAAAACAAAGTCAAAGTTTACTCTCGTAGGGCCATTATCGTTGGGGTGACTTTATGACGCGCCATTTGGATTTTTGGACCGAGATCTATTTACGATATATACTTTTTTAGAATTTGAGAGTATAATTGTAGCATTTTACTTTCACTTGTGTTGTTATAGTTATACAAAATGCGGGCGACAGTACCAATTTAAATGAAAACACAGTTATTAGCCTTTAAAAACATATTACGATAAAATAAATAAAAATAACAAAAATAATAACTAATATTAATAAAATTATCTATAGTTAATATAATTATTTAGGCTAAATAAAAGGATAATGAGCGCTTAAGAGTAAAATAAAAGGTTTAAATAACAAAAAAAGTTTTACGAAACGGCCTCGTTTGGTATGATTTGCTTAGAAATAGGTCACTTATCAAAACTTATTCATGTATCTACAGTATGCGTAAACTTATAAAATGAAAGTTTTTATGTTCCTGTATCTAAATTTTTGAGCATACCTAGTTGAATCATCATATAAACAGTCAAATAATTAATAGAACGTATATTTTTTGTATCTCTTTTCAATATACTATTATGTAGAGTAAAAGAGTAAAAAACTCACAAAAAAATAAATAAACGATTGGCTAAGTTTGATTCCCAATCGGAGTTAGAAAATTTTCACTAGAAATTTTTTAATTATGACATTTTTAATATGTGACGTCTAGATTAACTTATTTTTGAACAAATTCGCGTTCTCCTTGTCGAATTATTTGAATAAAATTGAGATTTTTTACCTCATTTCTCAAGGTGAATGGTAGCGTTTCCGTTGAGTTCCAAATATAGCATTAAAAAAAGTCGCAGAGATTAGCATTATCGCAAGATCTGTTGGCTATGATGCTAGGACCACACCGAATTTCTTTAACCAATTTCTTAATACTTTAGGTTTTGTTTTTAAAATACACTTACATGGAAATAGCTTTCGAAGTTGTATCACCGATTCGCCAGTACATGGTAATTTCAAAATATTTAATTTATTTACTCTTCTATACTAATATTATAAAGAGGAAAGATTTGTTTGTTTGTTTGTTTCGAATAGGCTCCTAAACTACTGGACCGATTTGAAAAATTCTTTTGCCATTAGAAGCCGACATTGTCCCTGATGAACATAGGCTACTTTTTTTAATTTTTTTTTTTAATTTTTTTTTTGTTTCATGTGCGTTTTAATGTTTCCGAAGCGAAGCGAGGGCGGGTCGCTAGTGTTTAATAAATCCATTACATAACGAAAAAGTCGTTACATTATTTTCTCGATAAAAACAAAAAAAATATTACATCAACAAGAGAATAAACACAATCAATAAACAGAACGAGCGATGAACCGAAACTTTTAAATTACCTCATAAAAGATCACAAAAATAAACTTTGGATACTCCACTGCAACATAAATCATAATATACAGCGATAAAGTTATCTGCACTTAAAGAGGAAAATATTAAAACAAATCGTTTAACTTGTCAAAAACACATTTAATTCTATCCTGCTTACATATATATACAGATATACAGCGTGTGAGCAAGACAGAAATTTTCTGTGTGAAATCTTTATGTCTAAGAGTTAGCTGTCTCCCTCTGATGAGCTGTGAAGTCGACATGATGAAGTAAGAGATACTACCATTTCTCATTTCACGTGTCGACGAATAGTCCGGAGGCGACAGACATGCAGATGTTCTTTATAATTATTTTTACCTTAAGGCGGAAGTTATATCTTAATGCAAAAATATGGAAATTTAGTCATTAGCTATTTTTATTGTAATGAAGACGGAGTGAACCTTTTCGTTGGAGGTTGTGAGTTGAATTTTGTGTCTGCTTCATTCCCTTTCAAGTCATTGTTAACTCTTTAATTGGATTGCTTAATGTTAAGGTCGGGTTTACAAAATATGAAATTTATTTCTTTACATATGTATATTTAAATAAATAATTTAAATCTACTTATAAAATTCCTGGCTTTCTTTTCTTCTTTCCCGCGATAGTCAGTAAGTACTTAAGAATGATGTCATCATACAAAGCAGGACGCTGTCTATCATAATTGACCTGAAAACATTTCATCATCATCATCATCAGCCTGCGGCAGTCCACTGCTGGACATAGGCCCCCCCAAAGCTCGCCACTGAACCCGATCTTCGGTTCTACGCATTCAGTTACTGCCAGCTGCCTTGCGCAGGTCGTCGCTCCATCTAGCAGGAGGGCGTCCTACACTACGTTTGCCTTTAAAACGTAGCCAGGGATAGTAAAGCTGCTGGGAACTGGGGGCCGTTTTTTATTTCTAGCTGCCATAATGGGGGGTTATGCCGTAATCGCCACGCTTGGCAGGCGGGTTGGCGATCGCAGTACTCGGTGCCTTGCACCGGTAATGCTGCTGCCCGTTACCGGATAGGAGATTTCCGCACCGAGCGGTTTTTGTTGATGGTTATTCCGCCATCTATCGGTCGCCAGAGCCCTGTTCGTCAATCAGCAAGATGCACCACGTGCAGGTAGGGTTGGCATTTCCGACAGTGTGTTAATTTGCCCCATTGCATTTGTAACTAACTAACTAACTATTTTCTATACACTTGATGATTTTAAATTGGTTTCTTTTTAGAACGGCTGCATTAATGGTTACCTTTTATAATCTATAAATTAGCACGTACATAGTTTAAAGGAAAATAAAACTTGCACATATTTTTCAATATAATAATAATACCGTCATTCTGTTGTTTGCCACTAGAATTTTATGTTCACCGAATGGATGGTCATTCAATGACATGGCAAATATAAAAACTTTCATACCTCCCGAACTTTAGTTTATAGCAAGTACATCACGCAATTCAACACGAATTTGAATTTGAATTTTAATTATACATAAAAAAACACTTTGTACGTAACAGCGTTTTTTTTCTATTATCATAACGAAACGATAATGTTATCGCATTTATAAAAAAAAATATCCCACGCTAACGCTTCAATATTTTTATATCTATATCTGTCTTCCTGCGACACAGTGTGTTTTATTTTCGGTATCGCATTGTTATTGTAGCATCCCCAGTCGGTTGATGGCGTGTCCTCTTAATTTCAAGTAAATCGTGGTGCTCATCAGAGATGGCCCACATCTGAATAAACATTGAGAACGTTTGAGTGGTGATTTAGGGTGGCCGTTAGCGTCACGACTTTCAAATTCAACTTTTTATTATATTTAGAGATAGCGGTGTTGTCAGCCAGTACAAATTGATACATACGTTCTTGTAATTTATGTTGCAGGCAGACCGTACTTTGTAAATCAGGTTTGAATAGTAAGTATGATATTTATTCTGTTCCAGATTGATGAATTCCGAAATATCCATGAATTTCGGTAACTAGTAATGTAAATTTTAAAGTATACCTTTTTTGTCTTTATATGTATATTTTGGTCTTTTTATAGTCTTACCCTCTACTGGACTAGTCCTTGACTTCGCTCACTGGTCCTAACTGAGCGGTGAGGTCTTTGGACCATTAGCGACACTTCCATCTCAATTTTTATCTTACAATTTACAATTTAACATTTTTTATTTTTCCTACTCTACTACTAAAAATTATCTATAACGAAATCGTCTTGTTGATATCTGAAAGTGTGCGCCAAACCTTATACAGCGTTGGATAATCTCATCGATATATCAACCGCTGTACCGTCCGAACTGGCAATCATCAACTTTACACGGGAAGTGAGTAATAAATGTACTCATACCTTCATTATTTATGAATATCCTGCAATTACTTGAAAGGGCTTAAGATGCGTGATTGATGTTTATTTATACTGAATCGGATTAAGGGAACATAGATTAAAGTTTTGGTTATTTTTGAACAAACAAATGAAAATTAAATGTACCCTACGGATTTGGTGTGAAGAGAATTTTATTTTAACATCATAATGTATATCATATGTTTAGGCCTCAGAAAAACATAGATAATCTCGTGGTAGAATGAATATCGTTGTTGAAATAATGTGGCAAGATTTTTGATTTAGTAATCTTCAAAGATGGAAAAGGTACTGTAGAAGTTCTCTACATAAGCAGACCTTTTAAAGGGAGTGTCAGTCATTGACTAATACAAAAAGTGCATGAAGATGCTGAATTAATTTTTTCCAGGCCAAAAGTATATTAGTAGAAGTTGACATTCAAATCCATAGATTGGGTCCCTAATGACTTGTGCAGGAAGTACAGGTTTCAAACCTAACTTTGGCAACAATCTTTCACAATTTGAGCCCTATCGAGCCTATACCAACAGTTAAATCTTATCACGAGTTCAAGAGTTCAACTTTTATAGTTCTGTATTAAGTACATTTGAATGATAAACGTGAAACAACTGTTATGCCAGGCAGTAAATAACAAACAATATTTAATCATTATAAATATGTATTTGTGAGTAGTATGTGGTTTTTTTTTGTCATGCATAAAACTGATTTCAAAATTCGTTAAATTTGAGAATTGTTACCATGTTATTGGTTTAAAATATTTGGCCAAAAGATAATCTTAAGACTTAATTTCGTTTGTTTTCCTTTCAGTTGTTATTTTCTATTCAGGTTCACGGCAAATTGGAGAAAAAAAATTTCGCTAAAATGCAAAAAAAGGTCTAAATTGGCATTGCTCTGTATGTTTACTTATCTATGTAGTATGTATCAAACATTAAACCAAAAATAAACTAGCTACAAGATATGATTTCTGGATTTATTCCAAACCAACTTTCAATTTGACATTTCTATTTTTCTTCAAATTGAATCGGTGAATGTATGATAACAGACTTTCTCAGACGAGCACTTACCTTTAAAATGTTCGCTTATTTACAGGATTTATAAAACTTCCGGTAAATACTATTCTTGGATTTTTTCCAAACGGCTGTTACTGTCACTCTTCTATATTTTTTAAAATCGAATCGTTGAAAATATTCACTGGAGCACTTTTTTTTTGAGATGAATACTTGCCTTTAGAATTGTCTTACAGGATTCCTTCTAAATTTCTATGCAGCATGATGATAGAACATGCTGTGCCGAATCCATACAATGTGGTATTAATGGCAAAAAGAAGAAGAAACGTAGCGAAATTTCGATTAACGAAAAACGTAGAAATTTAAGATTTTAACCTCTTAAAAATTTATAATAATTGGCGGTAGGGCATATTGCCAGTTACTCGGAGAGCTATCTTTTTCTTATGATTGAGGGATTACTGTTGGCCCGGAGGCCTTTCCAGTCTCACAAAGACAGGTAGGCGTGCAAGGGGTCAGCCAGGAGGAGTGGGATTTGCTAACAGCTACCCGAGTGAGTGAAGGGAGACCTAACAACTAAAGAGTAGCTGCTTCGCGAATGAATCTACTGCCGAATCGGAATCCCGACCCACTGAGAAGATTCGGCGAGACTAATGATTAGGTTAGGTTGCACGTCAAATTCTTTTCCGAGTTCGACGAGTCCGGTTACTGGAGTTCCTAAGCCTGCTCCTAGTGTTAGAGCTAAAGGCGTCTAATGCAAGGGTTATTGGATCTGATGGATCCGTAATGACGTGTCAAAGTTACCACTGTCGTGTCTATTTCTGCCAAGAAACACTCATTGGTGTCGATTTTGCGATTTCGATCTTCGATTTTGTTTCAAAGCGAATGGTGGAATTTGTAAGATTCGATAGCACCAGGAACGCCTAAAGCTCGTCTACCCTTACTTCAAACAAAATTACATATGTAAAGAAAGCTTTGATCACTTTCATATCTCGAAAACATACTAAACCTCAAAAGAATTAAAAGGAAAATAAATCCATAAAAACATTCGGTAGATCTAGAAAGGAGCAACCATACACGCGTTTCGGTCTGCAGCGGTATTTTGTTTTCGCGACAGCAGGAAACGGATATATAGGGAGACAGAATAATAGCTGACGGAAATGGTCAGACATGAAGGAGCCTTGGTTTTTTCTCTCAAACACTGGACATTGCTCAATAAACAAAATTGAATCGAATCTGAGTCTTAAATCAATAGACTTTAGTGCTCATTTGAAGACTATTCTTTTATTTAAAAGTACTGATAATTTGAAAAGTTTTGTCTGTTGAATAATGTTGGATAAGATCTTCAAAAAAGTGAGCCTTATTCTGCTGTCTTTTTTTCATAGATTATTTTATACAGATATCGTTGAAAGGATAATTATTTTTTTGCAAAGCCTACTTTCTTCGAACAGACTTTAAATAATAAAATAGATTTTTATATTTAAATTTTATAGACAAAATTATATAGAGTTAATAGAGTATAAAGGCAGTATAAAATGTGTTTGAAGAATTTATTGACTTACACCCAATCCCGTAGACCCAACTTCTTCCATTGGAGTATTGAACAACTACTACTGCGCTGGCAGAATGAACCGATAGTATCGGTACATAGTAGTTTGATTGATATAACAAAAATTATCTATAAAAAAATACCTTAAGCTTACTGTATGCTAAAAGATATTTTCGTTCAGTAGAATCCTAATACTGTACATGTAAATAGTGATAAAGCAACAACAAGTTGATATAAACATGACCTTTACTTAAACTGTGTACGTATATGATAATCGGGACACCGCAAACATAGTCTTAATGACGGTGAAAGTCAAACAATTTACAAAGCAAATATTCATACCGACTTCATTATAATATTCCGAGGGTATCTAAACTATAACGTCTGTCAGGAATTTATTGATTGGCCATTAAAATAATAGGAGCTAGTTCGCTTGACTGGTTTGTGAGGGCGCCTTCAACAATTCACATAATAAACATAACTTTCTTTAAATTAAACTCACATGCTTATGATTTACTTGTGATAATATATGCAACAAATTTTATAAAAAAATAAATATCGGACATAATAGACTGCGCGTACAATTAAAAAAAATATTAAGTTTCTCCTAAGCCCGATGTTACCCCACCAGTCTCGATCTGTCCATTAATGTATGTAGATATATCTATGAATTAATGTAACATTAGCAACATTGCCAAATGGAAAACTTGATCAATTAAGTTACTTTTATGTTTTTTTCCTACTTAATCGCTGGTAGCTTCGAAGGGCAACGCGTAGTTTAGCAGTTAAGCTCATGAGGCTCAATCTGGAAGAAATTACTAACCATATAAATAAGCCATAGCAAGAACAGGGCTTTGCTACCAACTACCAACAGTTCGGAATCGCGACCCACTGAAAAGATCCAGCCTGAAGCTCAGTGGGTTTCGTCTATGGGCTAGATTGCACGTCCAACTCTTCATTCAATATGTTCGAAGAGAGCCGTGACTGATGCTTGGAGTACCAAGAGTAGATCGTTAGGATCCGATAGAACGTGTTTAGGGAGATGGCGCCTTTGCGTTGCCCCGTCGTCAGAGTCGGGTATATAATTAAAGGCGGTCTTGATAAGGGGGTTATCATGTCGTTCCGCTTTTTCGAAGAACTATTAATGTACTCGCGTATGTAACTCTGTTAATAGTCCTTATATTCAAGTGGTGCAGTGAGCGCTAAGCATTTGGGAAGAAGCCGCCAGAGTTTTTTTTCAATGTTTTGTCAGTTATAACCGTTTTGAAGATCAGTAGCGTAGGCGTCAATTATTTGCAAGTTCTCCAGATTCTTGGGCTATGTCTGCAAACAAAGAAAACACATAAAATGTTTAAATAGAACTACCATCAAAATACTGGTACTGTTTAATTTCAACCAATACTTTTCCAGATGACAAAACACTGTTTATGGTACATGATCACAGATAGGAAGGTAAGCTCGCGACGCACTAGGCTATTTTCTCGTAAACATGACTGAAATATTTAATACAAAAATTTGGGCCTTTTTACATAAGATAATAATTAATAAGATGTCTCATAAAAGGAAATTTGTTTATTTACCACTAATAGGGCATGTTGTGATCAGGGACGTGTATCCTTTTTCTGTCGCGAAACATTTATGCAGTCCAATTTTCAGGGTAGCACTCTCTTTTTACACGTACCTGTGGCCTTCGGTCAACACCAGGTGAGCGCTCATCGGCATAATTTGCACATTAAAAAGTAAACTTTGAAGGGTCTCCTAAATTGCATATTTATTTAAGGGGCCTCCGAAATATCGAGGAAAAAAATCCCATCAAAAAGCGAAAACGAGTAATATCCGGCCGTGTATTGTTCCACGTCCGCCTTGCGACCAGTTATACGAAATTAAGTGATCCATTACAAGATACCGGTCCTCATTGTGTGCAACGACTTTATTATTTATTGATATCGATTCGTAGGGATCGTTAAACTTAAGCGTTTTGTTTTTTTTATTTTAATTTTAATCGGAAATATAAATTTGAATGTAGAATCAGTAGTATTAGAATGTAGAAGAACCATGCCAATGGGTATGATCGAGATACTTAAACGAAATCTCACTAAGCAACAACAAAAAGTTTGGTTAGCTCGTTTTCCGTAGGTACATTAGCATTTCAGGAAAAACTTCTAGCTGCCCTCCATTGTCATGCTATAGAAAACGTGTTACTCCTCCTGTGCAAACAGCGTTGCCAAGAGCCAAGAGGTTTGGCAATAATTACCGACACTGCTAACTTTCTGCCTTGAGATAGTATGATAAAGGCATTGAAATACCATGCTATGCTGGGCATCATTGCAGTACACTAACGCGTCAGACACATTGGCTAATAAGTTAAGACGTTCGAACCCATCTGTTGAATATGGATGCGGTGGCAGAATCAGCAAAGCCCGCTGTTGCTAGGGCAAGTCCTCTCAGGTTGAGGCTCGTGTCTTCACCTACTAAGCCACGCGTAAATGCAATAGTCTCTTATGCTACCAACGATTAGATAGAAAAAGCACATCGTTGAAACTCGCAAATATTCGAAAATATTCTAGAAAAATTCTCACCAATGTATTAGGCAGATTTCACTACAAGTGTTACGTAAACTTCTTCTACAGAATGTTCCCGCAGTGCTACCAATCGTAGCAGATGAATAAAACAAACCAGTGGCAGATGTCTACGGCTATGAACCTTCATCACACCTAATACTGTCGCCAATCAGTCATATTTAATTTTATAACCCAGTTTTAACACAACCGTCATTACACTTGAAACTTAGTTTCAACTGTCAAGATGAGCAGCTGCATTCGAATCATTACGGGTCCTCCCGATCCATTAACGGTACTTTTAGGTACCTCAAGCACCGGTTATCGTCCCTGCCGAACCCGTCGCTTGCGACGAAGGGCTCGACGAGTAAATTAACCCATAGACACAACCCACTAAGTTTCTCGCCGGATCTTCTCAGTGGGTCGCGCTTCCGATCCAGTGGTAGATTCTGCGAAGCACTGCTCTTGCTAGAGCCAGTGCTAGCAACACACCCGGTTTGAGCCCCGTGAGCTTACCTACACGTCAAGGAGAAGCTAAAATAGCCTCTCAAGGCTATCAGCGTAGGTAGGGGGGGAAAAAAGTATTCGAACTGTTGTCCTTGAGCTTAGGTAAAATAAAAAATAAAACATTTTTAAGAACATCAAAAATAGCCACATCACCCTTCAGCGGACCCTACTTTTAATTCTCACTTTGAAGTCGCAATGGATTACTGAAGGCAAATTTCTTATTTAAGCGTTGATTTATTGTTGACGCATTTTGAAGAATGACCGTATGGTCGCTCTTAATCTTGATTTAAGAGACATAAACCGTTCCACCGTTTGCAGACACCATCCCGTGGATTTACTTTTACCATACGCGTTCTATCATTGGTGATATTATTGGTAAATAGTAATTTAGTTTAGAATGGATAAATTTATTTAAATTCCCAAACTCATTTATATTTAGAAAGGACAACAACACTACGTCAATTAATTAGAGTATTAAATACTCAGGATTTCTTTGGCTGTTGAAACTTTTAAATCGTTTTGAAACATTATACTACGATACAGTGTGAGTCATTTTGAAAATTTCATCTTTTTAATATTAAAATAGTATGAACTCAAACTATCGGAATTTGAGTTGGGTGTTATTAAGCGGGATGGAAAGTAAAAAATTCGAGTTATTTTAATTAGCTTCAAAGTTCCCGATAAAACTTTTCACCGCTAGTTATAAATTAAACTAGCGTCGAGTGAAAAGATAATAATCTGTACCCTTTAAGTTTTTTAAATATATAGTTCTTAGTGATGCTACTGTTTTAATTGATCCCCCAATAAAAATGATTGACATTAATTTCATTGACTTAACGAATGAAACGAAATTCCCGCGCTTCTAAGTATTAAGAGGAAGCGATATAAGGTATTACTATTTTTACTTTCACCTAGATATTCGGAAACCATTTTTTTACATAATTCAATTATAAACATACCATGATTACGTGAAGCAAATTGTACTTTAATTACTTAAATATTTGTTCACTTACTCTACTTACTGGTTAATTTGATTGATAAATCTTGCTACAATTTAAGTCCTGAGCTTATTTTTATTACATTAATGAATGAGCTCACCCACCTTGAGACATGAGGTCTACATCTCGTTTGCATTGTGTTTAGTCCTTAGAGCCGGAACGCATTTCTGATTCACTTGGCATATAAATTACCAGTGGTAGCACTGGCAAAAGAAAAGCAATGTTAACGAGTACCGTTGAATAAGGTGTTTCCGTTATCATACTTTGTTTAAACGCTCATCGCTCATGAGTTAGGAAACGCTCATTAAATATGGTAGCACTTTATAAAACACATTTGATCCTGAGCTTTTGTAATCATCGAAAATAACTAACGGAAAGCTCTGTAGTATAAATTTTTGTAGAATCACCACAGTTGAATTTAGACTTTTATTGAGGACCTTTGATGTTATGTTTTTTTTTTATTTTTTACTGACACTTTAATTGTTATTTCCTTGGGAATTATTTCGAAGAACAAGATTTATTTCTTTGGCCCGAGTATAATTTAAGATCACGGGTAAGTTGTTGCACGAATTAGATTTAAATAGGAATAGTGATATGAATGATGTAATTTTGGCATAGAAAATGGTACGGTAATCCACTCAGATAAATAGTGAATAGTGTTGATAAGTATTAGCCATTCGTGTTTTTGTTACTTTTCAATATTGATGGTAGTTACTGGTGGTAAGGACCTCTTGTGAGTCCACACGGGTAGGTACCACCGCCCCGCCTATTTCTGCCGTGAAGCAGTAATGCGTTTCGGTTTGAAGGTTGGGGCAGCCGTTGTGACTATACTGAGACCTTAGAACTTATATCTCAAGGTGTGTGGCGCATTTACGTTGTAGATGTCTATGGGCTCCAGTAACCACTTAACACCAGGTGGGCTGTGAGCTTGTCCACACAACTAAGCAATAAAAAAAAAAGTTATCGCAGTCAGTGAATACCATCGACTAGTTAGAATTGAAATCTGAGTTCCCATTGTATTGTACTACTATACTACCACATTACTATTGTTTGATTTCGGAACGTCAAAAGTGTCAACGAGCGACGACGGCTATGACACTTTTCCCTTTTTGGATTCCAGCCGCCAAGGGTGACGCATCGATTTCATATTTCATAATATACTAGCGACCCGCCCTCGTTTCGCTTCGGAAACATTAAAACACACATGAAACAAAAAAAAAAAAATTAAAAAAAGTAGCCTATGTTCATCAAGGACAATGTCGGCTTCTAATGGAAAAATAATTTTTCAAATCGGTCCAGTAGTTTCGGAGCCTATTCGAAACAAACAAACAAACAAATCTTTCCTCTTTATAATATTAGTATAGATTCCTATATCTTTAATTAGTCACATAAGGATTAATAAATATATCAAAATCAATAAACACAGTCCACTCTCATTTACCACAACGCAACAACTATACATTTTAGACCCTTTAAAGCTGGACGGACGCATGATTGCTTTGCGGCAGAAATAGAATATTGGTACCCGTTATAATACATTACATTTATAAGGGTATTGGATGGTAACGCGGCAAATTCAAGGTTCGTATACATTCTTAGCATTACTCTACTGTACCGTAATCGTTTTTTCTATATGGTCTTAGAGTGTATTTCTTAGCGATACACCACTAATGCTTCGGGTTTATCGAAGCTAATCAACTTAAATTTTCCTTGTGTACCGAATTTTTAGTACTTTTTTAGGTTTTCGCGAATCTTAAGACATAATTACAGTTTTTACTGTTTGGGAGGTTTAACGACGGAGGGAAGATCTTCTACCGAGTGGGTGATATTGCTTGGTAGATCGACGATCCAAATAATGTTGTTTGGAACATGTATATATTGAAAGTCGTCGTGGTCTAAAGGATAACACGCCCGGTGCATACGTGTTGAGCGATGCACCGGTGTTCGAATCCCGCAGACGGGTACAAATTTTTCTAATGAAATACGTACTCAACAAATGTTTACGATTGACTTCCACGGTGAAGGAATAACATCGTGTAATAGAAATCAAACCCGCAAAATTATGATTTGCGTAATTACTGGTGGTAGGACCTCTTGTGAGTCCGCGCGGGTAGGTACCATCGCCTCGCCTATTTCTGTCGTGAAGCAGTAATGCGTTTCGGTCTGAAGGGTAGGGCAGCCGTTGTAACTATACTGAGATCTTAGAGCTTATATGTCAAGGTGGGTGACGCATTTACGTTGTAGAAGTCTATGGGCTCCAGTAACCACTTAACACCAGGTGGACTGTGAGCTCGTTCGCCCATCGAAGAAATAAAAAAAAGTAAAGACATCTGTCTAATATTTTGCGTTGCATGATGGCTACCGCCACATCTGCTTCATCTCGCATTTGAGCGTAGTTCGTGACCACGAAAACTGTCAAGTATTTGAAACTTTAGAAATTAGGTATAGTAGTCTATATAAATAAAAATGAATTGCTGTTTGTTAGTCTCGCTAAAACTCGAGAAAGGTTGGACCGATTTGGCTAATTTTGGTCTTAAACTATTTGTGGAAGTCCAGAGAAGGTTTGAAAGGTAGATAAATATGAAAATGGTCGGAATCAAATAAAAATAACAATTTTGTTTTTCCTTTGATGTGTCGGACGGATTTCTTTTGTTTGTTTTAAGTTTATTTTATACAAAATCTTAGATCTTTTATTTATCGATTTAGGCACTCCGAAGTCTGCCGGGTCAGCTAGTTAACAATAAAAAGCCGAAATTCCTTTAAAAATGATTTCGTACAAAATGCTATTTATTATTTAACAGATAATCAATAGATACGATGTCTTCATTCAGATTGGGATGCGTGTTAATTATCATTTTATCTACAAAAAAAAATCCCAGAACGAGCTTTGTTAGGATGCGAAAAAGTATATGATATATACTTATAAATCATATATCATATACTTAAAAGTATATGATATATAATATAATCTTCTATAATACTAAAGCACGGAACTTTGTAATTACATACAAAAAATAACAAACACAATTTTTTATCGCTCAATTTTTCACGCGTTCCCCAGAAAAGAGCTTTAAAAAAAGAACGTTTTGATTAAGCTGCGTCCGTTTTCACTTCATTAATAACGGAGCTTTCATTTTAATAAACTGTTAATTTATAAATACTTAGTGCGAGTCCGATGGTCATATATCAGCGTAATTGGCGTACAGAAAAGCTGGTTGGTATGTTTTATGAGTATACCGAGGTATTGAATTAAGTGTCGACACGCGACGCTTAGTATTTGGTTTCAATTATTATGAGTAATATACCTATATAATAACATAATTATGAGGATTAAATTTTATTTTATGTATGTAACATTACTTGGTGGAATATTTAAAATGATGTTGTTGATGCAATAGTGTTGTACTGTTGAAATAGTTCTTAGGTTTTTGGTGTATATTTTACAACTTAAAGTCAACTTTTACGAGTATTGTTTAAATGAAAACTAATTTTACCATTTTTAGAAATGTTATAACATTTTTAATGAAATGATCATAATCTACATCAACATTTAAAATTCATAGATCACAGACATTTAGAAATAAACCTTATGAAAATACCTCGAGAGTTCCTATTTATCAATCAAGACCGAAGCCCCTATAGGATTGACAGGTGTCTGCTGGAAATTGTACGGTCATTAGAACATGTCAATCAAGCGTTACAAACGCTGGGAGATTTCGGTGTGACGTCATTCACATGTCCAACGTGAAAAGACCAGAAAGAAGTCGGCGATGTGTATTAAAAAGTAAAGTCGAGATTTATTAAAAAATAAAACCATAAAGCCACGATATGTAGGTAGTTAGAAAAACAAGGTCAAGAATTTTCGACAAATGGTAATTTGTTGAGATTTTATTCGTGTTGAATAATTTTGGATTTCATTGCATTATCAACTAACTATTTGAACACTTTAATCTTGCATCTATTCATTCAGCTAATAATTTACGACAGTGCTTCTGATAACGGATTTTTCGTATTTAATGTGGTACCCTCATTTTTGAAAGTTGATTCCATATATTCTGATAGGGTAAAAAAGTGCTAACTCTTAAACTATTATAAAAAGACCCGTGGTGGTACTACTGTTTGATCATCATATATGTCATAGTATTAGGAAGTATAATTCGTATTATTATTATTAATGAGTATTTGGACTGAGGGAGAGAGTTATATAGATAACGGTAGCAACCGATTGGGGACTACAACTCCATTTCTTCACACGGGGGGCGCCATCCTTATTAAGCTTATGGTTTCCGATGACTTTTTAACATTAAAACACATTAAAGACGAAGGTGAAGCTTGTGAGCTATTTAAAGCAATATAAAAGGTAAATATGAGAATACCTGAGGTGCACAAATATTTGCAAGAGGGCGAATTTCTAAATCCCCCCTTGTAAAGTTAATAAGTTGAAAACAATGTGCATAAATAATTATAGTATACACTGGAGTACCTATAGAACTATTAGTCATAGCTCTATCTAAACATAGAACAGTAAACATGAAGATTCAAGCTATGCCTCGACTCTTCAATAAAGTTACGTGAAAATATCGTGGCGAACATAAGCAAATAACGTTGGTGACATTTAGCTGTCGTCGGACTATTAAGGACTCTCACCCAGGGTTACAAACGGCCGTGTGGCATGCGACGGCAGTCAGTCAACAGGAAAATTGCCCGGACAGGTGAGACCTTGAATAAAAAATAGTTTTTTGTGTAACAATGAGGTCAAAGGTGGATTAACCTATTTTTTAGAAGTATTGAAATTTGTTGCGTATACGAATGAAGATGATAATGGATTAGATGGTTTCATTTACTAACCAACGACTAAAGACAAACAAAACGTAAACATCGCCACCGATATTGAAACATGAGGTGGATTTTTCAATGGAAGTCTAAGCGGCTTCAAACCCGACACATCACTGCTTTGCGGCAGAAATCAGCAAAGTAGTGACGCCTTCCTATGATGGCTTACAATTTTCCAAAATATTCGTTTTGTATTAGAAAAATTAATGCCTACGTGCAGAATTTGAACAGAATAGTCGCATCGCCAGAACAACTTCTTAGATCCCACACAAAAAGAATACTGGCTTACTCTAACTAAAGTACTGATTATAGATAGAGGAAGGTTTGTGTGTGTAAAAATCTCAAATGAATTGGTTTTCCTTATGTGTAGATGGGATACCTATAAGGGTTTATCCGGCTTGAGAAAAAAAAAAGACGCGGCTACTACGAACTTACGATGGGCGAAATAAGTGGATGAGTTCGAACTCAAAATGATATTCAATAGCCGAATAAAAAAATGTATTTTTATCATTTAATGTCTACTTCTAGGCAAATATTTTCGATATTCGTTTATTTTGTTTTTGATATATTTGCTTCTTAAATTTTCAATATCGCGCTCAATGATGAAGCAAACAATCCAAAGTTAATAAAACACGTAAACATTGAATTTCGAACAGTTTAGAATTTCGAATTTTCTTATATCAGGAGAGAGGTTAAAATCCTCAGTCGAGCTCAAACAATAAGGGATGCCAATTAATTGCTTCATTGTAAACAGATTGCTTAATTAAGGAAAGGAAATTAATAAGAACGCTTTGCGAGTAACATGAAGTCAAATTAATTTCAATGATTAACGATTTACATAGCAGCTCGCAAACGTGCCCAATTGAATAGAAATATTTAATTTTAAACGATTAATATTTACAATTCGATGCTAATTGTTTCGGGAAAGTTTGGTTTGAATTGTTGAATTTTATTATTCGAAATATACTAATAAAATTACTAAATATTACAATGATGGTAAACATAAAATAATTTACAGTACAAAGAAATGCTTATTTAATAATAAGTGTACAGCAAATGATAAAGCGCAAAACACAACAAAAAGAGATCTGAATCCTGATAGAACTACACGTGAGGAATACATAATTGCATTGGAGTAAGGTGAGAATTTTTGAAAAGATTTTAAATAAATACGATAAAGCTACTTTACATGAAAAATAATTAGGAGTAGAATATCATTTTTTTAATATATATATATCGTTTTGTTAAAAACAGTGTTACATTCAAAAACAATCTCCAAGAGATGTTTAACTGTATGAGGATTGGAAGTGAAACTAATTGACTATATAGTTTTTAATAGGTTGAACGAAGCACTTTTCTCTAATTGTTTAAAAATATATTTATTCCACGCAAAAAAAAACTAATATTCTGTAGATAAACAACTGACAAAGTTTATTGACCTTATTGATTAACGAAATTGTTATTCATGTTTTTGTTATTCATGTTTTTGTCTCAAGAGAAACACACCACATTGCCTATTTAAAACCATTGTGACCAATTTTGTGACTACAAAAACACGTTCCAAAAAGCTTTTAGGTTAATGCCTTATAAATCATAAATTAGAAATGTAAGACGCGTCTCACACCGACGTGACTCGGACTCCTAAATAATTTTACTTTTGCCTTTTTTTTCTTCTTGAATTGAATTTATTTTAATAATTAAACATTATTAATACATACAATAGATGGATCGTGAATGACTATCCTATATAACAAAAAAGGTCTCAAAACTGCATTGGTAAATCGCATTGAAGCTAACACAATTTGATATTGACTTGAAGAAAAAGTACAAGCTGCAATAACAAGGGTAACAGAAAAAAGTTGAAATATGCGAAAAAATACATCTATAGGAGACCGCGATTTTACCTAAAAAAATACAAAGGGGCAATGCCCCCAAGCTAACAGGTGTAGGGTAGCTAAGTACAAAAAGGAAGAAGCTTCAAAAAAGGTTAAAAATAAAGTCAGAGTTTCGGATCGCGTAATAATGTAACGTTGCGTTTTGATTTGAATCCATATCGCTCATTTCATAAGAGACAGCGATTCAAAACGATAAGAACACTGAGAAATATTATTTCACTAAATTTTAATTGAATTATTTGAGAAAAGGCTACCTACCTATATATTATATATCTACAGTAAGACTTTAAGTATAATTTTTTTTTATTGCTTAGATGGGTGGACGAGCTCACAGCCCACCTAGTGTTAAGTGGTTACTAGAGCCCATAGACATCTACAACACAAATGCGCCACCCACCTTGAGATATAAGTTCTAAGGTCTCAAGTATAGTTACAACGGCTGCCCTGCCCTTCAAACCGAAACGCATTACTGCTTCACGGCAGAAATAGGCAGGGTGGTGGTACCTACCCGCGTGGACTCACAAGCGGTCCTACCATCAGTAAAACTAAAAACTGTTCTTAACTTAAATTAATAAGACACAGTAATTAGTTAAAAATAACATTCTATTTGTTGCAATTAAAACAAGATAAGATTTTGTAAATATTTTAAAATCACATTATTTCTAATTTTTAAATTCACAGTCACAGTTTTTTATTTTATTTATTTATATCTTCTTCAGTTTCTTGAAGCTTATGACTTAGATTTCGCCAAAAGATTTAAAGGTAAAAAACATTATATCGCGACGACTCCCGCGTTTGCGGCGCCTCCAGGCTATTGAAAATTAAAATTGCTGCCAGATTTTTTTATCTGCGCCGCTGCGTTCAAGTCCTTTGTTAGATTTTAATGTTAAAACCACGCAGCCACTGTGAAATCTTTCGTAAAGTTAAGCTTAGTTAAATTTTAATAAAGAGCACCTTTCATCTTTCCCTAAAGTCTAACAAATGAATTCTCTTCAGTTAGAGAGTAATCAAAACGTTTTGATTCTGAGACTAAAAAGTAAACATAAAAAAAAAAAATGAAATTTTTTTCAATTAACTAAGTATCGCATTTGTTACAAATAAGATTCGCTTTACAAAGTATTTACCTCTGACCTCGTTCAATTCAATTTCCCGGTACAACGGTAGTTCTCGTCTCCATGGCAACCCTTTCGACTCTCTATAGCGGTTCAGTGTCAGTTGACAAAAGATTTCACGTAATTATTTGTTGATATTCGAGAAGACGCAAATTGCAAACAATAAAGATAACGGAAACCTTTTAAGCGCTTGCTTTTTCGCTAAATTATACATGTCAACTGTTCAGAATATATTCACCCTAGTTATTACCCCTAATAAGGGATGTCGTCAAGATAGGGATCAAGTTACTGAGGATTATTGTTGATAAATAGAAAGATCAAAGTTGATCAAGCCAAGAACCGTAACATTTATCCAATTTAAATATTTGTAATTAAATATTGAAATATTTATTTTAACCTGACTAAATAATAATTTGAATCCTAACTTCAAATAAAAATAATAATTGTAAATAGACATGCTTTAACAAAAACAGACTTCAAATAGAAAAAAATATATTTTTGGAACAAATTAATATACACTAAAAACAATGATCATCGAAATCGGTTGGTGTGATATTGAGTTAATCATCTATTTGTCGCGCACGTACTTAATGCAAATCTTTAGACTTATATGGTTTTCTCATGGATACCATTATCAGAACTGGACTAAATTGCTTTCTAATAGAAAAGGAATCATCAAAATCGATTCACTCAGTCAAAAGTTATGAGCTAACAAACTAAAAAAAACATACATTCGAATTGAGAACCTCCTCTTTTTTTGAAGTCGGTTAACAAAATACTGCTTACTGTCAATCTGATATTATGCAGTGCATAAACATTCTTCTAATGGCATTTTTCACAATATATTTTATTTGTTAATTGGTTAAGCAAGTACGCATTGCAACAAAATTCGGAAACGTTATGAAATGTATTTAATTGATATGAAAATGATTATTACTTTGGACTTTGTTTCATTCTATACTCGCACTCGCACTAACCACACTGAATAATAAATAAATAAATATTTACTAACAATCACGCCACGTTAACTGGTCCTGTGATAAGTACGTAAAGAACTTGTGTTACAGGTACCAGATGACGGAAATAAATGTAAGATTTTTTATTATACACATACACATATTTAATATACATCCATAACACAGGAAAAGACATTTATATTTATCATACAAATATCTTCCCTTGGCGGGATTCGAAACCGCGACCCCCTTGTGTAGTGACCATGTCACTTACCACTACACCAGACGGCCGTTTACTAAGCGATACTAAGCGATTAAAAAGTCACAATTATTCAAAAGTCACAGTCTTGAAATTGAAGATGCACCAAAATTCACAATTCATAAAACTTCACTCTTCGCGATCTGATATTTCAACATCGTTCTCTTAATGTCACTGGCCACAATTAGTGTGAACGTATTTACTTGAAAAACGTATTTATGTAGGTGATATTACGTAATTTACGTCACGCTGAAATTTCTTATTAACATTCTATTGAAGGAAACATATTACTAATGATTCCACCGCTAATTGCGGCGTATAGTTATTGCTTATATTAACACATTACAACTCCCTAAGGTATTCGCGAATATACAACTTGCATAAGCTCTTAATCTTCCGTCATTAATTTAGATGAGAATTAAGGTTTCTTCATCAAACGCTCACGTAACGTACCCACGCACAATGACGTCAGCTATTAAGATTGAAACTATAACAGTATATATATATATTAATATATATGTTAATATATATTTTTACTAGTTTATTAATTGCTCAGTAACAAACATGTTTTGATTTATAGATGATATACTCAAAAAAAGTTCGAACAAAAATCTTCAATGTGCAACGTATAAGTCTTTCTCATCAAAGCGTGACGTGAAACATCTGATCTTATAAAGAATATTAGAATACACTTAATATTAAAATATTCAAAATAGGTAACTTCACGAAAGCGATAATTAAACATTAAGCAATAACACCCCACGAATAAATTTGTAAGTTATACACTGACAAGTTAAGTCGTCGAGGGCGCGAAGTGTAGTCAGTATTCATAAGACACCTTCCTAAATGCGTTTCATTATAACACGAGAACAGACCCACTAAGCGAGTAGAGATGAAAATGGTCCAGTCTAGACACATACGTATGGTAATGCAATAGGTTGTAGCGTGATCGTTATACGCGATACAATTTGTATATTTGTTTCGTTTGATTACTGTGCTAATGGATCGTCAGTTAGTGATCGAATAAATTAAATGTTATTTATCGAATGTTTTTTTGGTAAACGATTTTGATTTATGTGTTTCTTTTCCGAAACGTTAATTTTTGGTTTTAATTTATTAGCCCTTTGATTTCCCACATAACGGTATTTGTTTAGCCGGAATAGCCCCTTAGGCTACCAGCAATTAGGTTGGGATAATAAAGGTATATTCCATTTTCTTTTCCATGAAAAAAAAAAATATATGTTTAAAATTAATGGAAAGTTTCATATTATTACTTTATAAACTATACGTGTTTTAATATCACTTACAACATTTTTTGCCATCGATTTTATTTAATATAAATTTGGAGAATGTAAGCCTAGCAACGTAAATAGTCTTTCTTGGCAATGACACGCCGGTATAAATCGTATATTAAAAAATTACAACTCTATTCTTTCTATAGTCTTCATTGATGTACAACAACATCGTTCACACCGCGAGAGAATCTCGTCACATGGCGTTTTAAGCGCTGTGTGATGCAATTTTGATAAGCTCATCAAGTACGTGCATTTAATCTACGTCTCTCCTGGTTGCAGTTTCTTACTTACACACAGAATACCTCTTTGGAAATCCATACTTCCTACATAATATTATAAATATGAAAGTGTGTTTGTCTGTCCTTTCTTTCACATCGAAACAAAGCAAGGCATGTTCTTTTAAAGTGATCCTATTAGGCATGTACGAAAAACAACAACGACATTTTTCCTTGAACACACAGGCGAAGCCGCAGGTAACAGCTAGTCTATTATGAAATAAACTTTAAAGCACAAGACACAATGAATATCTTCAATTTCTGAGGACTCAAAGCAACCACTTCAAATCATAATCTACATCTATTGCATCTTTAATTACTTTTATCCGTATGTCAAAACGTAACTAGCCTTATCACATTGAAAACTGTATTAATAGCGAAGATTATCGACGTAAGACGAGGGATAAGGGTCTATGCATAGTTAAGTTTCCTGTTTAATAATCGTTATTAAATATTCAGCATCTATGAAGAGCTATGAAATCTTTGAGAAACGATATCCATACAGTAGATAGATTCATAAATTCAATTTTGTATTGGTAAGTACGAACAAATACAATTGAATTTGCCTTGAAATTATTCACAAAATTCGTCTAGATAAAAACATATGACGCATTCATAAAGAAGCGCTTGATAGTTGAATTGCCGTCCCGCGGCAGCAAATACGTTATCCGATGTAGAAATATAATTAAATTATCGCATTGGTTTGTTGTATCTGTACGCGAGTTTTTTAAGCTATTGCATAGCTTTTATCGCGGGCTTTGAGCGTGGCGACCGAATCAAGAAATTCCGTAACGAAAATAAAACCTAACACCCCACTCTGCCTACCATGTAGCTCGCGTTCAACACATTCACAGGTTGCGCTTGTGTAGCGTTTGTGAATATGCGCGCGGCGTGACATCGCACTGCATGCGCATCATGAAAAGTCTGCCCATCTCTCTCTCGCGCGGTCTAGCTTATAACTGTGAAGGGGACAGTTAATGTTTTGATTTTGTTAATGTTTATAAATATAGCGTGGCCTTATTTTATTATTGTTTTAATATTACATTATTATTGTCTAATTATAATTGCAGAAGTTGATAAAAAATCCTATGCAATAGCTTTACTGCGGCAGTCCTCGAGTGCCATTAGTATTATTTATTTCGCAGTCTTATTATTTAGTATTCTGCAGTTTTATCTTGATGTCGTCGTGGCCTAAAGGATAAGACGTGCGGATAAGGCATTCGTATCCAGCCATGCACCAGTGTTCGAATCCCGCCGGCAAGTACCAATTTTTCTAATAAAATACGTAGATACTTAACAAATGTTCAATTGACTCTCAACTATTGACTTCCACGATGAAGGAATAACATCGTGTAAAAAAATCAAACCCAAACTCAAAAAGTATAATTTGCGTGATTACTGGTGGTAGGACGTTTTGTCAGTACGCGCGACATCGTTTGAAGAAACATCTTGGAGGGAAGCGGAATACGGAATATTAGAATACGACTCCAAAGTCATATTTTGCAAAAAGGACTACAGTTCATACACACTATCTGATAACGCACTTTAGTTGAACTCAATAGGCTCAGATAGTGTTTATGAATTCTGCTCTGATGACAAGCGGTGCGATAGTGAAACGAAGACGAAGGGGCATCTTGAAAGTCTCAGAGCACCCTCCATGGAGCATATGGTACATAAGTCCAAGATAACCAAAGTCCCTCGTAGAACCGGAGGTTCCAAACGATCCATGAGTCGCCATCCAATTTGAGACATGAGGTTGAAGTCTAAGCAATTTTACGTAGAAACGAACCTAAAAATCGATTGTTAGTACATATTTATAATATACATAGTACAGAAAATTTCGCCGAGATCAGGTGAGTGCCTTTTACTCTTTAGGAAAGTTAATTAAAGTTTTATAATGTCAATAAGGTTTGTTTCTAAAGGCTTTAAGGTTCTCTTCGTTGAATTTCTACGAAGCCCTGTTAACTTAGGGTGCAATACCGCACTGTGCAGGCGATGTATACCACAAGAAATATACATCAACCTCCGAAGCTACGATGTGGTAAATTTTACCAACATTTTGATTTTGCTTAGCGTTATTTTCAAAATTTATTCAAGTATAAATTTTTGGGATAGACGATCATTAATTGTGATGTGACTAATGATTTTACAAACTTTTATGGATCTAGATTTTTTAAATGTCATTCGAATTATTAGTGTTTGCCGTGATCACGAACGGACGGAAATGATATAATGACAATAAAAAACACGAGATTAAACCGTTACATAAAATAGTATTAATTATGTCTATGACTGGCAAAAACCGAATAAAATACTATATTTCACCCCCATTTGGATTTTAACCTCATTTTAATATCTTGATAAGAATACACACAAATTTTCCAGTTACATCAACAACATTTTAGATTCAACTTAACTATATGGAGTGTACAATACAAAACTGTAATGTACATAAAATACTGTACTAGAGCTTTTAAAAAAATAACTGAGTAAGATTGTGAATGTCAAAACTATTACTGGTGGTAGGACCTCTTGTGAGTCCGCGCGGGTAGGTACCACCACCTTGCCTATTTCTGCCGTGAAGCAGTAATGCGTTTCGGTTTGAAGGGTGGAGCAGCCGTTGTAACTATACTTAAGACCTTAGAACTTATATCTCAAGGTGGGTGGCGCATTTACGTTGTGAATGTCTATGGGCTCCAGAAACCACTTAACACCAGGTGGGCTGTGAGCTCGTCCACCCATCTAAGCAATAAAAAAATAAATATATATGTATACATTTTATTTAAAACATTAAAAACAAAGTCACACAAACGAAATGTAAATTGTAAGGTTCAAAAACATCAAATTACTAATATTATTATACATAAAGTTTTTATGAGGTTCCGCTAAAGGTACAATTGGAATTTATTTTTTATGTTTCTATATGCTAGTTTTCAACATTACCATGCACACCGACCAAAAATAATTACTTAACCGGGGTACTATTGCTCGATAATGACAGTCTTTGTGATTCAAACAAAGAACCGTATCTGGTGTTTTATTTCACGGGTGACTTAGATCCACAAGCTGTGAAACTAATGGTATGTATGTAAATGACTTATATTATGTGAACTGAGAAACTTGTTGATGAAATAGGAATTTATCCAACATAATTCAAATATACTATTTGGTGCTATGATTTTAAAGTCTATTTTTAGGTAATACTTGCTGATTGTTAACGCGGTAATATGAAATTAAAACCACTTTTACGGTTTAATCTCGTGCTGTTTCGAGAACTTTACAGTATTCATGGTCACAAACGCCGGATCGTGGACACGGTCGTCCATTTTTATTTTATTATTCCTACCTAAACTGATGATCTAGAGAGACCATGTCAGCGTCACCGGGCTAGTAGGTGAGCTTACGGGGCCCAAACCTGACGATGTTGCTAACACGAACCCTAACAAGAGCCGTGCTTCGCAGAGTTTATCACCATATCGAAACGCGATCCACTGAAAAGATCCGGCGAGAAACTCAGTGGGCTGGGTCGTCCGTAAAATTAGCTTTAATTAAATTAAAATTTAAATTAAAAAAAAAAAATTGTACTATAATTATATTTTAAAATATGAGAGTAATACCAAAGCACGTATAAAGTACGAAAGTAAGAATGTTCAGCTTTTTTTCCTTTTTAACGCAAATAAGTACATACTGAAAATCAATAAATCTACGGAAATGTTATGAGTGATGAATATGTTAAAAAAAAAATTAATTTCAAGAATTATGATATCAAAAGGCAATTCAGTACAAGTGTACTAAAATAAAGTGTCGTTATTTTTTAATGTGCCTATATGTGTTATATTTATTGATTTGTTGTATAGAAGAATAAATTGATAAAAAAGCTCATGGCCCTCTGTTGTTTTTTTTTTATTGCTTATATGGGTGGACGAGCTCACAGCCCGCCTGGTATTAAGTGGTTACTGGAGCCCATAGACATCTACGACGTAAATGCGCCACCCACCTTGAGATATAAGTTCTAAGGTCTCAAGTATAGTTACAGCAGCTACCCCACCCTTCAATCCGAAACGCATTACTGCTTCACGGCAGAAATAGGCTGGGCGGTGGTACCTACCCGTGCGGACTCACAAGAGGCCCTACCACCAGTAAAATGTAAAATTGTGACAGCCCATAGTAGTACAGTACACGTGAATGGCCTTCCCTGACACTCTTCTTGAAACATGAGGTCTCGGTTATATTGAAAAACAACTCTCCTACCCTTCAAACTCAAAAGTCTGGAAGCTTAGGAATGAAAAAAGCGAGATGGTGCTACCTAGATTTGTAGTTAGGAAAAATCGACAACTCCGATAGTTAGCATATCCTTCTATAATCCATGTGACGTTACAACCGCTAAGGTATGTCAGCCCTCAAGCAGCTTGAAGGCGAGTAATTAGTGCTAAATCTCTTATGGCGATGAACACCGAATAATAGATGTTCAGCGGTTTCTACCTAGAACTGCCTCAGATTTCTCTTGGAGCACTGGCTTATTATATTCTTGGATGTAAATTTCATAGCGAAATTTAATTAGCTCGAATTGTATGTAAATTAAATAAGTAATTACTTATGATATCTATTGTTATCTTTATAATGATCTATTTCAATAAATAAATAAGCAATTCATTTGACTGTCATGCAATTGTAATGATATTTCTTGGAATTTAATTTTAAATTACTTTTTTTTATTTTAAAATTTTAGTTTTGGCCTTATAGCTTTCACCAATTTCAAAGGGGCCTCAGATTGTTAAAATTTTGCTGAAAATTATATAGAGGAAATCCTCTCCTTTAACTATTATGAGTGAATTTATGTTGCAGGAACATTTCACACCTCGCCTTCTTGAATTAAAATTTTACTGTATTTTTCTACAAAATATGTACGAGTATATAGAAACACTGCCTCCGACATGCCTGGTTTTGTGCAAGCTTAATGAATAGATATTGTATTAACAAGGATCGTTGGTTGTTAGCAAGACTCATCTATATATTAATACGTGAAGCAAAAACTTTGTATCCCTTTTTACGAAAATTGCGCGGACGGAGGAGTATGAATTTCCCACACTTATAGAGAATATAGAGAAGAAATGCACAATGCTTATATTTTTTTTAAATAATGCATAAAAGATACATTAAATCAATAAAGAAAACATTACACACACTACATACCATGTATTTGACGCACACACGCATGCATACTACATATTTATTGTCAAACTTTTGTTCTTTACGTCTGTTGTCAAATTGAGATTAAATATTGTTTGTCTTTGTTAATATTTTTTATAGTGTAGCTTTGGCGAAATTTGTGATTATAGAAGTATAAAATACAATCATAATAGTGTACAAACTTACAATTCCAATTAACTATAGTCGAATTTCGACTACTGCGGGACCTCTAGTTGTAATAATACTATTAAATATTAACAAACCATCCGTGCAGCAACTTTGATGATTTTAATACGTTTATAATAAATGGTATTGTCGATGCAATCCGATGAGTTGAAAATATGCAAATATAATTTCTATTTTGGAACTATACTATTCGTTATTGATTATTGAATTCGATACAACCCTTAATAAACAGATGCTACTTGCTAACAAGGATAAATGATCTCCTTGTTTTTAAACATTGTAAGAAATACATAATTTCTTTTCGTAACATAATTATGTTGGTTTTAAATTTCACCTACCAACAGTGCAGTACTATATCATTTCTCATAAATTAATTACACAGATCGAAAATTTAAGCAAAAAAATTAGGAACCGTATCCATTCGGGTGACTAGAGCAAGTCCAACTGTACAATATTGAATAAGTTTTAATTAGAGAGCCGTTTCAGCGATTTTGGGACGCAATTAGTTGGATTGTTGTCAGTTAAAATCTCGGACTTTGCTATATGTTCGAATTTGAATAAAACAGAAAACTTTGGCAACCTTTATCATTTTTCAATTAATTTTAATAAGGACGTCGTAATCCTTACTTCAAAGAGCTAATTTATTAAAGTTACGAACTTAGAAGCTAGGAATTAAAATATATTAGAATTCGATGTACAGTTTTATTTCTATTACTATATATTTTATGTATATACTTCGCACTTCAATCGATTTTTTTTTCTTGAGCAATGCCATAGTTTTATGGGTAAGCGATTCACTTGATGATCATCGGTTATTAGAGACCGTAGATACCCTAACATGAATGCACCTCCACCTTGAGATATGAGGTCTATATCTTAGTAGGATAGTAAAGCAGCTGTTTCCCTCAAACAGGGTCGTATAGCTTTGTAGCAGATTTAGGCAAGATGAGATACTGAAGTACTCGTAAGGTTCACAAAACGTATCATTCGTATCACACCTACCATTACAGATATTTATTGAAACTATTTTCGGTATACCTAGTTAATAATGACTAGTTCTAGGAACATGTGGCGGGTCGCCATCATACAACGCAAGATATTTGACAGATGCCTGAATCTCGCTTACGACATTTTCAAGATAAGCTTACATATATACAAGTTCCGAACAACAACATTCGGACCCTCCGATCCGGTAGTAGATTCATTCGCGAAGCAGTTGCTCTTGAGTTGTTAGGTCTCCTTCGGAGGCACTTGGGTGGCTGTTAGCAAATCCCACCCCTCCTGGCTGAGCCTTTGTTCGCCCACCTGTCCTGGTGAAACTGAAAAGGCCTACGGGCCACCAGTAATCCTTCAACCATAAAAAAAAAAACATTTGGACCGTCGGTCTACCCAGCAATGTCACCCGCTCGGTGGAAGATCTTTCCTTTCGTCGTCTAAGCCTTCCCTTTGTCGTTTAAGCATCCCAAAAGCACAATGAATCATTTTCAAAAAGATAATGCAATACATCCAAGTTAAACGTGTATTCTACGTCATGATATTATTTATCAATCCGCCTATGTTTCACGAACATATTATCGAGTTCCAGAATGTTCGTTCGGCTTACAAATTCACATATTACTCTAGTTAAACGCCAGTGTATTCGATCAGCTATGTACGTAACGCCAGGCGGCGCCGCGGCCGACCCATTCATTTTCCTGTAACGGCAAACGGCCAATAAGTCTTGCTTCCCGGGATATTAACACTATCATAGGTTACTCTCTAGTTTTATGAAGACACATTAGACACCGCCACATTTCCATAAAGGATTGTTATGAAAATTTTCGGGAATAAACGTCTAGATGATATCTCGAAATGAAAACTTTCAGAGTGTTGCGATTCGTTTTGGTCTTAAGTCTTAAGTGTACTGGTGGTAGGACCTCTTGTGAGTTCGCGCGGGTAGGTAACACCACCCCGCCTATTTCTACCGTGAAGCAGTAATGCGTTTCGGTTTGAAGGGCGGGGCAACCGTTGCAACTACACTTGAGACCTTAGAACTTATATCTCAAGGTAGGTGGCCCATTTACGTTGTAGATGTCTATGGGCTCCAGTAACCACTTAACACCAGGTGGGCTGTGAGCTCGTCCACCCATTTAAGCAATAAAAAAAAGAAGATGATATCTCGAAATGAAAATTTTCAGAGTGCTGCGATTTATTTTGGTCTGAAGTGTAAATACGATTTCACAAAATGGTCAATCATCTAAACTGTACACGCAATTTCATTTCTAATACACTTTAAATAATGTTATTCAACATATCTTACTTTTATGGCGTAAACTGGTGAAAACTTGTTTACGTTAACCTGACGTTAAATTGTTAGCAGAATGCATAGACCCAACGTCAATACTGACGCCCTCCTTGAGATATGCAGTCTCTATTGTGTAATGTAAGGGTAGTCTCGCCTTTCAAACTAGAACACATGACTGTTTTATGGTAAATAAGTTGGATATTAGTTGACGCCTACCAATGTGGGCTCGCAAAACGCCCTAGTACCAGTAAATCATCAACTAATTCATTCATTCACTGACCTTGAAACTCAGATTTTTATACATAAATTCCAATTACCTAACTAAAAATAATCAGGCTTAACTTGGTACGAACGTTGGAAAACAACACATTCCATTACAATCCGTTCGGAAGCAGTAACTTTGATTCGATACGAAAACAGTTTTCTAATGTTCGTACCGAACAAAGCCCAACTGTAACCAATAAATCGATAAGTAATTTAATGCAATCGGTCGTACGGCGCCTATCCGGCAAACAGGCGAACCGGCCAAACAGCCGAATGCCCAATAAGTGCCGTACTCTATATTAACTGCGACATAGTTTACTGCACGCGGCGCCCGTTCATTATTACCAACTTCAATTTTATGACCAATAACGAAATTTCGAATACAATCAAGCAAATAAACAGGAAAGATCCATTTTTAATTACATTGCATTTAAATTATAATCGAGCTCTCGATCGTTTTCGACTTTTTAAGAGGATCATTTGTCAAAATTAAATCCTCACAGCTCTTTAAGGAAAGCTATTTTATTTTCGTATAAATTATATTGGTTGGTGTTGTTTCGTAAAACTTTAGAATGTCAATAGTATTTTTCTCGATTTGTTTTAGAAGTCCCTCGCGCCTTTTCTTATCTCATACGTAGTAGCAATATTTATCTTCGCCCTAGTTACCTCTTCCTTCCTAAATTTTAATTTCCATCTAACGTTACTAATGGTAGGATGCACTGAAAGTTTATACGAGTTAGTGGATACCTTCTTCTACAATTACTGCCGTGAAGCATTCGTGGTAGTAGTGGCATTTCTAGTTCATTATTCAATGCGAGTGACGAGTGATTCGCATTGCGAAGTTTATAAATAGCGTTAAAAACGGATGGGTAATGAATTTTTTGCTGCAACATCTTCTTAAAGGCCATATTAACCAAATCATTTTTTTCTGTATACTCCTTTCTTTTGTAAATTAAATCTTTACGTTCATCATTAAATTGCAAAAAGTAAACACCCTTTTACGAGTTACCCAGATATTAAAGGGAAAATGAGTGTATTTCTTGGTGATTTCCTGAAAATATTAAAATATTTATGCGAATTAAAACCACAATGGCTACAAAAGACTTCCCCAATGAAGGAATAACATAGCTTGTAATGAAAACGAAACCCCGCTAAGTTTATATTTTCGTTATTATTAGTGGTAGAGTTCATTATGAGCTCTTACGGGTAGGTACCACGTTCGTGCCAATTATAACAGCGAAGCAAACCGATTGGGAGAGTAGGTTAGATTACATCTAATACTATTTAGACTGATCTCAAGGTGGGTAGCATTTACGTTGTGGATCGAAGGTTTGCAGTATCCATTTTACAATGACCTTGTAGACCTTGATCACGATCGCCCATTTCATCATTGTTCTCCTGCCCTTTTCCCAGTCACTTGAGGTCAGCGCAACATGTTTTCTCCTTCCATACTCCTCTATCATATACCATTTCTTCGCTTACTTCCCTCTTACACATATCGTCTTTCAGGCAACCCATCTATTTCTCTTAGGTCTACCTCTTCCTCGATATCCTTCCAAATTCATAGTTAACACTCTCTTACCAACCTCACTTTCATTTCATCTCATCACATGTCCATACCATCCCAAACTCGCACTTCTCAACTTCTCTGTCACAGGTCATTTATATTATTAAATTTTAATAAACTTTGAACTATTGAATTTGGTGAGTTCTTGCTCGTAGCTCCATTAAACTGCCCGGGCTCTGACCTCAAGGGGATATTAGACGCTTGGGCGAGAATGCAGGGGAGTTTGTTTAGTAGAGCCATGTTCACGCCCGTTGTGCACTCCCAATATCTGTAGACCGTCCAGTCTCATATACCCCGTGCACCCCCTAGGCACGGGGACCTTGTAGGAGGTTGGTCCCCCGGCTGAGAAAAAAATGGCTTTTTCTTGCTCAGAAAATTGTTCCGTAACGAAATTTTATCTTTAAATATTTAGAAATATGTACACTTATTTCCAGCAAGATTCCATTAATGATTATATTGAAAATTTTCAACGTAAGCTCGAGAATACATCGAACTGCCCTCACAAAAGAGTTGTTTCTCGTTATTTAGTACTTTAACATACTAGACAGATGTAAATCTGGTTTGATTTCCTTTTGTACTAGACAGTGGGCCTATGCTTTATAAATCTGAATTCGATTTTTACCTTACTTGTATTTGATAAAATTAAATGATACTTACAAGATTTAGATAAGATATATATGACTCATCGATAATGGGTTATGTAGTCTGGCGGGTAAGAGGGTAAGTCATAATTAACAATTTAATCTCGCTATTGTCTTTGTACATTTAATTTTAATACATACGTTTTAAATAACATACATTTATTAAACCGTAAAACTAGTTACCATTACTATATATTAAGCCTACGACTGGCAAGAAAGTGCAAATATTGTAAGAAATTTCTGTAAAAGTTTTCTGACAATAATCACTTTTTTAAAGTTTTACTTATTTTTTGGACTAGATAGGTAGACGACCTTACGGACGGCCAGAGTTAAGTAATCTCTGCTACGAGCCAATTGAATAAATCTCAATTGCATTCGACCTCGTTTTCAAAGGTATCTTGTAGTAGATTTTTAGCTACGCCTTGCTATGCCACAATCTAGCCTATTTCTTTCGCGTAGTCATTATGCAAGTGAGTCTTGATTTCATGTGTACATTTAGCGCAAAAAACGATTACGGACACGGACAATCGTTTGGAATAGCGTAAACGTTTTACGTATTATTTTTCCGATATTAAAAACGCTCGTTCTCCGGAATCGGTATAGTTGTTATGTCCGACTAAGGTAAACAAATCGCGTCTACCGTGAATAATTCATCAAAGAAACGAGCGCTGACAAATGAAATCTAATGAATACGATATGAGAGACGAAAGAAGATCTGTACAGATTTACGTACCTTCGCACAAGTGCTTTCTGTGATTACGTATTTTAGGCCACATCTCATGAACAATTCGTTTCTTTAGTTTTCAAAGAAAAATATGTATTGTTTTTTTGCTGTAAGCCACGTTTCTCTATGTTTAGCTTCTTAAAATGTTTTATGTGAATTTTCAATATTATTTTGCTCTTATAAATATTGTTTACAAACTTTTCCTAATAATAAATCGTTCTTTTAATTGACCTAATTTTTAGATCTGCCTCTTAGCATACATTTCAGGAATGTGCTACATTTGGATCGTTTGGTCACTAGCTCATTTGTTATGATGCTCAGTTGATGCCCACTTCAAGTAGATACCGACAAAAAAGGCTTAGTTGCCCGTCATTGAAAAGATAGGAAATTGTCTCTAGATGTGAAAGGCGATTTTTGCCAGCGCGTTTCATTAGCGCTTGTGCGAATTAGGTACGAAAGTTACTGTAACCGTACGCGGTGAAAATATTGCGGGTAGTCGGTTTTTTTACGGTCAGCGATAAAATTTTACCTCATCTTGATTATATGTTTGTTACGCGTATATACACGTCTAAGGGGATCATCTTTTAGGTGTGAGAACAACATTTTGGCTGTCATATACTTGGTACTGTAGCGAAAGTGGCTTTTTAGTTCGAATTATCCAATCCATTTCTACTATCGAAAATATAACCATACAGTATATTTCCTGTCTCAAAATAGCATCGAAATGTATATATATAAATGAATTGCTGTTCGTTAGTCTCGGTAAAACTCGAGACCGGCTGGACCGATTTGGCTAATTTTGGTCTTGAATTATTTCTGGAAGTCCAGAAGGTTTAAAATGGAGATAAATATGAAAGTTCTCGGAATTAAATAAAAATAACAATTTTATTTTCCCTTTGATGTGTTCCCCGTCGGACGGATTACTTTTGTTTGTTTTAAGTTTATTTTATACAAAAGTTTAGGTATTTTATTTATCGATTGAGGCACTACGAAGTATGCCGGATCAGCTAGTATTTATTAAAACTTTCAACTAAATCGTGTTTCTATGCATTTTTTTTTAAATTTGAAGTTTTGTGTTATAGTATGTAGATATCGATTTTGTCGTTGATACTGAAAACCATCACTACTGTTTCACTTATCACTACTGAAAACATCATTTTTTTGTCTATTTGTCTGTTTGTATAACAGAATATGGCGAATAGTGCTTGCTCTGCAATAAAAATATATGGAAGCTGAGGTGCTGATGTAAACAATGCCGGCAAGCAATTTTCATACCCCAAATTCATCTTCTAACAACTTCTTAATCAAACTTAAAAGCGTGGAATTGCCTATTAGTATTTGTTCCGCTATGGCCATAAATAATGCGAAAGGGTCGACTTTGGGCATCACGGGCGATGACCTCTCCTCTATTGGATTTATTTCGCATTGCCAGTTAATTGTATTTAAGTAGCTCTTTCACACTTTAGTTGTGACAAAAATCTGTTTTTAAATAGCCTGGGTAATGTTAGCAATAATATTGTTTACAAAAACCTTCTCTGTATATCATGACAATGACACTTATTAGTATAACTATAGTATGTTTGTTGTCTCTTCTTTTTTCTATTTTTAGATTTGCTATTATTTGAGTTTATTAATTAAGACGTTTATATTAAAAATTCTCGTCTGACTGAGTATCTTAAAACTTGGTACCGTTCTGGTAATTTTATCAGAAAAGACCTATATGGCACTTACCACATGAAATAGGAACCGAGCTAAGTTAGTTTGTAATAAATGTCTTTATGTTATCTACAAGCTATTTTCTGTTCAATTAGTTGTTTTAAAATAATAAGAAAAACTGTTATTTTGATACAAACTCAAGGAAATAGTCGGAAAACCCATGACATCTTGAAATAATAATTGTATTCAATAAACATTTATTACGTCGAAAAAGTTTCACATAACGCGAACATTACGAGTTTCCGTTCAATAAAACGTGAATCACAAAGAATTCTGTATCCTTTGATATCCATTCTTATTATCGAATACATAATAATATGTGCCGTATAAGTATCGCATTAAGGTTTTTATTACTATGAAGGAAGATTGGATTGTGATTACTCTTTCTTGTATTTTATTGGTATTTTAATAATGCGTACCGCTTACTAAATCTACTGGGCAAATACAACTTGACTATATTGTCATAATTGTTGGCCCGTTTAAGGTCGTAAGACCCCGACGCGAGGCGAAAGAGGGCTTCAACAGTATTTCGCCATTGAGATTTGTCTTGGGCTACACGCTTTACTTCGGTCCAGCTTAGCCCGATTGTCTTCATGTCAGCTGCCTTAGTCCGCTGCCAGGTACTAGTACAAGCAACTAGTGTTACGATAATATCATTAGTTCCTTAATTCAATGAATACGAACGGATGGCGTAGGACCAAATTGCGTTGTTTAAGTAAACAATGTATGTGAAGTCGTCGTGGCCTAAAGGATAAGACATCCGATGCGTTCGTGTTGAGCGATGCACCGGTGTTCGAATCTCAGGCGGGTACCAATTTTTCTAATAAATTACGTACTCAACAAATGTTCACGATTAATTTCCACGATGAAGGAATAACATCGTGTAATAAAAATCAAACCCGCAAAATTTTACTATGCATAATTACTGGTGGTAGGACCTCTTGTGAGTCCGCACGGGTAGGTACCACCACCCTACCTATTTCTGCCGTGAAGCAGTAATGCGTTTGAAAGGTGAGGCAGCAATAAAAAAAAGCAATAAAAAAAAGTCGATTCTCCCAAATCCACGTTTGCAATTTGAATTTAAAAAAACGCGAATATGAGACAATTATGTTCATGACTGCCACAGAAAATATTTTTTATAAAATTACTATCTTACTTTATGAATCACTAGCGGCCCGCTTCGACTCCGCTCGGTTCTTTAACAAAAGTTTCAACGATATTTCACGTTAAAAATAAAAGAACACTTATTGCGGCATAACTGTAATAGTTAGACATATGCTGCCGCGGCGCTTTTTGTAAACAATAATATTGTGTTCTACAAAATCGTTGTATATTATTTTATTCTATCATCAATAGTTTTCGCAGGGCACGCAATGTAAAGAATATTTTAGGTAATTTTTTACACCTTGGGTTACATTATCGGAGTTTTAGTAAGAACCCTATTATTATTTTTTCAAAAAATATTACCTATGTCACTCGGGAATAGTGTAGCTTCCAAACAGTGAAAGAATTTTTCAAATTGGTTCAGTAGTTTCGGAGCCTATTCAATACCAACAAACAAACAAATCCTTCCTCTTTATAATATTAGTGTATATAAGTATATTCGAATTTCCAATAACTAGAAAGCCAACAGGAAAGTATCATATACAATAACAACTCAGATTTCGATTTTCTGGATTATATGATACCAAACAGTCTTCCGCATCGAAACGTTCCTAAAAAAAACAAAAGCGTGAGATCGCTCAGGGCTCTAAAAGAATGAGATTGGCGAAAACACAAAGTTGCTCTTTACGTAATCCTCGGATCTGTCTCGTTCGGGGCCCTTTATTCGTGTCGTCACTATTATACACGTTAATACGGGCCCGGAGCGATTCCTGTAAGTACTTATGTATCTGCAAATAACGTTGAAGTATTCCATTATATTGGATCCTTGCCCCGGGCAGGAGCCCGTCCGTATCTAATAAACAAGACAATATTCTAGTAACGCCGATATACACAGATTCCGGTGTTTGTTCAGTCTGCCTCTGAGACTTATATTCATTATGATGCTACTATTATTTCGCTTTGTTGTCGAAATAGTTTGATCGGTACCTCTTTTGTTTTAGTTGTTATATAAACGTGGGCTTTACAAAATGGTTTTAATGTAAACAATTGGTTTCGCGAGTAGTACAACGATTTCCAACCGATGTTTTTTAATGAATTTTATTTAAGTAACAAAACGGTAAAGCATTCAATTGATTCCCAGTTTTTTTTTTTGCCTAAATTTATAGTATACTTATAGGATTTGAAGTCGTCGTGGCCTAACGGATAAGACGTCCGGTGCATTCGTGTTGAAGCGATGCACCGGTGTTCGAATCCCGCAGGCGGGTACCAATTTTTCTAATGAAATACGTACTCAACAAATGTTCACGATTGACTTCCACGGTGAAGGAATAACATCGTGTAATAAAAATGAAACCCGCAAAATTATAATTTGCGTAATTACTGGTGGTAGGACCTCTTGTGAGTCCGCATGGGTAGGTACCACCGCCCCGCCTATTTCTGCCGTGAAGCAGTAATGAGTTTCGGTTTGAAGGGTGGGGCAGCCGTTGTGACTATACTGAGACCTTAGAACTATATCTCAAGGTGTGTGGCGCATTTACGTTGTAGATGTCTATGGGCTCCAGTAACCACTTAACATCAGGTGGGCTGTGAGCTCGTCCACACAGCTAAGCAATAAAAAAAAATAAAAAAAAATTAAAAAGGATTAGAATTTAGTTTTAAATCTTTAGGCATATATCGGAAGGCAGTGACTTAATTATGCACTTATCATTACCGACGTCCATTAGGTAAAAGGTAAGGATAAGAAAGGTAAAAAGAAAACAAAATCTTTGTCAACAGCAATCCCAAATGTAACGCCCAATAAATCCATCCACCGATGCATTAACTATACATTATTAAAACAAAATCATGTGTCAAATAAACAAGAACATCGTAATAAAATCAAACAAACAACGCGTCTAATCTATATCTTTATTAGTAGTTACAAACTAGAGACCACTTCCAGTTATCTACCTAATAAGTTGTTACGTTTGAACAAGAACAAGCCTAGGGCTAAATAATAGACAACTCGCACATCCAGTCTGCATTGTAAGTTGTTCTATACAGAGGCAATTTATGTAACTTTATAATAAGGGTTAGTAAAGTCTATGTATCTCTTTGTTACATGGACCGCTGTGTGATTTCGTTATGTTGGTTGTACCGCGAAATCTGGTCGCTTAGAAAATACATTTTAAACAATTAGCGACCGTCAAAGGGATATTATGAATTGTTGCGTGAATTTCGGCCAGTAGTTTTGATTACATAATTTCGTTTATGGAAAATTTTCAGTGCATTCAAAGGCCGAGATAATTATTCTGTAATGTTTACTGGTGGGCCACTTAACGCATTCTAGTTTTACTATTGTCTATTAAATTCGTGTTTAAGATACATAATGTCTTTTTTTTTTTATTGCTTAGATGGATGGACGAGCTCACAGCCCACCTGGTGTTAAGTGGTTACTGGAGCCCATGGACATCTACAACGTAAATGCGCCACCCACCTTGAGATATAAGTTCTAAGGTCTCAAGTATAGTTACAACGGCTGCCCCACCCTTCAAACCGAAACGCCTGCCTGTCTGCCTCGTGACAGAAATAGGTCCTATAGGACCTATCCGCGCGGACTCACAAGGGGTCCTATCACAAGTAATTACGCAAATTATAATTTTGCGGGTTTGATTTTTATTACACGATGCTATTCCTTCACCGTGGAAGTCAATCGTGAACATTTGTTGAGTACGTATTTCATTAGAAAAATTGGTACCCGCCTGAGATTCGAAAACCGGTGCATCGCTCAACACGAATGCATCGGACGTCTTATCCTTTAGGCCACGACGACTAAATTGCTTTGCGGGCTTAATTTAATTATGTAGATATGTATTAATTATAGACTGTTGCGATTTTAAAATATGTGTCTTCTTCTCAGTCGGTCTCTTCATTGCTGAAGGTCGTGTCTAACTTGAAGTGCTGATCACTCGATGCACTATGCTTTTCCACGTTTTCATGTCCTTGGCGATCTTTATAGCCTCGGTAATTGGCAGACCAATGATCTTCTATTTAAAATATGTTTAAGTATATCTAAACGTTAAGAAAAACCATGTACTTAGATGCGTACCTGAAATCCACATTAACAACGTGTACTGAGCAATCACAATACGAATTAACACAAGTAAAAGCACGTAATAAAAATAACGGGTACGTATTAGCAACTTTCAGGCAGCGGTTTGGCTCTGCCCCTGGCATTGCTGAAGTCCATGGGCGACGGTAACCACTCACCATCAGGTGGGCCGTATGCTCGTCTGCCTACAAAGGCAATAAAAAAAAAACTATTTTCCGATTCGAGGGCAAACTTTGCCTTTATATTTTAATTAGTATTCTTATTAAAATTAAAAGTTCGCGTTTGAATGTGTGTTTCTGTGCCGCACGTGTGTGTGAAAAAAGCTGACCATATGTCCCTAAGCAGCAAGTTTTAAACTAACGAGCATAATTATTTACGACTAATGTTAAGATGGTGTCAAAATTGGCTCCTATCAAGTGGCCCATCCGTTGTGTGTAGCCAAGGAGTCTGGTTTTATGATTTCCTGTGCGACCTTCACCAGATGCTTTAGGGACTTCAATACTATTAATTCTAACGTGCGTTTGTTAGTTTGTTTGTGTCTTAGTTTGACCTTCTTTCACATCGAAGCAAAGCAACATGATTGTCATGATTTTATTGACACACACATGATGCTTCAGAAAAAAAATATGTTTGTGTGTGCAAGTCACACACGGTAGAAGTGAAACTTATAAAAAATAAAAATAATCGCAAGGGTCAACCACTCCGCAAGTCCGCAGTGCAATGGAGCAGCCTCATCCTGGGGGAACCGCCTGCATGATCACGGTATCCCTACGCCAGGTGAGTATGATTTCACATTTAGCAAGAGAAATACGGGAACGTCTATCAACTGTGTAACATCTCGTCGCCGCGATTCAGGAATTGTTGAATTTACGTGCAGCGACATCTGTTGATAACAAACTAAATAGAAATAAAACTATATCAGGGCGCTCCGAGAGCCACGATGGCGTGCACGGACGTCAAAAACACACTGAACTAGTCGAGGACGCGAGACCGTATGGAGCGCTTCGTGATTTCTCGGCGCCGCTCGAGGCCGCTTCGCAAGCCAATCGCGGCGCACTTATTTTTTCGTTTCGTTTGATTTCGTTTCATCGAACTTGAAATCACAACGACTCTAAAGAAGTTTCACTTAAAAAATACTGACATTTTCCTTGACCTTAACTTGTCGTAGGATTTGAACGTTACGAAAGAACACTCGATTACGCAGTTTTACTCTCGAACTGTGGTACGTGACGTGGATTTTGTTTCTTGCAAGCTAGAATAGCATCAATAATCGTCTGGATGCTTCGTATCGGCCACTTATCTACGAGCAGCGAATATAATGAAAACATTTCCGATGTTAGTAGTGCACAATCAACGGAGTGCTCCGGAACACTTCATCACTGGAAGCAAATGTACGAAACGACGATTCAGGAAACGTTATTGTGTAATAATTACTTACCGCGCATCGGTCTTGCGTTTCAAGCGAAGTTAGTGTGGAGAGAGATTTCTTATAATTATTTGGCCCTTTTTTTTCTTTTTCTTCCTAGGGGTTTCCCGCTCTAGTGGTAAGGTCCGCTTTCCTACTTAAACTCCTCTACTCTACCCGGTATTCTTAAGCTTCAAAAAAATCCGACAACTGTCGATTGAAGGATTACTCTGGTACTCTGAGACCTTTCCAGTTTCACCGGGACAGGTGGGCGAGCAAAGGCTCAGCCAGGAGAGGCGGGATCAGCTAACAACAGCCCGAGTCCCTCCGAAGGAGACCCATCAGCGCAAGGGCAGCTGCTTCGCGAATGAATCTACTACCGGATCGGAATCGCTACCCGCTTAGAATATCCGGTGAGAAACTCAATGGGTTGTTGCATGGGTTAGGTTACACATCGAACTCTTTGTGGAGTTCGACGAGTACGGTTACCGTAGTTCGATCGTTGGCTCCCTGCCGATCTTGTGGAAATTGTTTGCTGAAGCTTATAGATTTCGCAATATGTATAGGTACTGTCAGCTGCTTCGAGTTAAGAGATTATAAAATATTAAAGTTATTATTTTTCCATAAATCGTGTCGCTTTATTGCATAAAAGAAACTTAGGCTGACAAACAATTACGAAGAACTAACTACATATAGGTATGTAATGTAATGTGTGGTAATGGCAGAACAGTAGGAGCGTGCTGATGTATTTAAAATAGATAAATTTAGTATGAACAATTTTTTAAATCTGGAAACAATTTACAAATGTATAGTTTTTTTTTTATTGCTTATATGGATGGACGAGCTCACAGCCCACCTGGTGTTAAGTGGTTACTGGAGCCCATATATATCTACAACGTAAATGCATACCCCACCTCGAGATATAAGTTCTGAGGTCTCAGTATAGTTATAACGGTTGCCCCACCCTTCAAGCCGAAACGCATTACTGCTTCACGGCAGAAATAGACAAAGTAGTGGTACCTACCCGAGCGGGCTCACAAAAGGTCCTACCACCTTTATTACACGCTGTTATTCCTTCGCCGTGGAAGTCAATCGTGAACAATTGCTAAGTACGTATTTCATTAGAAAAATTGGTACCCGCCTGTGGAATTCGAACACCGTTGCATCGCTCGATACGAATGCACCGGACGGACGTCTTATCCTTTAGGCCACGGTGACTTGCGTTGGAGTGCTACCCATTCACTCTCGCTGTTTCTTTCCAGTATGGTAGCGTTAAACGTTTAACGCAACCTTGTTGGAAGTCGCATTAGAAGTTTCACTTCAAAAATAACGTACTTACAAACATTACTGAGATTTGTTTCTTTATTTAGAATAAATCTCTCTCCACGCTTCCTTCTCACACTGCGAACATCTATTAGACACACGGAACATTACTTGAGCCGTTTTAAGACGCCCATAATTCCGTAGCACTGTTTCAGGAGCACCAATCGAATAATGCAGTGTTGTGTGCATTGAAATGCATGCGTTTAGAAACTACGAATTTCATTATGTTCCATAACAAACGATAGTTTTGTGGTAGATTGATTTACGTAAAAATTCATTACCTAATTTGTCCACCATCTTTACCTCACGTTTGCGCGTCTTTACTAGTCTAATACTAGTAAAATTCACAATTTTTTCTTGAAATCACTAATGCATTAAAATGTGTTTTGAATGATATAGTTCCTCATCACTGGTACAAATTAGACTTTATTGTTTTTAATGTAACATATTCTTCTATCGAATTAATTAAGGTTTAGATGACTCTCCAAAAGTTGAAACATCATTCAAATCACACAAAACATTTCGGAGCAGAATAATACGGGCACCCACTGCATAGAGGGGCAAAGAGAAATAACAAAAGAAACGCACGGTTATTTTACACCAATGCGGTAGATTATAATCTTTTATGTTGAAAAATCAACAGGAAGTTTTCAAATGGGGCATGTAACCCGTACTTAGGTTAGGTTATTGATGCTGCACGATCTATGAGGGTGAATAAATTTTCGAGACCAAAGGGTTTGAACAAACAATCGGGTCTGTGGTAGCAATTGGGATTTTTTTGTAATTTTACGTACAATGAAAAACGCGCTACAGATTCTTACTGCTACTTTAATGTTAAATGAAGCTGTATTTTTTGTTTATTGCATAGATGCGCGAACAAACTCACGGTCCACCTGGTGTTAAGTGGCTACCAGAGACCATCGACAAAGTAAATTACGTCACCCTCCTTGAAACATAAGTCCTAAGTCTCCGTTTTATAGTCGTAGAACGGCGTGATTAGGTGGTAGGTGATAGATGTAGGATACTTATTGCCTTTTCCTACTGCGAAGCTGTATTGCTTTATTGTGTGAACGCTAAAACAGTCGTTTTTTAGTGAAATTGAAACTTCGAGCATGTCTCAAAATGGGTGGTAGTGTTCACATTATTTTGTATATGGACTCAAAATTTTGGAAAAGAAGGTGGGGTTACACATATACGGATGAATAACGATGAAGAAGAAGTTTAAAGAGAATTGAGTCATTCAATTAAGGGCCAAAGAATGTCTTATCATGATATTGCTATAAAAGGTCCTCTGTTCTTGATTTTTTAATGCTTATCGTTAGGTTCTCATAAATTTTTCTATGACTTTGGTGTTAGATTTATTATTTATAAATGAATTTCGTAGTAATTCTCACTACAGTAGCGTGATATTGCCCGTGCTTTCAAAACAATAAAAGGCGATGCTATATTGATGAAGTTTTAAAGTATCAACTGGAGTAGACATGAACTCCAGAGAGTTTTACAAATTATTTTATAGCTAAAGCTAGATGCAGTGCGGTGGCCAGCTTTCGGTTCGTCGCAGACTTTTTGAAAAGTTTAATTCAATTCCAACATGGAAACAAAGTAAACACTCAACCGACCGTCCTGAGGTTTGAAATAACTTTAAAAGTAGATTACTAACGTATAAACTCTGAGGGAGAACAGACGAAAATAATTAATACTACAATCGAATTCAAAAAGAAAAATTGTTTCCAAAAAGTCTTTTTGCAGACGGACGCACTGAAATCTGTGGTAAACGAAATCTTTAGAATATTCTTCGTTACGCTGAAATTTTGAATTTACATACAGATAGATTTCTATAACACGAAGAAAGTTCTCCAAAAAGTGCAATTTGCGCAAACCAGTTTTTTCATCAAATTCTTTCGTCCACAATTTTCATAAATGATAATTTTATTAAAATTTTGTTCATCCAAACCAATTTCTTTTAATGAAACAATTAGTTAAGAGGAGCATATTGTATTTACCTCTGCTAATAAATTTCAAAATGATCAAGGTAATGGATAAAGCTACAACAATTAGGTGTCTTCCAAAATTTACTTAAAATTTATTTATATTTGTTTATAACAAACAATAAATAAAATTTATCAGTCAAATGAGCGCGAAATGTGACCAAAAATAGATAAAAACAAATGAGCACGAAATGTGACGAAAAATAAAAAAATACTATTCGTTATTTACATTGCATATCAAAAGTCCTCGCACATGTTAGATACCGACCAAATCCGTGTCACATCCTAGTTGTCCGGGCCACATGTTCGGCATTAGTGATATACGGCACAAATCCTCTGATCATAATAGAGAATGTAGAGGATTAAAGGAATTATGGTACCGTTGGTGGTCCTGTACTAATTTTTTTGGTGTTGCGTGACATACTGCTGAGGGCACTAGAGGTCGCGCTGCATCTGTCAAAACTGCAGTGTCGTTATGAATATTTGAGTCAATATTAATTTATATTTCATTGGCTTTTATGTTAGTTTCACAGACACATGTTAGCTGTGAGATACTTTCGAGCATATGGCCGTTCTGATGATGAGTGTTTTCGTAGCTCATCGACATTGGCAAAGGATTCGTCATACACTGAACTTAAATATACTTATACATATTTTTTATTGCTTAGATGGTGGACGAGCTCGCGGTTCATTTGGTGTAAATGCTGCCACATACCTTGAGACATCCGTCCTTAAGCTCAATTTTATGGTACAACGGCTGGTCCATCAAACCCGAACGCATAACTGCTTCACGGCACACATAAGGCGGTCATATTTATCCGTGCGTGCTCAGAAGACGACCTACCACCAGTAATTACGTAAATTGTAATTCTGGCTGGTTTGATTTTAGTACACGATGTTATTCCTTCACTGTTGAAGTCATTCCTGAAGTCATTTGTTGGGTACGTATTTTATAAGAAAATTGGTATCTGTCTGCGGGATTCGAACATCGGCACTATCCCTTCGTTTGATACGAATCCATCGGGCGTCTTAACTTTTAGGCCAATTTTTTCCATTTCCACGACTATAAACTACAATTTTTACTTAGAAAAAAAAAAAGAGAATTTATCCAATGTTTGGTATAAATTACATAGCATGCTCTCATTAGTGGTTTGAATTGGCGATATAAAATACTACAATACACGAAAAAGTATTATATAGCAGACAATTTGCTTCCCTAAGGGGCGATAGATACTTTTAACGACATTTGCCCGGGTCACTTTGTCACCCCTTCCCGTTCATACGACTAATGCGACACTCATGTTCATTCATGATTTAGGGGTCCTTTATTGTGTTAAAACCGAAATTAGTATCGAAAGGTGCGCTTCTGTTATTCACACACACGAAAACCGGTTCGCTTCATGATTTTGGGCGGATTATAATGATCCCTTCGAGTGGGTTATTTTTTAGCGATTTGGCACGGGTGTCATTATTATGTGACGGTGTAATTTTTTAGTCCGGAGTTGTCCCTAACTGATTGTTTTCGATGAAATTTTTAAAAATAACATATGATTTTTTATCGCTTAGATGGTTAGACGAGCTCGCGGTCCACTTGGTGTAAATGCCGCCACCTGTCCCTACCTACAAGATGGCAAAAAGTTATCGAACAAAATGGTACCTGCATAATTTAGTTAAATGTAAATAAACTATATTAAAAAATGTTGTGAATTTTCTTAAAAAATGCGAAGAAACTTTTTCCCCAACTTATTATATATTTTTTCAATATCGATAATACTTTTTGCGTATTAGAAGAGATATCTAAGTTCAATTACGTGTAGTTTATTAATTACGTAAATATTATACTAAAGTTATAGAGAATGTGAAATTTTAAACGAAATTTTGTATCCAAAAAATATTTAAAGTAAAATATAATCAATACTATTAAAAGCGGTACACTGTGTCTTTGTGATGTTATATTTGACATTAAATATTCAAGCAAAATGTACTCAAGACAATAATTTGACTAAACTTACTATTATCGCAAAATTTAATGTATCCATTGTTTAGATAGAGCTCGTTTAGAAAAGCATTGTGCGTAAAGAAAAGCGCTAAGACGTTTTTATGATAGAAATTAATATTCGACGGAACATACAAATTGTTATTCTAGATGTCTGTTCACTGTCCCGTTATTGTATATGGACAATTTGCTTGAGAGTAAAGTTTGAACCGAGGTCAAGTGCTCTTCAACGGCTAACTGACTACCAAATATATTCTTAATTAGTTGTGAAGCGCTTAAGATCTCAAGAGGCTAGTTTGAATATGTATTGTCAACTAAATTATTTACGAAGTTGAACTGTTTTAAATATCATGTTTTATGACTTTGACATTGGTTCTTTTTTTGATGAGAGCAGACATAAAACATGTCGCATGGCCAATTATATAAAAAAAAGAAAAAAAAGAAGACTATCGCCAACCATGCCGCGTCCAAGTCCAAAAAAATATTGGGATTAAAAACAACCATGCTTGTTTTTAATCCCAATATTTTTTTGGACTTTTACTACTTTTCTCTTACGAACTCCTACAGGCAATCATCCTCCTTGTTATGCAAGTGCTATACTGGTTAAGTGAACACAAATAATTTAGAGGAGTGCTGTCAAGCCGTCAGACTTTTTTCCCTACCTAAGCTGGTAGTATTGAGAGGTTATACCAGCGTAACCGATCGAGTAGGTGAGCTCTCGGGGTTCTAATCTGGGGGCGTTGCTAACACCAGGCCTAGCAAGAGCAGTGCTTCGCAGAATCTATCATCGGATCGGAAACGCGACCCACTGAGAAGATCCGGTGAGAAACTCAGTGGGTTGTGTCTGTGGGTTAATTCGCTCGGACGGTGACCGGTCCTCGTGACTTAAAAGCACCGTTAATGGATCAGGAGGATCCGAAATGACGTGTTTAGGGCGACGTCGACAAGGCGTTAGGCTGATCGCCACCATTAAGCGTCGTCCACCAGTCACGTTTCTTGTATTCTGCAGCCTGTAAGTAGCCAGCGACGGGGTGGCAGGTACTTCTACTTCTCATTACCTAGCCTCGGCCTGCCCCTTTTTTGTTTACCTTTTGGCGACACTCGTCCTCGCAAGAACCTCTAAAAACCAGCGCACCGGCGCCGTGGTGAAAATTTCTAAAGATTTAGTTTTTTCCCACTAAACATGCAAGTCAAATCAAAGACAATTTTCTTAATATATTTTTATAAATAAAAGAAGGTAGTTTTCTAGGCATAATATGACAATGGACTTTTTAGCGGGAACGCGAGGAGTGAAGTTGTGTGATTGTTTTATTTTGTCTATTTAGTGTTTCTTCAGGTTTAAATGTGTAATAATGGTGGTTTATTAACTGTTTAATATCTGAGAAAGTGCACAAATGTGGGAAAATGAAACAAAGCCGCTGGACGTAACTTCTCGGGATCCCGGAAATATGGGATATTTCATCCCATATCATCTCATTTCATTTCATTTAATTTCATCCCAGCTGATTAAAGTCTCAAATTAATCATCTTCATTTCATTTCACTCCATAATATCTATTTTCATAAAAATATGAATATAAAGTAAAATAAGACATGACTTAAGGGTCTCAGTTACCAGGTCATAAAATTCCTTAAAAAAAAAATTATATGACAATATGGGGGACACTAACTGTAGCTAATTATATATTTTTTCAATATCGAATAGAAATACTGCTTCAGCAGCGCATTATTGTTTTGAAAGATTAACGATGTTTGGTTTTATTTAATACCAAGTCACAAACGAAAAATAACCCTTTATAAATATTTTTAAAGATTAAATAATGTGACGCCATATTTTCACGAACGAAACCTCCGTTAAGCCCACAAGCCAGTCGGGAAAACGCAAAACATCACGGTTAACCTAACATCTATGCACAATTTTCCTTTAATATGAACCTTTTCGTTTTTACCTTTAAAATTTGGAATTTTCGTGAAAGCTTTTGATATACCGATCTCGGTTAGCGTTCGCCAATAGAATTATGAAACTCGACATTTATCCAAAAATTTTGAACGGAAAATATATCGTTTAGTGCATAATTGAAAGCGTTTTAGTTTCACGAGACTTTGTAAATTAGTTTAATTTTAGAAATTTAAATAGTTGACGAATGAAAGTCGAAGTTAGATTTCAGATGAATAATTTTGATGGAATTAATTTAATAGATCTCTAGAAAAGCACTTACTAAGTAAGCTTGGCTTGGTAATCTGGGAGCTATTTATTTCGAAAAATATTGAGGACAATTTTTTTTTTTTTTTTTTGTAATACGCCATTTTAAGCTTTGGAAAAGCTATTTAAGTTGTTTCTATATTTAGTGTTTTAAATAAGACACCGTATTTGGTTGAGTGTATCGTACTTTACCGAATGTGGATTTCGGTAAATATCATACACAATGAATAGGTAGCTAACGCACTCTGTAAAAAAAAAAAAATAGCGTCTATGAATTTTTTAAGTTTTTTGGCTCCCTGTCAATAATGATGGAACATCATCTGCGGGGCTACATCAAGACTAAAATTGATGATAAGCCCGATTATATTATGACGCTTTGTAAATAATTTTAAATTTATTTTACGTACATTGATGATTTTACGAAATAACATGAAATTAATTTATCATTTAGAATCTGTGAAAGTGCACAATTGTGGGAAAATTAAACAAAGCCGCTGGACGTAGCTTCTCTGGATACTCTAAAAAGTCCACTGAAAAAGTCTCAGTAAATGACCATCATTTTACTGAGTTTTACATTTTCATCACATATCATCGCATTTGTATATTTAATTCGTTTTTAATCATTTATGTTATGTTACAATTAGTTTCCTTCGCTTTTGTATTATTCATAAACTAAAACTAATTAAAATGGTGAATTAAAAAATTCTTATTACTTGACGCTGACCAATGCACAAGCCATGCCGGAGCCAAAAAATAAAGGAGTAGAAGAAACGTTACTTAGCACATTCGGTATGTAGTCAAAGCTCATGCTGCGATTGACTAATACATACAATAAAATATTACATCTCAACGAATATCTTAAAATACACTCACTCAAGATTTGCACTTACAATAGCAATTTAAAAGACGATAAAAATGTTTGCGAATTTGGGCTACGAAGAATAGAGTTTATGTGTTCTACTATAATATAAAATCATTAAAACGCAGCCCGAAGTGAAAATGATGATATTTTATGGTAAGAGATTGAATTTGTGGTTAGCAGAAAGATTTTGCTTAAGAATCTTGACAGAGCCTATTGGTGGAAGGATATTCTGAACCTACAGGACCCGACACGACCATCCAATTTATTTACGCCCCGAAGTTGTATTGCATTCTAAAAGGCATAAAAAGCGCATTTAATAAATACATTTGAGAATGCGATGTCGCATATTAAAATGGCGGTAATCACTTATCTATGAACTCCGGTAATAACCAGATGGACCATTACTTGCTGCGCACTTATGAAAACTAAACAGAACTCTCTCTCCTAATAAGCTATTGAATTATTTGCAGAATCCAATATATTTTGCTGTGTTTGCATACTAAGCGCTATCATATTCAATAGTAATGTTCTTCATTGGAAACGATAATTGCATAAACAACCAATCATGTCTCGTTTAAATTCTGTTCATATTACAAAGATTCTCGATTTATAACTGGCTTGATCAAAGCTCGCTCTCGCAAATGTACGTAAGTAACCCGATACTGATTCAACTAGCCAAGGAACTAGACATAAGCCGGTGTAAAACCGTACCAGGCAAATACTAACTATAGTTAACGAAAGGTGATATTATTATCCAACACCGTAATCTTCTTCTTGGCCTCTTTTGAAGCCTTGTTATTAGCGTCGACTTTATAGAATCTAACTTATTTAGAAAATTATTATACATCAATACTTTGGTAAATGATCTCATTGAGAGTCAAAGCCGGATCGCTTTGCTGGGCGACATTTGATTCGATGTGTTATGAGCCACAGGATATTTAGCTTTTTACAAAAAATACTTTATATGATTTTGGACGATCGTCTTGGATGAGGAGATGAAGGAGACTGACTCACTAACGTGAGCCCGATATAGGAGTATTATGAAGGGTGCTGAGGTAGCGGGACAAAGTGCATAGTTAGCAAGAAGGAGTGCAACAAGAAGCTATAACAGATCGCTACCTAACTTCACAGGATCTTTTGTTATCCCAATCTGAAGATTCCCTGAAAATTTAATCCTATACAGAACATATATATGTACAGATGAACTTTTATAATTCTAGATAGAACATATGAAAACGTATGAAATGAACCTTACTTATCTGAAATTGTAATCACTTAGGATGAAATTATAGAAATGAATGAAACGAGACAAGGTAAGCAGAAATTAAATAATGAACTATTAAAATGATGGCTTTTTATGACTTCAGTAGACTCTTTAGAAGAGACGAAAAAACCACGTATTGGTGACTGTATTTAATTTCCCTGGACCTATGCAACTTTACACATACAAGACGGTTAATAAGTCACGCTTAATAAAGATAATTTTACATTTATTTATTAATTACACAAAACCACGCAACCAACAACAAACAAAACAAAATTCACACAACTTTGCTACTTGTGTTCCGGCGGAAAAATCTGTAATTCTAATTTGGTACAGGCCAGACGTGGTTTGCTTTTTTTTCACAGACAGGCTAAGGCGTGTAAGAACATTGATGCCACGTCGGGATCCGAGATTTACAGAAGACTTAACTATCGCTGGTTGGCATTTACATTGTAATGGATACCACCACAGTCACCGTAATAGGAAAAAAGAAAGAAAGAAAAAGGAACGTATAATTCTCTTTATCACGGAAGTCTCCGCGGAAGCTGAATTCTATTAAATTCTTGATATTAGAGATATATGGATTTTTTACTGCCTTTGTTGTCAGACGAGCATACGGCCCACATGATGGTAAGTAAGTGGCAGAACCAAGCCACTGCCTACCGTACTATTTCGAAATTAAACACCACAATCATCCAATATAGAACCAATTTGAATAAATATTATGTTTTTTTTTTTTTTAATTAGACAGCACATATTCATTTCCTGTTGAGAGTTTTGTGATATTTTTTTCTTTTAGTAAATCCCTTTACATGACTATATAAAATTAAGCAGCTAAGTGCCATTTTTCTTCGTTCCAATTTTTCATTTATATTTTATTATTATTATTTATTTTTATATCTGAATATTATTATATCAGCAAATACCTAATTGATTTAAAAAAAATATATTCAAATACTCTATTTGATTAAACAGTTCCTTCCCTTTTTATTGATAACTAGCTGACCCGGCAGACTTCGTAGTGCCTCAATCGATAAATAAAAGACCTAAATTTTTGTATAAAATAAACTTAAAACAAACAAAAGGAATTCGTCCGACGGGGGACACATCAAACGAAAAACAAAATTGATTATTTTTATTTAATTCCGAGAATTTTCATATTTATCTACCTTTTAAACCTTCTCTGAACTTCCACAAATAATTCAAGACCAAAATTATCCAAATCGGTCCAGACGTTCTCGAGTTTTACTCGCGAACTAGACTAACGAACAGCAATTCATTTTTATATATAGAGATAAATCTAGTTTATTAAAAGTTTCATTACAGCCCAATTTCTATAATTTGAATATCGAACAAAAACGGTGAATTGGGGAACACGGGGTCTAACTAAGAATCATCAATGTAAGGTCGAATCGCAAAGTAGTTTCGTGTTTTCACTGAAACTTTTTATCGCACTAGATATTATGTAAATAAGCACACGTCCCCTCTGGTGTTAGCTTCTTATTAGAGCCCATATAAATTATCCACTTTAATCTTTGAAGACGATTTTTGGCTAGTATTGGCTCTTATACTTTTTAAGCTTTGCTGTAGAGATAGAATTGATAATGGTACTATCAAACAAAGTGCAAATATACCCCTGCCACCAACCAGTACAGACTGTTTAGGTCCTCACGATGCTTTGATAATCTATACCTAGTCAGGTCATAAATTCTGTCACATGTTTAATGTAAAATAATTGAAACAAGTTTATTCATTATGTAACCATTCATATACCAAAATGAACTTAACAAAACATAGATTCTTATGACACTAAAGTTTATTCAAAATGACCTCCGTGATTTTGAATACAGGCCTTCAATCTGCGCGGCCAGTCGTCTATCGCAGCACGAACGAGGTCCATGTCAATATCGGAGGCTGCCTTAATCAAGGATGTCTTGAGTGACTCCAAATTGGGATGAGGCTTTGAGCACGCCTTTTCCTCCAAGTGTTGCCATATCTTGTAATCTAACGGATTCAAATCTGGACTGGAGGAGGGCCAGTCTTCGTGCTGGATGAAGTCGATTTCACGCGCCGCCAGCCAGTCTTGTGTGCTCTTCGCTCTATGAGCTGGCACCGAATCTTGTTGGAATACCCAGTGCCTGTTATTGAACATGGTATGAGAAACAGGTTCCACAAGGATCATCAGGACTGTATTTTAATACACAACTGCATTTGTTTTTACACCTTTCTCACAAAAATGTACCTCTGTTAAGCCCCAATAAGAAACTCCCAACCATACCATGAGCGAGGATGGAAAATGACCTCGTTGGACACGCGGAATACGGTTGCTCGCTTCTTCACTACTGTGTGCGTACACCTTATCATTTTGTTTGTTGTAGCTCTCTTCTACGGTAACAATTTTTTCATCTGAAAAAAGAATTTCCCGATATTTTTTTCCCGCGTACCGCTTCAACAAAGAGCGGCATCTCTTAAGTCTCAGGTCCATTAGACGAGCATTCAAACGATGTCCTGTTTTTCTTCCATATGCCCGAAGCCCTAAGTCTTCATTTAACACCCTTTTCACCGTGGTTCTGCTTAACCCCATCTGAAGGGCCAACAGTTTCTGCTTACGTTTGGGATTTCTTTGAATTCGCGCCTTCACAGCTTTTATCACTGCTGGAGTCCTAACAGACCGAGGGCGACCACTTCTTGACCTGTCATCTACACTAGAGTGTTCATTGTGTAGTTTGATGGTACGATAAACGAATCTTTTGGTTATATTCAAAATTTTCAGTATGTTAAAAATTTGAATTGGCGCGCAATCGCAACGAAGCAACGCAATAACTGCAACACGGTCTTCTTTAAGCGTCTACTCCATATTTAAAAATGAGTAAAATTCTAAAAGTATACATTTTTATTTTCATGAACAATTCGAAATTCGAATTCAATAAACTTTTTTGTGGCCAGCATTCTAAAAGAAAAGTTTTTACTGTGTGACAATACTTATGACCTGACTAGTTATATTATAAAATGAATTGCTGTTCGTTAGTCTCGCTAAAACGTCCTTACGGATCCATCAGATCCAATAACTCTTGCATTAGATACCTTCAGCTCCAACACTAGGAGCAGGCTAAGGAACCCCGGTAACCGTACTCGTCAAACTCGACAAAGAGGTCGACGTGCAACCTAACCCATGCATCAGCCTGCTGAGTTTCTCGCCGGATCTTCTCAGTGGGTCGCGATTCCGATCCGGTAGTAGATTCATTCGCGAAGGAATTGCTCTTGAGTTGTTAGGTCTCCTTCGGAGGCGCTCGGGCAGTTGTTAGCAAATCCCACCCCTCCTGGCTGAGCTTTTGCTCGCCCACCTGTCCTGGTGAAGCTGGAAAGGCCTCCGGGCCAACAGTAATCTTTCAATCATAAAAAAAAATAATAATAATCTCGCTAAAACTCGAGAACGGCTGAACCGATTTAGCTAATTTTGGTCTTGAATTATTTGTGAAAGTCCAGAGAAGGTTTAAAAGGTACCTAAAGATAAATATAAAAATGCTCTGAATTAAATAAAAATAACAATATTGTTTTTCCTTTGATGTGTCCCCCGTCGGACGGATTCCTTTTGTTTGTTTTAAGTTTATTTTATACAAAAGCTTAGGTCTTTGATTTATCGATTGAGGCACTACGAAGTCTGCCAGGTCAGCTAGTGTTAAATACAATTGTGAGCAGTATTGACAATGACTGCAATTTATTAAAAGTGTAATTGAAAGTGTGTTGCAGTATTTCATGATTTTTTGTATATTAACGACACAAGAAAAATCTTTCACCGAGCGGGTGAAATTGCTCGATATACTGACCGTCCTAATGTTATTTGTTCAGAACTTGTGTTTTCCATATATTACATTTCTTGAAAATGTCGTTAGCGAAATTCAGGCTACTATCAAATATATTGAGTTCTACAAATTTTTATATTACATTCTGTTACCGTTGTCGTGTATTTTGTAAAAAAATCTCCTACGAAAAGTTTCGTAAGCGCATATTTTATATTTAAAAAGCGAACTCTTCAATAGCGCAGTCAAGTGAGTTTAAGGAAAGTCAAATAGACGCAAAGGGAAGACATCACTAATGTATTTAGAAATCAAACACTACCGGTAGCTGGGAAACCCAACACCAAACCACGTCCCGACTCGCGTCGTCTAAATAAACATTCTTATGTATCTGTCTGTACTAATGATAAAGAAAGTAAAAAAAAAATGTCCGCACTATCGGATTCGTGTTTGATTTTGTATGCCATAGCATGATTTTTTAATCATTCTAGAAAAAAAAAAACATTTTTTTGTTTAATGTCTCCAATACAATTGATTTATGTGTCATGTTTGGAATGATGTACATATATTAACTTTATGTCAATGTAAAGAAGCGCGTTTTTATTATATTTATTTACGAAATCAATTGCATTAGGGGTATTTTAAGCACCATCCTGGGAATGTTTGCTGCAAAACACTATAAAGTTTCGGTTCGAAGATAGTACAACTGTTTTATTAGCACACTAGCTGGCCCGGCAAACGTTGTTTTGTCATATAAATTATTTCTAGGAAAGATAAATAACCTAGATACCGACTGCAGCGCCATCTACCGGGCTGATTTGTAAATCTAAACCATTCTCGAATCCACCTGAAGGTACACAGATAATTTCATTAAAATCGGTCCAGCCGTTTAGGAGGAGTTCAGTGACAAACACACGCCCAGAAGAAATACCTATGTGTTAGCACATTTAAATTTTCAAACTCATGTCTCATAGCGACGTAACACCAGATTGGCAGTAAGCTCATGCACTCACTTAATACTACAATAATACGTAAACAAAACTCGATGAAACCTGGGAGAGCATTTATAACTAAAAGGCCAAGTGTTTTAATACCAAGTATTAAGTATGTTTTTGAAGACAACTACCGTTGCATAGTACACGATACGAGTATTAAGATGACGTTTTTTTATAGAAGACGCCTGTCTCCTAATCCGAAATATAAATCAAATTCCCTACAGTATTTTTTTGTCAACAAAAATTTGTTAGTTTCTCGACAATCTGTTCCGCTGTTTGCTTAGCGTCAAACAGATGGCGGAGGGTGCATCAATCATATTGAAATTTATTAATTTTTTAATGACCTTCTTGAGTTTGACGGGGAACTAATAGTTTGAAACGCGTCACGGAAATTCCATTAAGTTACATAACTTTGCCTTTGGAATTTTGTTCTACGTACTTTATTATGAATGCAAAGATGTATATCGTGTGTCAGTAATGAAAAGCATTTAAGCCTTCATACCAAAAGCAGCCGCAAACACTATATTATGTATTTTTAAAATACTTTTTATCTTCACAAAAACTGATTCGGACTGGTAACGAACACGAGATATTTGGCTTAAAAATCAAGACTCCATCCAACATCCTACAACAAATACTCCCAAACAATGATTTTCCTCTTGTATTTGACACTGGAATTTTAAAAATAACAGCCAAATCCCAAAGATATACCAGAATACATTGTGGCTTAAGTTAATTACTTTTAAATCAAAGAATCGATCACTGATAAATATGAGTGTATTTTAGCTGCCAATCTGTTTACTATATATTATATACAGATTGACAACTAAAATAAAATCCTTTTTCGCTTGTGTCCAACATATTGAAAACAAGAACTTAGTTCAGCAACGAGCAAAGCAAAGTAAACAACCTATTAGCCTTTTTGTAAGAAACCAACAACTTCGATTACACACTCTGGACTTCGTATCATGTCGAAAATATCATTAGAAACTAACTTTGGCTCTCACTGTGAACACTGAACGACAATTCAGGGTATCTCGAAATTACTCATTGGATATTTCAGTCACGGGCTCGCCATACCCATTCAGGACTGATTTTTACTTCTTTCAATTCCGAATGCACTATTCGCCAATTTGTTCTTCGACGTTGACTTAAAATAATTTCTAAATTGCTCATCAGTATCATTTGTCAATAAAGTGAATTCTTGAATATTTTCACTATCGAAACTCTGATGTTTTGCTTATTCTGAAATACCAATTGCTAAATAAAACGTACCAAAATAATTTATACAAATTAATTACTTTTACTACGTTTAGTTCTAAAGCAAACACATGTTTTGCTAATATCGCTTTAGTTAAAAATAGTCATACTAATATTATTAATAGCAGCTACAACACCAAATTAACTGAATAATTAAAGTGGCGTTTTAAATTAAAACACAAATCTCGACCTTCATCGAGTTAGGAAATCTGTATATTCGAAATTTCATGCCACTTAATTCTTATCATCACAAGAATGTGACGAAAGCAAACGGACCTTTAAATTAGTGTTGAAAATTGGCGTAACTGTTTTACTGGCGTAATTGGTTCTGGTGCTTTACTCAAATATTATTTGCAAACACAGCTTGTTAAAATATTCATATGTCTGTAATGCTCTAGTGATCAAAGAAAAAAAAAGAGAGTAATAAATTTATTCTCCAAAAAAAATTCTTACAGACAGATATATATTATCCCCATTCAGGAGTCGTACAAGTAAAACGTTCGGAAGCTATTGATGGCTGAAATAAAACATTAAAAAGATACATAGGTATAGATAAAACATTTCGTCTAGACTAAAGTTAGTGAAGGGTAAAAATCTTAACAACGTACCCGAGAGATCAAATTTGTTAAGAGCGCAAAGCCCAGGAAAAAAACTCCCGAAACGAATTGTTGGCAAACGAGAGAAGTGTCCAAGAGCGAAAATATGTTGATTGAATAAAGAAAAACTATTAAAAGTTTTCCTTGGAGTTTCTGGTTCGCTTGCAACGGACAAAACAAGCGCATTGCGTGGAACGACAAGTCTGCAAGTTTTAATATACTTGGGCGGTACCTTCGGGCGATCCTTAGAATAACTATTACATTACTACAAAAAGCTAATGCCGGCTTGTTTTCCTTATCTTCTATAGAAAAACAGACCGCGTTTTTGCCCTTATTGACGTTATTATTTTTAAGTTTCTCTGAAATCCTCACAATTTTAAGGCTTTGATACGTACATCTAATATACAGCTAAATATAAAAAAAAACTTAGTTATTTTTAAGTTTCTCTGAAATCCTCACAATTTTAAGGCTTTGATACGTACATCTAATATGCAGCTAAATATAAAAAAAAACTTAGATATTTTTAAGTTTCTCTGAAATCCTCACAATTTTAAGGCTTTGATACGTACATCTAATATGCAGCTAAATATAAAAAAATAACTTAGTTAAAGGTGATTTTTTTATGTAAATTTGGTCAGCATTATTAATATAACAGCTGTTCGGTTTCCTACGAAAGATATTTACCTCTATATCATACATTCAGTTATTAAAAGTAATGTTGACCTATAAAAATCTCTTCAGAACAGTTTTTTATTATATATAATAGTAAAAAATATTGTAGTGTGTACGGTATCAAAACAAAAACATTTTAGGGAAGCAATATCAGTAGTGAACTTTGTTCCCTTACTCCTCAGATTCGTAAAACTTTCTTAATACCCAAGATTATACCCACTCAGCCCTATGCTCCGAACTATCTATTTCATTGTATTGTACTTCTGACTGTCTGTATGTTTTAGTTTTATATATGTAACAAATTTTGGCATTTAATTTCCTATAAATTATTTAGTATATATTTTGTTTATACATATGTTTAGTATTAGCAGCAGACGAACGCATGGTACCGGTGATTTTAAGTGGTTCCCAGATCACATAGATATGAATGCGACCGCCAAGTTAGAAAAATGGGGTTGAAATCATAATATCATCATAGGGGCTGTCATAGCCTTCCAATGTCAATCGGTAAGATGGTAGTAAGTGTTTGTGGTGATCATTATGAGTCCTAACGTTGTGAACAAGATTTTTATAACGAGGCCAATCAATACAGACAAAGACATGTGTGCATATTAGTTTGTCTTATAATAATAAAAACGATTCCCCTTTATACCTTGCATTTAGTTCCACGGCAATCCGATATGTAATATTGCTGGTTATTAATTCTGCTCAATAAAATCGAATGATTGTATCGTGTAGGAAATTTATTTTGGAAATAGTCTGAATCTTTATATGTTTTACCGATTTTGGGTTACGTATTTATCTTATTGTAAAGTTTTACTAGTTTCTTATTATCTGATTTTAATACCAGCATTTTGAGATTTCGATCAATGCCTTTATTGTTTTATGGATATAGCTGATTAGCTTCTATTTGTGGACCAGATTGATCAATTGGAATCAAAATGTTAACAATCTGTTCATATTCAGGACGCAGTCCAAAATATATAAAAAGACCCTTGGCTTTTTAAGACACTGCAACTGGAACTATTATTTTATTACCTATATTCCTGTTTGATTTATTTTAAGCCTTAGTTGATTTATTAAGCGCTGATGCTAAAGAATATTCCAAGGTGACTCCCCGTTCCTATTACAAATGTCCAGTGATATTGAGAAAATAATAACACTACGTTACTATGATTTAATTTGGCTAACAGGACAAATAAAGAACCTTGATGCGATGCAAAGATGCAAAGTCGTCGTGGCCTAAAGGATAAGACATCCGATGCCTTTGTATCTAGCGATGCACCGGTATTCGAATCCCGCAGGCGGGTACCAATTTTTCTAATGAAATACGTAGGTACTTAACAAATGTTCACGATTGCCTTCCATGGTGATGGAATAACATCGTGTAATAAAAATCAAACCCGCAAAATAACAATTTGCATAATTACTGATGGTAGGACCTCTTGTGAGTCCGCACGGGTAGGTAACACCTCCCCGCCTATTCCTGCCGTGAACCAGTAATTCGTTTCGGTTTGAAGGGTGGGGTAGCCGCTGTAACTATACTTGAGACCTTAGAACTTATATCTCAAGGTGGGTGGCGCATTTACGTCGTAGATGTCTATGGGCTCCAGTAACCACTTAACAACAAGTGGGCTGTGAGCTCGTCCATCCATCTAAGCAATAAAAATAAAAGATCTGTAAATGGTCAGAACAAAATACGTAGCCGTCGGCACGATCGCGTAAGCTGTCACATTGAGTTATTTGCATACCACATCAGTGGCTGAACGGTTCAAATAACATAAATTCCGTTAGCAGCCTTCAAATAATTCACTCCCTTTTATTAGAAACCCACCGTCAATTAAAATAGCGTCAGAGGTTTTTTGGTTGATTTTTTTTTTGTTTTTTTTGTTAAATGTGTCGGACGTCGCGCTTTTGAATCTTCGGGAGAGATAGTGGCATTCCACAGGTGCAATGTCTGCTGGTGGCCAAGCGTGTCACCAACAAAGTTCAACAAAATTATTTAAGCAGCTGTTAATGAAACTACTGGGCCAATTTGAACCTTATATGAATACACATTAGAGTATATGATAGTTTACGCGTTGCTGTCTGCTCAGACTAACAATTTTGAATTTTGAATCCTAAATCTTAGTTGCCAAGATCCAATGTCTGTTTAGACTTTTATTTGATAGAAAAAGCAGGACCGTTCAGACTTTTCGCACCATCTAGGACATCAACTTTTGATATCGAATGAGATAAGTTCTAAATTTCACATATCTGAAAGATTAATTTCAAATCTAGCCGCTCGGGATCGTGCTATTTGAAGGGGGATTTACGTGATAAAAACTTTACGATGTTTCTAAAAGCCTTAATTTCCCTTGGGAGCATGCTCTTCTTATTATTTTTATGAAAGAGAATTAATAATGCTCTAATACATTCGAAACGCTCTGATATCTAATTAATACATTAACACGCGGATCAATGTAAGTATGTACTTTGAGAGACAAAAATATAAACTGACTCAAAAGCAAAAATAGTATAATTTATTACTTTATTATTCACAAAGCTTTATATCCTTTTAATCTACCTATTTAATTGCTAGAAATGTACAGACGACTCATCGGCTCATCTGGTGTCAAGTCAAGGAGGCTATAGATATCATAACACAATTTCCAGCTATAAAATCATCATTCACGTCCTTACGGATCCATCAGATCCAATAACTCTTGCATTAGATACCTTGAGCTAACACTAGGTGCAGGCTGAGGAGCCCCGGTAACCGTACTCGTCGAACTCGATAAAGAGGTCGACGTGCAACCGAACCCATGCATCAGCTCGTTGAGTTTCTCGCCGGATCTTCTCAGCGGGTCGCGATTCCGATCCGGCAGTAGATTCATTCGCGAAGCAGTTGCTCTTGACTTGGTAGGTCTTCTTCGGAGGCGCTCGGGCAGCTGTTAGCAAATCCCACTCCTTCTGGCTGAGCCTGGAAAGGCCTCCAGGCCGCCAATAAATCTTCAATCACAAAAAAAAAATCACTCGTAGACAAAGCCTTTTTCACCCTTACAGTGGGCAAGTTAATTATTGCTGGAACTGTAACAACACACGATTATTAATATGTGTACATTTTATGTCAAATAATATTTTTTGTAATGATATTAAGTACACAGATTATTCAAATTATGATGATATTATATATTAAAATCAGTTTCTGAGCCCTGATGCTTGTATAATGGAAAGGGTTTGGATTTATTATTTAGCATATCGTGTATTATCTCAAGCTTCAATTTAGTATTCAATGAAATCAACTTGTATCGTATTTCGCGAGGGCCCGGTATTTGCATACTCCCGTACCTAAAAACCTATATTGAGACAATATATTATTAATCTTTAATTTGCTTTATTAGCACACTCCCCTATTCGTAGCCACCCTCGCCCCGGGGATTTGTAGCAGAGAGCGAAAATTTAAACTTGAATGACCCCATACAATCACATGTAGGTTGAATTTTTTAAGACCTTCATTTATTTTCCACTTTTAACATATGACATTTAGTTGTAATGACATTAAGAGCGGGCATCCTACTGGTGGTAGGACCTCTTGTGAGTCCGCGCGGGTAGGTGCCACCACTCTGCCTATTTCTGCCGTGAAGCAGTAATGCGTTTCGGTTTGAAGGGCAGGGCAGCCGTTGTAACTGTACTGAGACCTTAGAACTTATGTCTCAAGGTGGGTGGCGCATTTACGTTGTAGATGTCTATGGGCTCCAGTAACAACTTGGGACCAGATGGGCTGTCAGCTCGTCCATCCATCTAAGCAATAAAAAATAAAAAAAAGAATTACGGGGCATCAATACATTCGGATAATAAACGTGCATAAGCTTAGAATATGAACAAAACAACAATAAAAATGCATTAAATATTAAAGTAGGTATACTTGAAAATTTACTTAATTATTTTTTTGCATTTATAAATTTAATTTTTTTTGCCTTTATAACGATGTTTCTTAGAACTGTTTGTTATGATTTTTTAACTAATTTAGTTATTACAATAAAAGTCAACATTATACATTTTATATTTCAGTATATTTTGAACAAAAAAAAGACTTGGTCTACAAGCGCTGCATTATAGGAATCGGTCCTAAGTTTAACAGCAGCGAAAAGACCGAACGTATTTATAGGGTCGCCTTCGCGTACTTTGAATTTCAAATAACCAAAATGCATAATGAAAACAATCGTTAAACACGAAGCTTATCTATTAAAGTAACTAATTGCCCGCGATAACAGAACTAGGCGAATGCAAAACGACTCAGAAACGGTACCACGTCGCATCCGAATGCAAATATAAAGTGTAATGAGTAGCTAGCTGTATGCAGTTTTAAAATGAACGCGGATACCCATTTGTGTGTTGTTGCCAAAAAGATAGGAATTTCGGAAGCGCGGATTAAGAATGTATAGCCTAATATGCACTTGCTGTAAGTGCACTGCAGATTCATCTCTGGAATTTTTAACGATGCTTCCATCTGTATGTGTGGCTCAACATACAGCACGTAGATTTTTGATGTTCTATATTTTGGTCCGATGCTTTTCCATGTTTAAGTCTTAGTCCGAATTTATTCATGTTCATAAGAAATGATATAATCTTCTTCTTCTTTTTGTCTCCACCTTATCCCACTAGGTGAGGTCGGCTTAGCGAATTTTTCTATTCCATTCTCTTCTATCAGCCATCATCTCATCACTCACTCCTCTCTTTCTCATATCGTCATCAACACACTCCATCCATGTCTTCTTCGGTTGACCTCTTCCCTTCCCTAATAGAATTAGAAATGATATATTGTTTTTATTAACTAATAAAAAGGTATTTTTTATTTTAGATAGTGGTTGTGAGTCTGTACGTGTCTTAAGAGTTCTTAGACATCAACAACTTGACTGCCGTCACCCGTATTGGAACATGAATCTCAATTCAACAGTGGATTTATCTATAGTATTTAATCGCTGGTATGAGCTTAAAGAGTTATATTCTTGGTTGATTTCAACTGAATCAAACCAGAATCGTCAGAGTAGGAAGCGGTTTGTCTGAACCGGAACATTGCTGACCAATGACGATTCTTACAAATATATACTATCTTTGATCTTAATAAAAATATTAGGTAGGTACATACATACCTACATAAAATATAAACATTGTTAATTTAATTTGCAAACAAACAAATTTAATGAAACAACGACGCCAACAAAAAAGTTATAAACAAAAAAATGAAGAATAATCCTTTGAATTTGAATAATGGAAGTCGATTCCTAAAATTCTGCGTAAATTCAAAAGGCGACTCATTAAGTGACGGCCAACGAAATGTTCTGCTTGTAATCAGCTAGCTAGCGGCGATTAAGACGTACAACTTGACTGGGCCCCGGGACAGAGCAGACTGTAGATTATTATGGATGTACTTTATACGACATTAAGATGTTCTTGGAAGCAGTAACGTAGAATTACGAGACAATTGCTTGAAAAAACATAGAGCTTACAAATACTTTTAGGAAACAGTAAAGACGTAATGATTTTAAATACTAACATCATGGACTTATAACTCAATTCGCATGTTCATTTTAATTCGCATTTAATGTTTTGAAATATCCACATTATTCTTTCTTTATGTATACCAACTCCCCTATTTATCGAAAACTTTTCGTCCTCGCTGCTAATTTACTTTCCGACTAAATCTTATAATTTCGACTCGCGATCATTCAGCACGCGATTTCAGTCAAACGTCACTGTTGTGATAACAGTATTATTTTTATCGTGAAATACGTTTTATCTTAATATTTATATTTTTCCATTTATTAGTGAAAGCTGCCGATTTCGGGGTAATGAGTTTCTTCAACTTAGTGGAATTACTTTTTATCACGTATTATGATACTGTAAATTAAATTTATATATTTCATTAAACAAATTGTATTACAAACTAATGTACTGCATAATAAAACTTAATTTTTAAAATATTTTCAATTATTTTAATCTCATGGGGATATCATGCGAATTTATCATGAATGCCTTCCAAGAACATTTATTATTATTTTCTTCTTCTAATAAATCGAATGCCTAGAATACGATAATATAAAATATAGCTCGGGGAGGATGAAAAAACAATAAAATTGTACTGAATGCAGAGACCGATATGCAATTATTATATGAGTCGAACTTGAGTTCCTTTCATAAAACTGTTATAAGCTTTAAAAAACAGCAAATACTAATTAAAGCGGCGAGTTCAAGACGAAACAAAAAAAAATAATAAACACCTGAACGGTCACTAAAAAAAACACCGTTCGAAAGATTAATTATTTCAATAAAATTCCGCTCGATTCGCAGCCGAAGCAAACCATTTAAATTAGCCCTCGATAACTTGGGAATCGAATGAAAAGGGTTTACCAGGAGTGCTCCAATTAGTTTGCTGTTATTTTTCAATTTTGTACCGTTGTTCCTGAAACTGGGTCGGTTTTAAATTTTGATGTGAAATTGCATGTCGATACTCTAGGCGAATTTTAACGAATTGAAACACGAAAGAGAATGTGATGATAGCATTTTCATCGGAACATTAATAATTGTTTTATAATTTATTAAATTTATATACTGTACGCTATTATTATCAGCCCATAGACATGAACTGCTCAACATAGGCTTCCTCCAAAAGATATTTATTACTTTAACTGAATAACAAAAAAATTGCAGTGAGAAAAAAAAACACCTAATAACTAAATTTTTAGGACAATTATTGACATGATTGTCGGGGTAATGGACGTTAGTAGGTGCGCTACGATTGCTTATTTTGTAGATGCGCTTGATATAAATAAAATAATTGATAATATACCAATAAATAAGTAAAATAAATATTTATCACAATTCATCTCGCGACAAAGAGTGTTTGGAGATAACACAAAAGTAAAGTTAATGAATTCAAGTATTTTCGTTCAATTTGTTAGTGAACTCTTAACAAGTTTAAATGATTATAACGGGAACGGTTAATTAATAGACGAATTTTCATTTAGAAGTTTAGTTTTATGAAACTTAAGCATTTTGAATAATGCTTTATGATTTAGTATATTAACAAAATCTGTTTGACTTTCAAACTTGGTTATTGCGAATTGGATTACGCTTGTATTATGAAATGTTTCTGAAAATTTAATTAAATATATACATTCAATACCTTCACAACTTCGCAATGTGAATGCCAACCCTCAGCTTGAGACATGTGGTTGAGGTCTCGTTTATATTTTCTTTTTTATTTCCTACCTATTGACTGGTAGTCTAAGGGGCTATTCTAGTTTTTCGTTGACAGATAGGTAAGCTCACGTGCTCAACTGGGGAGAATTTGCTAACACTATCCCTAGCAAGAGCAGTGCTTCGCAGAATCCTCCACCGAATCGCGACCCGCTGAGAAGATCCGGCGAGAAACTTTTTGAGTCTTAGCAATTGTAATGTTTAACGGCCTTTTCACCAATTTTTTTATATTTCTTAGACGGATGTACGAGCTCACAGCTCATCTGATGTTAAATGGTTACCGGAGCTCATATACATCAACAACTTAAGCTCCCCCACCCATCTTGAGACATGAGTTCTGTCTCAGCTCTATACTACAACGGCCGCTTTACCCTTCAAACTGGATTGCATTACTGCTTCGCACTAGAAATATAGCCATGGTGATACCTACCCATGCGGGCTATTACTGCTTCGTAATATACATATAGCTAGAGTGGTACCGGGCTCATGAGATGCTCTAGCACCTTGCGCATAGTTATATTGATAGTAACTACCCTTTCGGAAGAAAGTCCAGAGGCAGAAGTCCAATGCTCTGGTCAGACCAAATACGCTGCACTCTCAAGACTTCAGTCCACATTGATATTCACACAGCCGAGGATAGGTAAGTTATTAGAGGAGACCACGATCCTCAGCAATGAGGATTATCGAAGCAAGGAGGAGGACCCATTCGGGCATACAATTCGCCTTTATATCAGTAATATTTTTCATCAAGTTAAAGAGACTATTTCAAAATGTGTTATTGAAAATGACGTCATAGTAGTAAATTTCATATTTTATACCATGGCGGTTGGCCAAGCAATAAAGTAATGAGGTGAGGACTGGGCGGTGGCACCACTGAGGCGTTGACAGCTCTTATGACATGAAACCTTATCTGTGAGCACACGCGACGATTGCGCATAGCGACTCGAATGCACGGACGGCACGAATAAAATACAATGCACGAATAAAAAACATATTTACATTTCGATAAGTACGGCGACCACTTAACACTAGAAGAAGAAAAAACACGTGTGGCGGGGGGAACACTCGGGGACTGCCGCGGTAAGCTATTGCATAGCATTTTTTATCAACTTATGCAATTATAATTAGACAATAATAATTTAATATTAAAACAATAAAAAATAAGGCCACGCTATATTTATAAACAATAGCAAAAGCAAAACATTAACTGTTCCCTTCACACTCATAAGCTAGACCGCGCGAGAGAGAGATGGGCAGACTTTTCATGATGCGCATGCAGTGCGACGTCACGCCGCGCGATTATTCACAAACACTACACAAGCGCAACGTGTGAATGTGTTGAACGCGTGTTACATGGTAGGCGGAGTGGGTGTGGTAGGTTTTATTTTCGTTACGGAATTTCTTGATTCGGTCGCGCTCAAAGCCCGCGATAAAAGCTAAGCAATAGCTTAAAAATTATACAAAAAATAATTCAATGTACAATATTTTTCGTTTAAGTTCGCAGTCTAATCTCATTTCGATTTTGAGTTCTTTACACTATTTTTCTACATACGATTTTGGAAAGGCCAGATTTTCCGTCTTGGGTTGAACGCTAATCGAAGTACTCAGACACCACTAGTCTACCACCATTTATTTAATTTGAAACATTCACTAACTATGAATTTATTATCAAACCATCTATCCTCCATTCGTCAGCGAATTTCATATTTTTTTTTTTTATACACACTACTACACTTAAAAGTAAAATTATTATTTGTTCAGAAGGAACGTATAGACGTACTTCAAATAAAAAAATTAACAATTCGATAGGCGTGAAGAGGAAGTTAATTCATGTCTTATGCACATAAATAACAGCTTCCTCTAAAAAAAACTAATGACATCTCAGTTAAAATTATCAAATCACAAGTCATTTTATTTAAAAAAAAGCCAATCAAAAACATTATTTCAAGTTTAATTGCCACTTAATACACCGACACGCGTTTAAGCCATCAATAACTTAATGAAACGAAAAAACGTGCTTTTAATATCGGAACTAAAATATTCTAGTAGCCGTATGCAACTCATATAAATCAGTGTTTATTGCCCATTCAAAATATCTACAAAGTTAAATCAAGAGACTTAGTTTTTAGTTACTTTACGACATTTTTGTCGGGCATAATAATGACTAAAGCGCTTGATGAGAATCTCTAGTGCAGTGATTCTCAACCACTGTTCCGCGGCACTTTTGTGTGTCGCCAAATTTCAAAAGTGTGCCGCCAAATTTTGCGAATATATAATAATGTTAATATTATTAAATTATATCATTTTAAAAGAAAAATATTTTAAACATGAAAATATATTTAAATCCACAAAAAAAATTATAGTACCTATATAATCTATATATTTTAGTTTATTTCGTATATTAAAAATTTTTGATAAACGATTTATGCAGTGTGTCATATTAAGTAAATAATTTTTATCTTTTTTTTTGTGTGCCGCCAAATTTTGAAATCGTTAAATATGTGCCGCAACAAAAAAAGGTTGAGAATCACTGCTCTAGTGTCTAGAATTTGTTTCGGCAAAGTATTGATTTTACTTCGAACGAGTCATCGAGATGGTGAGAAGGTATTTAGAAGTTATTATTTTTGATAAATAGATTACGGTTTAATACCATGTTTTTTTTTAAATTTAATTTTACTATCACCAATGCTTTCAATGCTTTACAGATTTTGTGGTGACATTTGCTGGACGACGTGTCTGTATTTGTTTAAATAATCAGATGATTAGCAAATATCTAATCAAGACAGTTAAACTATGGCAAACAGTCTTCCGTAACCACGAAATTGTAAGGCATTCATAATTTCCGAAGATGTAAAATGAACCTTATAAACAAGACATTAAATCGTAAGATCACGGTTGCGTTGAATAGTTTTTTTTTTATTGCTTAGATGGGTGGACGAGCTCACAGCCCACCTGGTGTTAAGTGGTTACTGGAGCCCATATACATCTACAATGTAAATGCGCCACCCACCTTGAGATATAAGTTCTAAGATCTCAGTATAGTTACAACGGCTGCCCCGCCCTTCAAGCCGAAACGCATTACTGCTTCACGGCAGAAATAGGTACCCACCCGCGCGGACTCACAAGAGGTCCTACCACCAGTAATTACGCAAATTATAATTTTGCGGGTTTCATTTTTATTACACGATGTTATTCCTTCACCGCGGAAGTCAATCGTGAACATTTGTTGAGTACGTATTTCATTAGAAAAAATTGTTTGTTCGTATGCCAATGTAAAATTAATGACGAAGCTCAATAGAAAATACAGTTTTAAAAATCCGAAACAAATAATAATTTACTTCATAATTCAATTAAACCTTGATTAATTTAAGACATGCAATGTTATCTCTGGTTTATAGTGTCGTGCCTCGGGCATATTATAATAAAGTCCTCGATGGCCGCATTAGCGGATAATGCCTGCGCTTAGTACACTCGAGAAACAGTATGAATTAGTTATTTTTTTTTTCGATTGTAATTAAGACTACTTTTACAGTCTAACATTGCCTATACTATTTTTATTCTATTATTTCCATCCAGTACAATTTTCGAATATCGATGGATAACTCCTTAGCCGTAAGTTGTAAATGATTGAAACTACATAAATAATAAAATTACACATTAAAAGTTATTATTATTATGCCTGCGACTCGTATCTAAAGAAAATCCTCTGAATTATTTATTAATTTAATAATCATTTCTACGTATTTTTTTAGAGTTTTAGAATAGTCATTAGTTCTCCTTCTTCGTCGCTTCCTCATCACTGAGGATCGCGACCACGCGTATGTAAAGTCTTTCCATGAAGATCGGTCCGCTGCGAGGTGGACCTCGCCTGTGGCCTGTTGGATCTTACTGATACACCAGATGTTAGCCACTGCCATTAAATATAAAAGTATGGAATAATAGAAAAACGACAAATTTAATTGCTTCATTAAAAGAGATTTTTATTTTCACTATTTAAAATTTTACCTAATTTTTAAGCTATAAATAAAATCGATACGAACATAAAACGATTACCATTCAAACATTAACCTTATTTCCTAAAATACGTTTTCAATTCGAACACCTAAACAAATCCTCGAATTCAAATCACAGAGACCGAACACATTGCGAAAAAAAAAATATATAATGAAACCCAATTTCGCATTCAAGCAATATTTTTCATGACTTTTTGATGATCGAAACATTTTATTAAGGAGCGTAAATACGTGAATATGGAGCACCATGAGCAGATCGGCCATTAAAGCGGTCGAGTTTTAATTAAACGTAATGTAAACAGACACGAAACGCCACCGTGTAAATTATTACGGGGGGTTGCGTACCAAGGACAAATACACTCGAAACAGATATACTGTTATAATTAAGGGGGTATGAATAAAAAATCAGCTGTGCGGTTCGCTTAATTGGAATTACGACTGAGGCTCAAGATATACTCAATTTTATTCGATGATAAATGCACCATTAATATAGCGTATTACGAGTCCCTGCTTATAGATGCCCGAGTTTTTTTTTTTTTTATTGATTATATGGGTGGACGAGCTCACAGCCCACCTGGTGTTAAGTGGTTACTGGAGCCCATAGACATCCACAACGTAAATGCGCCACCCACCTTGAGATATAAGTTCTAAGGTCTCAAGTAAGTTACAAGTGATTCAATCAAGTTCCGGTTTGCTAGGTCAGCCGTTATGCAGTATAATTTGAAAATTAAACCTTATGTATCAGCAATGAGTGACGGTTTTCATATTTTAAATGATATTCGGTGACTCGTGAGGTCACCCAACCTCCTAGAGAAATAAAACGAATATGTGATATACTATGAAATAAAGGAGTTTAAAAGTCGCATACGGTGCGATGTGTTCAGTGTGAAGCATTTGTATGTTATTAAGCGCATGGTCTTAGCATTATTAATGTCATCACGCACCTTCATAGACGAGATAAAGTATCATTTGTATTAAGTAGAATGAATTAGTTAAAAATGCTGCACTAAAGATGACTCATTAAGTACTCATTCAAATGGTAAGATTTTCTTTTAAAATATATCCTACGTTACAACTAGCGTGAAAACCCTATTGCAGGGTCACGTCGAGAAGAAAATATTCAAATAAGACATTCATTACGTTGTAGGGGTGAGCTATATAGAATTGTTTTAATATTAATTGTTTCACCTACAATCGTTTGTGTTTCGCTCTCTACTGATTTACTATAAATTTTGTATGTTCCGAACTTAATTAGCATTTGTATAGAATAAAAATTTCGTCGGAATGCTGTTTAAGTCCGCTTAAGTATAGCACAAATATTGATAGATACACATTAATACGCGTCGATCCATAACATTGTACTATAACGCTGAAACTAAGGAGCTTAATGGGAAATACTAAGTACGAAGTAACGTGAAAATGTTTGTCAGAAACCAAATTTTAATATAAATTTTTGAAACTATGCCTTTTCCATAGGCAGATTTTAAACCAAAATACATTTTGTTCAAATAACAACGGTTGTATAAAAAATGGCGTAAATGGAATTCGATTTTTTTTAAATCGAAATGAATTATTTTCTATTGTTTGTTATTATTGCACTTAATGTGTAATGTTAGAAAATGTTCAGAATCGTTCTTACGAGTGTACGTATGTACTTTGTTAAGCTACAAAGAAAAGCTACTATAGACACTTCGTTTGAGCATTATCATTCATTAGGTAGTGCCGTTATTTTAAGCTCTGTGGCAGGTAATTTAAAAAAATAATAATATCATATTTTTCTTTTATAATCTTGATTATTCTCACACAAAACGAAATAAGCACTTAGCTTTATCAAATTTAATTCATCAAACGTTACTGAAAATATATAATGCGCTTTAAAATCTTATGGTCATGCAAATACATCGTGAACGAACTGTTATCAACTTGGGTCACTTAGCATAACGCCGGCCGTCGTAGCTTTTTGTGTAACCTAGGCAACGGCATTGTGTATGGCGGACGGTTTGCGGTACGCCATTCACGCGACGACTTTATGGTTGAGAATTAGACGGTTCATGTCAGATGAAGAAGAAGAAGAAGCATGAAGGAAGCAGAAGAAAGAAGCAAAACTATTCTTACTTTGTTCATATTTGTATGTATAAATATAAGTATATGTATGCTATTTATGTATGTATATGTGTATGTGTGTGTACATATATTTCAATCGATAGGTACATCGCGTGTAATTCGTTTCCAAATGATTCTTGTCCACCTGGTTGTCTGGAAGAGATCGCTCTTAGCGATAAGACCGTCAATTGTACTCTTTTTTATTTAATAATTCGTTTTGTTTATGTTTTTTCCGTGTACAATAAATACTCCCTTTCTCTCTCTGTCTCTCTCTCTCTCTTTGATCTCCTCATAACGTTTTTACGATGGCATCGTTCGCCATCGGAGCAGAGTTCATCATTACTATCCGAAACCGCTATGTTCAACAATAGTGCATTTAGAGATATTTCCTTTAGTACATACACACGTTTCGGCTCTGTAATTACAGAGCCGAAAGATAATTATCTTTCCTTGCCGGTGTTTCTCTTGTACATCTACGTACTTCTTCAAGCAATGTTTGAAAAGTATTCCCAGTTGTAGACAATGGCTGGTATAATACTCCTATGTTACTATTAAGCCTATGAGCGACAGTGGAAATACAAAAACCTATTGATGTCACTAAGCTTTCTTTAGCACTCACAAATTTAGAGCTTAGTAAATCTTTGATACTTTCGATTATTTTTACATAGAATTTTTCTTTTTAACGATCGGAATCCAAGCGAATCTTCAAAGAATGTTACGAGCTGATTGATACAAACAAGTGAAATTGAGGCATTGAAAGGTGTTTGTTATGGTTATTTATAATCACAAATAGAATGCGATCCGTTGCGCGTTGGACAGTCCATTTCGAAAAAGAGGCACAACACGAGAACCCTCTCATCGTGGCCGCCAGTAACTACATAGTCGATCCTGCGGACCGAATGGTAAACAGTTGACTTCGCCCAAAACACGTCATCTCGGATCCTCCCAATCCACTAACGGTGCTTTTAGGTACCCCAAGCACCGGTCATCGTTCTTGTCGAACCCGTCGCTTGCGATTAAGGGCTCGGCGAGTAAATTAGCCCACAGACAAAGCCCACTGAGTTTCTCGCCGAATCCTCTCAGTGAGTCGAGTTTCCGATCCGGTGGTAGATTCTGCGAAGCACGGCTCTTCCTAGGGTTCATATTAGCAACAACGTCAGGTTTGAGCCCCGTGAGCTAACCTACTAGCCCGGTGACGCTGATATGGTCTCTCTAGACCATCAGCTTAGGTGGGAAAAAAGTCTGACAGCGGTAACCTCAAAACCTATATATTATTATATATACCATAAAGTAGTTATTCTTTCAGGTATATAGCAAAATATTTCTAAGGAATTAAAACTTTGACCACGTTTAGCACGATTACGGGATACACTTTGAGATGTTTTCGAGATCCGAAAACCCATAACTATTTTCGGTATTCCAGTGGACTATGAGCTCATTAGAGCAAAATTATAAGTTAAGAATCAAACAGCATCGTAGTTATAAATAATAAACCAATATATCGACAACAATAAATTCGCGTCGTGAATATCCATCCTCTTGTATATTTCGTGACTCCTAGCTTTGTTAAGTCGGAATGCTATTTGAAACATTATCGGTATCCTGGCGAAATATTTTATTTATTTCTAATGTTTCCTGAATAATGAGCGAAATGAAGTATTATTCCCAGTATAAATTCTTTGCGAGTCAGCAACGTTATAGAGTTGATTTAGTATAGCGTGGAAATGCGCAAATACTCGGCCCGGAAGTCTGGATTTAAAATTATTTGTATTACTTTCGTAAATGGAACAGTCGCGGCGAAGTGGAAATTATTGTCTCTTTACAAACAGCGAGAACATATTTTTTGGGTTGCGCTAACAAAATAAAGAATTCAATTCTCGTATTTTCCATTTTTTTCAGTTCCGATTTTTAATTTTGTTTGTACTACTCCAAAAGAAGTAGGTTTTCACATTTACACACATTGTTAATAAAGGTCATTAGAGCAAACATATGAAATTAATGCAGTACAATATATTATAGTTATCGGTTATTGATGCGTCGCTAATTTTTAATTTAATGGGACGTCTTGATATCATTAAAAATGAAGTTCATAGATTCCATTACGTACAAAACAATATGTATATACTAAGTTAAATTAATTCGTGTTAATAAAAAGTTCACGAAAAATATTCAAATGCTATTCTCGTAATTGAGGTACACCCAAGTCTGAGACTTAAAAATGAACACTAATAATGTGGCGTTCATTTCCCAGTTAGTTTCCCAGTAGCCCTGATATTGCCAATATCCAAAAGTGGCTTTACCACTTACAATAATGTGAAATGCAATACATAGATCAGCTGGTGAAAATTCTCGTTTTATCATTTAATTATTACTTATTACCGGAATTTCTGAAGATCGTAAGTACCAAAATCCTACCATTATCACCTAGTTGTATGATGCCTTCAATATTCCACCCAATTACTATTACAAGAAAGAATATATTACGAAATAATTGTCATGGCACCGCGTGTTGTTACTATAAATTATTGTCATGTACTGCACGATCTGAATTAATTATAACTATTTTAATGTTCTCGTTTAAGTGAATTTATGTAATTCTTTTGAGAATAAAGAATATCTTTAACCCGAAATAATATCAGAAGACTACTGCTGTTAGTTGAATAGTTACTAGCATCGAGATAAACTTAAACTGTAACAAGCAGGTAATCAATTCAATCTTAATAGGTGATCCTAATTCAAATGTGGCCATATAATTTCTCGCTAATAAAGTTGTTTGTTGTGTAAGTGTTGAAGGGCCCACGTGAATTTTGTTAAGCCCTCGCTAAGTATCAATTATGTCACGTGACGCGAGGCCAAACGTTTACCTGAACGTATAAATCTAACGATAACATATAGTACGCAGTAGCGAATTCAGTGATTGAACTTTTATTACAACTGGATTTAATATGTGCTTTATTTCTTTCTGATTGCTCTGGAATTCAAACGAGTAGGCATTCCATCTTAATCAGTCCATATTAATGAGTCTTTACTGTTAGTAGGACCTCTTGTGAGTCCGCGCGGGTGGGTACCACCACCTTGCCTATTTCTGCCGTGAAGCAGTAACCCGTTTCGGTTTGAAGGGTGGGCCAGCCGTTGTAACTATACTGAGACCTTATAACTTATATCTCACGGTGAGTGGCGCATTTACGTTGTGGATGTCTATGGGCTCCAGTAACCACGTCTTAACACCAGGTGGGGGGCTATGAGCTCGTCCATCCATCTAAGCAATAAAAAAAAGAGTCGTTAATGAGCCATAACATGAACACCACCATAGACCTTGAGACGTGATGATACCTTTACTGGACAAAAACTGTTCCGCCTATCAAAGCCAGAATTCGTAATGTTCCGCGACAGAAAAATCCAAGTTTGTGACTCTTCCTTATACGAGATCACAATATGCCTTATCAGCAGTGAAGATTGTAGATCATTATCAAACCGAAAAACTCACTGTTCCAAATATATAGAGCACAGTTCGAGCATCTCAATTCTAAGTTCATTACTGTACATTCATATCAGCCCTTACTGAACTCACTTAGAAGTCCTTACGAATGATTAGTTTAGGCAATTAAAACGAATTAGGTTAATGTGTGTGGGTTTTCACCGAAAAACCCCGTTCTCGCCCTTTTTTCGTGCGAACGTCGGCTCACGGCATATCTGATGGCATTAATCACAATTTTCACCCTCAATTAAAACCGCCGACCGCTTTTATGTGGCATAAGTCAGGTTTATTTACTGTTTATTTCTCACTAAACTTTGTTTGTTTTAGGATTTTTATGAGATTGTAAAGGGGAAACTTATATAAGTCTCATAAAACTATTCGTGTAGTTCGTTAGAACAATGTTGGAACATGAAATAAAGTTTGCGTTTGCAATAAAGATTTTTTATTATAGATACGTTCAAGCTCAGCCGCAATTCAGTGATACATGGGCGGCTCTTGATAAAACATAATATCAATGAGGAGGTACCTGATTAGTTCTAGTTGGGTTTACACTATTAATAAATTTTTTATTGTCTAGACGGGTGAACGAACTGACGGCACTACTGGTGTTAAGTAGTTACCGGAACCCATAGATATCCACAACGTCAATGCATCTAGAGACATGTGTTCGAAATCTCAATTATACTGCAGCATGGCTACCCTACCCTTCGAACTAAAACGCATTACTGCTTCACGGCAGAAATGGGCAGGGTGGTGGCAGGAACTGCTTATCTTATATGTGTTTATGGATGAATTAGTGCTTGATTAAGTATCTTGATATGAAGCATATAATTTGAATATGTGAGCGTAAATGATGTAATGAGGTAAAAAACAAAAAACTTTCGAAGCTTAGTGACTTTTATAGCAATGCTATGACAGATAACCATATGCATATCAAACGCTTAAAATACATTTTACTAACGACTTATCAAACTACTGATCATTAGGTAAAAATCGATTTCGTCAATCAATTTCATTAAAATTAAAATCAGAATAACATATATTCATAACAGTGTGGAACTCAATATTTTTCATTCATATTAATAAGGCAGAACGCAGACGGTCAGTGTTTGTCAGACATCTAAAAGTTGTTCGGTGGAAGCGCGGCTCACAAATCATTCTAGCACCTGACCGCGTGTTATCGCGGTTACGACATGAAAAATTACCGTTTGCTTATACACCGTAAAGTGAAGGTACAGTACTGTAGTGTCAATTTTGTGTTAATCTGAATTTAAAAAAAAATCTTTAACTATTCTTTATTGAATCAGATGAGTCTGTGAATTTTCGGCCCAGCGTATTTCGAAATATTTAAATTAAGATAGTTGTGGTTTTTATATCTGAAAAGTCGTTAAAATTATTATTATTATTATTATTTTTTTAAAAAGGTTTGTCTTTGAAAGAGCTCACGAGCCACCTAATTTTAAATCATTGCCGGAACCCGTACACTTAAAAATAGAACACATTGCTGCTTTTCTATTCTAAATAGGCAGAATATTGGTGTCGAAATAAAAAGTGTACGCCATACCAACAATAAATACGTAATAATATAAAAAAAATACTTCATAGTGTTTGCAAAAGTCTGTCAATTAAATAGTAACAGGCACGCCTTAAGTAAACTCAAAATTTAGACGTTGGTTATCTAAGGTTTCGCGTGTTGCAGATATGGTATGGTATTTGAGGTTCATTCCATGCTTAATGTTTTGTAATGACATCCTTTTGCAGCATTTAGCTTCAAAACCGATCGAATGAGACCAATAAAAAGCTGAGAACTAGCAGTAGTTACACTGCGTTTTTCAGTACTGGGCTTATTTTTTTGCTTTCAGATTCAATAATATTAGTTTTTAACACGATTTTTCGCCTGTATGAAACTGGATCTGACATTTGAATGCGTATGGTGTTGATGTGTGCGTAAAACTTTTATTATTGAATCCATTCATATTGTTTCTAATCGGCCTACGGATATTATTATTGAAATTACAGAAACTTCAATTTTTTCAATTACTAACATACTGAACATTTGCTGTACAGTGTATATGTCATGAAAGTCACAGTTTTTCCGCTTCGACCTCAGGGGGACGCCGTTCTCGCGATCATTAAAATAAATTGTTTTCGACAACTGCCCCGGGAAAATTCAAAAGCTGCAATTAATTTGAAAAAAAAAAAAAACAATTGACAGTAATTACTACAAGACCTAATGAATAGATTTTATTTGAAGACAAGCGAACAGCTTTGAATCAAACGGTAATCGGTTGCCTCCTTAGGGATCCACCAGATTCAATAACCTTTGCATTAGACGTCTTCAGCTCTAACACTAGGAGCAGGCTAGGGACCCCGGTAACCGTACTCGTCGAATTCGACAAAGAGGTCGACGTGCAAGCTAACCCATGCATCAGCCCGCTGAGTTTCTCGCCGGATCTGCTCAGCAGGTCGCGATTCCGATCAGGTAGTAGATTCGTTCTCGTAGTAATTGCTCTTGAGTTGTTAGGTCTCCTTCAGAGGCGCTCGGGCAGTTGTTAGCAAATCCCACCCCTCCTGGCTGAGCCTTTGCTTGCCCACCTGTCCTGGTGAAACTGGAAAGGCCTCCGGGCCACCAGTAATCTTTCAATCATAAAAAAAATCGGTTGCCAGCTGTATTTAAGTAAAAAATTCGTGTAAAAATATTCACGTCTCTAATCTTTCTACTTCTCTATTTATTCTAAACGCATAAGTACATGGCAACTTCAACAGGCAGAATGTAATGATATAATCAAGATTGTGTTCGTTTAATGTGTGTTTCTTTATTTGTGTGTTCTTTTATATTACAGAAACTTATTTCCCACCGTACAGTAAAGAGTCGCTATAGCATAGAGCGTTTGCTGCCAACTGAGATTATCTGATTAAGTTGACACTACATACAGCTGTTTGGAATTTTATAATATTTTTCTGGCAAGGTAATAGAACACACCATTTCTTTCGCCATAAAAGTATTGTCTATTTATCTATGTAATATTATATGTATATGAATACTGTTTGTCTTGTGATTACATTAATGTATATATGTATCTTTTTGAAGTTATACTTCTTTAGGCGCGTTATGAAAAATTGATGAGAGTGAAATTTTACGATGCGCGCGCACCGTGACACAAAATTAACAGAAATGAAGTTGCCCACTAAATCGCTCATTACAATACGACCGACGTAACTTGGCGAGTCTGAATATAGCCTTTCCGAACCGTACCGAGAATTACCGAATTTATACGATGTCAAGAAAAGGGATGTCCAATATGCGTGTTTGAGGATATTGTTTAAACGATTTTTTTTCAAATTGCTTAAAATTTAAATAAGAAAAAAATGAAATAAATTTACTAAAAATAAAGTATAACTTCTTACGCGCGTACATAAGTACACGCACTCTTTTTATTTCATTAAAGCACTTACTTCTTTAAGTTTTCACTACTTCATTTAAGCATTAAGCAGTTTTCCTTATACCACCTTTGGTTGACTCGTAGAGAATGACAAAGGTATTTTAGGTAGGATAAAGGTACATTCACCCCTGTACTTTTGAGCATAAAATTAAATAAATAACCACTTTGCCACACTCGGGCTACAACAAAGCGGTTATTCCAGTACGCAAAGCTCAGCTCTGAGAGCCCGCTGAAGCTTAAGTGATAAGAATGTTATGGTGCCCGACAGCAAACCAAATAACACATCAAAACATAATAATATAGATTGAACCACAAGAAGATCAACTTCTTTATACATACTAACCCCGTTTTTAAGTAGCATCGAGGGGAAAAAGCGTTTGGGTCACTTCCGCAAAATATCGTCATATAAAATAGTAGAACGTTGTCGTTTTGTAAAACTATATTTATTTAATATTCTGGGGCTTAAAGTGCATTCATTGCATATATGCAAGATTTGAATTAAAATGAGTGTGAGAAAAAATTCTTTTATTTTAAAAAAAAAGCTTGGGCTGCTTTTCAGGATATTATCAAAATAACCCTTCCACTCATATCTGTTCATAAAATATTTATAACTACTGATACAATTTTTTTACCACCTGCGCTTTTTTTACAATAAAATCATTTTTTTTAAACTATTTTTAATTCAATTTTTTTTAATTTTTTTTTCTGTTTTTTAGTTGGATTTTCTATAAAAGCGTGTTTTGTTAGTTTTGTTTAAACAATTATTTATTTTTCATTTTTTAGTTGTATTTAAATTTTTTCAATTTTTTTTTTAATATTGAATTGTCATCGGTCCTTAATAAGTATACCAAATATAGAGTTAATCCGACGTTTTGAACGGGGTCAAAATCATGTTCAAAGATTCCGTTACATACACACGTCTGAAGCTAATAAAAGCGTATTAATAAAACCCGTTAAGATAACACAAGAATGAAGTCTGGAACATTTACTGGTCCTAAATATATTTATGTTCAGTACAACCTCTAGGCGGTACATTAAGCAGCAAGTTCCCTTTGATCCAAACTCTTTGACCGAGTGTGCACAGTAATATCATCCTGAAAAATGTTTTGCAAATACTGCAGTGTGCTTAGTGCAAGTTTTTTAACATTCTCGATAGCTTAAAAGCTAGGTCTTTTTTTTTATTGCTTGGATGGGTGGACGAGCTCACAGCCCACCTGGTGTTAAGTGGTTACTGAAGCCCATAGACATCTACAAGGTAAACGCGCCACCCACCTCGAGATATAAGTTCTAAGGTCTCAGTATAGTCACAACGGCTACCCCACCCTTCGAACCGAAACGCATTACTGCTTCACGGCGGAAATAGGCGGGGTGGTGGTATCTACCCGTGCGGACTCCCAAGAGGTCCTACCTACCTTGTATGGAATGGGATCATTTGCGTACGTTTGCCGCTGGGGGCGCTGTTCCAACTGCATACAAAATTGGGTTAACTTTTACGCTATCTAGAACGTTACAAAACTCGCACTAAGCACACTGAAATCGCATTCCAAGTTCCTTATTCGGTTAGTTTGGTTATTTACTGCTGGTAGGACCTCTTGTGAGACCGCACGGGTAGGTACCACCGCCCCGCCTATTTCTGCCGTAAAGCAGTAATGCGTTTCGGTTTGAAGGGTGGGGCAGCCGTTGTGACTATACTGAGACCTTAGAACTACATCTCAAGGTGTGTGGCGCATTTACGTTATAGATGTCTATGGGCTCCAGTAACCACTTAACACCAGGTGGGCTGTGAGCTCGTCCACACATCTAAGCAATAAAAAATAAAAAAAATAACTACACTCAGAATTTTTTTAAAAGAAATATCCAGGGGCATTAGTAATCAAAAGCATTAATACTATTAATAATTTATGAAAGTCGTAAGAATTCCTTTTTCCAAATGAAATTAAGACATAAAGTAAACGTTGCAATATGTCTTAAATTTAAGAAAGCCATAAATAGTTTCCTGTCTGTCGTTCAGTTAAGATATAAACTTATACATGTTAAACGAGTAAGCTCACAAATGAATTTTTCTTGCAATTAATAACATACGAAATTAAACTTAAAGTCGTTGTAATAGGGCGGTTTATCGAACGAAACGCGGCAGACAAAGTTTTTCATATCATTCAAGCAGAAAACATTGGCAGGGAACATCAGCCGTCATAAAGGGGGCAAACTTTACAAATCTTCGGATTTCTTACGCTTTTAGGGACACATAATACATTTATCTGCCCCTCGACACATTCACAACTGGTATTTGTTGCTTAAGGGATTTACTTGGTGTAATGTAACTGCTGATAAAACAGTTTTAAGAGTTGAACCTCGGTAACAAACTTCGGATGCGTATTTAGATTTTGAAACTGGCGTCACGAGGAAATGTTTTGTGTTTTGAATTATGAGTTCCTCCTTAACAAGTCTTCAACGATTTGAGAAGCATATAATAATATAGCTGAAGAAGCTACGTGATTACATAGCAATACATCAACGTGTAAATAGGGAAAAGCAACTAGTTCTAAGCAGCAATCTTTGAACATTTATTTTTAATGGTACGTAAATCCTTGGACAACGAAAGTGGCGGATGAAAGGCGAATGCATGCAGCAGAGATGCGAATGTTGCGATGGATGTGTGGAGTAACGAGAATGGATAGAATACGGAATGAATATGTTAGAGGAAGTCTGAAAGTGGCACCTGTGACAGAGAAGCTGAGGAGTGCACGTTTGGGATGGTATAGACATGTGATGAGACGAAATGAAAATTAGGTTGTTAAGAGAGTGTTAACTATGAATGTGGAAGGATTTAGAGGAAGAGGTAGACCTAAGAAGAAATGGATGGATTGTATGAAAGACGATATGGGTAGGAGGGGAGTGAGCGAAGAAATGTTATATGATAGAAGAGTATGGAAGGAGAAAACATAGTACGTAAATCCTTACAACATATCCGTCCACGTGTTGCTGTGATTATTTGCACATGTTGCATTGCCTTCACGCGCAAGTGACAGCTTATCTGATAGTCAGTAATCAGTGTTGCTTGCGGAGGCAGCATCGGCATGGACATAGGCAAACCGCTACCTCTTGCAGCTTTCGTAGGTGTATAGAATACAACAAGTTATTGAAACTACACAAATGGCATTCGTTATGGTTAATATAAAAAAAAAACTTCAATGTTTCCATTGAAATTTTATCAGAATTTGTACTTAATTTCATTCTAATTTAGGAACGCCTAGAACACGCTTTTACGGCCTGGACCTCTCTGAATCTTTCAACGCACAAAAAGTACAAAACGTCGGTTTAATAATTATATTTACTTATTTATTTACAGACATATTATTAGGCTGACGAAGATTTTATTCGAATATCTTTGGTAAATATAAATCGAATCAACTATTATCTCGATACAAAAAGCAATAGCTATTACAATATACAACCGATGCCTCGACGGCGCCTGGAAATGAACCCATAACAGTTTTACGAATGCGGCGTTACGTTAAGACACCTCCAGGTTTAGATGGCTGCCGTTAAACCGCCCTCCGACACCGTTAAGTTTGATTTTATGAACAGTACGTTTCGTATTGTCGTAAATGAAATTACGTCGGATACCCTTCTCTGAAGTTTCGCGGCAGAATTCATCCTTATTATTATACCTGGAACTCTTTTATTGTAGTTGATGCGGAATCGTATTGATACGACAACATGGATACCACCACCTTATTATTTACAAGTCGCCCGTTCCGGCTTCGCTCGGGTCTTTAACAAAAATTTCAACGATATAATTTGACGTTTTTTGTTGCTTTAAATAAAAAAACACTTATTGCGGCATAACTATGATAGTTACTGGTGGTAGGACCTGTTGTGAGTCCGCGCGTGCATTATTTTATTGTATCATCAGTTGTTTTCGCAGGGCGCGCGATGTAAAGAATATTTTAGGTATTTTTTTTACACTTTGGATTACGTTATTGGAGTTTTAGTAAGGATCCCTAATTTTATTTCAAAATAGATTATAGCCCATGCCACTCGGGAATAGTGTAGCTTCCAAACAGTGCAAGAATTTTTCAAATCAGTTCAGTAGTTTCAGAGCCTATTCAATACAAACAAACAAACAAACAAATCTTTCCTCTTTATAATATTAGTATAGATTACGTAGACGCGTGAAAGACCTCACATTCACTGTTGTGAAGTGGTTACCCACATTTGGATATGATATCTATGTTTCCGCTGTCAGCAAAACGGCTGTCCTCAGCCGGAACGCATGCTTTTCGCATTGGAAAATAGGCAGGATTTGTATTCACTTATGGAAACTCATCGGAAAAAGCATTCGTAAGCACGTGCAAATTATGTATTTTTATAGAAAAATCGGACGGTGTCATTTGAACCAAACTCAGGTGAATAGCTCTTATCCTATAGGCCACGACGACTTTAAATGTCTATGGTCAGTATTTTCTGAACTGAGTTATCGTACAATTTAAATGCAAGGCAAATATTTATTGATTGTTCTCCTAGTAAGGTGTATAGCGGAGCAGTCACGTATTCCGATATGAAGAGTGGTACAGCTAATATACAGGAATAAGACTTTGACCTCATGTCAAGAGGCAGGCGACGATATTCAAGTTGTAATAATGTCTATGATAAACGCCGACGTGGGTTGCAAGATCGTTCCCGTGTCTACATAATTTTGAAGTCGTTGTGGCCTAAAGGATAAGACGTCCGATGCATTCGTATGTAGCGATGCACCGGTGTTCGAATCCCGCAGGCGGGTACCAATTTTTCTAATGAAATACGTACTCAACAAATGTTCACGATTGACTTCCACGGTGAAGGAATAACATCGTGTAATAAAAATCAAACCCGCAAAATTATAATTTGCGTAATCACTGGTGGTAGGACCTCTTGGGAGTCCGCACGGGTAGGTACCACCACCCCGCCTATTTCCGCCGTGAAGCAGTAATGCGTTTCGGTTCAAAGGGTGGGGTAGCCGTTGTAACTATACTGAGATCTTAGAACTTATATCTCGAGGTCGGTGGCGCATTTACGTTGTAGATGTCTATGGGCTCCAGTAACCACTTAACACCAGGTGGGCTGTGAGTTCGTCCATCCATCTAAACAATAAAAAATAAAAACATAAAAAAAACATATTTTTTTATTGCTTAGATGGGTGGACGAGCTCACAGCCTACTTGGTGTTAACTGGTTACTGGAGCCCATAGATATCTACGACGTAAATGCGCCACCCACCTTGAGATATCAATTCTAAGGTCTCAGTATAGTTACAATGGCTGCTCCGCCCTTCAAACCGAAACGCATTACTGCTTCACGGTAGAAATAGGAGGGGTGATGGTACCTACCCGTTCGGACTCACAAGAGGTTCTACCACCAGTAAATTACAAAAAATTATAATTTTGCGGGTTTGATTTTTATTACACGATGTTATTCCTTCACCGTGGAAGTCAATCTTGAACATTTGTACCAAGCAAAACAACCTTACAGTTTCGAAAAGCAACCAATATTCGAATTATTTCATCTCCCATTTCGTATAAACTTGGCCGAGGACAGTAACTGTATATTAAAAAGTTATCAAATAACTAAAACACTGATATTAAAATGAAGAGATAATGTAAATTTAGTTTAAATTACTCTCGAAACTTTCACGACTCATAAAATTTAATGAAGAGTATAAAATATAGAATAGATAATATTATAACACAGTCACGCTAGATTTTTGCGTAATTCAACAAAACAACATCATTATTCGTGATAACTCACTGACAATTATTATCGCTCTATAATTGTGGATTCATTAAAACGTTCTTCTATCACACCATAATTCATCTCACTTGAAAAGTGATTAAACATTATATAACGCGGCACGTGTTTTTTTTTGACGTTACTTCATCCCGAAGAATGGTATCTAGAATTTTATACGCCTATTAAAACTTAATAAACGATCCGTTTTATTGGAGTTTCCATTAAGTTAATTACATAACTGCACATAATTTTTAATAGATTGATGAAAATCTCCATAATTTCCCACGTATGGAATATTTTAAGGTTTTCCGCCTACGTAATACGATAAATCGGCGTGCTGCTGTGCGGTAAAAACGTCAAAGCGTCACACGAACATACAAGGCATTTGAATAGCCACGTGTTTATCTACGAACTGTAGTTTTTATAACGGCTGAAATGAAAACTCTATCCATAGACACAGTACGTGGTGTTACAGATGTTGATATTGCCTAGGTATCATTTTTCCCCAAATTAGGACTTACATAACATCTTCTCCTCGTTTCGTATGAAGGATAACCTAACGTATACCATAGAATTGCAGCGGGGAAAGTATCATCACGACTAACCACTACCAGACTGGTGTTCTATTAACTTTTACACAACAACAAACATTTTATGAAGTCGACGTGGCCTAAACGATAAGACGTCCGGTGCATTCGTGTTGAGCGATGCACCGGTGTTCGAATCTTGCAGGCGGGTACCAATTTTTGTAATGAAATATGTACTTAACAAATGTTCACGATTGAAATCCACGGTGAAGGAATAACATCGTGTAATAAAAATCAAACCCGCAAAATTATAATTTGCGTAATTACTGGTGGTAGGACCTTTTGTGAGTCCGCACGGGTAGGTAACACCACCTCGCCTATTTCTGCCGTGAATCGACCTCGCCCGCTTGTACGCAGTCAACGAACTGCTGTACCTGCCGGGGGTGACGGTCGAGGGATGGCGTCCAATCCGAGGGCCTGCTCAGTGTCATCGCTGCCAGGCCTTCGGACACGCCTCCTACAACTGTCATCGTGCGGTCCGTTGCGTAAGGTGTGCCGGGGAGCACATCGTATCGGACTGCCCCAGGCCGAGGGACGGCCCGTTATCCTGTGCCAACTGCGGGAAGGACCACGCCGCCGTCGACAGACGGTGTGCGGTCTTCCGCAAGCGGGCCAGGATGATGGGAGTAACCGTCCCTCCTCCTGCCCCACAGGCGCCTCGAGCCGGGAGTACAGCTCTTCCGGCTTCAGTACCTGTAGCAAAAGGGAAGGGGAAGGGGAAAGGGAAAACTTCCCAGCCCCCTCCCCCTTCCCACTCCGCTCCGTCTGCGGTGGTGGTGGAGGCATTGCCATCGGCGTCTACGCTGATGGCACAGGCCAACCCGCCACGGCAGTCAAAGAAAGTCCAACCTACTCCTGCTCCCCGTGGTCGCACTTCTGCTGGTGCTCCCACAATATCCCGTCCGACTAGCGGCATTACGACCCTAAACAAAAAAAGGGAAAAAAACAGGAGGAAAAAACTGAAACGGAAATTAAGGAGAAGAGAGGAACGGGAGAATGCAAACGGAGGCATTCCGGTGCCTACAGTGCAGAGCTCTGCACCACAACCAACTGACCCAGAGAACATGGAGGTCACAGAAAACTCCACTCCGGCCCATACGATACCAAGCCAACCATTGCCTTCGGCCCATTCGGCCGATGCAACCACTACTGCCAACATAAATAATTTGCCCCCCCTCCCCCCCCGCCCACAGCGCGAGCGGCGCAGCGGTCGGCAGGCCTCCCAGCCTGTCGGTTTTGCTGCCTGGTTGCTCACATTGTGGGAGAAATTGTCCGAGGTGATCTCCGGAGTAATCCGCGAGATCGCCTCGGGAGCCAGTCCCTTCGGGGCGCTCCTGTCGGGGTTCTACCGAATGATTGCGCAGTTCAATGGCTAGCCAGGAGCTGCGCATCATTTATTGGAACCCCGACGGGATAAAGTCCCGAAAGAACGACCTGCTTGTTCTCGCCCGGGAGTACAACCCAGAGGTTGTGCTCCTGGGCGAGACCAAGCTTCGTCCTCAGGATGCGTTCAGGATTCCTAACTACTTCATGTACCGACGTGACGAGCTTACCCCTGCCGGGCGGCCGTTCAGGGGCACTGCGGCCCTCGTCAGGCGGGACGTGGTGCATGATCAGTTGGATTTGCTGTCCTTCACATCGACAAGGTCGGTCGGTGTGCGGGTACACACCTCGGGGGGAGATATGCGGATTTATGCCGCGTATAGACCCCCGGGGCCTGAATTTCACCCTGAGGACATAAGACGGGCCCTGAATCACGACAGCCGCCCAGCTCTGCTGGTCGGGGACCTCAACGCGAAGCACGTCGCGTGGGGCTCCCGACTTAACTCAGCAGTGGGCAGGCGGCTGTTAGAAGATGCCGATAGGGGCGACTACTCTGTGGTCGGCCCCGACGAACCCACACACATCCCGACCGCCGCGCGATATCAGCCCGATGTGCTGGATGTGTGTGTGCACAAGGGGCTACGGTGCCCCGTAACGATCGAGGCACTGTACGACCTGGGTACCCCACATCTCCCTATCCTGGTGACACTGGGAATGGGGCTCACCCGGGTTGCGACCTCGACCCTACGACCGAAGGTCGACTGGGAGCTCTTTAAGAGACGACTAGTCGACCTTCCCGTGGTTCAGGACCCCAACACCCCTGATGGGGTCGACGATGCGGCAATCCGCCTTGTTGACTCCATCAGGGGAGCGATCGACCAGGCGACGACTCTTGTGCCCAGCGGCGGGCCCAGAGGTATACTCCCGGCCCATCTGAAGGCGATTATTCGCCGGAAGAGGGGCTTGAGGAGGCTCTGGGCGACAACTCGTTGTCCCAGGATAAAGCGCGAGCTTAATGAGCTGGAAGCGGAGCTGGCGGCAAAGATTAGCACTTTCCGGGGCTATGCCTGGCAGGAGAGGATCGAGGAGGCCCGCGAGGACCCCTCCTCAGTATCCCTCCACCGGCTTTGTCGCCAGCTCTCAAATCGGCCTGCCCCGACCTGTCCACTCGTGGACGAGAGGGGCAACCGATGCTTCTCGGCTCAGGCCCGCGCCGATATCCTGGCCGAAATGCTGGAGCGGCAGTTCGCTCCAAATGACTCTGCACCCTCAGAGGCCGCATTCCACCAATCGGTGGAAGAGAGCGTAGCAAGCCTACTCTCCTCCCCGGTGCCACCGTTGGGAGATGGTGATCTCATCACTCCCAGCGAATTGCGCCTCATCATCAAGCGGATGAAGAGGCGCAAGGCGCCGGGCGAGGACGGTATTCCCTCCCTCGCTTTTTTCCACTTCCCTGAGACGGTCGTGTCATATATGACACGGCTGTTCAACTCCATTCTGTCCACAGGACACTTCCCGGGAATTTGGAAATTGGGCAAGGTTATCGCCAAGGTTATCGAGGGCAACCTCGAAGCGTGGGAAGCCGACGTGAAGTTGGCGCTGTTTGCCGACGACAGCGCCTACTTCGCGTCATCCAACTTCCCCTCTGCGGCCATTTCGAGGATGCAGAGGTTATTGGACTTACTGCCCCAGTGGCTGGACCGATGGAGGGTCGCGGTCAACGTGGGGAAGACCGCGGCTATTCTCTTCGGTCCGGTCCGCACAAGAGTCGTCCCGGGACAGCTCAGTCTCCGTGGCGCTAATGTCGAGTTTAGATCCAGCGTCCGGTACTTGGGGGTCGATATCGACCGGAGTTTGAGGATGACCGCCCACGCCAATAAGGCGTTGGCAGCCGCTCGCTACGCGAGATTCCTCCTCCGGCCGGTGTTGGCCTCCAGGTTGCCGGTCAGGACTAAGCTCGGCATTTATAAGACGTATGTCCGTTCCCGTATCACGTACGCAGCTGCGGCCTGGTATCACCTCATCCCGCAAGTCACGCGGGTGAAGTTACAGGCCCAGCAGAATCTGGCTCTTCGCACGATAGTCGGAGCAGGGCGTTACGTCAGTAATGCCGTAATCGCCCGGGATCTGGATGTGGAGTCGCTCGAGGAGTTCATCCGGAGGCTAGCTCGTAATCTTTACGAGCGGGCTGACGGTGGACCCCACGAGCATCTCCACAATTTAGCTCCCTTGCACGCTAGACCACCTGATGGTCTGGCGCTACCAAGGGAGCTACTGGAACCCCCGGCTATGGTAAGATAGTCGGCTTAATCGGAGTGATATGGGAGTGCTCATAATGAGTGCCCCCATGGGACTGAGCTGTCCACACTCGTCACTTCCCCCCACATTGTTGGGGTGCCCCCCTATGGGGACCCATTTTCCACCCCCGAGGGTGGACCACTCCCCCGTTTGGGGAGTGTTTTAAGTCGGCCCCTCCCCGTGACGGACTTCCCCTTCTGGGGAGCCCGGAGCGGATGAGCGCCAAACTAGTGCCGCGGCTCCCCCTCTGATTTGTAGAGGCGGGGCCGCGGCATGGGGCCGGTGGCGGGCCCCTCGTAGCCGCTGACTGTTGTCCCCGTGTAAATAGTAGTGTAGTTTAGTTTGTAGTTAGTTTGTAGTTAGTTAGTAAGGGGAAAAAAAAAAAAAAAAAAAAAAAAAAAAAAAAAAAAAAAAAAAAAAAAAAATTTTTGAGGACAACACGACGCCGGAGGATCCTGCTGCCGGGCGTCATCCCTGGAGCCATTCAAGCCCATCGTATTATGTATAAGTATATAATATATGTTTTGTCGATGTAATGCGGCCGTGCACGCTGCGAACAGCGTACCTTTTCCCCAAGTCCTCCCCGCATCTACTTCACCCCTGCCTTATATGGTAGGGAGTTTCAGCCCGGGTAGTGGGGTTTGCCCCGAGGCCCGTTCCGTGCCCCCGAAAGGGGGTACGACGACCCTTCTTCTCTGCCGTGAATCAGTAATGCGTTCGGTTTGAAGGGTGGGGGCAGCCGTTGTAACTATTCTTGAGACCTTAGAACTTATATCTCAAGGTGGGTGGCGGCTTTTACGTTGTCGATGTCTATGGGCTCCAGTAACCACTTAACACCGGGTGGGCTGTGAGCTCGTCCACCCGTCTAAGCAATAAAATAAAAAATACAGCGAGCTAAAGGTGTTGCTTTCTTTATCTCCGTTACTCAGATCGAGTTTTGATTCTGGCGAGGTCCGAATGCGGATTGTTCGTTAGCAAGGGGCTTTAATTGGTTCAACTCCAGCAAATACTGTTCCCCGTCTATAACATATCAAATTAAAGTATAAAGCATTCTAACTGCCAAAAGAATCGTTATCTTGAGATATTAATTAAAACTCAGTACTTAATTGATTCTTTACAAATGACTGCTTTATTCGAATGAGGTATTAACGTTGGTGCAAACACGAGAATGATACTTATTCAATTTTGGAAAAATCTTAATACCTTTCCAACAGTAATATGAGATGCTTAAATCGATACACCGCTGGGTTAATACTCTAATAACAGTTTGTTCTCGTTTGACGCTCATTTAGAAAGGTAAACAGCCGTCTAAACGCCGATATGGTCGTGTAAATGCACACATTAGCCATTATACTCCCTGTATTTCAACTGCAGTGGATGCTAATTGAAGGTTATTATTTACGATTATTGTATCCTACGAGCATTACAATTCGTGGATGATAGCGTTAATAAAAATTGCGTTCTTATCAAACAGAACAAAAGTCATAAACAAAATTGTGGTATTGCCTATGAAAAACTTGTATATATTATTATGTATACATACAATTTTTTTGTGAATGATAGCGTTAATAAAAATTGCTTTCTTATTAAACAGAACAAAAGTCATAAACAAAAAGTGTGGTATTGTCTTTGAAAAAGTTGTATAAATACATACATTGAGCAATTGAAAATAATGATTACCTAACTATTAAAAATAATGTCATCTATTAAATTCGATCAGCTTATTATGTTTGTTTGGCCTTGATTGGCCTTGGTTTTGCGTGCGTTGCAGCACTTTTTTCTGTCAAACTTTTTATTTGGTTCGATGACTTAATCTTTTAGGAGATTTAGGTATGAAAGCTCAGGAGTCTGCGGGACTCCATAACGGACATCGACGTGGATGGAAAACAGTGGTTTGAGAGACCCACTAAACAACTGCCCTGACAAGACCAGCAGTCACTATATAAGCGTCTGACGACGAAAATCATGCAAATACAACTTAATGTTAAGGAAAACATTGTAATTCTGTATAAGAGTAGTTGAACGCAAATGATGCGTGTTCAGAAGATTAAAAGCAGTCGAGCGCGTAACGCTCTGACCGGCATATTGCATATGAAGTAATGAAAATACTCATAAACTACTAATAAAGTCCCTTTAAGTGTTATCACTTGCAAACACGTTAAATGCTACAACATATGTAACAAATGAATTTACAATATTGTGAGTTTTTACACAAAATGAGAAGATTACAAAAGATGTCTTCAAGAGTCAAAAGAATGAGTCTTCTTTTTCTCCACCTTATCCCACTAGGTGAGGTCGGCACAGCTAATTGTTCTCTTCCATTCTCTTCTATCAGCCGTCATCTCAACACTTACTCCTCTCTCTCTTATATCGTCATTCACACACTCCGTCCATGTCTTCTTCGGTCGACCTCTTTCCCCTCTACCTTGCACTACCATTTCCATACATCTCCTAGCCACATGCATCTTCTCTCTACGCATCACATGTCCAACCACGCTAACCGTCCATAATGAGTATGTTTCTGAAAAAATACTTTTTTTGCAGAATTAGTCGACTAGAAAAGATCATATTTCGTACAATCCTCTCTATGGTAATATGTAGTGGAAGTTAAATATACGTTGCTCATTTTGGAACATAATTAAAGATATGTCGTATGATCTAACGGGTTAGACGTCGAATGTACTCGTGATGCGACCATCCCTTGGTTCAAATCCTGTTGGCAGTTGCAATATTTCCCAAATAAATACTGACCTAACACATGCTTACCGATTCCATAATGAAGAAATAATATCATCTATAGAAATAATGTTATTTATACACACACTATGGATATACTATACATGGACCTCATGTCTCAAGGTTTACGGCTGCTAACACGCGGTGGTGTCCTCCGGCTTCAGTAACCACTTAACACCTCTGCGGCCGTATTCATTAGTCTATGCAATAATAAAACATTTCGTATAGTTCCTATCATAAAGTTTGTCCATGCAAAAAAAAAAACTGCCATTCTACACGGCGGTAGTTGAACGTAGCTGACGCGTAAACACTACAGATTAAACCCAGTCGAGTGCGTAACTGTGTAACCATCATGCCTAACGAATATACCCGCAGTATTAATGGCGAAAGAGAACCATTTCTGAAGCGGCAATAAAGTACTTCTCTAATATAAAAGGACAACGGCTTTGTTAACTAACCAAAGCAAAAACCGGTCATATTCATAGCCAAATTTCATCAAAGTTAGTATTCTCAAGTATCTAAGAATAGTTGAACGACAAACAACTTAATACTTAAAATCTTCTGTTGTACCATTTACGTTTCGCCATAAAATCTTATATAACATAGTTATGATTGCTTCACAATAGGAAGAAATAGCAGGGCGATAGTGATTTAAAACGCGCTTAATCGATGCAGTTAAGAATCGAATCACAGTGAAACCAATACACAGCAAGTCAATCCTTCGTATTAATAAATGAAATTTGTAGGAGAGTTAGATAAAAAATAACGTCTCCAAAGAATATTTCTTAAGAAATACTGTCCACTGTCATGGACCATGTCATTACCATCGCTTATGGACATCTCTAAGGGCACAACCAAGTAACTATCTACTTTTGCTGCCATATCATAGCGTTCAGGAAGCACCTTATAGGGGTGTTCATTCCACAGACGAACAACATGCGACGGCAATGATCTCTGAAAAGACACTGCATGAGTGTGACAGTTTTAAGTGGTAGAAATTCGAGTGTTGGTTGAGAATTGGTAAAAAGCAAACAGCAAAGCATTTAAGTCGTCGTGGCCTAAGGGATAAGACGTCCGGTGCATTCATGTTGAGCGATGCACCGGTGTTCGAATCTCAGGCGGGTACCAATTTTTCTAATGAAATACGTACTCGACTAATGTTCACGATTGACTTCCACGGTGAAGGAACTTCGTGTAATAAAAATAAAACCCGCAAAATTATAATTTGCGTAATTACTGGTGGTAGGACCTCTTGTGAGTCCGCGCGGGTAGGTACCACCGCCCTGCCTGTTTTTGCCGTGAAGCAGTAATGCGTTTCGGTTTGAAGGGTGGGGCAGCCGTTGTAACTATACTTGAGAACTTAGAACTTATATCTCAAGGTGGGTGGCGCATTTACGTCGTAGATGTCTATGGGCTCCAGTAACCATTTAACACCAGGTGGGCTGTGAGCTCGTCCACACATCTCGCAATAAAAATAAAAAAAATAAAAAATAGCCTCCAGCAGTTGTTCAGAGCACTCGCCATGAAGAATATAGCACAAGATAGAGGTAAAATCGCCCTGTAAACGACAAAGATATGTAGTTAACTTCTGTGATTTTGATATTTTAAATGTAATAAGACTTGTAAGTATATTTAAGTAAAATCGATTATGGCTGTGTTCTCTGATGTATAAATTTAGTTTCTTTCAACATTGAAGTGAGCAATAAATGTCGATATTAATATTTAATTCCAAGCAAAATGGACTCGTTGAACCCGAGCGTCCTCAAACCCCACAACTATACATATAAACATAGAACATCTAAGGAAAACTTCGTGTAAAAAGACACCTTTGTACTGAGTCATCTTCCGTATTTATCCTCCCTTTAGTTCGTAGGGCAAGGGTCTCCGTCAATCAAGGGATTTACTTTACACTTGACGTTGACAACATTCTTATGTTACAGAATCGGGCGCTTAGCAATCTGACGCGTTTCGTGAGTTAATTCTGAATGGTTGGTGAGTTGTAAATGGCGTATTGTGTAAAATTGATTGACTTTTCTAAATTTCTTTTTTTTTAAAAAGGTAAATGGAATCTTGGAAAAATTAAATACCTACATGAAAACAAAAAAATAGAATCTAGAATCTAAAAACTATAGAATATGTAGTGTTATGATGTTTTTGGTTTAAATTTGATACGATTTTTTTCCAATAGAAAGGTAGATAGTGTTACTAGGACAGCGCTAGTAGCGGTAAGTAATTAAAAGCTTCAGTTTTTGACAATCGTGGAGGAACTCTCGACCTGGCTGATATTTGTATGATTACGGGAAACTTTAGTAACAAACACCAAGGAATAACGTGGCTTATAAGACTGTGCAAAAATCTCAATTATATTTGACCCCTTCAAGAAAAAAACAAAGTGAATTTCGTGTGGATTTTCCAACAGATCTAGAAAAATCAAATTTAATGTTCTGGATTTTTAATACTCAATGTGGTCAATATGTCAACAAGTATACAAAACAAATAGCTTAATACTTTCAATATTTAATTGTTTGATATGTACTACTCTTGGTATATAATGGTCTCATTTTTGAATACGGAATCAAGAATTGAAATAGATCATAATATATTATTATATATGCATCAAGAAAATTTTAAGAAGTATAACAATAAATTTATAAGTATATTTTAGCATTAGAAACGTTAAAGTTTAAAATAAATACTTAGTTATTAATTAGCTAAAAAAATATTAATCACAATAATTGCATATACCAATCAGAGTACGTAAATAGGGGATGTGGTATATTCACGCCAACGATCGTGCGCGATAGGCAATGTTTTGTTCGGTTAATTATCCGGAGAGCATGCCGGCTTAATCCGGTTCAGCACGTGTCAGTCACGTGCCCGTTATAAAGGCACCTATTTTTAAGGTATTAAGCAATTGTTTGACCAAAAAGCGGTGAATTTTTTATTTATGGGACAATTTTCCCAATTAAACAGTCAAATGTTAGCTAAGATTATGGATCAGTAATTTGTTCTAAAATTACGTTGTCTAGTTCTTTTACTGTCTTTAACATCAATTTGTTTTTAGTTTTTCTAGCATATCATTGTGCTAGAAGCTATAGTTGTGAGCCCTCACAAGAAGCCACTAATACCTTACCGCGAAGCAGGATTGAGTTATAGTTTGAAGACGTCAAGTTCGGTACCGCATTTTTATTTATTTACTTATAGACTATCTACAACGTAAATACGCCACCCACCTTGAGATATAGGTTCTAAGGTTTCAGTATAGTTACAACGGCTACCCCACCCTTCAAACCGAAACGCATTACTGCTTCACGTCAGAAATAGGCAGGGAGGTGGTACCTACCCGTGCGGACTCACCAGAGGGCCTACCACCAGTAAAATGCTTTTATTTATTTATCGATGTTGTAATGTATAATATTTACTTCAATAGCCACTTAGCCCATTCACACATCATCACACATCAATGCAATTTTTTTTTAAGTATTATGTGTGCAATTTAGATTCACCGGTGGGTAGGAGCTATAAGCATTGGGCCTTCAAGGGTACCCTGGTATTACTTGTGTACCTAATTAACTACTCTTCATCAATTTGGCCAAATGCTCGTCGACCGTCAGAGCAATGAAAAGAGTAAAGTACTTGCTGCTTTATCTCTGTTAGAGGTTTTGATGAACGAAATATCAATGTAATTCAAATAACATTAAACAAAAATCTGTTTCGGCATACACTAATCAGGCATAAAAGCATGAAAAGATATTTTAGGATTTCAACCACGTCTTTCTGTCGGCAATTCAAACGCAAAATCTTTTTTTATATTCAAAATTCATTTTCCATTCATTTTCCTTTCAATTATTATTTCATTACGTTCTGAGAGCACTTCAATCCCTTTGGGCTTTGCATATAATGCAATCAAAAGTGTAACTACAAAATGGCCAACCTAAAGCCTCATAAGAGAATGCCCAAAGACTTAAATTCATTCAAAAAGGGTAAAGAAAATGTATTATTTTATTGATAGCCTCAAATTTATAAACAACTTTTACAAATGCTTTTATTTCAATTGCATTACTACGAGCTACCAGCTACCAGCTGATTATTTCTTACGTCTGATTATTTCCCATACATTCCGATGTATTTCACCAATGCTTAAATTGAAATAAAAATATTCCATACCTCCAGAAATATAATACCGCTAATGCTGGTAACAAATGTCATTTGAAAATTTTAATGAGCCGGAAGGCAAAGGAAACTCTCTGTTGCGTACTGTGACAAAATTTACATGAAAGAACATTCCCAATAATAATATAAAGAGCAGTATCTAAAGGCAAAACTGGAGGCGTTTGTTGATAAATGTAAGCATATTAGCAAGCAGTGAAATGATAGCTGAAGGCGTAGTAAGAGGCATAATAAAGTTGTTTTTGTTCAGTCGAATGCGGTAGCGTATTTTCATAATACAACAGTGTAATCGAGGCAAACTGAACCAATGTTTTGTATCAAAACAATTCAGAAATCGTGCTTCTATTCAAAACTAAGAATACATGGCCTAGGCATTATTGAGCGAGTGAGACATCTGTACATATTATGTTATACTAGCATATAGTGTACATATGGTAGATATGATAATTATGGTTGCAAATCTTTCCTAAAGAACGCTCCTACAATTATTAAATTCAATAGATGTTAAATTTAATAAAACAATTGCCGAGTGTGAGTCTTGAACATTATTAATATTCATCAGAAATATATGGCTATTGTTTTTTTAGTTGAACACACCAGAAGTTCAAAGTTTTTATTTCTTTCCTTCTCGAAGCTCCATCTCGCGGCCAATTTCCTTACCTCGAATATTATTTTAATACGTAAGTTGGGGGTGATTCCGGCAAACGGTTATGATAGCGTTTCTCAGAAGTTGCGGACTGCCAATTACTTGGATCGCATATAGACTGCAATAATAGTTTGTCTGTTCCTTTGTTTTTGAGTTATGGAACGGTTGGTTTTAAAGTTCATGGACTCTATGCATAAAGGTTTCGGTTAATTTAATTTTTGATTCATCATCAATTTGATCAAAATATTTTAAACACTAAGGTCATACAAGAATGCAAGGCATGAAAGGAAGGTTCTCGAAGCACATACGAATTTCATATACTTAATACTCATATATTTTATATTATTATTATTTAAAATACTCGCCGTGTGGTATTGACCTCGCAAAAGAATAACACCACACTTTGTCCTCCCATGACACTAAGGTATTATCAAAAGAATGGGCAGCAGCGTTCTCCGAGTATCGTAACAGCACACTATGATCGCCAACCTGCATGCCAGGCGTTGTTGCAAGGCTTGGGGAGGCCTATGTTCGGCAGTGGACATAAAATAAAGAAAATAGATGACGGACAAACAGGTGATAGATATTTATTTATTTATTACATGTAAAATTTACATTGGCGGACTTAATGCCTAAGGCATTCTCTACCAGTCAACCAAAGGTAGTACAGAGTAAATAGTGGTAGGTGCAATGAAATTTATAGTAAGCTAAAAATACATACATAAAAAGGTATATACCTAGTCAGGTCATAAGTATTGTCACACAGTAAAAACTTTTCATTTAGAATGCTGGCCACAAAAAAGTTTATTGAATTCGAATTTCGAATTGTTCATGAAAATAAAAATGTATAACTTTTAGAATTTTACTCATTTTTAAATATGGAGTGGACGCTTAAAGAAGACCGTGTTGCAGTTATTGCGTTGCATCGTTGCGGTTACGCGCCAATTCAATTTTTTTTAATGGTTACATAATGAATAAACTTGTTTCAATGATTTTACATTAAACATGTAACAGAATTTATGACCTGACTAGGTATATATGCAAATATTAAAAGGGCCTATGCAAGGGGCTCCCAAAGAACTTACGATATTTCAAATAACACCGACTACTTTTTAAATGCGGTTCTCGCTAAAGACGCTGCCTTCCTTTATTTCTTTTATTTGAAGTAGTAAATTTTAAATAATTTTTCGTATACATTTTGTTACTGTATATCACCAACCTTCTTCATTTTCAAATGACTCCCAATATCAGCTTTGAAACACGGATATTTCTTGTAACCCTAGTTCAATAACACATCGTTATTAATAAAATACTAAACTAAACCTAGAATGAATAATAAAGTTTAATTTTCTTGAGATTCACTAGAGCCTCTCGCATATCTTAATCATAAACCACTCAGTTCGAAGTGGAGAAACAGATTCCATTCGAACATTGCAGGCTGTTGCATTCACAGCTCCTATTACGTAAGCTCATCTGGTAAATGCAGTACGGACATTGCTCGGCGTATGAGGGCAGCACGTTCGCTTAAGTATTGTTGATATTCTAAACCACCCTAGCGGCGGTCCTGTGTTGAAACCGCACACTATCGCGTGGGCTCGCCTGATTGCGACGATTGGTTAGATGCCGCTCTCTTAAGACGTATTTTAAAATATAAAATGTTATTTTTTTTTAGAATTTTTTAAATTAGACCATCCTTGCATACACGGAACGAATTAGCAAATATATTTTCTAAGATCATTCCGGACAGACAAGCAAAAGTTGTTCATAGCTTGAGATAAAAATCTCAATAGTATTTTAACAACTGCTATTCTTTCAAACATTGTCACATGATTTGCAATAAAAATCAGTCAGCCTATGTGGCTTTAGAACATTATCTATTGCTTAGAATTTTATCTGTGATGTTCAAAAGCAAAATATTCATTTTTATTACAATTATAGGATATGTACTATAGTGCATATTCAACACATTAGTTACAATACCTGTCTTTTCTACAAAGTGTCACAGACTCCTTCCCAAGGTTTTGCTTTTTCTAGCTAAACATTTATTTCTGGTTTCATCAAGTTTAAGTACCAATAGGTCTCGATATTTATAACAATTTCTGGAGAACAAAGAAGTAGTTTTAAATTTTAATTCCTTACTACATCATCATAGCTCGCTAACTAGTTGATAATGAAAATATTACTTCGTCAACACATACACTTACGTACATTCATTTCCATAAATCGTTGACGTTAGGTTACAAATAACGTTTCGAACGTTGATTCATAATTCCCAATGAGAAGCTAACTAAAAATACTCACGATAATCTTTCATAGGATATTAAAATAATGAGACAGATTCGACGTAGCGAGACCGCACCGCTCTAGAAGTCGTCCGCAGTTGGCGAAGCGTTAAATGCTACATTTTCCTTGGCCATTTGCAATTCGATATCCAGCTAAGCTGTGCGGGATTGAAGTCTGCGGACTACGTGTCTACTCCCGTTTGATATTGTAATAATATTCATCCCTTTTTACGTATACAGTAGATTAAAGGAGTCACGATTGTAATCTTGTTGCGATTGGTTAAGCCAATTGCTTTGGTGATTTATTTGTTCAGGAATTTTTAGTTCGCTTACTAGATTTAGCATTGACATACTTTTAAGGTTGGAATAATGCTGTTATAATATATTTGGCTCTTATCTCTGTTATCAGTGCATATTGGAAGACGAGCTAACAGACCACTTCCTAATATAACTTTGAATGATTTAAGAAAATCAGTCTTTAATAAATATATAATAATAATAAAAAATATTGCATTGATGGGTGCACGAGCTCACAGTCCATCTCGTGTTAAGTGGTTACCGGAGCCCATAGCATCAGTAATGTAGATGCCGTCACCGACCTTTAGATATACATGTCGGTTTGCTATAAAGCAAATTATTTTTACTAGTGGTCCCCGCAGTAGGCGAAATTCGACTATAATTAATTGAAATTATAAGTTTGAACACTCGTATTGGTTCTATTGTCAAGACTATTTATCCCGAGTAAAAATGAAATTATAATTTTTTGATAAAAAAAATAATTTCAAGTCTATCGCCGAACTACCGCTGCACGGTGTCCGAGTCCGCACCACAACGCTGAACCACCGCCGCACCACCGCCATTTGGCGGAAAATTCCGCCGCACGCTTCGAAAGAAATCTCCCAGCACCGCCGCACCACAGCCGAAGCATAGCCGAACGCTTCGAATTTTTTACGTTTACATTTAATAAACACTGGACGTAAAAAAAGTTTACATTCACACACACACACATCTGTATGTATATGAGAATGATATGTCACTGCTGTAGTGCAGCGGTGGTGCAGCGGTAGTGCAGCGAACCCACTCTTATTAAACAGTCGCGGCTATGGTGCGGCGGTGCTTCGGCGATTAAAATGCCGTGCAGCGGTGTTTCGGCGGTAGAGCAGCAAATCCACTTTTACGTATTTTAGCAGTCGCGACTATGGTGCGGCGGTGCTTCAACGACCATAAAAAAATTCAAATCGTCACAGTCATAGTGCGGCGGCGCTTCGGCGATTAAAATGCCGTGCGGCGGTGCTTCGGCGGTGATTCGGCTAAATTCTGTTTTTACTCGGGATTATACTTCTATAATCACAGATTTCGCCAAGACTACACTATAGACAAATAATGTTAAAGACAAACAATATTAATTTATTCTCAATTTGACCACCGACTTTAAAGAATAACAAAAGTTTCACAATTGACAATCTACAAAGAGTATATCTATACGGATGTGTGGTGTCAAATACATGGTAGTGTGTGTAACGTTTTCTTTATTGATTTAATGTATCTTTTATGCATTATCTTAAAAAAAATATTAGCATTGTGCACTTCTTCTCTGTATTCTCTATAAATGTGGAAAATTTCATACTCCTCCGTCCGCGCAATTTTCGTAAAAAGGGATACAAAGTTTTTGCTTCACGTATTAATATATAGATTATAGATAGGCTCTCTTAGATGACCCTTGGTTTGTGATTTTATATTTGAAGCCGATGATACTAAGACCGAACGACTGAAGTCGAACTTCTAGTTATACAAAAAATAAATCACGGGCATAAATCACACACCATTATCTGGCTCCTAACTAAGATTCTCTACACTTTGAGCACCAGAGACAGACATACCTACATTTATATGATTATGTATTTAAAATTTAAGCTCCCAGATAAAGGGCAAGAAAACTTATTTATGTTTGTCGAGAATCGATCCTACGACCTTTAATCAAATCTTCATGGGCGCTAACATATGCATATCGAGTGAATTAGCCAATTTATAACTAAGCTTAGCGAGCAATAAAGTCAGATATCTATTATTCAAACTTCCCAAGATCCCTTGCAAAAGAAAAAAAATATACGAATCCAATTACACGTATTCCATATACATGTGTATACAAAAATTTTGCAAAAACTCGATTCAATCTCACGATTTTGGTTATCTACATAAAATATATACACATATTTATATTCAAAAATGTAATTATGGCCCTTGTAGGTAATACGAGAATATGGCCAATCTGACGACGATGACGTCAGAGATGTCATACACAAGTCGCTGCCTAGCATTTTAATTGTGAAATAGCTTCTATTCAAATATCCACGGGTCGCCAAAATAAATTCGACTCATTTAAACAGTGAAACATTAAACACATATTTCATAATAACAAAGTCACGGCCTTGTAAGATTCTTAGCCCACATTGAATCATTTTACATTCACGAGTAGCGTGTTCTAGTTTATTTTATTCTCTTGTCTCTACACGTGCTGTAGCTTGAGTTATCCTCAGCTGTACACAATCAAGGAGAGCGAGCGTGGGCGTCGCCTGCGTCTTTTGTTGGCTTGCAACTTATTGCCACAGAAACCAACAAGTATTATGTTCTTACAATAAAATCTTCATCATTTCAAGCCTGGACACTGGCAGTAACAAATTGGTCATTCTCTGGAGCTTCTACGCCCACAGCATTTAGAGTTAAATTTACAAAGCAAAATGCGGTATAGACAATCTTATTATTTTCGCGGTGTATTCTGGCTTGAAGGGATTGATTTGATTAATATAATAGTGATTATAAGGTTGCACTCTCTTTGACTCACAATAGTATAAGGTATTTATTATATTGCACTAAACGAGTATAAAAGCGGAAAGCCCACTTAATTTTAAGAGGTAAGTGAAGGTCTGTAAACATATCTCAGCGTGTATAGCGTTCACATTGAAGCATAAGTTTGAAATGTCAATTACATTGGGTTTGCGTGTTATTTAATAAAATTATAAATTGATTGAATATATAATCAAATTCGATATAATCAATATCGGGCGATGCGTCTAGGCCGGTGCTCAAATCACGCACCAGTTTTTGTAAGGAAATATGTAGTTAACTTATATTCGTTACGTGTGGTAAAAGTCAGATCCGCAAATCCGCGGATTATGAAATTATAATTTGCATAATTTACACGATTGAGGCATAGACCTCAAGGCTCAAATAAGGTATCGGCATTCACGTTGTGATGTCTATTGTCTTCAGTAACAATTTAACTTCAAGTGGGCCATATGAGCTCGATTTCCATTCCGCTCAATAAAAAATATGTTTGTATTTTTTTTTACTACAATATTCAGAATTTCTATGAAAATATATAATACTTGATTTTCGTCACGCCACTGGGCCTCAGAGTGTTCAGACCAATTTATCTTACGCTGACCTTGACCACCGAACACCGCTTGTGTGTGACAAAGACATACTATTTCTGCCAGTAAAGGGAATAATAAAATATACCTTCATTGAATATACTTACAACATACACAAAATTCACGTGAACTTTACTTATTTACTTATCTAGCTCGGTGACCCGAGGACCTTAGTCTTCAAAACGAGATCCCGTTATTCTTCTTCATCATGCACCCTCTTTTGACAATTTTTGGGCTCGAGTTGACGTGACCGAATTAGCGCATATGTCATGATTTGTCTCGTCAATTATATTTGGCTCAACCAATGGTACTGATTCATACAGTTTACATAATATATATTAAACTGCTAATAGACTTAAAGCAGTGGGCAGGATGTTATGAATAGACATAATATGTGTCTACCCTCTTTCTAGTCCGTTCTAGATCATTTTTTGAAAATCCAAAATTAATTCGTTGTGAGAGTACATAAAATAAATAAGAGTTATTATGTTTTTAATTGGCAAAAATACGAAATAAGGTTACATTACTGAAATATGAATTATAATTTATGAAAAACGTAAAATATTTAATACTCGTAATGTATAAAATATTTCATAATAAAATTAGCCCAAATGTTGATTTAAAATTCAAAAGCTTTAAAAATTGGATTGGCTTACATTGCTCATCAATACCGCATTGATTCTTTCCTCAGTGCCAAAACTCTCTTATTACTCGTATAACATCCATCTGCGTATGTATAGTAAGTAAGCTTTAAAATATTACGCACGTTCTAATAGTCCCACGGTATGCAATAGGATTATGCTTGGATGCAGACATTTCCAGGCAAGATAAACAGTGGAGGCGTTTACCGAGATTAGTGCTAAGAGCTTGCTTCGTCTTGAATAGTCGAGATTTCCTTTCGTGAATAGCCTAAATGTTTATGCGGGGGTTATGCTTTAGAGATGAATGTGCTGCTGCGAATATATTTTAGTACTAAAGTTATTCTATTACCGAACGCATTACGTCATCTTGAATCCAGAGATCGTAATGAGGTGCTAGTTGTTAGATAGCATTTATATTATTTATTAATGAGCATTGTTTTCGATTATTTTAAAGAAATATAAACGATCTACTTAAACACTTTTGCGTTACTTTATCTGGGGAGCTGTAGACGTTTGTTAATTAATTTTAGAAAGTACTGTTACATCACAACATTAATTCCATCCACCGTGAGGCACGAGGCTTGAATCTCAATTCTATCAAAATTATCGCTTCTTACTATCCTTTCCTACCAACCATATAGCTTTGTGAACACTGATGGCAGGACAGTTGTACTAATCTGAATTTAAAAGAACTCCTACCACCAATTCTTAAGATATCAATTAGGGATGCGACTGAAGTACTTAAAGATATGAGTTAGTTTTAGAAATTACTCCTACAGTATAGATGGATGGTCGAGAACCAGCTTTAGTAGTTCGAGGAGGCTATCTATCAACTAATAAGATTATCTGATCAAAACTAGAAAAATGTTTTGAAATGCTTTCGTCTAACCGCGAATATAGAGCAACTTCTAATTTTCAAGTTGGCTACACAGTGCTAGTTACACTATAATTTTCCGGCAGTAAACAAAGTAGTAAGAAAAGAGCATATTGTCTGAGATCTCAAAGCCAAGAACTTAGTGCAAGTCTTAATCTAGCGAGCGAGCGCGTTGCAACTGCCCTAATGATATCTCAAGTCTCGCTTAAGAGCCCATACATAACGCTTCATGGGACATTTTTAAAATTTAAACCAACATTAATGGGTCCTGCCCTGTTTAAAGTAATATATTTATTCAAATTTAGTAAGGGAACGTACAATGTGGAGTCTTTTCTCTGTGGAACACGGATATTAGCATAACACGAGGTGTATTCAATGGACAAAGTAACGTGTATAAAATAAAATTTTACGGTTTATCCTTATATTGAAAAAGGGAGGTAGAGTTAAAGCGTAATAAACTGTCTTCGTGCCTGTACGAACCGTGTTGTGGAAACTAAATATTTTTACGGCACATTTAAATGTCACTGTTGTAAAACTAAATTGAAATTGCTTAAATCAACGGGAAACTTTTATGTTTAGAGTTGTTTATTCTGGTGCACTAGAATTTTAATAAGTGATATTATTATCTTTTTTATCTTTTTTAAACATTTTGTAATATTTTATTTGTCGTATATAAACAGTTGTAGAATAAAATTTAGGTCACCCCCCCCAAAACCAAACGCCACTAAACAAATGATTTTTTTATTAACTGACTAGTGAAATATTTTTAGAGAAAACATTATTTTCTAAAACGATAATCATTGTTCCGTTTCCGGTATTTTTGCTCGCATGGGTACTAAAATTAAACGTCAATCGTGACGTCATGAACAGAGCTCCCTAGTTTGTTATTTCAATTATCGACACGACCCTGCTAGCTTGGAATTTTCTAAAACATGCAACTATTGTTCCGGAAAAATTAATCCCACCGCCCGTTGCGTCACCAAGATTCGTTATTGTTTTTTATTTTTTATAATTGAGGTATTACTGGTGGCCCGGAGGCCTTTCCAGTTTCACCAAATAGGTGGGCGAGTAGCAAAGGCTCAGCCAGAAGAGGGATTTGCTAACAGCTGCCCGAGCGCCTTCAAAGGAGACCTAACAACTCAAGAGCAACTGCTTCGCGAATGAATCTACTACTGGATCGGAATCGCGACCCGCTGAGAAGATCCGACAAGAAACTCAGCGAGCTGATCCATGGGTTAGGTTGCACGTGGACCTCTTTGTTGAGTTCGACGAGTACGGTTACCGGACCCTTATTCTATTTGATGTGAGTGAATAATTGAAATGTCAACTATTTCGTGGTATCTAACTTGATAAGAACTTTTATAACTCAAGGCCTGGCTACCACACTTATATCAAAATTTTATACATCATCTAAGGTAGCACGTAACTTGTGACGTGTGATATTATAATCACACCTTATTAGCAATGAACTGAAATAGTGGATAACATTTTTAAAGTCACATGAAATAACAATAATAATTCGGAGCTATAATTTTAATTAATTCATGAATTTCATAGAATCTGTTTCTATTTTGTCTACTTTAATAATCTTAATATATTATAATGAAAAATGTTCATTAAAAGACACCTGTAAAAAAAAAATTACAAGTTCTTAATGGAAAACTTCTTGTAGTTTTACTGTTAAAAATCACCGAGAGAGTTCTTTAAAAGAGCGTTATATAAAAAAAAACTTATTTCTTATTAATAATCCACGAGGCCAGAGTTTTCTAAAGATAAACACGAGAATACTAATGTACCTACCCTCAAACTTTTTCTTCACAAAGAATTTGCTTCAAGGAAAGGAATTCACTTGGAAAATTTCCAGAAAATATCAAGTCTAAAATTGAACTTTCAAGAAAATCTATTTCTATTTGATAAGAACAAAGAACGCTTTCTTCGAGGTTCTCTTTACATATTCTAAAGTCAAACGATGAGAAAACCTGAATAAAATTTGCCAAAAACAGATGGCTTCTAAGCACAGTGACTCAAGAAGTAGCAGTGGTTAATGTGTGTTGCCATTAATTCTTATCCAGCGGGGTTTCGTTCAGGGTACAAATTGGCACCATCGTCCAAACTGGCGACAAATAACCCACTAACCGAGAGGGTTGGCGGTCATAGTGCCGAAGACCGCTATTTCTGCGTCCAGTATGGACAAAGGGTAATGGAAATATATTTGCTCCGTGCTAAGCCCGTCACCTTGCCCTCAGCCTAACTCGGATGAATTCAGTCCCATCTAAGGCTCAGACTAGGTTTTTTAAGTAACAGTGAGCAGCAGAAATCTGTCGATTTTCTTTGGACCCATCAAACGGTTGTATTTTGAGGTCGCACGAGTAGGTTTTATCACCTTGCCTATTTCTGTTAGACATTTTTATAACTTAATCGTGGAAGCCTTTCGTGAACACGCGTTAGGTACGTACGCGGCATTTACTTAGAAAAAAATATACCTGGCTGAAAAATAAAACCAAACCTTAACGGCGTCTTAATTGTTAGGTAATAAATAAAATAAATAAATAAATAACTGGAAACAAATCCAGCCACAAATTAGGATTCTCTATGTTATACCCTACTAAAGACACACTACATAATATGAAAACATATATATACACAATAAACACCCAGACGAAGGGCAAACAAACCTGTTCTTCACAAGATTTTCCCGATGTGGGAATCGAACCCACGACCCTCGAAGCAACAGTCAGGGCCGCTAACTACTGCACCCCTTTGTTTTTTCTACCTAAGCTGATAGCCTTGAGAGGCTATTTCAGTGTAACCTTAACTAGTAGGTGAGCTCACGGGGCTCAAACCTGACGAAGTTGCTAACACGAACCCTAGCAAGTGCTTCGCAGATTCTACCACCGAATCGGAAACGCGACCCACTGAGAAGATCCGACGAGAAACTCAGTGGACTTACTGCACTATTAAGACGGTCATAAAGGGATATTTCTACCTGCTGCGTCATCGCCCTATAAACAGCTAAATCTATATTACTAAAATTATAAATAATACTAATACTAAATAAAAATAATACTAAAATTATCGCCACAACATTCCAAACGCGACTAGTTTTTCACAGATCTTCGATAACACAACCTTTACGACAGTACCAATACGAAGATACTCTCTGACAATTCTCATGCAAATTAGCTATCGCAGTGCATTCCGGGCGGAAAGCTTAATGGAATAACGTTCCGCGGCTTAAGTTCCGCAATACTAGCCGCAATTATTTCCTGGTCTCGTTATTTGTTGCTTACTTTGCTTTCTGTGAATCTACGGAGCTGGTCGAAGCAGATTTATTCATTTAATTTTGACGCATTTTGACATTTTTATGGGTATGTCTATAATGATAATTAAAATCGCATAAGAGTCAAAATATGTCCACAAAAATGCTAAAAGCACTCAAAGTTAAAGCCTCTTTCTTCGGTCTGCGGTCCTCGTGCTCAGGAGACGCGCGTGGCATATGGGTTTGAACGTACCGCAGAGACGGTATAATACAATCAATATGAGAAGTTGAAGAATATTATTTATAGTTATACATATAGCTATACAATAACAATACCAGATATCAAATTATTAAAAAAAAAGAAAATCACATTTGCCATTTAGAAGTATTGTGAACTCGATGAAAAATCATTCGTTGATCCAAATTTTAGATTTTTTTAATGTAACGAAAAATAGTTTATTTGTATATTTAAGTTTAACTTACAATACGTCCAACCATCACAAGAATTTTAACATTCATCCTAGTTACTAATTGCTTGCTTTTACCAAAAACGGTTTCCATTTTTATAACCAAATTCTTAGAATTTAAAAAAAAAAGAATCATACCAACAACAAGTTAACATTTTTAATAACTGCTTCTTAAGAACGTTTTTTCAGAAGCAAATTGCCTGAATATAATCTCGAAAATCCGGTATGCCTTTATTAAGTATTTTAATTAACTTTCTTTCCGTGTTCAGTTCTTAGTTTTCGTATGGCCCCGGGCGTTGCGAGTATTGAGTTCACGATCTACATGGCATCTCTCGATTTATTATCGATAGAACCCAACGATAGAATTTCGTCTATATCGAAAATGAGGGAGGATTTTGAAGGGATAATTCGTGTAACTTTTGGCATACTTTCAAAATTTAGGGAAATGCTTAGGGAGATGCTTAAGAAACTTTAGTCGCGATATTTATCAGTTGTTTTTTTTTGCTAAATACGGTATGGTAGTTAACATTCGTGCCTTAGTTTGTAGGGTGTTACAGCCATTAGTCAATATAATGGACAATTTGGCTTTGTCACACAAACTTCGTGGTGGAGTTCACATCGCGATTTATATAGGCTTCATAACTGTTTAATATAAGATGGGCTGTGAACGCATCTGACTGTAATTTTTTTATTGTTCTTGTAGACAGATGAGCATTTGATGGCGAATCGTCACTGTCGCTGATGGACCGCCGTACAACCAACCCGCAGCCTACCGATTCGTTTAGCGCAAATGAAAAAAAAAAACCGATTGCTAATAATCTAATTTTCTGGTTACCATATTATACTAGTGTTAGCATTCCCAAAGAGGTTTGATGTCATGCAGGCTGCCGGATATAAAACTCTTGAGAAGTCTCTATGCAAAATAATCTGATAATATGCTATCCCGAATTACCGACCCCACATAACGTGGGATAAGAAGAAAACTACCGGTGGTAGGATCTCTTGTGGGTCCGCGCGGGTAAGTACCACCACCCTGCCTATTTCTGCCGTGAAGCAGTAATGCGTTTCGGTCTGAAGGGCAGGGCAGCCGTTGTAACTATATTGAGATCTTAGAACTTATATCTCAAGGTGGGTGGCGCATTTACGTTGTAGATGTCTTTGGGCTCCAGTAACCACTTAATACCAGGTGAGCTGTGAGCTCGTCCACCCATCTAAGCAATAAAAAAAAGGAATTATTAGTAATCCAACATCAAAATTTAAAAAAACTATAATTATAAGCTTTAATGTGAACGAATATCTGTAAGGAGCAGGACCTCCATTTTTTGTAATAACTTTGAAAAAAGCTGAGTAGCAACTTGTGCTTTACCGAGAAGGTAGTAAGTAACTTGAGTTTTGTCGACAAAAAAAAAGAAATCAGTTCCTATTGCCCGTCTTTAAAAAAAAATTTAAATCTTCTCAACTAACATCTATTTATGTTCCGAATTCTTCTTTCCTTTTGCGGGCCTTCTGGAAGAGATTTCAACATGAAATAAGCAGTGCCCTTGTGCTCTGTATCCTTATTATCGTGTTTTTTCTAACAGCTGTGTGTACAAAATATATTAAATAAATAAATAAAAAATCTATCTGTGTATTGTGATTGTATACTTTAGAATTAATGTTGCGAATTGAAAACGCTCCACGCGAAACGTCGACGATTATTCCGTCTAAACACTTGACAGAAACGATAAATACCTGTCCCTTCGACAATTGCGGTATACAGGAAATGCGCTAAATTACATATTGTTCTGTAATACATTATAATGAAATGCGTATGTTCGTTTGCGGGTGCCCGTTGAAGCATGAAATTGCTTAATCAGTCGTCTGTGTAATGCGTAATGTCGATTAGACTGATACAGATATGAAATTGACGGTGAAATTTTCGTTGAGCACCCATAAGGCGACAGCTGCAATGAAAGTATAGTATGCCAATAAAACAAATAAAGTTTTATTGTTAAATGATCATTTTAATGACAAGAAAAAAGAAAAAACAAAAAAAAACATGAGGTGTTAGTGATCAATGACGAATTTCGATTACTCGGTGAAGACTAGTTTTAGTATCAGCACTAACCATACGGGTTCAGAAACTATGAAATATAAAGTGAGAATGCAATATATGAATCATATTAATAAGTGAACTTATTTATTAAATAAGACGCATTGTCTTAATGATTTTAGTTTATTGTTACAGTATTATGTTTTTACTCTATAACACATAGAATTCACCGAAAAAAATCGGTATTCTCTCGAAAAACACCCAATCCGCGATCATAGAACAGTGAAATGTTTTTCAAATTAACATTTGTAATTTTTATATTAAAAATATCAGTTACTAACGGCCTATATGATCTGATGTGATTAATAAATCATATAATCGCGAACGACGCCATCCAACTTGAGAAATAAGTCGAAATAAGCAATAGCACTAATTTATTGGTTAAATCAATAAATATTATATGAAGATGAACTAAACATTAATGGCACATTAAAATATCAGGACACGCATTAAAAAAATAACAGAATATTCAAATGCGTTCAAAGTCAGAATGCTCAAAATTATTAAAGAAAAAACAAACGCTTGCATTATAATAAACCAACCCCTTAGCACGTACGGGGTTCATGAGGCGTAAATATACCAACAAATGGCCCTTGAAGATTTTCGCACTGTCAGTGGAATGAAGGAAAACAGACTTCTGTCCGGTACTACGTCAGTTGAAATATATATTGTGCAGACTATTCTCCAAAACATGCTATGTCATTGTGACAGTGCAGGGTTCTTGGGTTCCCCCTACCATCGGTTTATCAACATTAAATGGTTTATATAGTTACGCTTCAATTCGTTGAAACACTTTTACACTACAACACTTTTACATTATTCGAACATGAAATACTATGAATTTTAAGTGCATCGACAATTGAAATTAAAATGTTGAGTAGAAAGGCGAACTCCAGGCTTTTTTTGTATTGAATATTACATGATAATATTACAATGGTATCTTGAACCTCATAGAAATTATTTTTAATAATATATATAATAAAAGCCATCACCAACCGTGAATCGAGTGAGCTCCTGTGTTTGAAGTGTACTGTAATCATGGATATGTGGTATCACAATTAAGCAGAAACGTGAGGTTGTGTGGTGGTAGGACTTCTTGCGAGTCCTGAGTCCGCACGGGTAGGTACCACCGCCCTGCCTATTTCTGCCGTGAAGCAGTAATGTGTTCGATTTGAAGGGCAGCCGTTGTAATTATACTGAGGCCTTAGAACTTATATCTTAAGGTGGGTGGCGCATTTACCTTGTAGATGTCTATGGGCTGTGAGCAATAAAAAAAAACGTATGTGAGAATGAGATATCTTCTCTCTGGTTTTCAATTCGCCGTGCTTAACTTACGTGTGTAAGTGAGTTCACAGCTTACCTGGTGCTTAGGAACGCCACCACTAAACTTGAAACAGGGGACCAAAGGTTCGATTGGAAATTTCAATCGCATATATGTATTGCTCTACATTTGCTCGAAAAAATGTCAACAACAATAGAAAAAGAAGGAAAATTATTTGAATAAATTTAGTCTTAATCTTGAGGTTTCAATGTTTATGATTGAATTTTGACCAGTAATTGAGTCCTAGATGATTTTATTTTTCGTTTACATTAAATAAGTACTTTGTTTTCGTTTCAACTTTTGATCTCTTTACGCCGTATTTTATACCAACGTTTCCGTAGTAGGAGCACATTACCATAACGCCCTACAAATTTTATATGTCAAAATAGGAACCTCTATCCTGGGCATATCGATGATTTGTTAACGTGATTAATGAATCGAGTGGTTTATACCAATTATACGATATTCTATTCGATTGTTTTCTGCTTCATCGAGCATGGTTTTAATAACGGGATGGTAGGGTAGATTTATTCGGTGGATGTTCATTCCAGATATTATTGATGGATTGTTTGTTTTTAATTACTGTTCTTTGATTACAGCGTATTGAATTTAAGTGAACAATAGTATGTAGGATTTTCTACGGATTGCCGAATAATTTTGAATCATTTTAGTTCTTGCCATTGGAGAAAATAAATAAGAAATATATGCCGTTCTTGTGGTCTTTGGAGGTAGAAAATCATACGGCTGAACTGATTGTTTTTTTTCTACCTATGCTAATAGCCTTCAGAGGCTATTTCAGCTTCTCCTTGACGTGCAGGTGAGCTCACGGAGCTCAAACCGGGAGTGTTGCTAACACTGGCCCTAGCAAGAGCAGTGCTTCGCAGAATCTACCACCGGATCGGAAACGCGACCCACTGAGAAGATCCGGGGAGAAACTCAGTGGGCTGTGTCTATGAGTTAATTTATAATTTTATAATAATAATAATTTGTCGCAAGCGACGGGTTCGGTGAGGACGGTGACCTGTGCTTGAGGTACCTAAAAGCACCGTTAATGGATCGGGAGGATCCGTAATGACGTGTCGCTAATATACATCTGTATTGTCAGGGGACAGCTTAGTCACTGTCTTTCGCTAAGTACTCTCTGTTAGATAACGATAATAGATGATTAGATTTAGATATAATTTGTTAATTAGAATAGTGTAAAAGACCGCAAAAGAGCAGCAGACATTAGGTGTACAACAAAGGTGGAAGATTTACTAAAGAAAATAAGACAGTTAAAATATCGATGGACAGGACATATGACAAGGGAAAGCAGAATGAAATGAACTAAAATTATAACAGAATGGCAGCCACGTGATGATAAAAGAAAAAGAGGTAGGCAAGCTAGAATATGGACAGATGATATCAAGATGATTGGAGGGATAATCTGGTCCAGAGAAGCTACCAATAGAGAAGAATAGAAGCAGCTAGAAGAGGCCTTTGTGTTACAGAACACGCTGATCACTGAACTGGTGTATTAGATTTAAGTTAAAACTATTTGCTACGCTGTCTAAAAATCATTGTTTAGTATCAGCAATAAAGGCTTACAAAAAAAAAGGGAAGAGTCAATAGTAAACTTCAAGTACATAATAATATGAGGATAGTAAAGATTTGTTAGAACACTATACCAACTGGATGATAAGTGATGATAAGTGGATACCGCTGCCCGGGAATGCAAAGCAAGACCGGTAAGCGCGCTGAACGAGAAGTTTGAAAAGGAAAATGCAAAAGAGACAAAATCAATCAATTAAATAATTAAAATATTAGTTAATTTTTCAGGAAATTCATAGACTTGCGCTATTCATAGAAACGTACTCGCAGTGCACATCGTGGAGAAATTCACGAATAGATCTGTCCAAGTCTGTGCCGTTTGATTCGCATTCGGAGCGTTCGTTGCTTGGTATTCAAAGCAAAGAGTTTTACAGTGAATCGAAACATCGATTCACAAATGTGAAAACATTTTAGTAGCCATATTAGGGCTAGTTCACACCAAATCGTGTATTTATTTTAATTTCCGTTACCAAAGACTCGGTAAACAAAGTTGATAAACGTAAAGTTTAGTAAAATAGTACGAAAAGTTCCTATAAACACTCAATTTTCGTATGAATTTTTTATGAACAACGATGAATTTTAGTATGCGACCTCGGCTTTAGATATACTGGTAAACAAATATTCTTGCTCATGTATAATTATAATTCAATTGTAATTCTGCCAATTTTATTTAGTATACAGGTATTTAGTGTAATTAAATATTAAGTATAAATATATTTGAGAGTGTATATTTCGTTAAATCGAGTCAAGTAAAACAACCCTTTTCACGAAATGAAAGAGTATTTTTAGATAGAAATGAAATAGTATTTTTAGATATGTATTCAAATAGAAATATTAGTACCTATGTTTTCGAAATGTTAATGAACTCGGTGAGTTTTGTACAGGTCAGTGAACTCTGGTTTTATTTACATTCCCGCAACATTCATTATACCGCTCGAAGCTGATGCAGTTTTCACTTCGATATGGGATTAAACTCTTCCCGGTTTTTCCGGAGAATGCCCGCAAAAGCTATTTAACTTTGCAAGCGAATAATAGTACGATATTGCATTCCGATTTGCATTTGCGAACTCGAAATCCATTGGAAACTTCGTCTGAAAATGCATACGAAAATGCATGCAGTTAAATAATAACGATTAAATTTTGTTATTAAAGCTTAATATTTGCCTTCTAACGTTTATGGTTATAGCGTTTTTATGATCGTTTTTTTTATAAGATTGCTTTTATTTACAAAATTGATTAATAAATTTATTTTATAATAATAATAATAATAATGTTTTTATTTCAAGTATCCATGACTCATATAAATTGTTAATAAAACTTGACCTATGTTATTAGTTATATTTAGATCACAATGAATTACTGTGGTAACATCCCATGGGAGATGGCACCACAGCGACCCATGTATATACAGTCCAGCCTGCTTAGGTAGTTTATCCGTCTTAATCCATATTCATTGGTTGAGGATATTACTACACCACAGGGTCCGACTTCGACATTGGTGGTAGGACCTCTTGTGTGTTTGCGCGGGTAGGTACCACCACCCTGTCTGTTTCTGCCGTGAAGCAGTAATGCGTTTCAGTTTGAAAGGTGGGGTAGACATTATAACTATACTTGAGACCTTAGAACTTATATCTCAAGGTGGGTGGCGCATTTACGTCGTAAATGTCTATGGACTCCAGTAACCAGTCAACACCAGATGGGTTGTGAGCTCGTCTACTCAACTAAGCAATAATATAAAAAAAAAACTTTTTAATTGTTAATATACATTTATACGACCGCACGGAGCAAAATCGTCGCCCGAAGCATGTCTTGTCGGATCACCCGGATTTACTCTCGGTGCTTTTATGCCTCTCAAGCACTAGTCACCGTCCTCGTCAAGCTCATCGATTACGACGAGCCAACTAACCCATAGACACAGCCCACTGAGTTTCTCGACGGATTTTTTCAGTGGGCCGCGATTCCGATCCGCTAGTAGATTCTGCGAAGGACTGCTCTTCTTAGGACTAGGGTTAGCAAATTCTCTCAGGTTGAACCCGTGAAACAGTGCTTTGTTGAATCTAGCACCAGATCGGAAAAGAGTTTGCTAACACTGGTCCTGCCAAGCCAGTGCTTTGCTGAATCTTGCACTGGATCTAACACCGGTCCTAGCAAGCCAGTGCTTTGTTGAATCTAACACCGGATCGGAATGGAAGATGCGACGAGAAACCCAGTGAGCTAGGCTGCACGTCGAACTCTTCGTATTATTTCACGAGTCTGACTTGGATCCTTGGCAGGCTGTATCCGGTGGATGGAGCGGATTCGGAGGATCCGATAAGACATGTTTTGAGCGACGGCGGCTTTGGCTTGCTCCTTATCGTATTACCCCATTGTATTGACAAGCCATAACACATTTCTTCTCTTCCGGGCGTAGCTGAAATAAGCCCTAGGCTAAAAGCGAACAGGTAAGGAAAAAATAAACCGATGTAATCCAAGCGTGTAGGGGACATTTCTAATGCTCGTAATTGGATTAATATATTTTTTTTTCTTTTGCTCCTTAATTATTTTATAAAATCAAAAAAAATCTTTAGGGCAACTGTCATTATGATATAATAATGACCAAACTTTATACTGTTAAAGACATAAGACCATATAGAAAAAAAACCTGATATTTGTATCTTAAAAGAGAATAAGCAGCGATAACTTCTCATTAAAATGTCGTTAAAAATATACCAGGTAACATTTAACTTGACCCAATTATTATATCGCTCACCGCGGTTCTAGTTAAGCTGATTTACGATTAGCCTCGTTGATTTCATAAGTTAGTAAATAGTTTGCTGCTGAAATTTATTTTAATACATATAAAAGCACTCAGCTTACCTATATGTAGGATAGGATATAGGGGAATTACATTTTATAAGGTGCTATTATAGGCCAATAACCATAATGTGGGGGCGTTGGAAATTACTAGTCCATTCCTTACTTAGTATTTTTCCTTCAAAGCTTTTTGATAAGTAGGCCATGTTTTAAGTGCGTAGTAGGATTACGGTTAGATCGCCTCATTAACAAAACTTGGTGGTCGACGGTAAGGTAATCCTCGGACAACGCCTTCATTCGACTTATTTCCGCTCACAATACAATGCAATTACAATTTCCGTGTGTAAATTTGAAATGACTCAAATGTCTAGATGTTTATGAATACTACATTGGATAGACGGACAGATAGATACACTTCAGGGTAATAGAAGCGTGTCAATAAAAAATCTGATTTTTAATTTATTGAGATACTTATCGAATTCAATTCATCAGACATCTGCTTATTAAGTGAATTAGCGTTGTATTGGAACGGGCAAAACAAATTGATCTCCTTTTATAAGATAATATCCGATTTTCAATAACCACAATGTTTTATTGAATAAACCCAAAATCATTTATTTTTATTAAAATTATAATGCATATCCTGCAATATTTTAAAGTTAATTTATAAACACAGACTCGACCGGTTAGATATGTTTTTTGTTGCGTTATACCTTATTTGTCGTCAATCACCTACAAATCGTTGTTTTAATTGTTTCTAAAAATTCGACAATCATCAGCAACAACACACTTAACAAACAGTTGGATGCTTTTTTTTACTTGACCTATCTATATATATATTAATACGTGAAGCAAAAACTTTGTATCCATTTTAACGAAAATTGCGCGGACGGAGGAGTATGAAATTTTCCACACTTATAGAGAATATAGAGAAGAAGTGCACAATGCTAATATTTTTTTTAAATAATGCATAAAAGATACATAAAATCAATAAAGAAAACATTACACACACTACATACCATGTATTTGACGCACACACGCATGCATACTATTTATTGTCAAACTTTTGTTCTTGACGTCTGTTGTCAAATTAAGATTAAATATTGTTTGTCTTTGTTAATATTTTTTATAGTGTAGTCTTGGCGAAATTTGTGATCATAGAAGTATAAAATACAATCATAATAGCGTACAAACTTACAATTCCAATTGATTATAGTCGAATATTGACTACTGCGGGACCTCTAGTTTAAATTAATTCCTTTCGTTTACTTCAAAATTTCAATGGTTCCCGACCTAAAGTAATTGCTTAACAATAAGAGGCGTGCGACGTCACAAAATTAAATGCGAACGAATTGTTTTGGACACAAAGCGAAACGTTTCCAGGCGTTAAGACACTTCCAAGTCCTAATTAACGCGAATGACACAATACAGACAGACAAACCGCGAGAAATAAGCCAAAATTTATAATATCAGCCGAACAGAATTTATTACGGAACGCGTATTTCGGGAACGTTTCTTTTGTATCGGCTAATTGGGGTGAAGATGATATTGTTCCAAGGAATATTTCGGAATCAGAAATGATTTTATAGAATTTTCTTTGATTAAGATTTCCTATTTAAAATCGTTTTAGCTCAGTTACTGTAACGGTTCGTCACTAGGTATCATTTCCTAGCCTTGCCTATTTAGAGTACTGAAATAGGACAGTTGAAATTTTGGTCTTTTTTTTTTGGTTTGCACTTTGACTTTTAGCACTGAGGACCTTGGAGAATTAAACATTCGATGTATCATACAATGACATACTCGCCATTATGTTGCAGCTAAAATTCTATGGGAGGTACGAAATGTTCCTACGACGAAGGAAAGTTAGTAGGAAAGATTTGTAATTACTGGTGGCCGTATGTATAGACCGACACCATCGTTCTGAATATTGTGACATATCACAGTCGTGCTCTAGCTTAAATAATAGGATCACTGTTATAACAGTATAAATTAGAATTCAGCCTAAATTCTCAAAATGTAGTCAAGGAATAATACTTGCACTTTGTACTGGTCCTCTTCCAGTTATGCTCCTCATGTCCGAGGGTCGTGACCACCTCTATCCATGAATCGAGAGTGATGCGGACTTAGTCAAACCAATACATTGGCCTGCGCCCCCGCAGTCTTTTTCCTTCCACCTTGTAGTAGTCAATAGTCATCAATAGTTTTTCAAAATTGTCTACATCTTTCCTAGCAATGTGTCTGAAATACTGTACGATTTTACTTGAAGCAGATGCTAGAAGGCCTGGTTTTGAGCTTTGCGAGTATAGATGCATTAGTCCGAAATTTATTATACTGGTGCACATATTGTAATGGTGATAGGGCATCTTGTAAATCCGCTCGGCTAAGTGACTCCATCCTGCCTGTTTTTGCGGCGAAGCAGTAATGCATATCGGCTTGCAATCGTACTCTACAACTAGCTTAGAACTCATGTGTCAGGTGGATGGCGGCATTTATGTTATTGATCTCTACCGCCTCCGGTAACTATTTTAAAATAGGTGGTAGTCCGTGATTTCGTTCGCTAGATTAAGCAACAACATAATTAATTACTCTAAATAACATGATCATACATATAAATAACAAAAAGCATCTATTAGAACATGATTACTTTAAAAAATTTTAATCGTTTTTTTTTATTGCCCATGTAGACAGACGAGCATACGGCCCACCTGATGTTAAGTGGTTACCGTCGCCCATGGACTTCAGCAATGCCAGGAGCAGAGCCAAGCCGCTGCCTACTGCAGCCAAGCCGCTGCCTACTGCAGTCAAGCCGCTGCCTACTGCAACCAAATTTTAATCATGGATTTTTATTTTATTTTAACTCGTATTAGTAATATTGTTTCTTAGAGTAAGTACGTTACTGATACGTATGTAAGCAGAGAGGAAAACCTCATTTGAATGAAACAAATTATTTGAGCATTAAGAAATTTCTTACAAAATCTCTGTCGCGTTCAACTATGTGTTTCGGTTTTGCTAATGAGCTCGTCTAATTTGTTTTGCTGGGTCGAAAACCTCGTAAATCGCATACCACGTCCCCGAAATCTGTGCATAGCATTAGTGGAATCAGTCGAACACATTTCTAGAATTCCTTGACTCATAACAAGGCTAAATTTAGACTAATAAACTATCTGTTTTATTTCGACATTTGGATTGTCGAATTGTTTTCATTTGATGTTAAAATTTAAATGTCACATTTACACAACAAAATAAAGCCATTTTTCTTAATCAATGCTCATAATACCATTAACAACTCAGATGTTTTAATAATGTACGCAATAAGAAACATGTTTAAAAAAAATTGCCTAATTTCACAAAAGCAACGAAGTATTATTATGGCTTCCGGGAATCGTCTCGTTAGTGATCAAATGGCCGCTAACATCGTGTGGAATGTTAACATGGCGTCTCTCTCACGAAAACAAAAAAAAAAAAACTTTCCTTTACATCACATCAAAGTATCGTAACGAGATTCGTCCCATGAAATTTCGTTTCGTAAAATAAACTAAATTTCACGAACTAAAATAAACAATATAATGGGAACAAAACAAAGAACGATAAATCTAGAAATCCCCTTATAGACGCCCACAGCATTGATTCAACTAACCCTACTTTCTCCCTTGTGATGGATGCAGCCGATTCCAAAGTAAACACACCGGACTTTGGCCTAAACAAATAATATGTACACGAAACTCTAATTCATTGTACGCGAGAAACAATAAAAGCAGAAACAAGATTACCGATAAATCTAAAAGGGAATTTTTCTGCACGAGAGAAGCTTATCTACTTTGCGCCGTTTTGGGAATAAATACCGGGAGTTTTACTGCAATGAAGACGTTGCCGAACTTAAGTCTTTCATTGTCTGTCGGGATAAAAAAAAAAGAACAAGAGAGACAGTAGGGTACGTCAAACCGCGGCCCGTAATCTCGGTATTTACTGCGGCTACGTCCAATGACCTTTGCGTTTATTTGGTTTCAATAAACGCGATAGAACTTAAAATCAACCTACGCATATTACGAGGCTAATCTAAATTAATCTTAATCGTTTTTTGATGTTGCTCATTTCAATATTTCTATTTGAATAATTGTCGAAAATTCCTTTAAAACGTCAAATAAATACAAGCATAGTCGAAGATATTTGAAGACCGAACCAGAAATCAAAGCAACGACAGCAACATGACACTTTGTAAGTTGTAGCCACTCCATTAAGCTGACAGATTGTTGGTTAAAATAAGACAAAATACGCCAACGTGCCAATATCAGATTTCGGTACATTAAACGTGAAATCGAATTCGTACTACAACTCTAAGTTATTTAATGAAAGGACTTTTACTATCTATATATTAATACGTGAAGCAAAAACTTTGTATCCCTTTTTACGAAAATTGCGCGGACGGAGAAGTATGAAATTCTCCACACTTATAGAGAATATCGAGAAGAAGTGCACAATGCTAATATTTTTTTAAAATAATGCCTTAAAGATACATTAAATCAATAAAGAAAACATTACACACACTACATACCATGTATTTGACGCACACACGCATGCATACTATTTATTGTCAAACTTTTGTTCTTGACGTCTGTTGTCAAATTGAGAATAGATTAAATATTGTTTGTCTTTATTCATATTTTTTTATAGTGTAGCCTTGGCGAAATTTGTGATTATAGAAGTATAAAATACAATCATAATAGTGTACAAACTTACAATTCCAATTAATTATAGTCGAATTTCGACTACTGCGAGACCTCTAGTCGTTATTGTTCTTTCTCTAGAGACGAGGGAAGGTTATAATATTGTTACAAATATTGATAATAAACACACTGAAGATACGTTAAGTAGAGTGACCAGTAATGACTGGAATGGATAAATGGAATGGACTGGAATGGATTAGGTGGCAAATCGTACGTGCAAGTGGCAGAGCATATTGGTAGCCTGCATAGGTAGATACTACAACACTGCCTTTTTTGCTGAGCCACAGTTATTTACTCAGATTTGAATTTATGAATGTGTGAATATAGATAAATTTCGTTTAAAATTCTGTTTTATTAATGATAATAATCGGAACAGTTATATTATAGTTAGTAACATTCATTAGCTGATGGTCTCATCTATCTCAATATATATAATTTAGCTACTAAAATAATGTTCCTATTAAGTATTATTGTTATCCTTAAATGTGTGTCACATTTTAACATTTACATATTTGTATCACCTTTAACATTCATTTCTAATAATAATTTCGATGTAGTTTTACTGTCGTGACTTCATCACGCAGTATTTTTCCTCACATTAAAATCTAAATGCATCTTCCTTATTTAATTATAATTATATTTCGTAGATCATAATTAGTTCATATTTTTATTTGGGTTTTTTTTTATATTTCACCCTTTTCTTGTACAGAAGCACTTCTCAGAGATATTCCGTTAGAGATTTTAATTGTCATTCACATAGTTCAAATGTATTGTCGTATAATATTGTAATTCTGTTTTGAATATATTTAGTGATGTTTTAAATAAATTGTTTTTTTTTTAAACAACTCACCGCATAATAATAAACAAATATAAACAGAACGGAAACTCTACAGATACCATTATAATAAGTATTTCCAATGTCAAAAAAGTACTTTTAAGAAAGTGGTGATTACAGATTATCGAACATAAAGCAAATACTTAAAATATCGAATTAAAACACTGTTATTTTTGTTCTAGTTAAAGACTACTAAATCTTATTTTATTGTACATTATAAAGAGTGAAAGGAGATTAGTATTTACCTGACATTCAGCTGTCTACGGAAACCTGTAGGTGATCATGGCATAATGTTTTGGTCTCAATCGTCATAGAATAGCGATTATCGCCATTCTGCAATCCGATGAGCATAAATTCCGTACGAAAAAAAAAAAAAAAAGCAAATTTTATCGAGCTTCAAAGCAAGATTTAACTTGGTAACGCGTCATTGTGTCAGCGGAAACTAGTTCCCGTACACCGCAGAACTCACGGGTGAGCCGAATTTAATCGCCCGGAGCGGCAGTGCTAGTAATGGTCGCGACAAATTTTCCGTTCCGTCGCGCATTTTCCTATGAATGCACCAACACAATCGCACCGGTGCCGGTAAAATCGTACGCTATTAAGCGACGTTCTAAATATAGCCATTCCAAGTGGTGACGTCCAGATAACCGGTTGCATCCAACCCTTTTCTGTTCGACTACCCGAAAAAGGGGCAAGCCAAGTCCAATTTTAAAACTGACGTATAAACTTCATTTTCGCGTGCAGCGTACCGTGATGTATTATTATCCGAAAAGGAAATCGCTCGCAACTGATGAAGTGTTACAGTTCCACATCTGCCTTTCGACGATTGATTCATAATGATGATTACAACGTGCGGCTCAGGAGATACGTCCGCGGAAAGGAACGTCGTGTTATTCCGATGTTTTGACGTTAATAACAGAGCAACCGCGGAAAGGCAAGACGACTTATTACTGACAGCATAATTCAGACATCTGACACCACAAAAAGAAACTCGATGTTAATATTACGATTCAACCAAAGTATAAAATTGATGCTAGCAAATGTATACTTTTGGTTTACAGCATTATTTTTTAAAAATCCTTATGCGAGTTAATGGTAAATAATGAGCTCTTGACCTATCTAATGTTAAGGCACATAAAAATTACAACTCGAACGCCGCCACTCAGATATGATATTGAAGTCTTATTAGTAGAGTATTAGTGAACCATCAGATTTGATGTCAATTAATTTGAAACAATTTTTTGGATGACTTTTTATTTGCTGTTATATTATTACCAATATACTTTTTTTTGTTATGACGGATCCTTCACTCGTGAGAGCTTACGGCTCACCATCTATTAAGATATCACAACGCGAATGTCGACCCCCCTGGAATCATGCCATATCTCAATAGTATTTTTGAAGTCGTCGTGGCCTAATGGATAAAACGTCCGGTGCATTCGTATGTATCGATGCACCGGTGTTCGATTCCCGCAGGCGGGTACCAATTTCTCTAATGAAATACGTACTCAAGAAATGTTCACGATTGACTTCCACGGTGAAGGAATAACATCGTGTAATAAAAATCAAACCCGCAAAATTATAATTTGCGTAATCACTGGTGGTAGGACCTCTTGTGAGTCCGCGCGGGTAGGTACCACCACCCTGCCTATTTCTGCCGTGAAGCAGTAATGCGTTTCGGTTTGAAGGGTGGGGCAGCCGTCGTAACTATACTTGAGACCTTAGAACTTATATCTCGAGGTGGGTGGCGCATTTACGTCGTAGATGTCTATGAGCTCCAGTAACCACTTAACACCAAGTGGGCTGTGAGCTCGTCCATCCATCTAAGCAATAAAAAAAAAATCTATAACTACTGCTCCAACCAGGAAAAAATAATAGCTTCGCAGATTTTTAGAATAAGATAATGATAATAGCTGTGTCTCATAATGCACCCTTCGTTAAATTTACTCACTAGCATCTCTATCTTAGACCATTTTGTAAGCCAAAACGAAAGGTTAGTACACAACAACAAGCACGATTATCGTTACCGATCGTCTAATAAAACTAGGCACCTAAACTTGGTCAATTATAATGCTCGCTCATGAGAAATTGTATCGTTAGCTCCGTAACTATTCCACAAACTATCAAAGCAATCAGAAACCATCAAAATATCCATCAGTTCCCTTTCGGTCACGGTCTTCAGCCATCGCTTCCTTTCAACGTATTACATTTCCTTTAATTAAAAACAAGCGTTCAACGTTTGGATCACCAAACGTGGTTCCAATCAGAGCCCCGAGTCTTTATGACTGTCTGTTAGCTCTCATAAAGCATAACTCTCTGTGGTGCCGCCTATTTACTGATTGATAGCACGTGTTGACTCTAATATTGTTTCGTAATAGTGTGGGACGTGTTTGGCTATGAATCTCTGAGTGAAATTTCGATATCGATTTACTTTTGGAATTATTTGGTGAAAAATATGGCGCGGCCGTATTTAAAATTCTAGTTTTAATGGTCTTTTCGTAATATAAGAGCTTCGAACTTCACCAAAAATCATTCCTAATAATTATTCGTACTTTATAGAAGTAATTGTTAAACTCGTACAAGTCTATATTTATTTTTATAAAGCTGCAGTTCACTCAAGCAAAACCTAAATTTACTGAAGATTTTAGTTTGTATTTAAAATGACTTAGTAGTTTGAACTGCGTACATCTTGTGCATTGTTCGCTGCTAAATACTAAGCCTAACCTCTATTGTAACCTCTATTGTATTGTAATAAAGGCGACTCTCTCTTTATACTTGAATAAACCGCTTAGGCTAACAGATACGATTAATATTAAAGCATTAATATTAATATTAGCAGATAATCACTATATTATATATAATAAGTACTATAGCATTGTTTTTTCTACAACGGCTGTCACTGCTATCTCGCTATCAACTAAAGTAAATCGTGTTTTCGGCACTCACGTCAAAAAGGATAGTCATAGAAGCAGACGTATGATATTACATAATTATTTTTTTGCTAGTTTTATTTATTTCAAATATTCAGAGGGAGATATTTGGTTTTTTTTTAGGTTAGGATCTATTTCAAACCAAATTAAATATCCAGACAAAGAATTGAAATGTATCATTTAATCCCGTTACTTTAAATGCTATTAAATAATTTTGAAAGAGCTCATTATCAATGAAATACGTGTATACATAGAATATAAGAGTTAAATATTGAACACTATCAAACACGAATGTAACAAAGGAGGCTCTATTCAAACTCGTATTTCCATCAAAGAACAAACAACATTAAATGTTAACGTCACGAAGCCAGGTGAAATACGCCAAGACCCAGTACGAAAGCTCACCAAATATTTACAAGTACCTCAAGTGGCTTAAAACAAATTCTCCAATAATCTAACCCCCGACTTTGTAGTATTGTTTACATTGAATTTCGCTACTGGCTCCCTACTACGGCTTGTATTTTTGTAGAACGCCACTCGATTTTTGTTTGATTTCGCCAAACATAAAGCGTTTGTAAACATTTCGTAGAATTGTATCGGGTTACGGGGCAGTACATTTTTTATACCAGCAATAGCGTTAACCACATACCTATAAATGTCTAGACAATGACGTCTACTTACTTTGATGTTGATGTTGATACAGCTTATGACTGTTAAAGGCTAAATCTAGCCAATATCGCACTTTGATGTTCCGTTCACACTATTAAAACCCGGGGCAATGAAATCGTTAGATATTCGCGCGAATTTGATTTATAACAATTTATTAGTGCACTGCACGGCGGGTAGACAACATAACGGTACACCTGGTATTGGATATCGGTGGATACCGGACCCCTTGGATGATGACGTGAAAGTTTCAATTGCATTTTAACTGTCCCCCCCTAAAAATCAGTATGCATGACTGTCTTACGGCTTAAACGTTTGAAATACGTCTTACTCGAGAAACTACATAAATTAAAAAAAATTACAAGGTTTATTTTTACTACTACACTTTATGAACTAAAATTTTACCTGACGCACACTAGCGGATACAATATTTTATTTCAATACAAGATTTTTACTGCCATACATTTACTGTGTTTACATCAAAAACTTACAACCCCTTAGTATTTATAATACTGAAATTAATTTAAACAATTTATATCGCTCAACATCAAAAGCCACCATATAAGTTTATGTTACAAGCCGTAAACTCATACGTGAAACATACAAATCTCCTCTCACTTTTTTTAAAAGACACCCTCGTGATGATTTTGACAGTCGACCGTCGAATGTTTACATCGTCACCAGAAACTCATTAGTCGACACTTTAGATGCTCCAGCGCATCTGGCAGACACGTAATGTGACAACGAACAGACAGTGCGTACAGTAAATTTGATCTTGCGCTTCTTTAATACCTTACGAATAAGTATGAAAATGGCATGAAATTGAATTCCTTAGAGGTATGGATAAAATGAACTTTTAAAACGTAAATGGTTTTCTAATAATTACGAAGCTACATCAATTCTTTCGCGGTATCAAAATCACAAGGTAGTGTAATGTGTAAATTTAAAAAAATATACCTACAGAAATACTCGTAGCAAATTGGGTTAACTGTTTAAAAAAAATACACAAAAATTTAAACCGACCTAGATTCTACAATAAATGTCTATCAAATATCAAATTTCTCGAGTAAAAGAACCGATGTGAAAATCACAACGAATCTCAGAAAGACAAAGAGTGAACCGACGCGTAAAGTATCAAACGTAATAAATAATTCCCTCGCTGCGACAAATGAGGTCATGTGTTCGCCTTTACGTTTTTTTCTCGGGCTTCCCGCGGGATCGTGTGTCTTCTATTTCCGTTTCAAAGTATCGAACGATTTGCTCCTTTAAATTTGGAGTATGTTCGCTGTTTGGTATATTGCGCCTTTGGGATCATTAGATTCACGCGTTGGCAGCAGATGTCATTTCGATTTTCACATCTGGAAACTTTAAGTTCGTTATTTTTTTAGATTGGTTACTTCGTATTAGTTCTTAGGAATAGTTTTTGTGGACAATAATTAATATTGCTTATTGCAGTATTACGCGAACCACTCTTACGTTTCATTCATTTGGTCGTATTTATTAGGGTTATTTATTTTAAAGTCTCAGTCTCAGTTTCATTGAGCTCAAGTTGTCCTGTGCTTTCCTTGTAGGTGAATCAAGGGTGATTTAGCAAATATTTTTTTTTATTAAGGCTGTCAAATTAATCCACAGTACTTATTTTTCAGATTTGTTAAAATTTGAGTAATATAAATTAATATGCTTCGATTAAGAAAGTCATTTTTTTGAGCACGTTGATAAAATAATTCACAATTTTCACAGATATGTAATCGTTCTCTCTGGACTTGTAATTAAAACTTTGGCTACTCTGGAGGAATAGTAATGGAGCCCTTGAGATTTATCCTCTATTAGTAGGTAAACGTTTTCAATATTATCATTTTCCAACAACCTTACATGCATGTCGCTAGTGAGAAACCTTAAAGTCACAGTGCAAAATTACAAACTAGTCTGTGGGCTTTATTGCAGAACTACAACGAGAAAAATCCGGTTTCAACTGTTTGAATTAAATTATATTAAAATCATATCGTGGCTCTAAATATCTGGATAAGTTGTATGCTCTATTTTTTTTATCATTGCTCCGATAATTTTCGTCAAATAAAACTTCGATTTAAAATAAGCCAGCCAACAATTGTAAAATTTCCATTAATAGGTTACTGTTTGTAGAAAAGGGAACAACTGTGTCAGTCCTAATACATAAATCTATCGAACAACCATCACCTTACACAAATCCTTAAAACAATTCTACTACGTTCGTATTCTTCAAAGAGACCATTCACATCTAATTCTTTTGTACTTCGACCTATTTAAATCACGTTAAAAGCAAACAGGAGTTTGACCTCAAAACCGCGTTAAGATTAAACGTTGCAATCTTACAGACAATCGTTTACAGAAAGAATTTCTTTTCTTGTATTACCACATCTTGAACTCTAGTGCACTGTCTTACGGACTAGTTTATTTTTGTCGTTGGCAAAGCATGGTTGACTACTTATAGAACAATAAGACATAGCCTTGGTATCGTTTTACGAGATGGTTTAAGTTCGCTTCGGTGTAATAAAAATGACGGCAACAAGTGTTAGAACTATTGTGGTTTGTACACACGGCTGGGTATAGATTTTCTTTTGGTCAAGTTTAGATTTATAATGCTTGCTCTGCTTATAAATTTCGGGTTTACATGCGTCCTTTTGAATCCAACAAACGGACAATCCGCTTCCGCTGGCTTCGCAAATAAATCCCCTTTATATTGTTATCATGTTTACATTTGTAAAATACAATAAAATTTACAAATCTTCGGGTAAAGAAAACGTTTCTTCCTTGACACAATTCCGTAACTACGTTATGAATAAACCGGTACTAACAATAACCGAAGAATGGGCCGTAAACGCAAAGAATCTCTCACACAAAGCGTCATAAATGTGTTCTCGTATAAATAAAATCAATCGTGCGTCATGACTTTGAAAATACATATTTTTAGTTCGTAAAGTAATAAGAAACGAAGACGTTTTTATTACAAGGATTAATGGTGTTTGTTTTGTTTTCAATGTTTTACGCTCCGTGTATTCGTTCAAAGGGATCCTTACGTAATGTTTTGGGACTGTGTTGAATCAATTCAGTAATTAGTTGATGTCTGACGGCTTTATAGGCTTGAAATTATTATATTGTGACAGTTTTGTTTGTTTAACGACGCTAATGTAATTAATGGTGCGAGGTAATGTGGCAAAAGTAGAATAGGTCTTTCTAACTGAATTAATTACTTGTCTATATACATATGTACAAACGTGAATGTGTCTTGGATGAGAATATCTTAACTATAGTAATCTATTTGATAATCAACAAGAAAATGCTTTTCTAATGCCTAACCCCCAAACACCTATCTAATATAATGGTTGTAGGTTTTTTAAAGCCCATCATTATTCTGCATATTTCTAAGCAATTATTCGTTCCAGTCATTTTTTGACATCGTCGCGGCCTAACGGATAAGACTTCCGGTGTATTCGTGTTGAGCGATGCACCGGTGTTCGAATCTCAGGCGGGTACCAATTTCTCTAATGAAATACGTACTCAACAAATGTTCACGATTGACTTCCATGGTGAAAGAATAGCATCATGTAGTAAAAATCAAACCCGCAAAATTATAATTTGCGTAATTACTGGTGGTAGGACCTCTTGTGAGTCCGCGCAGATAGGTACCACCACCCTGCCATATTTCTGCCGTGAAGCAGTAATGCGTTTCGGTTTGAAAGGTGGGGCAGCCGTTGTAACTATACTGAGACCTTAGAACTTATATTTCAAGGTGGGTGGCGCATTTACGTTGTAGATGTCTATGGGCTCCGTTAACCACTTAACACCAGGTGGGCTGTGAGCTCGTTCACCCATCTAAGCAATAAAAAATAAAAAGATGTCCACGCTGTGATCTCGACGAGGCTCGATAATCAAATAATACCAAGATAACGTACATCCGAAGGCATCACAAAAAAAAAAAAGCAAACCTTTAATTGAATATAGCCGTTATGATGTTCTTAATAAAGAAACTGTTTGAGGTCATCCTATGAATGTTACGTCCAAAACGTAGGTACGTTTCACGCTACTTTGCATACGTTTCACGGGTTGTTTGTAGTGAAACGCTGCAGAAAGTGGCATCGAGATTTAGATGATGCCCCCGCTGAATTCTGTCGGAACATCAACTTTATATTCTTTTTACAGCCGAAAGCATTCCGTTTCTTGGTAATATAGAATTGCAAGCCAACTGTTTACATATTAAGATGTTGAAAAGTTCCAGATAGTTTACGTGAACTTTTACTGTTGCTTGCTGCGCTTTAAGTTTGTTGGAAAATGAAAATCAGCTTGTGCGAAAGGAATATATGAATTTAAATGTTAATGTAACAAAGTTTACTATATTTATAATTGAAGCTATTATTTTATGGCTATTGATTGACATTTTAGTTTCTCTGATCACAGCAAGAATTAACAGTGAATTCTCTCCTTAGTGATTGTCACTGTTAATTGTGCAATATTGAAAAATTCACAAACCGGAACAAAATACGCGTTTTTGTTGTATTGTTTTGACATTTTACTGACATTAATTGTAAAACCAAAGAAATATCCGTAAAGTGCTTAAAATACTTCAAGTCAAATGTTGTTCTGTAAAAAAAATATTAATTGTATTCATAATTCAAAATAAAATTACTTTATAGTTATTTTTATAGCTACTTAGTTTTTTTTTCTTCTTGGGATATATTTCTGCGGCATTAGAAGGCATTACACCATCAACAGACGATTGTTGACGAGCGACAAATTATGGTATATCGCACTCACAAAATATCAAGCAGTCTGGCACTACTAAAATTAAAATATTTTAATTAATTCAACATGTATTTGTATTCACATAGAACAACTAATTACAAAAACTCAGAACATATTATTAAGCACATTAATTATAAAGTTCTCACATAAAATATCTGTAGTTCTCAATTGCCTAATAAGACAACTGTATCTATTAAAAGAACATTTCAAATCTTCTTTGTTATAGTTGCGGCATTGCTCAATTTATTTAGAAACTAGCTGACCCGGTAGACTTCGTAGTGCCTCAATCGATAAATAAAAGACCTAAACTTTTGTATAAAATAAACTTAAAACAAACATAAGGAATCCGACGGGGGACGCATCAAAGGAAAAACAAAATTATTATTTTTATTTAATTCCGAGCATTTTTAGCATGTTTTTTAAACCTTTTCTGAACTTCCACAAATAATTCAAGACCAAAATTTGCCAAATCGGTCCAGCCGTTCTCGAGTTTTTGCGAGACTAACGAACAGCAATTCATTTTTATATGTATTGATAAGATATGTGAATAACACAATTTTAATTAACTAGAAATATAAGAGTTAATTAATATTTGAGCATCGTAATAGAGCACTGTGTAAGCTGGAATTAGTTATAGCGCGCTTATTAATATCAGGCTTAATGCCGAGCTTATAGAATGTACGATGAAACTCTAGTTTACGGATGTTGGTATGAAATTTAAAGTAAGATTATTCATTTGTTATAATAATAAATACAGCCACACAGGTTCCAGTCGCCTGGCCCCAAACAAGGATACCCTGTTCTATAGGAACCATAGGCTTGATACACATATATACTTAGTCTGGCCATAAATACTGTTACAATTAAAAATAAACAAAATATTACATTTGAATTTGGACTCTGTCATTTTTATATGATTACTCATTGAGTTTTCTCATTTCGGCGCCAATACATTGTACAATATTTTGCGATATTAAAATGGAGTGGGGTGATAAAGAGAACCGAATCGCTATGTTTGCATTATACAAAGAAGGTATGGAGCCAAAAGCAATTTTTAAAACTCTCCATATGCTTGGTATTAGTAAAATGTTTGTGTACCGGGCTATTAATAGGTGCAATGAGACCTCCTCTGCTTGTGACAGAAAAAGATCTGGCCGTCCACATAGTGTGCGTACGAAAAAGGTGGTCAAAGCAGTAAGGGAAATAATTCGAAGAAATCCTGTCCGAAAGCAAAAGATTTTATCTCGGGAGATGAAGATAGCACCTACAACCATTTCGCGTATTTTAAAAGATGACTTAGGACTTGCAGCCTATAAAAGCCTTGCAGCCTATATCCATACGATTGGCAGTGAAAAATTTTCCCATGGAAAGAGTGCGTGCTTCTATTGATAACTGGCCTCAACGTTTAAAGGACTGTATTGCAGCCAACGGAGACCACTTCAAATAAGCTTTTATACTTTAAATTGTTTTATATTTATGTATTAAACTAACACACTGTAAAAGTAATAAATGTTATTTGCAATAGAATTTTTTTTATTTTTAATTGTAACAGTATTTATGGCAAGATTAGGTATATACACCTATACAGATATTAAATACCCAGACAAAGAGCAAACAAACCTTTTCATCACACTAATGTTTGCTCAAAGTGGCAATCCAACCCTCGGTCTAGCAGTCAGGGGTGCTCACTGATGTATTACCGTGTCGATAATTTTTTATATGTAGCGCAAAATTATTTATGATAATGATATTTGTTATGATACAAGTTTGCTTACTAAACTACATACCCAATCCTGTAGACCGAATGGTAAACAGTCGACGTCGCCCTAAGCACGTCATTACGGATCCTCCCAATCCATTAAAGGTGCTTTTGGGTACCACAAGCACCGTTCACCGTCTTCGTCGAAAACGTCGCTTGCGTCGAAGGGCTCGACGAGTAAATTAATCCATAGACACAGCCCACTGAGTTTCTCGCCGGATCTTCTCAGTGGGTCGCGTTTCCGATCCGGTGGTAGATTCTGCGAAGCACTGCCCTTGCTAGGACTAGTGTTAGTAAATTCTCTCAGGTTGATCCGTGAGTCAGTGTTTTGCTGAATCTAGCACCGGCTCGGAAGAGAGTTTGCTAACACCGGTTCCAGTTTGAGCCCCGTGAGCTCATCTATACGTCAAGGAGAAGCTGAAACAGCCTCTCGAGGCTATCAGCATCATCAGTAGGGAAAAAAAACTAAACTACATTTAAACAGACTTCAAAATACTGTTTGTACGCCATCAATAAAAGTCGTCGTGGCCTAAAGGATAAGATGCCGATGCATTCGTATCGAACGATGCAACGGTGTTCGAAAACCACAGGCAGGTGCTAATTTTTCTAATGAAATACGTACTTCACAGATGTTCACGATTGACTTCCGCGGTGAAGGAATAGCATTGTGTAATAAATAAATAAAACCCGCAAAATTATGATTTGTGTAATTACTGCTGGTAGGACGCTTTTTGAGTCCTCACGGGTAGGTTCTAACACCATGCCTATTTCTGCGTGAAGCAGTAATACGTTTCGGTTTGAAGGGTGGGGAAGCCGTTATACTATAGAAACTGTGAGACCTTAGAACTCATGTCTCAAGGTGGGTGACATCATTTACCTTGTAAATGTCTATGGGCTTCCACTTAACATTAGGTGGACCGTGAGCTCATCCACCCATCTAAGCAATAAAAAAATAAAAAATCAAGCACCTAATTTCTGAGTTTCATATGTTTAAACTCTAATTTACTTTAGACTAATACTTAATGAATAATGCTACGAAAAGGCACAAGTATTGCATACAAAAAAAAAAAACAATTCTACTCCGAGACAACTGCATCACTCGCAGCGGAGCTCATTTTAAAATGGCAGTCTTTTTATTCTCCCAGGGGGTGCATAGTAGCCGTAAAGACAGGCACTATAAAATGTCTTGTTCCAACTGAAATTGCTGTTGTATTATAAAATAGTGTAAAACAAGAAGCTCCATGGTTTTATGAATTCGCTGGCAACAATCGAGGCGGGGCTTAATAAAAATAAAAGACGAACTTGCACCGATTATAGTCACTACAGCCAACGCTATGATGGATATCGCGTATGTGTCAGAGCGCCAAATATGCCAGTTGCTATGAATGTGAACAGTATTTATTTGAGTGCTTAGTTTTTTTTTAAGGGAAAACTTTTTTTTATTGCTTATATGGGTGGACGAGCTCACGGCCCACTTGGTGTTAAGTGGTTACTGGAGCCCGTAGACATCTACAATGTAAATGCCGTCACCCACCTTGAGATATGAGTTCTAAGGTCTCAGTATAGTTACAACAGCTGCCCCACCCTTCAAACGGAAACGCATTACTGCTTCACGGCAGAAATAGGCAGGGAGGAGGTACCTACCCGTATGCATTCACAAGAGGTCCTACCACCAGTATTATACAAAATAATTATTTTGCGGGTTTGATTTTTACTATACGACGTTATTCCTTGACCGTGGAAGTCAATCGTGAACAGTTATTAAGTACGTATTTCATCAGAAAAATTGGTACCCGCCTGCGGGATTCGAACACCGGCACATCGCTACACACGAATGCACCGGACGTCTTATTCTTTAGGCCACGACGGCTTTGCAGCTTTGTTATACTACAGTTATTCATTTTGAAAATTTCATAATTGTATTTAATTTTATAGTTTAGAGTCTAAACTACTACTACTACTTTTCGGTTGGTCTAAACTTTAGACCAATCGAAAAGTAGTTAATTTTAAAAGAGCTTTGTCTAATTTTACAATACAAACATATATTGAAATTATATTTTCGATTGGTCGACAATAGCTATATTTTCAAATATATTTTTTTAGTTCCTTTAACAGATATACGAGCTCATAATCCGCCTAGCTTTAAATAGTTACCAATACCCATGGAATTCACGTCACAATATTTTGATAAGTTGAATTTATTTCTAAAGCAGCTTAAATTTGGTTAAGAAAAGAAAAAAATAGTATTAAAACAAGCTCATGCAGAAGATAACCACTTTGCTTTTCAATACTAAACAAATAAAACAGCATATCGCACGAGCATCTCGTAAGCCGTCCAACTGACTGAATGATGGTTGTGTTTACACTAGATTTCGTAACAGCTAATGGTTCATTTTGTCAAATACTCGACTCTAACAATAAATTTGAGTTTTAGCTTGAGTCATTCAAATGAATCAATCTATCAGGGATTAAGTGATATGCAGCAGTTTGTATTAATATTTCATTAGAGCGCGGATTAAGCGAGTCTTATAAAGGGTTCAAGTTTATTTACGTCTAAATTTATGTGTACCATCCATAGTCTAGTATCTTCATAATATCCTTTAAATTTACATATAATCTTATACCTTTAAACGAGCAATTCTTGTATATATTATATATAATCTAAATCTCGGAAACGGCTCCAACGATTTTCATAAAATTTAGTATACAGGGGATTTCAGGGACGATAAATCGATCTAGCTACGATTTATTTTCAGAAAATGTTGTTTTATTCGTGTTTTCAATTATCAACTTTTCCCGACATCTATTGGCGAATAATAATACTATTTTACTTAATTGAGGACAACTAAGCGCTTTAAAGACACAACAAGAGGGCGTTATCAAAAAAAAAACGAGCAAAGCTCGATCATCATCTAGTTCTTATTGAATTCAGAAAAAATATTGTACTAAAAATTGATCTTTATAAAATGAGTTGAATGACTGTTTTTTGTTCCTGTATTGTGGACAGTAACGACGATATAATTTTCAAGACAGCGGTTTCTTAACGTAAACATACAAATTTTAGTCTCAATAAAAGCGACGTTTTCACGCATTTTACAGCGTTCAGCTTCGGACGGGCATAAAAATTAATGGCGGGGATTACACAGAAACCAAACAACGAAACCTCGAATAATTTCCAGACATTCCACATGCATCCTGGGAGAGTCTCGGCGATCGTAAAGCGACTTATTCAAAAACGGTATCACAGTAAATTAAACTTCATTAAAACTCGGACATCGGCACGAAAAGCATTTTATTTACTCAAAATGGAATCCGAACGATAAATTCGAATTCTAGATTTTTATTTTTCACGTGAATTCCGCCGGTTGGGATTGCTTTTATGGACGCCGCGTGGCCGTTCCCTAACTTCGGAGACGCGTTAATGAAAGTTAACTTTTTAATTGAAGTCATAGTCGCAGATGTAGGCGAGTTTTTTTTTTTTTTAATTGCATTACTCCTTCAAACAAGCGATCAATAATGTATTCAAATGATAATTAAAGACACAGATAGCAAAAAAACTGAACTAAATGATTGACGTGTCCAATCTTGAAGTTGCATTACTTTGTTTTTTCGGATTTTTTATTTTCCATTTTTCATTGTTTCTAAAACGCGATAGTATTATATTGTAAATAGTATTGTAAACTAAATTTCATTAAAAATATATCTTTATTAAGCTTCTATAGTAAAATTGATGCTGAATGCTAGCGCCTATCCAACACCTCCCTGCCATTATCTCGTTCTAAAGCATCATTCATATTCCATAACCTAAAACTAGGCTATTATCATTAAATGGCATCATCATGAAAGTCAAAAGAAAGGGAAATAGCCTCTCAAGGCTATCAGCATAGGTAGGAAAGATAAAAATGTTTGCAATTATACATAGTTTATAAATGAATTAGTTCTTCTTTGAACGGTGTTTTTTTTTTAATAATTATTATTCTTATATTCCATATGCACCTATTATATTAATATTCTTTTAAAATTATTCTTATGTAATAAAAGGAAGTGGTGACATACTATACATTCAAAATTTAACAACTTTTTATTTAAGAGTCAGTGATAACGTAGCCGGTTGATACTAAATTTAGTAGCACATGGCTTAATCGGCCATGTTGATGGGTATTTTTTCTTACGTGCTGTGTATTCACTATTCATTGTTACTTTATTAAAAAAAACGTATTTTTCGTATTAAATTGTTGCATAAGATTCTGTGAAAATATTACTGTCATTATAAACTCGAATTGGGTTCGAGAATGAAAATGTTTAGTTGAGATAGTTTAATTTTACTGGTGGTAGGAACTCTTGTGAGTCCGCACGGGTAGGTACCACCACCCTGCCTGTTTCTGCCGTGAATCAGCAATGCGTTTTGGTTTGAAGGGTGGGGCAGCCATTGTAACTATACCGAGACGTTAGAACTTATATCCCAAGGTGGGTGGCACATTTACGTTGTAGATGTCTATGGGCTCCAGTAACCACTCAACATCAGATGGGCTGTGAGCTCGTCCACCCATATAAGCAATAAAATAAAAAAATATATTTGTTTTATTACCCAAGAATCTGTTATCCTGAATTGATAGTATTTTCTGTGAAGGCAAGTTATTTATTGAGATTCATTGATCCGACGACGTAATTAATTTCAAAGTACGGATAACGCGTTTACCACTATTCGTGCTTCAACGCTTGTAACTGTCAGCGTGAAATGCAAACTTGATCATTTAATGAACAGCGTTGGAAACAAGTAGAAGTTAACGCCTTCGTACAAGAATACGCTTATTAGTTTTTTTTGGAACGAAGTTCCTTACGGCAGGCTTGGAGAAGATAGAGATTTTGCTGCGTGAGCGAACTGAAAAAAATGCGATAGTAAAACCGTAAGAAAAAGTCCGTGGAATAAAACCGTTAAATGAGACGTGCGCAGGCGCGACAGTCGTATGCGCAAGCGAGTAGTGTATAATACCTTTCTCTTTCTCCTTCTTTCTTTTCGTTCTCTCATCCCTTCTCTCTCTATTTTGTAATTATTTCTATTTCTATGTAATTTTATGTTGTCAAACAAAAATAAAGAGACATATTTTGTTATTTTAATTGATAATTTGAATTACGATTTTTTTTTATTTTACGTAATTTATTATTTCCTAAAATACCGAATTTCCTAAATACTTTCCTATACTTAAATAAAAACTGATCAGCAAAATTTAAGAGAAAGATCAAGAAAACCTACATAAAATTGAGCACGATTTTTTTTTTGAAAATTGTGTCGATTCTACGTTAGCCGAAGGAACTTCGTTCCTACCTGGTGTCCCACGACACCACATCTTTTTTTTAATGTATATTGGCGACCGGAACGCTTACAATTTTTTTTAATAAAATTCGAAAACATGTAAACCACTGACTAATTAGAATAGAAGAAAACTCCTCATTGAACCCAGCAAATAAAAAAGTTAAGATTATGGTACAGGAACACGCGTTAAATTAACAATCAATAATGAAAAATTAAATGCTATTTAAATAAAATATACTGCAATCTTGTCGATTATAGGAATTTCTTTCAGAAAGCTTGCTGAATTATTTACTATCCAGTACGGTGGTTTTTATATTATGTGTATTTGAAATTTAGTTTAGCATAATAATAGATAATGGCTTTTTTTAAAGGAAAAAAATAGATTTATATATCAAAACAATAACAAGTAATATATAAATATATATACTTACAATAACAATACCGATATGTATCTGCCAATGTTTATATAAGATTAGCTGCATACGTTAGATACATTTCTAAAACTCAATTTCATCTCTCGAAATAAGAGATTCATACACAAAAACATAAAAATAAAAATTTCTAGTAATTTTACCAGTTAGTCGAATAGCATACCACACTATATAAACAAAAAATTGGCTCACAAATAATTGTTTAAGATGTGACAAATCAGTACTTAGAAGTCTAATCTTATCAAAGCTAACAAAGAAGTTATTCACATTTGCTTACAGTAGATATGTTTCTGAAAACTCCCTTATACATATTTTATTAGTAGAACTCTACATAAAACATAGCTATTCAGGCCTTCTTCATTCCGAAATAAACGTCACAAAAGTGAATTTAAGCTTGGTTTTATTACAAACGGTCGATGCAACAGCTGAACATTTTTGTCAAGTTGTTAATGAAGATTTGTAACTGTCCGTCACTATTCGTATGGTCTTACAGAAACTAAAGTCCCTTTTTCTTTACTGTGACACTGAAAACAGAAGGTTCATATAATTTATGACCGTCTCTGAATTGAATTTGCGGTTAAGCTTCCAACGCTTCTGAACATTATTCGCTCTGTGAATGACAAAGATATGTTTGTCTTGATTTAAAAAAGCGTGCACGAGTACATTTTGATCTCGTCTCGATGGTCGAGATTGACGAATTAATAAAGGCCAGCCCTTCAGCTATGAAATATAATGGGAAACTAACAAGCGTAAAGCAAAACATTTTAAACAACAGCCCGAAGGTTAGATGCAGCAACATTATCTCAACGCGATTTAATAGAAATGAACTATTCAATTTCCCTCTATATCCGTGTTCAGATTGAAAGAAAGTTTTATTTTGTTCTGAAAAGTTGGTCTTGTGTGCGCGTGACGCGTGTTTCCCGCGCGAAAAAATTAGACTCTGCTATCACAGCGTAATTGAAGTGTCAAAAGTTATCTGATTTTACTTGCAAAACGCGACGATATGAAATTATCCGCGTAACTGAGATCGCTCGAAAAAAGAGAATTCGATATGAGGAGGCTGTCTGCAATCAGCATCCGACCTACATTCCAATGGATATTATTATGCACATACAAGTGTGAGCCCAGCTGTATTGAACGCAACGTTTTAGAATTCGAAGTGCTATTTAAAGAATCAATTATTACATAATTAAATTACATATTGGACTTCTTAAGGAATACAATTGCAAAAGTTAGTACCGAATCGATCATGATTGAATATTCCAAATGGACTGTTCTTCACTTTTCTTCATATATATCATTTTCTCCATATTTTTACTGGTGGTAGGACCTCTTGTGAGTCCGCGCGGGTAGGTACCACCGCCCTGTCTCTTTCTGCCGTGAAGCAGTAATGCGTTTCGGTTTGAAGGGTGGGGCAGCCGTTGTAACTATACTGAGACCTTAGAACTTATATCTCAAGGTTGGTGGCGCATTTACGTTGTAGTTGTCTATGGGCTCCAGTAACCACTTAACACCAGGTGGGCTGTGACCTCGTCCAACCACCTAAGCAATAAAAAAAAATATATATCTATATCCATTGTTTCTATTGCGTATAATTCTTACATTTGTAATGGCTAATTTCGTTTCACGCGGATCCAATTAAAAATAAACTGTAGTTTAAAATGCGCTAAACGTTCAAACACGCATAACGATGTCATTACAGTTTCTCTAACAAGGTGAGCTAGTACAGATAGAGAAGTTAATTGTTATGCCAAATAAAGTAAATGAATGAGGCTTTGTGAGTTCACTAATGGCGTTCGAACCCGTTAGGACGAACACGTGAAAATTTAACATTAGCAAATTGCCTTGTGTTTGTTAACACGTCGAATGCCACGACGGACACCGTGTCTTATGACATACTTTACCCCCAGAATCTCGACTATCTATATATTAATACGTGAAGCAAAAACTTTGTATCCCTTTTGACGAAAATTGCGCGGACGGAGGAGTATGAAATTTTCCACACTTATAAAGAATATAGAGAAGAAGTGCACAATGCTATTTTTTTTTTTTTAAATAATGCATAAAAGATACATTAAATCAATAAAGAAAACATTACACACACTACATACCATGTATTTGACGCACACACGCATGCATACTATTTATTGTCAAACTTTTGTTCTTTTTGTTGTCAAATTGAGAATAGATTAAATATTGTCTGTCTTTGTTAATATTTTTATAGTATAGTCTTGGCGAAATTTGTGATTATAGAAGTATAAAATACAATCATAATAGTGTACAAACTTACAATTCCAATTAATTATAGTCGAATTTCGACTACTGCAGGACCTCTAGTATATCGAGATCGTCCAAAAATCGCAAAAATGTTTTTTGTGCAAAAAAGTATCAATTGCGTTGTGTTTGCTAACACCTCGAATGGCATGACGGACACCATGTCTTATGGCGTACTTTTCCCCGGAATCTCGACAGTATATCGAGATCGTCCAAAAATCGCAAAAATGTTTTTTGTGCAAAAAGTATCGAAAATATGGGACGACTTACGGAAACAGTAATTAATGTACTCATTTTCTTCTCAGATGTCAAATAGCAGAAGTCAGTGTCCGCTGTCGCTCACCGTGCTAAGCCCACCTGTCCTGGTGAAACTGGAAAGGCCTCCGGGCCACCAGTAATCCTACAATCATAAAAAAAAAAAAAAAAATAACGTGCTAAGCTTGGTTTTTAATACATACTACGCACATGCGTTTTAATGTTTTTAGCGTTTAATTTATTAAGGCTGGGCTGGGTACGTCATTACTTATGATGTTAATAACGTTTGTAGATGAGATGTCGTTTTTTTTTGTTTTGTTGTATGATAAAATCGATCTCGGTTAAGTTATATTTATTGACCATGTAAGCGAGAAATTCTAAACGTGCCGTGTGGTGTGTATTAATAGGAATATCCCGTGTCGTCCCATAAGCCTCGTTAAAGGTGACCAAGAGATTTGTTTGTTTGTACATTCTATTAAAATCCCTCACAGAGACGTATTCGTATGATTTGACTTTGGTATTAATATCTTGTCTATTCTTGCCGCTAAGTATTCATAATGAAAATTGGGATAGACATTTTGGAATACTGTTGAAACTTCGGCCTTAAATCTCGAGGGGGACGGTGGTATTTACTCTGATGTAACAGCCACACTATTATTAGTGTTTACCACTTAATATCGGGTGTGTGGTAAGCTTATTCGTTCGTCTTAAACAATAAAATCAATATAATCTTCTCACTCATTTGGTCAAGTCATGCACAGTCGAATCTGATCACGGACTTCTAAAAAGTAGCTTACGAAGTATGATTTTTCGTTAAACAATTTTCACTTTTTTTTTTTTTTATTGCTTAGATGTGTGGACGAGCTCCTAGCCCACCTGGTGTTAAGTGGTTACTGGAGCCCATAGACATCTACAACGTAAATGCGCCACACACCTTGAGATATAGTTCTAAGGTCTCAGTATAGTCACAACGGCTGCCCCACCCTTCAAACCGAAACGCATTACTGCTTCACGACAGAAATAGGCGGGGCGGTGGTACCTACCCGTGCGGACTTACAAGAGGTCCTACCACCAGTAATTACGCAAATTATAATTTTGCGGGTTTGATTTTTATTGCACGATGTATTCCTTCACCGTGGAAGTCAATCGTGAACATTTGCTGAGTACATATTTCATTAGAAAAATTGGTACCCGCCAGCGGGATTCGAACACCGGTGCATCGCTCGATACGCATATGCACCGGACGTCTTATCCTTTAGGCCACGACGACTCCACTTTATTTACTTTAATGACATAGGCTACTTTGTGTAAGTATTAAAAGTAAACTGGATTGAAGTTCACATACAGTGCGACCCGTAAAGCCAATGGACAAGTCTCTACCACAAACATTGCGCTTAACGAATATAAAACACATGTAGACATTCACCACACTCGGCGAAAAGTGCCTCATAAAAAATGCATGCGCCTCGACATCTAGTTACCAGATGAATGTTGGCTTACGTGAAATGGAACTGTGATTACGAACTAAATTCTTCTAGTTTTATTTTGCTGGCTTCCAAGTAATAATTAATAGATGTAGTCGTAGTTAATTGCTGGAGTCTTAATTAAAGAAAATACTAATTTGGCCATAGATTTTCCGCTCTTCACACCAGAAAAATAGGGGTGTGCACAAATATGGCTATTCCACTGCCGTTCGACTAACAACAGTAAGCCTTGTATTGAACTGTCTTCATAGTCAATAAAATTAGCAGTAGTAGTAGACTTCATAGTCAATTAATAGCATTGCGTGCAACTTCAAACTTCTGAAATAAAACCTGAAATGTTGTATCTCACTCTTTGGTAGACTAATGCCCGTATCTTTAGACGTTTTGTAAAATAGTCCTCCACTCTTAACTCATCCGATGATGCTCGAGCATTCCTCCCAAACTTACTCGAGTTTGGTATTTTTAGTCGACCATTACAATATTCCTCAACTGTCCTCGAGTGAGGTAGAGAGGTGTTATTGTGTCACCACAACAACATCAGTTTGAGGAAAATTTGATCAAGCTAGCATCAAACCCATAGTTATGCAGTTTAAGGTCATTGTTTAATGTCAAAGTCAAGCTGCCGCTGTCTGTTTGACACTAGATTAACTTGTTTGATGTTTTGCTTGCTGAGTTATTCGTAAATATGTGTGCGTGCGGTAAATCTGAAAGTGTATTATTTATTTTCTAACCTATTATTATTTTAGATTTCGGATCCGGCTTTGTATTTTTATTCGCCGCTTTTGTGTGATTTTGATTGCATCGTGTTGTTGAAGTGCTTTTCCACAACCACCAGTTTATTATATAAATAAAACTTATAATCGCATTGACTTTATTTATCATGTAGTAAGCAAAATATGACTCTTATGTAGGTAAATAAAATAAAGAGTTTCAAATGTCTACCCTCGAACTATTTACTTTATTAATAAATATTATCAAAATTAAATTATTAAAATATGCGGGAATCATGCACAGATCCAGGCCATTGTACAACAATATCATATATTTCCATTTGCGGTCCACATACTATTTGGACATTGATAGAAAACCAGTCTTGAGGAACGTTCAATGTACGTCGCGACGTATCTTGACTAGACAGTTCGCTTACTTCACTCCGGTTAGGAAAATTTTCCAAGGACGTTTGAGTGGAGCTTATTTTTACGACTAAGCATACCAAAACGCGCGTTGGAGGTTGAGTCGAGTCGAGTTAGGCTCGTGTGAACGACTAAAGATACAGGAGTAAGTCCTTTAGATGTACGTTTTTATCTCTTTTTAGTGTCGTTTTTTTCTTTTCATCTTGTTTCAAATAATATTGCAATCAAAAGCTAAATTATCTGAAAAATAATAGTTTGTTCATAGACTATTTCCCAACCAAGCCGATTATTATTATTACAACGTCAATATTGCCACGTCATTCCAAACTTTAGAGGATCAGGTAAATTAATTGTCAAGAAAGAAAAAATGTTCACATTCCATCTGATGTTATAATGATCGATGAATAAATGGCTTTATCCACCTAGATGTTAGGGTCGTAGTCTTGCTTGATAAGTAGAGTAGCTGTCCCAGTTTCCAAATGAGAACATGTGTGCTTTGCAGCAAAAATAAACAGAATTGTAGTATTGGCTCGTGTGGTCGCAATAAGCCCTTGCACGATCGCCCAAGCGTCCAATCCCCACGAGGCTCACAATAAACCCAACTCTCAAGGAGGTTATGTTTTTAATCACTTTCATAGGCAGACGAGCCTACGGCTAATACGGTAAGTGGCCGCTGTCACTGATGGACATCTGAAATGCCACGGGTATAACCATGTTGCTGCCGTACATAACCCTAGTCACAGGTTACCGTTTCTGTTTCATTATGTACATTTTGAAACTTTTAATCCTGAATGAAAAATGCATCCAAAATCTTTTTCTTCCAATCTCACCACGCTAGTCTCTACGAGCCAGCAAAGGTATTTCCCGCTCCATTGTACACTCAGGCAGGCAGTAATAATGCACGCAAGCAAATATTAGCACAGACCCAGACGCGGCGCTGGTCGTGAAACAAAAAAAGTCGAGTAAGCAATGCTTAGTACTGAGCGTAGATTACTGGTTTTTTGTATCTATAAATTTGTAAGCATAGTCTAATATAACATTATGAACTTAGTTGAACAATTTGATTGTTTATAAACGGGTAAAGATCATTAATAATGAACACTGGCATTTAGATGTTCAGTAACGAATAAATAATAGTTTAAAAAAACTAACAAAATACACTTTTATAGAAAATCCAACTAAAAATAAAAAATAAATTTTAATAAATTTGATTTTAATTTCTTTTTTTTTTCAATTTTTTAATATTGAATTGTCATCGGTCCTTAATAAGTGTACTAAATTTCGAGTTAATCCGACGTTTTGAAGGGGGTCAAAATCATATTCAAAGATTCCGTTACATACTAACATACATACGTCTGAAGCTAATAAAAGTGGATTAAAAATCACTATTTACATCAAATCGTCATTATCATTATTGCGAAGTCTTCCATTCTTTGATGCACTTAACAAAAAAATTATCGCGAAATATTTCAATATTACACAATTCACTCAACACTTCGAATCTCGACGAAGCGAAACCCACGAAATAAATAGTGAAGCGAAGCGTAAAAAAAACAATCATCCCAGCAAATTAATTAATCCTGCACCGTATATGAAGCGTACTGTCTAAACAATGCGCCGGAGATCGCTGCATCCGAGATGACATCAGATTAAACATTGCCAGCGTTTTTCCTCGTCTCATTAAGGATGGAAGCGGGTTTTTTTTTTATTCTTTATTACGTGGATGGACTATACGCAACTTCCTTTATTACTGCTGAGGATACTGAAGGTTTGTGTGGTTTTTTTAATAGTTACCGAAGCTCATAGGTTTCGTAATATGAACACCGAATTAAATAATATATAGGTATAAAGTATTTTACAGTTCAACATGTCAGCTTAACTGTATTGCGGCAGATTGGGTTATAGTATCTGTGCGGTATCACAATATCAAAAGTGGAACTATTACACTTGTCGTAGATTTTTTTACAATTACAGCCATGAATCATAGCAACGCAGTTAATTTTCCTGCTTTTTTAATGTTTTCTTCATCATCGCCTAGATCACCTTACTGGTGGTCAATGACTCATTAATTAGAGTGGTCTGTGAAACGAAAAAGATTCATTCAATTTCTCTTTGAAATATATTTAGTATTCGGGCTGAGCCCACGAGCTCAGGTAACGTTCCGTGAGTAGCTGGAATAATAATAGGTCGCGGTCTGCTTTCTCTGCAGACCTCACGCGCCCCCTAAAAGCGGACACCTCGTATGAGGTTCGCCCCCCTGGCGGAAATAAAAAAAGTTAAAACAAAACTACTCGGGACCGAGTGTGCCTTTCTTGATTTAATTTGGTAACGGAAAAATAAAGATCATTATCTGCCCTCTGTTACCCTAAAAAAACTGGTGGTGGCTTTTTATTGGTGGTAGGACAGGTTGTGAGTCAGCACGGATAGGTACCGCCACTCTGCCTATTTAAACCATGAAGCAATAATGCGTTTTGGCTTGAAGGGTGGAACAGCAGTTGTACTGTTAAAACTAAGACCTTATAACTCATGTCTCGAGGTGAGGGCGGTATCTACGTTGTAGATGTCTATTGGCTCTGGTTACCACCTAAGATATAAACAAAAGTATAATATTAATAATCACAAAACGTGTGAAACAAAAAAATGTTTAAAAAGTCTTCATTATAGCCGAACACATCTTACCCACTTCACTAAAACGATAACACGAGCCAAACGATTTTATGTGGGAACTTCCGACCTGTTTTCCGTAGTCTTCGTTTTTTTCGATCACAAACGTAATTACATACGAAGTTTGCGATTTCGATCGTGTCGAAATATAACTTGCCTTTAATACAAAAGTTTATAATTAAGCAACTTGAAAATGCACTTCGTTTTTTTTTTTTTTTGCTTTGATGGGTGGACGAGCACAACGGCTACTTTACCCTTCAAACCGAAACGCATTACTGCTTCACGGTAGAAATAGGCAGGGTGGTGGTACCTACCCGTGCGGACTCACAAGAGGTCCTACCACCAGTGAGTACGTTTTGTGTTTCATTTGACTTCTAAAGCTTAAAAAAAAAAATCTAACTGTTTAAATCAAACACCATTCACTCAGCACGACATTTCCGAAATTATCCGTCTGATTGAATTTAAATTTGGCATAAACATTCCATTCTTGGTATGAAGCATTTACTAATAGATTTTACGTGCGTTAATATGTTCCGAATAGATTCATATATCGTATACATAATGTCTTTATCGCATAGCAAATGTTGCCATGGTAACCGGTGCTATAGGACTTTAAGATCACGAAAGTAATGCAAGTATCTCTTTGTTACGGGAAAATGCAACTTGTTTCATTCTTACTGAACAACAAATTAAACACGGACGAAACCGCTGGGCGCTTCTCTTTGTTTTGTATGGACTCATATAAGCACAGAGTGTTAAGTGATTACAGCCTATAAATATTATATCAAAATTTTAATGCCGCCACCGACTGAGAATTGCGTTGCAATAATTGTTACTATGACTGTTACTGTACTGTTTTAGTGTGAACCAGTAATGCGTTTCAGTTTGTAAATAGACTCATATAAGCACATAGTAGTGATTACAACAGCCTATAAATATTATATCAACATTTTAATGCCGCCACCGACTGAGAATTGCGTTGCAATAATTGTTACTAAGACTGTAACTGTACTGTTTTAGTGTAAAGCAGTAATGCGTTTCAGTTTGAAAGGTAGGGTCGTCGTTGGACTACAAAAATTTGAGACGAAGAACTCTTTTTTTTTTTTTTTATGATTGAAAGTTTACTGGTGGCCCGAAGGCCTTTCCAGTTTCACCAGGACAGGTGGGCGAGCAAAGGCTCAGCCAAGAGGGGTGGGATTTACTAACAACTGCCCGAGCGCCTCCGAAGGAGACCTAACAACTCAAGAGCAATTGTTTCGCGAATGAATCTACTACCGGATCGGAATCGCGACCCGCTGAGAAGATCCGGCGAGAAACTCAGCGGGCTGACGCATGGGTTAGGTTGCACGTCGACCTCTTTGTCGAGTTCGACGAGTACGGTTACCGGGGTCCCTAAGCCTGCCCCTAGTATTTGAGCTGAAGGCATCTAATGCAAAGGTTATTGGATCTGATGGATCCGTAAGGACGTGTCTAGGGCGTCGACGGTGACTGGCTCCTGCATGATCAGGATTCGGGGAGTAGTCAGCGGCGGCAACGATAAGGCGATTATCATGACGGGAACTCTTGTCTGAAGATGTGTTGTGGCATTTACGTTGCTGATATCTATGGGCTCCCGTAACAACATAACAATAGGTGGGCCACGATAACAATAGCTAGCCCATCCAAGCAAAGAAAAAAATAAAAATAATTAATATCTTGTTGATAAATAGTCGAAGATACGCTTTTGGTTTTTCACTGTTTTAATGTTATATTTTTTTGAAATACGGCCATTTTACGATACATCAAATAATAAAATACTGTCGAATGAAATTTTAGTTTCATAGCATTTATGAAATAAAAAATGCATCGCCCTGAAAACATTTACAACTACAAGCACTTAAATAGCTCGGCAACCCATCAAAAAATTTAACGAGATCATCTTTACTAGAATTTTTGGCTCTATTCCAACCACAGCTTACACAATTCACAGTAGCACCATCAGTGTAATAAATAGTACATTCTACATTGAGCAAATCGATATTTGCTAGATTATAGATTTAAGACTAACATTGTTCATTAACTTGACTAACTATTGAGAAAAACGATTTAAACTTTCATTTCAAATGACCAGCTACAAAAAAGTAAACGTGAACACGGCTTCTTCAGGCTACCACATACCCCAACTCGTTGGCTCTCGTCAGTATAGTCGTAGTTCACTGGTGGTAGAACCTTTTGTGAGTCCGTGCGGGTAGGTACCACCACCCTGACTATTTCTGCCGTGAAGCAGTAATGTTCGGTTTGAAGGGTGGGGCAGTCGTTGTTACTATACTTGAGACCTTAGAACTTATATCTCAAGGTGGATGGCGCATTTACGTTGTAGATGTCTATGGGCTCCCGTAATCACTTAACACCAAGTGGGCTGTGAGCTCGTTTACCCATCCAAAAAAAGTTGGATTGATAGGACATATTTATCATATCTTGGATAACTATGAACTGAACTGGTTAGTACTTGGGTATTGTTGCTGCTATACGCGTTTTGGTTTAAAGATACAAATCAATAGACGAAACGAAAAATCAGTTTCTATAAAGATAGCGGAGATTGTATAATATAATCACTGATTACATAAATACGAAAAAAAAATTTAGTTCTAAACTATACTACTGCGAGTTATATCAACAATGCAAGTCCATCCGTGGATAACGAAGCATGTCCCTATTCCGGATGATTGATAGTGTTATCTTAACACCTCGTTGGAGTCGTTTTGATTGAGTGTGGGCTTTTTGTTATGTTTGATCAGCTAACTGACGGTCCGCTTGATTGGCTGCTTTCAAAGTTAATACTTAAACAAGACCCTATTGTGTTACGGCGGTTGCATGATCTTTCAAATACGCCTTCAAACTTGTTGTTAAATTTCGATAGGAGTCGTCAATGTTCATTGTTTCGGGTATTTTAATTGGATTAACATTATATAACAAGCGTATTGTCGTTTCGAAAAATATTCTTCATTTTGTTTTTTGCTTTCCATTGATTGCCCAACGAGAATATGACCCGGACACAATTGTTTTTTTTTGGTTTTTTTTATTGCCTTATTGTAGGCAGACGAGCATACGGCCCACCAGATGGTGAGTGGTTACCGTCGCCCATGGACTTCAGCAATGCCAGGGGCAGAGCCAAGCCGCTGCCAAACATTAAATGTAGGTATATACATTTTTGGTCTCGATACGGCGGCAGTAAGAGACAGCCTCCCTCAGCTGCCTCTTCTTATTGCTTTCCTTTTTTCTTTGTTTCTTCTCTGTTCATTCTATCTATTCCACAATTCAATCTTCATTTTCTCCTTGTTTATTTTTCAAATAATCTGTTGCAACAATTAACACAACCAAATCTAACCATCTCTAAGACTATGTTTTGACTTCTAAACAGCCAGTAATCATACACTTTTTGCTTCGTAAATAAAAACTGGCTAATTGTAAATTACACATGCTTGGGTAGTAAATTATATGCATGTCCGATTAGCATGACTGTGACTGACTATAATGTGGTGTTTGTTTTTGCCACACCTTGTTATAATCAATTCGTGATTATATAGGTATAGATACTGTAATTTTGGCTAATTCAGTGATGACCCGGCTTTATTTAAAGAAATGGAAATTTATGTGGATATATACCCACCATATATATATTTTTTTTATTGCTATGGGTGGACGAGCTCACAGGCCACCTGGTGTTAAGTGGTTACTGGGGCCCATAGACATCTATAACGTAAATGTGCCACCGACCTTGAGATATAAGTTCTAAGGTCTCTCAGTATAGTTACAACGGCTGCCCCACCCATCAAACCGAAACGCATTACTGCTTGTCGAGAAATAGGCAGGGTGGTGGTACCTACCCGTGCGGACTCACAAGAAATCCTACCACCAGTTCACAAGAGTTCCTACCACCACCACCATAATTACATACATGGATTTTTTTATTATTGCCTTTGTAGGCAGACAAGCAAACGGACCACCTGATGTTGAGTGGCCACCGTCGCTCATGGACGTCAGCAATGCCAGGCGCACAGCCAAATCACTGCCTACCATTGTCTCATAGAATTTGAAAAATCAAATTCTCCTTCATATCGGTCTAATGTGTCCTTTTAGTTCATTCGGTTTTCCAAAAACGACCAACGAAATGTGCCGGTATCTTTAATCGCGCTACAAATCAATCAAATACATTATTTGATGTCTGATGATCAGAACTAACAATTGGTCGTAAATCCAATAATGCCGAACCATTCCATCATAGCCTTCGTAAGCCTCTCAAAGCGTTGAGATGAGCTGAAATAAAAATAGAAAAGTGGAAAATCAATACTAAATAACACATAGTCTGTTTCCAAATAATAGTCAGTTTCCAAAAGTTGGCTTTGGAAGCTCGGACCAATTCCAACAATTGTTTGATTGATTGCAACACAAACATTCGATATTTTTTTACTGTATGAATTGACTGACTGTTTGCACTTCACGATCAGAGCTTTTGTTATGTACGGAGGAGCCACGAGGAACTGTTTCAATATTAATTGATAAGTAATGAATGAAACTTCTTTTGATGAGATATGCTTTATTGCTCGAGTTTTCATTCATTCGTTTATACGTCACTGTTACAGAGACCGGTATGTTACTTCAATCCAAAAATGTTATATCTCCTTTTTTTTATTGCCTTTGTAGGCAGACGAGCGTACGGCCCACCTGATGGTGAGTGGTTACCGTCGCCCATGGACTTCAGCAATGCCAGGGGCAGAGCCAAGCCGCTGCCTACCGCTTAATACTCTCCACAAGCTTTGTTTGAAGAAGGACATGTCATAGCGCTCGGGAAACACCGTGGAGGGGAGCTCATTCCATAGCCGGATGCTACGTGGCAAAAAAGATCTCTGGAAACGCACTGTGGATGACCGCAGTGGCTCCAGGTAGTATGGATGAACTCTACTCCGGTGGCGGGCGGTGCGATGGTAAAAACGTGATGTTGGTATCATCTCGAACAATTCCTCAGAGCACTCCCCATGGAACATGCGGTACAAAATACAGAGGGAACCGAAGTCCCTCCGCAGACCCAGAGGCTCCAAACGATCCGTGAGAATGGGATTATCGACAATCCGAACGACTCTCTTCTGTATGGAGTCAAATGGAAGAAGCTGGTATTTGGGAGCCCCGGCCCAGAGATGGGAGCAGTACTCCACGCGGGGCCGGACTTGTGCTTTATAGAACAAAAGTCTCTCCTCCAATAAACTCATTTCAAAATACATTGTATTGAATATGAAACTGTATTAATAAGGGGTTTGTTACATTGTTTCTTTGTTATATTCTATACATTGTTTAGTTCTATTTGAGTTGAACCTAAACTATACTTTATCTATACCAGGTGCATGGAAAATGATATCTTATTATACATTTTGTCATAAAGCAAATAATTTGGTAAATATTCTTTTTCCTGCTAGCCAGTTGATGCCGGCCATACTTGGAACTCTTTACTACTCTAATTTTAAGGTTAACCTTAAATTCCTGAGCACGAACTGTGCAGTAAAAAGGGGTTTAAAATAAAAGTTCTAAAATTAATATTAACCTTGTGTATCTTAATAATTAGAAATATTTATGCTAGCTGCTAGCATCAATAACCTTTTGCCATCATTAAGACACTCATATCTTTTACCGATCATATAAATAAACAAAACAACCGTATCTACTCACGTTATATACAAATATACAATTCAAAACAGACGGTGGAACAAACAAAGGGACGAGTCCCATTAAACTTGGTCCGCGCATGATGTACGCAAATTGAAGAAACAGAGCCGCATACAACTCATCTACTTACCATAAATAGGTGCACCCAGAAAACATACTACACATCACGAAAACACATACACCGTGTAAGGCAACAAAAAACGTAGATATATAGACGATTATTAAAATTGATTCAGTCAAACTCAGTACGTATCTCTACGCGCATTTCTGAAGCACGAAACAAAGATGATTTGTTTAAAACAACATGCTTTGCGTGCGTGATGAATATCGCAGAAGCGTATTGGAATAATGATCCTGCGTCGCACCGCATTCAATGGCATTTTGCATACAATATGGTCGACGGATTTATATTTTAAAATATTGCAAACGTCAGCGGCTAGTCGTACACAATAAATAATTCATTGAAACATGTCAATTTCGAGATGAAAATCATCTGTGAAACTATATCAAATCTAGGGATGGTCTTATACATATTCAGATTACACATTGTTGTTCTGGGCTTCTCGGTAATTAGATCGCCCACGAAAGGAAGCTGTACGTTAATAAGTTAGTGGCGACAAAGTTCTTAATAAATTACCCATGCGCCGACGCCATATTGGATCCATTCCGCTTTAATACATGTACCTCATTAGTGTCGCATTGAACTATGTTAATTTTAGTAAGAGCAACATTATTTAACGTGTCTATATTCGATTCACGGATCGGTTAGTAAATAAAATTTTAGTTGGCATTTTCTGTTAAACCAATAAATGTAATGTAGTAGTCAGGGACGTCTTAAGCTAGGCTGGGGCCCTTGGGCACTCAAGAATTTGTGGCCCTTTTGGAAAGTAAAAAGAGCGAATTTTAATAATAAAAAATTACTGAGTATGACCATTTAATAAAGGTAATCAAATACAGTATGATATAATATTATGTCATTAATGATATTAGAATGCTGCTGGTTTTTTGGTTACGATTACGATAACGGCTTACAAACTAATTTCATTTCATTAATATAACCTAAAATTATTACCTACTGCGGTAAAACGGAGACATCGATTGCATTTTCTTATCAGCTTTAAATAAAATACTTTTTGCGATTTTGTAGTGCTTACAGTTCTTTCGTCCTTTTTTATATCTCGATCTTATTCTAAAAACTTTCAGCGCCTTTTTTAAAATTTACCCGGTAGTTACTGTAGCGCCACCTTTATTTAGCAGATTTTAACGGACACTTTTTACACACAGAGACAATCCTCCTTACCTATACCCTCCATGTTAGTACAGTAGGAATAGGTGCAGTCATCGATATAATGGCGTAGTATACGCCTTGTAAATACCTTCTGATAAGATTACTGATTTGTGAAAAAAGTGTAATGTGCCCGACAAAAAGGTTGAATAAATGTGTGAGAGAAATTGTCGGTCCTTCGGGGCCCCCTGAGAATGGGGGCCCTGGGCACGGGCCCCGTGTGCCCTTATGGAGAAGACGGTATTGGTAGTAGTGGTTTTTTGGTTTATTAACAGGATCCAAATTCATGCACCACGCACTATTGCAACAGATCCACAACAAAAAAATGTTTCAAATCTAGAACGATATCTGCGTGTTGGGTATTAATATTTTTTTTGTAGCCTTTGTAGACAATCACACGGTTTACCTAACGGATAGTGGTTACTGTTGCTCATGTACAATAGCAACCAAGGACATGTCATAGCGCTAGGGAAACATCGTGGTGAAATTTTCGTTCCAGAGCCGGATGGTAAGTGGCAAACAAGATCTCTGAAAACGCACTGACGATGAACGCAGGGGTTCTAAATAGTATATATGAAGTCGGTTTCGGTGGCGGAAGGTGTGATAGTAAAAAGGAGATGGTGGGATCTTCAGGAACGATTCCTCAAAATACTACTCTAATGTACAGTTTTACGAATTTGTTTGTTAAGAATTTCAGGAAATATACTAATGTTGGTATAGATACAAATCTAAAAACAGACGTCTGTGACGAAACCGAACATAATTTCACCAAAACGGCATTTAACATAATAAATTGTTTACAATATTCCAGACTTCATTCGAGTTTCATTGACCGTGCCCATGACGTGCACTCAACGCAGATACTATATAACTTTAGTCCATAAATCATGCTCGAACATACGATCCAAGCTGACATGGATATCTCATGTAGTCTCTTGAGACACAACGAACTCAACTATAGTTTGGGTTCACTCGATAAGATGCACATGGCCTTGTAGCTATTGTTTGAATCCTTAATTGAAGTTTTGTTTTAAACTGAGAACTTTCTTCTCTTTTTTTTAAGAACAAGCTCACGGTTGGTCGCGTGGTTAAGTGATCGAAACCCATAAACCATGAATGCCATAAGCCATGAATTACTGGTGGTAGGACCTCTTGTGAGTCCGCATGGGTAGCCTATTTCTGCTGTAAAGCAGTAATGCGTTTCGGTCTGAAGGGTGAGGTAGCCGTTATAACTATACTGCGACCTTAGAACTTATATCTAAAGATGGGTGGCGCATTTATGTTGTAGATGTCTATGGGATCCAGTAACCACTTAACACCAGGTGGACTGTAAGCTCATCCATTCATCTAAGCAATAAAAAAATGCCGCTTTGATGCCTTGACTTTGATGCATGAGGTCCAAATCTCGGTAAAATAACAGCTGATCCAACCCGTAAGCATGACTACTTCGCATTAGTCAGGGCGAGTGTATCTACCAGTGTGAGTTTGCCATACCACTCTCTGCATAACCACTATAATAACCAATAACGTGGGCCGTGAGTTCGAGCATCAAACTAATAAATAAATAAAACACGCGGTGTAGGTATGGAAGGTTTTTTGGTCGGTGGAGCTTCCGCGCTCACTTTGAAAAATTGGGCCCTCGACTGATGGTGACGGCCGGCTCTTTGAGCTGGCTCCTTCCAAACGTTGGGGGTCCCGATCAGGTGGCGCACCGCCTCTACATGGGGGTGGTGCGGTCAATGGCACTATACGGCGCGCCTGTATGGTGCCAGGCCCTGACCCGCCGGAACGTCACCGCGCTGCGACGTCCGCAGCGCGCGATTGCGGTCAGGGCCATCCGAGGATATCGCCCCGTCTCCTTCGAGGCGGCGTGCTTGCTCGCCGGGGCGCCACCCTGGGAACTGGAGGCGGAGGCGCTCGCTGCCGATTACAGGTGGCGTAGCGACCTCCGCTCTAGGGGGGAAGGGCACCCCGGCGAAGGTGTAGTTCGAGCGCGGAGGCTCCAATCTCGGCGGTCCGTGCTGAAGACGTGGTCTCGCCGCTTGGCGGACCCGTCGGCAGGCATCCGTACCGTCGAGGCGGTCCGCCCAGTTCTCGCGGACTGGATGGGCCGCGACCGCGGATGTCTCACCTTCTCGCTGACGCAAATGTTGATGGACAATGGGTGTTTTGGCCGGTACCTCTTCAAGATCTGAAGTCGTCGTGGCCTAAAGGATAAGACGTCCGGTGCATTGCGATGCACCGGTGTTCGAATCCCGCAGGCGGGTACCAATTTTTCGAATGAAATACGTACTTAACAAATGTTCACGATTGACTTCCACGGTGAAGGAATAACATCGTGTAATAAAAATCAAACCTGCAAAATTATAATTTGCGTAATCACTGGTGGTAGGACCTATTGTGAGTCCGCACGGGTAGGTACCACCGCCCTGCCTATTTCTGCCGTGAAGCAGTAATGCGCTTCGGTTTGAAGGGTGGGGTAGCCGTTGTAACTATACTGAGACCTTAGAACTTATATCTCAAGGTGGGTGGCGCATTTACGTTGTAGATGTCTATGGGCTCCAGTAACCACTTAACACCAGGTGGGCTGTGAGCTCGTCCACCCATCTAAGCAATAAAAAAATAAAAATAAAAGCCGGAAGGGAACCGACGGCGCAGTGCCACCACTGCGCGGTCCGCGACGAGGAAGACACAGCGGAACATACATTGGCGCGTTGCTCTGAATTCGACGAGCAATGCGCCGCCCTCGTCGCGGTTATAGGAGAGGACCTCTCGCTGCCGCGCGTCGCGGCTATGATGCTCGGCAGCGACGCGTCCTGGAAGGCGATGCTCAACTTCTGTGAGTCCACCATCTCGCAGAAGGAGGCGGCGGGGCGAGAGAGGGAGAGCTCTTCCCTTTATGCACCGATCCGTCGCCGTCGAGCCGGGGGCCGGAGGCGGGAACGGCCGTACGTCTCGGCCCCTGTAGGTAGCGGCCTCCCCCCGGTGAAGGTCAAGGGGCGACCTGAGGGGGTAGAGGCCACGCGGCGCGGTACCAGCACTCTAGCGCGCTGCCGTGGAGTAATAGAGCGACCGGTCGACGGTGTATCGCGTCCTGACCTGGCTGGCTGGTTCTGGTCCAGCGGGGTATTCGGGGACACCAGCGGCACCGGCTGGGCTGCCGTGCCGAGACGGCCGACGTTTCAGAGCCTTCGATTCGCCTCGAAGGCTCCGTCGGCTGGGCATCCTTGGGGTGAGCCGCGCCGTCTGGTTGTAGTGTTGACCGCGGTAACCCCCCTACCTCATCCGGGTTCTGACCTCGGAGGGGATCGGACGTCGGATGTAAGAGTGCAGGGGAGTCGCTTAGTGGGTGGGCCCTAAAATCGTTGGGCCCGCGGTCTGCTCACAAAACCATGCTCACCGTTGAGTTTCACATACCCCGCGCGCCCTTTTTGCGCGGGGACCACGTACGAGGTTCGGCCCTCTAACCGAAAAAAAAAAAAAGGTATGGAAGGTTTTTAACTTTGTAATTAGGACTATAAAAGTACCAAATAAATAAAAAAAAATAGTTCTTATTTAAGCAGGCCCTAAGTTAATCTTTTATACCGCGTCCAATCACAATAACTCCGAAACTAGCTGCTAAAATGCCAACCAATGTTTTCAATCGATCCATATGTTTTTTTTTTTCCCTACCTATGCCGATAGCCTTGAGGGGATATTTCAGCTTCGCCCTAATACACGGGGCTCAAACCGGAGTGATGCTAATACTGGCCCTAGCAAGAGCAGTGCTTCGCAGAATCTACCACCGGATCGGAAACGCGACTCACTGAGAAGATCCGGCGAAAAACTCAGTGGGCTATGGTTTTCAGAACAACCATTGGTATAGAAACAACGCAAATAAATATACAGAACCATTCCATTACCTAAACAAAGAATCACGCACTTAACAAATATTTTTTTCTCCGTAACGTAAGTGTTCGTTTCGAATGAATACCAATAAAAACTTTATGATTATAGCTTTCATGGAAATAAAATTGTGTGATCACTGAAAGGAGTATTCCTGGGTCAGGAAGTTGTTTATCATACCTCGACTAACTCTATCCCGTTCTCGCTTACGGATTCTGAAATGTATGTAAATGAAATAGAGAGAAATTGGAATCGAATACGAACTACGGAAGATTAGTACACAGTTTGCTATCGCGAGATACGAGACTTTATTAGCGGTTTATGACTTCATCAAATGTTTCCGAAGAAATTATTGTAAAAAGCCGCTGTGTATTTGATATTTTTAGAGGCGTGTTTGAGTGTGTTTTTAGTGGCTCAATACACTTTACCCGAGAATTTATATGTTCGTATTTAAAAATATACAACATCAGTTTTTTTTTTGGAAACGATAAAAATAATTAATTTTGATTAGATTTGTGTCGTATTTCAAATTAAATTACATAACTTCAGTGCTAACTATAACTTTTTATCAAAATACCGTTTCTTGGAAATTATTTAAGGCAAGAATAAAATGTCAGATTATTATTTCTATACAAACGAATGTACTGCGGCAATGTACATATAACAGAGAAAACATAGTTTATTACATGTCTATCATATATAGTTAGTATATTATTATAATACTATAAAAGTATATTATATAGCACAAGAAACCGAAAGACACATTAATGAATATTACATTTATACACTTGGAATCGTAATCTTAAATATGGATAAAAATCAAAACTTTTAAAATTTTACTTCGTGCTTGTTTTTAACACGCTTTTTTTTAAGATGACTTATGTAGCGAAATCTTTCAACGTATTGACCGATGACAATTTAATATTTTTAATGCCTTATTCTCATATCATGATGAGAACCACCGAGATAAAGGTTTATTATTGTTATTATATAATTTGTATTTTATAGTGAATACAGCAAATATAGTCGCGTTTTTTTTTGTTACTTAGGAGGAAATCGCCGGACTTTCGCCTTCCACTGGGGATGGCAAGCGGGGCATGTCGAAGTCGAAGTGACTAAAACCCCCTGTCACTCAACAACCCACGTCCGAACATCACATGAGACAGAACTCATGAAAAATCAAAGGGGGGAAAGTGAAGCGTTTAGTGCGCACACATCTCTCCCATCACCCTCCCCGTGGGTAGCGGTGGTGTCTCACTCTGGAGTCCTAACCGCCGAATCTATTTTTTATACACCTAGTGCTTCTTAAAGATTGTATTGTTAATCCTTATTTTCAAATATTGTATATTTAAAAGGTTTTTAATAAATATAGTAAAATAATAACATCATTATCCTAATGAACATGTTTTCTCCTTCGATACTCTACTATCATATACCATTTCTTCGGTCACTCCCCTCTTACTCGTATCATCTTTCACGCAATCCATCCATTTCTTCTTAGGTCTACCTCTTCCTCTATATCCTTCCACATTCATAGTTAACACTCTCTTACCAACCTCATTTTCATTTCGTCTCATCACATGTCGATACGATCCCAAACGCTCACTTCTCAGCTTCTCTGTCACAGGTGTCACTTTCAGACTTCCTATTACCTATTCCTACTATTTTTAAATATAGTAAAATAATAACAATATTCATAAAAATATGTAATATAGTGATGTCATTATTTGTTTACAGAAGACTCGGGTCTAGATCCCCTAATTAAAGTCGCAATCTATGTAACCTCTAAGGTGTAAGTAACATGAGAATACAATAGATAATTCTTTTTTTTTTTTTTATAGCTTAGATGGGTGGACGAGCTCACAGCCCAACTGGTGTTAAGTGGTTACTGGAGCCCATGAACATCTATAACGAAAACGCGCCACCCACCTTGAGATATAAGTTCTAAGATCTCAGTATAGTTACAACGGCTGCCACACCCTTCAAACCGAAACGCATTACTGCTTCACGGCAGAAATAGGCAGGGTGGTGGTACCTACCCGCGCGGACTCACAAGAGGTCCTACCACCAGTAAGAAAAGTCTTCTTCTCAGTCGTTCACTCCTGGCGGAGTGGTCGTGGTTACGTAAGTCTTAATATTTGGTTGCGGCTTTTGAGAGGCTTCTCCATCTCTCTCTATTTGTGGCGGTACGTGTACACTCAGTAAGGGAACACTTCGTAGAAAACTTAACCAAGTCTGTCCACCTTGTGGGTGATCGGCCGCGAGAGCGTATATACAATAGATAATAGAGACACTAGAATAAAAACCAAAAGTGCTTTGACTCATACAAACTGTCATATCCTAAAAGCTAACTTTTTATTATCTCAAAATCGCGCTATTCAGAGAAGAATGATGCAGACAATTAGGCGTAGGCAGTGTTGCAACCAATCATCGTTTGACACAAGTCAAATTGAAGTCTGAGCGTTTCGGTTCAGTATGATTGATACAAATCGAGGTCATCGTCTGATTTATCAGTACTATTCGTTTGGCCGTATATTGTTAGACTCGGTAATTAACTTTGATTATGCGAGAACAGTGGAACTAACGAGCGTGGATACTTTTTTCTTTCATTCCCAAGTCGATAGTACTGAAGCATTATACTGTGCTTTACTACAAACACGATGTTAATTGCTTTTTCCCGTTTTATCGTAGATGTTAAAGAAAAATAGGCATTACAACAAGGCAGTAAAATTCGAGAAATGATGCCGAAAGACGGCTAAAACATATGATTGTATGTAACTTTAAGGTTTCGTGCCTAATAGGGCAGATATATGGCAACAAATTCAATGGTCGCGAAAAACCCTTCCCCATTGCGTTGCAATTTATAAATTTAGTACATTGCATGGCATGATGATACCGTATTCGACTTTTTTATTTACCTGTCGTCAGAGGACTTGGAGAGCCGAAAAACCGGTTCGGTGTCGGAAATCACGGGATAAGTCCTATGTCTAGCAAAGGACAGTTTTGAACTGATGATATTGATTTTAATGATCATGGTCAATACATTTTACTTTGCATTATGGCCGCTCAATCAATCCATCAAATACATTGTAATCGCCACCCACGGTATAATTTAAAAATATTTAGATTTTAACTCGGCCATCTCAATTTTGTATTCCGAAAGACTCTACACATAAATTACCTCTTCAAGCCAGTTTGTAACGAGATCCAAGATCCTTTACAAAGATCGTCAATAGTGAAATAGCTTTAGTAATACGCCGATCAATCACTTGCCATGTTTTATTGTGGTCAGTGGATGGCACGAGATTATTTACATTATATTGATGAGCTTCCCGGAGGCAAACATCTCCTGACCTTGACCTCAGTCGCTTTTATGAAAGTTATTCGACAATGAACACTTGAATTATTGTAAGCGTAATGACGTTAGTCTACGAATAGTTGTGCTATCCTAAAAGTAAGCTTGAAATTTGGCACGTGCTGAGAAGGTCAGCGAGTCGATAATGTTTGAAATTTATTTATTGAGCCTTTTATTCCTTACAAAGACATACCTATTATTGATTGTTCAGGTGCAAAATACTTCAAAAAACATAAAATAATGGGCTGTGAGCTCGTCCGCCCATCTAAGCAATAAAAAAAAGCCCACCTGATGTTAAGTGGTTACTGGAGCCCATAGACAACTACAAGGTAAATGCGCCACCCACCTTGAGATATAAGTTCTAAGGTCTCAGTATAGTACAACGGCTGCCCCACCCTTCAAACCGAAACGCATTACTGCCTCACGGCTAAAATAGGCAGGGCGGTGGTACCTACTCGTGCGGACTCACAAGAGGTCCTACCACCAGTAATTTACGCAAATTATAATTTTGCGGGTTTGATTTTTATTACACTATGTTATTCCTTCACTGTGGAAGTCAATCGTGAACATTTGTTAACATTTTTTTTTTTCATTAGGAAAATAGGCACCTTTTTTTTTTTTTTTTTTTTTTTTTTTTTTTTTCCTACCTATGCTGATAGCCTTGAGAGGCTATTTCAGCTTCACCCTAACGTTTGTAGGTGAGCTCGCGGGGCTCAACCGGAGAGTTGCTAACACTGACCCTAGCAAGAGCAGTGCTTCGCAGAATCTACCACCGGATCGGAAACGCGACCCACTGAGAAGATCCGGCGAGAAACTCAGTGGGCTGTGTCTATGGGTTAGTTCGCTCGTCGAGCCCTTCGTCGCAAGCGACGGGTTCGACGAGGACGGTGACCGGTGCTTGTGGTGCCTAAGAGCACCGTTAATGGATCAGGAGGATCCGTAATGACGTGCTTTGGGCGACGTCGACGGTTTACCATTCGGTCTACTGGGTCAGGTATGTAATTTCCAGCGGCTACGATGAGAGGGTTCTCATGTCGTGCCGCCTTCTCAAAATGGCGCAGCGATGCCGACTGTAGATACTTACTGACAGAGTCAAGCTCCAGGTCATCGTGGAGATCCACGTTCCTCAGGAACCATGGTGCTCCGACGGCTATCCTGCAGAATCGGGATTGAATAACCTGAAGGGGCTTCAAGTTGGTGCGGGCTGCGTGAGCGAACACTACGCTTGCATACGTCATAACGGGGCGTATGCAAGTTTTGTAGAGAGTTACCTTATTACGGAGGGACAGTTTGCTTCGCTTGCAAAGCATAGGGTAGAGACGTCCTAATATGAAGGCGGCACGGTCGCGTACCGTTTTAATATGGGGACGGAATGTCATCCCTCTGTCGAGGGTGACGCCTAGGTATTTGACCTGCGAGGCCCACGGTATGGGCTGGCCAAAGAGAGTGACGGGGCTAACGGCGGAGGTGTTGCGCGCCTATTAGGGAGTGGGATGCTCGAAGTGGTATTCGGAGGGCGACCCCTTTTGAAGAGCACCGCTGTGCTTTTCGTGGGGTTGATGTCGATGCGCCACTTCCGGAACCACTGTCCCATGGTGGCTACTGCGATCTGGAGTCGCCGATGAAGCAGCGACATCTTCCTACACGAGTAGTAGATAGCCGTGTCATCGGCGAAGAGCGCTAGATGGGTCTCCGGAGACCGGGGTATATCATTGATATACAAACTAAATAATAACGGGGAGAGCGCGGAGCCTTGCGGGACTCCGGCAGTCAGTTGACGGGGACGAGAACGAGTTCCCTCTACTCGATATCGAAACGAACGGTTCGACAAGAAGTCTCGTATGATGAGCACGAGTCTGTCTGGCACTCCCATGTTGTACAGTTTGTAAATTAAACCGTTGTGCCAGACTTTGTCGAACGCCTTCGCGATGTCGAAGAAGAGGGCGCCGGTCGGGATTTGTTTACGCCTATTTAGTCCTATCAGGATGTGCTCCGTGAGGCGGTGCACTTGTTGTACGCACGAGTGTTTAGAGCGGAATCCGAACTGTTCGTCTATGAGAATTTTGTTCGCGGTAACAAAATCCCAGAGGCGTTTCCTAAGGAGCCGTTCGTAAATTTTTCCTATCGTCGGGAGGAGACTAATCGGACGGTAACTAGAAGTTTCGTTTGTCGGTTTGCCCGGCTTATGTATACCGATAACGTCCGCTTCTTTCCACACCGCGGGAAAGATGCAGTGCGTCATAGCGGCATTTAAAATTGTAGCCAACATTGCTATCAGTTGGACTGGCAAGAGTTTTAGCGCGCGGTTGCGGATGCCGTCGGAGCCGGGTGCCTTCCTAGGTTGGAGGTTGTGGATCGCGTCTCTAACTTCGTCAGTGGTAATGGGGGTAACGCGTCCGAGGGCGGCAGGGAAGCTCTGCGCTCGACCTCCCTGTCGACTAACTCGGTGTGTTCGGGGTCCGCGTGTTGAGTGCTGGTGGTGCACTGCTCTTGCAGTGCATCGGCCAGCAGCTCAGCCTTGTCATCGTCATCGAATGCCGGTGGTTGGCCTGAAGGGCGTACGAGGGGAGGCATAGTAGCGGTAGTTTCGGATTTGAGAGTCCTAGCTAGTCGCCAGTATGCTTGGTGGGAGGGCGCGAGTTGTTCTAAATAACTATGCCAATTATCGTTACGCACGTCACTTAGGCGGGAGTGGACTTCGCGTTGTAGACGACGCATCCGAATCCGGTTTGAATGCGTGGGAAGACGATCGTAGGCCCGGATTGCCGCGTTCCTAACTCTTAAGAGATTCCTAAGTTCGGAGGACAGTCTGATGCGGTGGAAGCTGTCCTCCACATCGACTTCTTTTGAAGATCTAATGATCGCGGAAGAGATGTGATCGGTAATGATGTTTATGGATTCGACGGTGTCCTCGGGGGATAGATTCGAATCCGGGCCGTAAGGGAGGATTGGCGGAGCGGCTTCGGCTAGGCACGTGCCCAGCTTATTCCAATCCACCATGGTCCTCGTAACAGTGGCTGGGTTGTGAGGGCGACCGAGCTGCATAAGGACAGGTCGGTGGTCTGAGTCGAGCTCTGACAGTGCTTCGATGGAACGTAAGCGCAGAGTTACGTTCCTAAGCAATGCCAGGTCTATAGTGCTCGGACGGAGCGCGATGTTATACGGATAACATGTTGGAGTTGGGGGACCGACTACTTCAAAAGTGAGGTCGTCTATAAACGCGTCGAGACGCCTACCGTTAACGTTCGTACGATGGCAGTTCCACCTAGTGTGGTGGCAATTTAAGTCGCCTGCCAGGATGACGGAGTCTCCCATGCCAAACAGTGACTCGATGTCACTGCTCAGGAGGGGCTTGTCCGGGGGGAGATAAACGGATGCGATGACGATCGGCTGGTGTCCCGTCAGCGAGATACGGCACACTGACGCCTCGATATGTAAGAGCGAGGGAGTATCGAGAGGAACAACGTGCAGAGCCCGCCTATAGTAAATGGCAGTCCCGCCTTTGGAGGCGGTGAGTCTGTCATTCCTAACCATGACGTAATTCGCGACTTTCGGGTCACGACGCGAGGGCTTCAGACAGGTCTCCTGCACTAACAAAATATCTACAAGATTATCGCGGAGGAATTCGAAAATTTGATCGCGTTGCCGCGCGAGTCCGTTAGCATTGTAGAATGCTAACGTAAGGGAATACGGTTTTTCTCTACCTTTTTGCGCCATTGATTACCGGTAAAGAATTTTTATAACGTGCGAGACACGGACTCGTAGACGTCCATGTGATCGAAAGCGGCCGCGAGCCGCTATTCGGGGGTTACCGACCTACGGATAGCATCTGCGAACGATCGCAGACGGTCAAAGTTTACCGCGGTGACGAAGTCGCGCACGAGCGCAAAGTCGTTGACGACTGAGGGTTGCGGGGGGCGGTACGCGGGCGCGGGGCGAGGTGCGAGCAGGGGCTGAGGCGCGTGACGTGTCGCAGGCGGGAGCTGGGGTACGTTTTGTGTTCCCTCCTTCGTATACGGCAGCGGTTTTTTCCACGCCGAGACGGTGGGAACCGCAGCCGGTACGAAGGCTGGTTTCGGCACTGAAAGCGCCGAAGTCTTTGGGTCGACGGTTCGGGGGGCTGGGTGGTTCAGGCGTTTACGCGGAGCCCTAGGACATCCGCGGTAGTTTGCCGGGTGCCCTTGCTTAAGGCATAGGACACAGCTTGGGGGTTCCGTCGCGGTTTCCCTAACACGCGAACATTCTGTGGTTGCGTGATCGCCGAGGCATTTCACGCAGCGGGGGCGCGCGTGGCAATTACGCGCTGAGTGGCCATAGAGCTGGCACCTGTGGCACTGCCCGGGAGTACCACGTTTATGGGGGGCTTCGATGGTGACCCCGGAGAGGCCGCATATCGTTTTGAGACATGAGATTCTTTTCTTTGCCTCCGGGGTTGATTCTAGCGCGACGAGAATCATATTGTACGGCTGTCTGCCGCGTCCGCTGTGCATCCGGTGCACACTAATTATTGGGAGGGACTGACCGATCAGATCCTCCTTTACGTAGTCTATGTCGAGTTCCTTGGGGACTCCACGTATCACTACGCGGAGTTCGCGGTCCTCCTGAAGAGCATAGGTGTGATAACCTATGTTCTCCTTTCGGAGGTAAGCAGAGAGGGCCCTATGGTCGCCCGGCGTTGCGACCTTAATCTGAATCCCATGCGCGACGTTACGCGCATGGGTATAATTAATTTTGTTGGCCTGAAGGGCCTGGGAAACGCGATTCCACGCTGACTTCTCCTGGAGTATCAGCGGGGGCGGGACAACTGTTTTAGGCGCGGGCGCGGTTTTTGGGCGCGGCGGTGGGATTACGCGGCGGGCGGAGTCCGACTCTGGCGTTACGACTACCTGCGGTCGGGAGGCGGTCGCGGACTTGGTTTGCTTCGTCATGGAGCTCCGGGACTCCACGACGCGAGTACGCTTTTTACCGCGCGTTACAGTTTGGAACCCATCCGAGGTTCCGGGTTGAGGGCTAGTCGCGGACTCGAAGTCCATCTCCGATTCGGTATCGGAGCCTGAACTAGACGCTATTGAGGTCGCGACGGACGAAACTGACGTGATTGACGCGGGCGCGGGGGTAGCGGGGGCGGGGGCGTTAGACGCTACGGCGGCGGCGTGCGTACGTGCGCTTGAACACGGACCGGCGGCGGGGCACGCGAGGCATGCCTGCGAGGCATGTTTGGCGACGGCGGCGAGAGATGCGGGGGGAGAATAATTACCAAATGAGGCCCTATAGGCTTCGAATTCGGGCGCGATTGACGGATATTTTTCCCGAATGAAGTCGATGAAAAGTTTTTCCTCCATCTTTACGTGATTTTCGCCCGGGGGGGGGGCGGCCCCGGGACTTAAACCCGCGCTCGCCTTGCGGCGAGGCCCCTGCGTCGGTAACACTAAATTGGCCGAAGCGATTCTAGGAATTTTAGAAATTTTAGTGAATAGAACAAGTAGAATAGAATTAGAGTGAATAGAACCACTGCACAGTTCCCGGGCGGCAATGCCTTGCAATTAGGCGCAGGTACAAATTCCGAGAAACACTTGGGCCACAGATGTGCCACGAACAATGATCTATTATCACCGGTAGTCACTTCCGACAAAACAATGAGCACGTCCACGCGCGTCGGTTGCTCAAATCGGAATGAAATAGGCACCCGCCCGCGGGATTCGAACACCGTTGCATCACTAGTTACGAATGCACCGGACATCTTATCCTTTAGGCCACGACGACTTCACTGTGAGCTCGTCCACTCATCTAAGCAGTAAAAACATTAAAAATATTCATATCACTTTACCATTATTTTCAACATCATTCGTATAGAAAGAAACGATTCTCAAAAACCGAAGAAATTACTCAAAATCGCGTATACGCGCGGTAGGGCAGCTCTGATACAAAAAATTACTATCGTCTATTGTGAAAGGGTTATCTGTCTGCTTGGACAGACTGCCATTAGTGCGGTGGGAATTCGAAGTAGGGAATATGAGATGCCTATTTGTACGATCTCGGTAAACATGTTTATCAAAGTCGTGTTTCGCGATTACAACTATTGTTATTTTGATTGAAATTGAATAAAATTATTTTTGGTTTAAATCATGTTCTTTTAAACTAAGAAATTGTATTTACAACTAATTGAGGTTGTTCTAAAAATAGCAGTTTTGCCATCAAAGTTATCAATCACATTTTAGAATTAGTTTTAGTAATAGTTAAACACAACATTATCTTTTCTTTCGTACTATTTACTTGTCAGCTGCTAATTTCTCATCTTCAGTTGAATCAACGTTGGAGTTACCGATTGCTTTTCCAGATCAGAATTGACTCCCACCAACTAAAAATCCTACGGAGAACTTAAATGTACTCTTTAGTTTATCTGAACGATAGGAGCTTCATTGCTAAAACCAAAATGTGAGCAGCTAGTGCTGAAATGCTAGTAAAATAGTGAACCAGTTATATCTACGACACGATTTCGATATTTACGACTATAGTGGCTTATATTAAAAGCCCAGATTGGCAGGTGGCCAGATTGGTGGTGGCCCACCAGGTGTTATTTGGTTACTGGAGCCCATAGACATCCACAATGTAAATGCCGCCACTCACCTTGAGATATGAGTTCTAAGGTCTCAGTATAGTTACAAACGGCTGCCCCACCCTTCAAACCTAATCGCATTAGTGCTTCACGGCAGAAATAGGCAGGGTGGTAGTACCTACCCGTGTGCACAACACGTCGTACCACTAGTGGAATTACTATTCACCTTAAGTTTGCCACTATGCGTTTTATTTTATACCTACTTAATAGCTGGTAATCTCGAGGGACTCTTCCAGTATCCTTGGTTCGGTAGGTCATTGGTTTGGTAGCGACTTCTGTATTTGCGAATCAATCTAACGTGCCGAGGCTCATCGATAGATACGTTTTGACATCTATGGGCTTTGGTAGTCAGATTTAAAATTTCATTGTACGCGACCTAGCCTATTCCTTTACCGCAAATAAACAAAAGCAACAATTATCTAAATACAGAAAACAAAAATTAACAAATGAACATCCAAAGTTAAACAACAAATTATTACAACGTAAAGCCAGATATCTTCATTAATTTGTAACTAACAAAATACGCTAGGGTTTGTGTAACTTTAAAACTCATAAATCAGTAACGTTCTGTGGGACAAAGCGATGTCTGTTATGCGCCAACTATAAATCTATTGGAGGAAACCACTTATAGGCTGTCTCCATGAACGAGTTTATCGCGATGAGTCGCTATCGATGTTTATACAATGTAACCAACGGTGGTCTTATTTTTAGTTCAATGCTGTGAATATTTTAAGACAGACTTTTCAACCTAATATAATCGGGAATACATGTATGCCTTTTTTTAAATTACGTTAAGCCTTTTGCGGAAAAGCGAAGAGCGCAGTTGTGCTAATTGTTTTATTTTCTTCATCTAAGTGTTTCTTCAGGCTTAAATGTCTAATATACCGTGGTATATTGACCGTTTAACATCTGTAAAAGTGCACAAATGTGGGGAAAGGAAACAAAGCTGGTGGTTGCATCTTCTCGGGTTCTTCCAAAAAGTCCACTTAAAAAGTTACAGTAAATAACCTTTTATTAAAAATTTTTCATCTCATTTTGCGTCAATCAATTTTCATAAATTTTTATCAATTTTCATGGTATTACAGAATGTTAGAAAATATAAGACTTGGCTTAAAGGTCTCGTTACCAGGACCTAAAAAAAATTAAGTCCGTTCAGTATTAATTCCATATTTGTACTGTACAGAGCGAAGTACAAGAGTACATTACAGTGTACCAGATATTAGACTCAGCAATAAAGCAGTAAGCATAACACTTATACCAATCGGCAATACAGCTGAAGTCCAAGCAAGATTGTCCGCTGGTAACAGAGTCTTGTAATGCCTATGGAATCTATTCTAATACCGTTATTGCTATTAGCCTAGAGCTATTATTGTATATCTACAGGCTAAGTACTAAGTTTTAAGCTCTAATTAAGTTATTCGTCCATCGTGAAAATCTACCGAGAAAAGTGAGTACTCGATTTACTAACTCTTGCTATATCGTCACCGTGATCAAATATATTGCGGTCTATGGTGACGTCCCTTTAAGGTTACGAACTATCCAGTGATGGAAGGATATTGTTCTGTAATTAATAAAAAGAAGGACCTTCCTGCTCTTTAAGCAATCTGAATAATTCACAAACGATTGATTCGCTTTGGAAAACCTTTTTATTTCTGTATGTACAACCCTTGAACTCAACTTCCAATTTAAAATCTTCAAGAACTATATTCAACAATATCATACAATAAACCCTTGTCGACATGTCCTGTTATGTCCCTTTGTATAGTACAGTCACATGTCGCTGTTACAACAGATACGAGTATTTACGAGCTCTCTCGGCCTGCATATAGGCAGATGCCACACATGTTCTGCCTTAATTCGAATAGATGATGTCCAGGGTTGTCGCTTACGGTTCGGTTGATGACCTACATTTGAATATTGTTTTTAATTTGCGACAGTCACATGTCACATGATGATGTCATTCGACTAGAGTTCGACTCGTTACAATTTTATTGTTCCAGTTTTAAATTATAAAACATCTTATGTAATGTAGAGATTCCACTGTTATATTAACACATAGTAATGATATATAATATAACACTTGTAACATTTGTCTTTGTCAAAAATTGCCTTTGTGACTAAGGTTGTACTTACCTTATTTTCTGTTTGCAACTTGTACAAATAGCACTAGCTTTAATAGAAGAGGTGGGATTTGCTATCAGTCGCCCTCCGAGGGATATTTGACATATCAAGGACAGCTTCTTACCGAATGCATCCAATGACCGATTGAAATGGTAACCAACAAACCGTCGAGAAATTGAAGACTGGTGCAAAGGACTAGGTATCACGTTGAACTATTTAACAAGTTTGACGAGTACAGTGACAGAAAAGTATACTTCTGACGATAGAGCTAGAATCGGATACTAAGGCGTCCATAGTGACCGACTCCTACTTGAGTTGAATCAGGAGCCACTAGCGTCCACGATCAAGGACTTATTGAGCTGCATTGCTGCTTCGAAGAAGCCGCTGTTAACCTTGACGCATGAGGTGGAATGAATAAATCGGTTCTTACGAAGTCCAAGGTGACGTAAAAGTAAATGATAAGAGTCACTTACCTTCAATTAATGTTCAAGGCTAACTAAGCCGCATTCACTTTTCAAATCAACGTTGACCGCTCTTGCTCTGAGCTAGAATTGTTTTCATTTTATCTATCTCAGTGAATAAACCGCCAATTTTAAGATTGTAAGTGGCAATAATAATGTACTGATGTCTATGGGCACCAGGAACCCCTTTACGCCACATGGGCCGTGAGTCCATTCACTCGTCCAAGCAATAAAAAAAATACAAAGCATTTCGAATTCTCAAACTGAATATTGTTAACCCTAAAATTAAAATTCATATTAACGGCCATTTACAAGCGCAGAGTACCATTGCCGATACATTGATATAAATTGCTTACGAGTCGCGACATTCATCAATAAGTGGCGACGCACATATCTTATCGAGAGCTATCATCACTAGTTATTACGAACTCACCATTCAAGAGTGTGGCTTAGAGAAATTCAGCTGGTTTCGTGAATGGATTTGATTTTTTCTAAGTTCTAAATAATATTGTTCCACTTAAACGTTTTGAATTTGTTATTGTTGTTAAAGGTATGCGAGAATCTTGATTAATTTACCATCTCATCTTCTTATTGAACCAAAAACCGCCCAAAACAGAAACTAGAGTAGAGTATGATGCAAGATGCCACAGCCAAAGAGTCTGTGCCGCTGCAAAAATCCTTAACTAATTTTATTTTTCTCTTTTCAAGGACCCCCTTGGAATAAATACAAATTGGACTTGATCAAGTTAAGTAACCGCACCGAATTAATAGCCCTGTGACCAGATACATTATCTGGTGCTTCGACCCGGCTATCTATAGGTCATTAATCTATTGATGCCTGCGTTTTAGTCGAACGCGTTCATCAATTACATCGGGTCAAGCAACATCCATCAATGAGGGTAGGTGTTAAATTGCGGAATCGAAGGACGTTTAAGAAACGGCTTCATGCAAATTTTAATTATTCTAGGTCGTAGGCTTGCAGATCCAATTGTGAGTAGCAACGGGGATATTTTATCCAGAAGAATTGCTGGTAAGCCTTTTACGGAATGCTATAAGCAGATACAAAGTAACAAATGGATTATGGAAAATTCGTGTTAATGTAAGTTATGTACTAATAGATCGTATGCTATGAGACAGCAATATGCTGCGAAACATTCATACATTAGATTTAAAAAAATGGTTATCCACTTTTTGAAATGTTTTAAAGTCTTTTAAAATCCTATTATATTTTGGTTGGTTCATCATACAATAGTGCAGACCACCGTTTTAAATGATAATAGTTTGTCCCACTTAATATTAATTAGAAGATACTATTGTGCAATCGCGGATGGAGGGCTGGACCCCTTCGGCTATCTGATGATGCAAGAAAATCATAAGTTTCCCTGTAATTTGTAGTGCCTGATTTTCTCTACTAATCCCATTATTACCTTACCATGTTCTCTACTCGTGCCATGATTACTTTACATAAGAACTGTCGGTAGGCTGTGAAGTCTGAAAGGCTTAAGGTTATCATCATATCGTTTTTCTCGCGACGCAGTCAAGCGATCTGTGGAGGGGGATTGTTGCTACTCCAGTGCAACTGAGAGCTGCACTTCAAGGTAATGACTCTGGACTCCGGGTTGACAGTTATCATGTTTACCCATGTACGCTCACAAAGTATATACGTCACTCGAAAGACAACTTTCCACCTCCTTAGGGCTTGGGTTAGCATTAATGTTATTGTGTGTTGCGATATCGGTTTTAAAATACAGCCTGTGCTTTTGAACACATTTACACCAAATAAATAACAAAACAATATCATTTATCTACTAAAGTGCTATATTAACATTTCTTTCTTCATTTTTTTAGTGGTGGTAGGACCTCTTGTGAGTCCGCACGGGTAGGTACCACCGCCCTGCCTATTTCTGCCGTGAAGCAGTAATGCGTTTCGGTTTAAAGGGTGGGACAGCCGTTGGAACTATACTGAGATCATAGAACTTATATCTCAAGGTGGGTAGCGCATTTACGTTGTAGATGTCTATGGGCTCCGGTAACCATTTAACACCAGGTGGGCTGTGAAATCGTCCACCAATCAAAGCAATAAAAAAAAAATCTTGTACTAATCTTTTCTTTATTATTAACAAGGTATTTATCATCACAACATTTAAAGGTAATTTATATACGACAAAGGGAAGATCTTCCACCGACCGGATGATATTGCTCGGTAGACTGATGGCCCTGGTGTTGTTATTCCGAAATTAAATATATGCAAGCTTATCTTGAAAATGTCGCAAGCGAGATTCAGGCATGTGTCAAATAGCTTGCGTTGTATGATGACTACCGCCAGAATAATCAATAAAGAGACTTATTCGGTAAGATATTCACAAGCTTTCGAAATAATTAAAACTACTTTTACGTTTTAATCTCACTTTTATTATTATTAATATTTCATTATTTCAGATGTCTCGAACACTACAATTTTCTTGGTCAAAGATAACTAAAATGTTATGCGTTGTCACTTCAATACTGTCTTAGTACCGTCGGCGTGCACGGACGTCAAAAACACACTGAACTAGTCGGGGACGCGAGACCGTGTGGAGCGCTTCGTGATTTGTCGGCGCCGCTCGGAGCCGCTTCGGCAAGCCAATCGCGGTACACCTATTTTTTCGTTTCGTTTCATTTCGTTTCATCGAGTTTGAAATCACATCACAATGATTCTAAAGAAGTTTCACTTCAGAAATATTTTTTTGACGTTTACGTTTGTTTTATTGGTTCTATGTTTAGATCCAGCGGTGTTGACAAGCTTTCGAAAGCTGTAAATAAAATGTTAATTAAATAATAGAAAACATTAATGATCAATCAAGCTGTCAAGAGAGGTGCACTTTACTCGAATAATATGTACAATCTAACAATCATACGAACAAAATACTTTCCACGAGCTTTCTGCTAAAAGACTTAACACTTTCTCTCGCATTTATTGGTTATTGCAGTAAAATTACTTCCGATTAGTTCCAATAAAACGAACTACGAAATACAAGTATAATTTTGACACTTTGAAATATTTTTGTTTTACTAGATGGATAAAGAAACTTTGCTTGTCTAGTGTAAAGTCGCTACAGAATTCTTTAGACATCACAACGTGAATACTGTCAGCCGTTTGCAGACAAAAGGTCATAGCCTCGATTGTATTGTATAAAACCTTTTCTATTCTTTGAACTCGAATACACGAATTTTTCACGCCAAAAATAATTTCGAATAGGCAGCGGCTTGGCTCTGCCCCTGGCATTACTGAAGTCCATGGGCGACGGTAACCACTCACCATCAGGTGGGCCGTATGCTCGTCTGCCTACAAGGGCAATAAAAAAAAAACACGAGTTAATTTGAGTCAAAAAGATTTTTTATCAGAACTAGTTCTGATACACACAATATAACTAGTCAGGTCATAAGTATTGTCACACAGTAAAAACTTTTCTTTTAGAATGCTGGCCACAAAAAAGTTTATTGAATTCGAATTTCGAATTGTTCATGAAAATAAAAATGTATACTTTTAGAATTTTACTCATTTTTAAATATGGAGTGGACGCTTAAAGAAGACCGTGTTGCAGTTATTGCGTTGCATCGTTGCGGTTACGCGCCAATTCAAATTTTTAACATACTGGAAAATTTGAATATAACCAAAAGATTCGTTTATCGTACCATCAAACGATACAATGAAGACTCTAGTGTAGATGACAGGTCAAGAAGTGGTCGCCCTCGGTCTGTTAGGACTCCAGCAGTGATAAAAGCTGTGAAGGCGCGAATTCAAAGAAATCCCAAACGTAAGCAGAAACTGTTCGCCCTTCAGATGGGGTTAAGCAGAACCACGGTGAAAAGGGTGTTAAATGAAGACTTAGGGCTTCGGGCATATCGAAGAAAAACAGGACATCGTTTGAATGCTCGTCTAATGGACCTGAGACTGAAGAGATGACGCGCTTTGTTGAAGCGGTACGCGGGAAAAAAATATCGGGAAATTCTTTTTTCGGATGAAAAAATTTTTACCGTAGAAGAGAGCTACAACAAACAAAATGATAAGGTGTACGCAGAGAGTAGTGAAGAAGCGAGCAACCGTATTCCGCGTGTCCAACGAGGTCATTTTCCATCCTCGCTCGAGGTATGGTTGGGAGTTTCTTATTGGGGCTTACATAGGTACATTTTTGTGAGAAAGGTGTAAAAACGAATGCAGTTGTGTATCAAAATACAGTCCTGATGAATCTTGTGGAACCTGTTTCTCATACCATGTTCAATAATAGGCACTGGGTATTCCAACAAGATTCGGCGCCAGCTCATAGAGCGAAGAGCACACAAGACTGGCTGGCGGCGCGTGAAATCGACTTCATCCGGCACGAAGACTGGCCCTCCTCCAGTCCAGATTTGAATCCGTTAGATTACAAGATATGGCAACACTTGGAGGAAAAGGCGTGCTCAAAGCCTCATCCCAATTTGGAGTCACTCAAGACATCCTTGATTAAGGCAGCCGCCGATATTGACATGGACCTCGTTCGTGCTGCGATAGACGACTGGCCGCGCAGATTGAAGGCCTGTATTCAAAATTACGGAGGTCATTTTAAATAAACTTTAGTGTCATAAGAATCTATGTTTTGTTAAGTTCATTTTGGTATATGAATGGTTACATAATGAATAAACTTGTTTCAATTATTTTACATTAAACATGTGACAGAATTTATGACCTGACTAGGTATGAATTAAATTATAAAAAATCCAAGATAAATTGTGAATACTCGCATAGGTGAAGCTGTGTTCATGAGTGCTCATGTTTCGGGGGGTCTGTTACCTGTCTATTTACATTGTTAACTACAAGTGCGATGGTTGCATTTAAGCTGCACTCTCATCTGCCAACGTAAGTAAATAAAACCAGCATTGTATCGAAACTAAGAGTGCTGCTAGAAACTTGGCATTCAAAAATAATCTTTATAGCTAAAAAAATAAAGATTAGAGCTTTCATAAAACCCACTCGGTATCATTGATTGATCGTACACGATAAATTTTGATGTTGAATATTAAATGATGATGACATAACATAAATAAATGAGGTATAACAACGATACAAGAAATATCCTTAGACATATTAGCATAACGTCTAGTGAAACAGAATGATTTGTCAATGATTAATACTCTGCTTGTCAACATATTTAATGACAAAATTCATAGACTATACAAAGATTTTGTAATTAATTTGAGTGTAAGTGATAGACCCTAGATACTGGTGGTAGGACCTCTTGTGAGTCCGCACGGGTAGGTACCACCGCCCCGCCTATTTCTGCCGTGAAGCAGTAATGCGTTTCGGTTTGAAGGGTGGGGTAGCCGTTGTGACAATATTGAGACCTTAGAACTATATCTCAAGGTGTGTGGCGCATTTACGTTATAGATGTCTATGGACTCCAGTAACCACTTAACACCAGGCGGGCTGTGAGCTCGTCCACACATCGAAGCAATAAAAAAAACCCATACCGAATGATTAGTATTGAGAAAATATTTTTCAAGTAAAACAATGTTGTAAATAGTTTATTTTAAATATAACGATTAAATAATAGTACTACCATAAAACTGTATTTCTAATATTTGATTAATTTATTTTCGTCAATATATTCTATGATTATTATTTATAGTAGTCTCCCAATGATAGAATTTTGATCATAATCACTGAGATCTAAACATTTAAATTTATATTATGTATTAATTTTTCCTTTTCTATCATATTTTGTGTTACTTCCAAAAAAATGTGTTTATAACACTATAGTTCGGCAATAAATATGAAGAAAAAAAATGATATTAATAAAAAAATAATAAATTAGAAAACAAACTTTATTAAAATGCACTGAGAATGTAATTTTAAAAATAAATTAATTTAACCAAATTTTTAATGATAACTCGAAAACTAGATAAAATTTAAAAAAATGTTCAAAACTAGATAAAATTTAAATGTGCCCGCGTGAGAAAAGCCCGATTTCAAAAAACATATAATTATCAGAATGAATTAATCTAGAAAGAAGATCTACGGTAAAACGAGAAAAAACAATCAAAACAATCTACCTATTTCTGCCGTGAAGCAGTAATGCGTTTCGGCTTGAAGGGTGGGGCAGCCGTTGTAACTATTCTTGAGACCTTAGAACTTATATCTCAAGATGGTTGGCGCATTTACGTTGTAGATGTCTATGGGCTCCAGTGACCACTTAACATCAGGTGGGTTGTGAGCTCGTCCAGCCATCTAAGCAATCAAGGAAAAGATCTTTTTCTTTTCGATCGGATCGATTCGAATATCGAAATCGAACACCTTCTTTTTTAAAGTAGGCTAAAAAAATCGTTAGCGAATCGCAAAAAAAAAAACGGTACGTAACTTTATTAAAGTTTACGGTGTAATCTGGCATTTTTATATTATTTATTTTATCATTATATTCTCGATGTTTGGAATAGGAACTTGTTTTGAGTATGCCTCTACACGTGTGTACATCGTATTCATAATATAAATATAAGATTTAATTTAAAATTACAATTACGATGTACGGTCTATAGATGTTCACCTACAACCTGCAGGTTATTTTAAATTCAGTAACGCCTCTTCGAAATTTATTGTTGGTTCATTCCGGAGGTTACTTGATCGGAATTTGACTGATATGATTTATTTGTGTTAGTTAATCAGTGATCACTATTTTTTATTCTGTTTGTTGTTATTTATTCTGGTTAAACATTGTTGTTACAACGACCAGAAAGGTACATAATAGCAAAATGTGTTTGTGTTACTTTCATTGGTTTTATAACTCCTAATTGCATTTACGATAATTAAAGGCGTGTATAATTGCGATAGTAATTGACATACTGTAATTTTTGTGTGAAATTAACAATACGTATTTGGCATGAATACTCCTTTTGCAATGTAAGGATTGTCTAACCATAGAGAATTGATGTTTTATCTACCTTCTCCAAGAAGTAAGTAACCCGCAAAATTATAATTTGCGTAATTACTGGTGGTAGGACCTCTTGTGAGTCCGCGCGGGTGGGTACCACCACCCTGCCTATTTCTGCCGTGAAGCAGTAATGCGTTTCGGTTTGAAGGGTGGGGCAGCCGTTGTAACTATACTTGAGACCTTAGAACTTGTATCTCAAGGTGGGTGGCGCATTTACGTTGTGGATGTCTATGGGCTCCAGTAACCACTTAACACCAGGTGGGCTGCGAGTTCGTCCACCCATCTAAGCAATAAAAAAAAAAAAAAAGAAATTACCATGTGCGGATAACTGTTGGCGTATAGTGAATGTCTTCTCTCTACGGCGTTTCTTGAGCGCAATGAGATTTTTTTATTGCTTAGATGTGTGGACGAGCTTCTAGTCCACCTGGTGTTAAGTGGTTACTAGAGCTCATAGACATATACAACGTTAATGCGCCACCCACCTTGAGATATAAGTTCTAAGGTCTCAGTATAGTTACCACGGCTCCCCCTCCCCCCACCCTTCAAACCGAACCGCATTACTGCTTCACGGCAGAAATAGGCAGGATGGTGGTACCTACCCGTGCGGACTCACAAGAGGTCCTACCACCAGTAAAATAAGTATGTCTATAAAGTTGTCGTTAAATTTTAAAGTATTCAGCTTTCGTAATGTTTGAATTTTCTTTTTGATGCATCTATTTTCTGTTAGTTATTGACCTCAAGTAACCTTTAATCTAATAGTCTTCGTCCACACCCTCAGCTTGGGAGCCGACTTCGGTAATAACATTAACTTTTCTGAGTAGGAGCAGAGTAATATCAGCCTTTACACGGGCAACAAACAAATTTTGTTAAGGAGGTAACGGTTCTTAACAAAATTTGTTTGTTCTCACAACCCTTATTCGGGGTTCAGATATACAAATAGGATTGGTAAAGGTATCATTAGATTTCAATTATCAAATTGGTTTCCGGTATCTCTTACAGTTTATTCAATAAAATTATAATCTTACAAAGTATTATTATAATAAAAAAGGCTTTAGTAATAAATATATTTTCAACAAAAGCCCACGTTCCATAATGGTTGGCATATTTCTAATCTAAATGTGTACGGATGCGTCAGAGGTAAATATGGTTCTTTCTATTATATAATAGATTTAATGTAAAAAACATACTTTTTTTTTAAAGACCTCACACGTTTAATTCCATATTATATTCATAAAAGACTGAAAAATGTTATCGTTTAACAATGAATAAGGGTCATACCATATATCACGGTCAAATTAAATCTTCAAATCCGATCTGACCGCTAATTTGTCATACCCGACTTAAAGTAGCGTCCTTTTGTGAGAACTTTATATGCATAAGTTTTACTGAGTGCACCCACTCGTACACATTGTTCGGCGTATCAAGAGAATCTCCTCATGTTTGTCTAACAAGCAACGTGTCCGATTATTATTACTGTTTTATCTGCGGACAGATTCCGTGCGTTAGAACTATGTGGATATTACCTAGCGATCTCATTTAATAAGGTTTAATTTTTGTTTTTCGGATTATGTTACTAATACGGAAATAAAAAAAAATCACCGCTATAACAGCAATAATTTCATTTGACAAAAGCAATTAAATATTAGAAGAATACATTTTAGTATACTTAGTAGTTAATGACCTGTTTTATTGAGCTAAATTGAAGAAAATATTACCATCAGCTTAAACGACTGACTGTTTGTACGTAAATAAGTTAAATTTTTAACTTTAACGTGAACATTAGAATATGAGTAATATTAATTAGCTTTGAATAGTAATGAACTGAATGAAACAAATTTATTTTTGATTTCCAAAATTGATAGTAAATTGTTTTCATTGCATTTCGTTAAATAAATCTGAGATATTATTTAATCTTTTTTGATTCATTTTATTCTATTTCTTGTTTGATATTATTCGAAATCGCGTATTAATTCGGCAACATTTATGATTGATACGTATATATTTAAGTTTCGCTGGAGACAACGATGAATGCTAAGAAGTAACGCACATTAGCAAGACCCGCAGTACCCATTAAGACACTACCTAGCTAATAACCACATAATATGTGACGGCATATCCACGCTAACCAAACGTAGACATGATTTTAAAAAGATTAAAATAATTGTACGCGTCCTGTTGATGCAGAGTGAAGTGATAGACAAAAACTTCTATCCTGTTAGATCCTCTTTAGACACGATATAAACCCGAGGTAGTTTTTTCTTAAAATAAAGCTTCTCGTGAACTATTGAGTTGTAGGTACTTGTGAATAAATACAAAGCAGATTCAATAATGCAATTCGGTTTATTAGGTGGGACAGACATTTTGCATACAATTAAGACTTCAAGCTCACGTCCCAAGAGAGTTTCGGCGTTCATGTTGTGATGTATAAGGTCTTCGATAACCAGTTAATACCAGTGGGCCGCGGATTCCTCTACCCATCCCATACTTTTTTATTACATCGTTCAGTTATAATAAGTTGGATTTAATGTTGTGTAGTTTGATTTAGCTTTCAATCAACGAAATTAAAGGAACGTGTAGATGGACCGACGACTTATTGAGGTCCGCGAGATCCGCTGGATGGAAGCAGCGCAGGACTGATCTTTGTGGCGAGGCTCGGAGGAAGCCTGTGTCCGGCAATGGACGTTTGTGGAGTGATAGAATATAATATGCTTTAATTCGACTCCGCAAACTCCACCAATTTATAGGCTGTCCCATCCTTCAATAAGGCACGGTGGTATGAAATAGGCTAATGATTATACAGATGGAGATCGCAGTATACTGGAATAATTCAGTCAGCGCTGCTGCTCATTCTCTGGTGAATCCCTCAGTCCCCCTTTACGGCAAAAGTTGAGCTCGTGCTATTCGAGGACATACACCATAGGGCACCATAGGACACTATAGGAAACCACAAGATACCATAGGACATCATAGGATACAATAGGACACCATAAGACACCATAGGACACCATAGGACACCATAGGACACCATAGGACACCATAGGACACCATAAACACCATAGGACACCATAGGACCAATTCTACAGCAAACATAAAATTAAAGTAGTAATAGCCGTACGGATGTCAATCAGAATATGAGCACATGAATCAACACAGCACGCACGAATCCGAACATTAATGTTGTGATCATGAACATGAGTGATTAGTGAGATAAGCTTTTTGCTACTTGAGTATCGGCAATTACATAGACATTAGAAACCCAAACTTACTTACGTACTATCGTAACATCTTGATAAAGTTAATTTATTGAGTTACCATAATATGTCATCAAGATAAAAGTTTTACGAGTAAGTAGGAGGTGGAGAGGAACTTTCTTCAATCATTATAATATAATTATGAACACAGATTTAAAATACGTGCAAGAAGATTGGTAAATCAAGTTTTTTTTCTCTCCGTGTAGGTCTCATCTAATGTCAGTAGTGCCTCGTCAGTAATGGACCCCGCGGAATGAAAATTGACACATGAAAATATTTCCTAGCAAAAACAGGATAAATTCTATACAGGTTATTGCATTGGATTCGTGATCAAGTACCTATGTCACGAAAATAGTGTATTTATAATTTTTTGGAACGAAGTTCCTTATGGGACGATGCGGAGGGGTACTCTAACCGGGAAAAAACGTCCGTAACGTAAGATTTTTATTACTTATGTATAGTCTTAGTATTATGGCTACGCAGTGTCTAATGTATAGTCTACGTGATGACGGTTATTGTTATTGTTCATATAAATAGCTGTTTCTTTGTATATTATTATTATACATTTTTTTATAAATCATTGTGAATAAAATAAAGTTGATAACTTTGTAAAGTAGTTTTTATTTATTTTTATCAATAAAAAAAACATAATAAGAAATGTATACCCGAATAATTAATTTCTTTATACCTCGAATAGAACTTAAAAGAAATATATTTTTATAATAATTAACTTTGTTCCTATACGGTGTCCCACGACACCATACATCTTTGTTACTCCTCTATTTCTAAGATGGTTAAGCGAGCTCATGCCTTTAAGCGGTTTTTTTTTCCAACCTATGTTAATAGCCTTGAGAGGTTATTTCAGCTTCGCCTTGACGTGTAAGTGAGCTCACGGGGCTCGAACCGGGAGTGTTGCTATCATTGGCCCTAGCCAGAGCAAGGCTTCACAGAATCCAGCACTGTAACTAAATCGCGACCCACCGAGAAGATCCGATGAGAAACTCAGTAGGCAGTTTGTTTTTTGTCAACAATTCGATGGACAATGGGTTGTATTGGACCACTGCTAATGTATGATGATTCTCAGTGAAACATTTATAGATCTATTAAAACGTACCTTACAACGCAGAATCAAAGCCAAACATATCTGTTTACCGAACCCGATGAAACTTTAAACCCATCAAACACTGACAAAGTCGAACTAATTATGTAAATGTTTGTAAGCGAAATTCACATTGTAGATAACAAGGTGGACAGAGATTCAACGTCATGCATAATGCAACCCACTAATGCAGCCGTTAATTACACGCCCTTAGGGTCATTATTGATTGGCAATTTGTGTTCCGTGCAATTTCGTCTATATTGGATTGCTTAATCGTATTACCGGAAAAGCAAGCTTACTATTAAGGCAATTAAGTAATTTACTTAAAGTATTATGATCGACTTTTATGAGTTGAACAAGTGGGACTTAATGGGTCTTTAACTATGAATAACTTAATGGACAAGTAATTAAATACAGTTTTTGTTGAACATTTATTTATACATTATCTATTTCAATGTAAATTATTTGGACGTCTCTTTATTGGCATCGTCAGCAGACGAGCACATAGCCCATCTACTGATTAGTGATAACCGTCGAACACACCCGACCACCCTCTACGACCTATCAGTACCCTGGGCCAGAAAGGTTAAATATCTAGAAGTCATCCGGGATGCATCCATGATATTCCGCCCACACATAACGTACGTCTGTCCAAGATTTACCGTATGGTCAGCAAGCAAAGTTAAATATCTCTTCGTAATCACTCGACACTAGCCTGACTTTGTCGACACTACAAAATTTGTATACGGCCTATAATGATCTACATGACGTTGGTGTTCGGCACGGCCTCCACCCACATAATCAGCGTTCAGTCTCTTCAATTCCGTTTTTGTAGGAAAACCGTCGAAGCGCCGTGGTTCCTGAGGAGCGTCTTCACGATGATCTGAGCCTCGAATATATCAGAGAACAACACAACCCACTGAGTTTCTCGCCGGATCTCGCGGGTCGCAAACAGTTCACAATCCGGTACTAGTACCAGCAGTTAAGGGCAGCTGCTTCACCAATGCATGAAGATACGCTAGAGCTGTTAGATCTTCTTCGAAGGCATTCGGGCGGCTTTGTCCCACCCCTTCTGGCAGAGCAGCTGCTCGTCCACCTGTTCTGATGAAACTGGAAAGGCCTCCGGGACACCAGTGATCCCTCCCTTCTAAAAAAGCTCTGGAAACGCACTGTAGATGAACACAATGGTTCAAGGTAGTACAAAAAAAACTCTGTTCCGATGGCGGGTCTGATCTCATCGTAAAAAGAAGATGAGGAGATTTCTCATACACACCTTAAAGTATTCTCGTTGAAACATAGTCAGAACAAGCCCATCCGTATAATTTAGATGTATAAAAGAATGATACTAAATCACACTAATGAATAAACAAAAAAGGCTAGAAATTAGTAAGTTAAATTCAATAAGGTCAAGCTTACAAAAAAAAAATATTAATAGAAACTGCACGGTAAATTAAGAACGATTTAAAATTCTTCAATTTAAAGGTACCAACAACTGACTAAGCAACGAAGAACGCCGAGGCTAGATTGTTTTCTAGAGGTACATTTCGTGTAAGCGCCGGATAACGTTTTTATTGTTAACAAGCAGAAAGCCGTGGCCACGGAGCGACGATGATATCTCCCTGTATGAATGATGACTTCGTGCTGAGCCTGTAAGCAAACTCCACAGACGTTCATGAATCTAAAGGACATGGCACGCATTCTAAATTCTATCAATTAAAAATCGTAGTATTGCAGAGATTTTTCTTTAATTCATTCCTCACTAAAATTAGTGTAATTTAAAATGATAATTTCAACCCATTCGAGACATAATTCTGAAAACCGTGAGATAATATCATTAAATTCTAATTTAAGATTTAGTGTCATGACAACTCGATTTCCATTAACATGTGGAATTATCAATAAAGATATCATCATTAGTTCGTAAAGAACTTTTGTTGAGAACGTCAATAAGCTTTACGCAATTAAATTTATGGCCGTGCTAAAATTTTATGACAAAATCCATAAAGCAATTACGTTTACTGACAATAACGTTATTTTCTTGTGACTATGGCCGCGACCCGTCTAAGAAAGATAAGGGGTCGACGTTTTCAGCACAAAGCATTTTCTGTTTCGAACCCTTTCTTGCCAGTTATTTCACTCGAAACGTGCCTTGGGAGTACCTGTGTACTGAGACCACCTTTATCGAGATGAGAGCAATATTTTGTCGAGATTATCTTTTAAGACGCGCTTGCGTTCAGTGTTCGAATAAAACAGATGCGATGTCTTACTTAACAAGTCACAATCGTGCTTTTAAGGTGTTGCTTTTAAATGTAAATTGAGCGATAAGCGCGTTAAGGACAAAGGAGAACTTATTGAGACGCGGTCAATTTGTACATACATTAAAAGTCGTTACAGTACATTTTAAGCCATTATCTCGTTTGAGGTTTTATTGTACCGCGCAATAAATAAGACAGTGAAAGATAACAATAAGTATATAAATGATAAGAGACATACGAATAAGTGGAAAACTTAAAAAAATACTTCAAACAGATGTAAAAAAGGAAAACAATACAATTTACGTGCGGTGTTGACAACCATGGAGCGACCAAAACTGTATTCGAACTATTGTCTTAAGTAATTTATAGAGGTAAGTAATAGTGTAATTGTGGTAGAATACTTTTGTTGAATAGGAGAGTTTCGCTTTGAAATTTTGTTGACTCCCAAATTTTGTGAAAAGTTTTTTTTTTTTTGCTGAACTGTTGGTTTTCGGGAATTGTTTTATTGGTGATATTTTGTTTAGAAGAAAAAAACAAAGATTTTAGTCGTTTTGCTCCGGTTGAGAGACTTGCTACTATTGTTGGTAGTACAATTTTGGCCTCTTTGGTTACAGCACAACATCCGAACTATTGTGCCAATTAGATGCGCTTAGGGATACATAAATGTCTGAGGCTTCTGTTCAAAAAATAAGTCGAACTTCTTTCTTATTCCACTTTTGTCTGTTCGCATTAAAGTTTATAGATTGACAACTTAACAGATTTTAAACGTTTAGTATAAACTAGATGATTTTTTTTTGATAACGCCATCTTGTTTTGTCTTTAAAGCGGTTAGTTGCTCTCAATTAAGAAAAATAGTATTATTATTCGCCAATAGATGTCGGGAAGAGTTGATTATTGAAAACACGAATAAAACAACATTTTCTGAAAATAAATCGTAGCTAGATCGATTTATCGCCCCCGAAATCTCCTGTATACAAAATTTTATGAAAATCGTTGGAGCCGTTTCCGTGATTCAGATTATATATATATATATATATATATATATATATATATATATATATATGTATATTAATATACCAGAATAGCTCGTTTAAAGGTATAAGATATGAACGATAATTGCTTCATTTCCGTTAGCCAGTTTCTAGATATCATCGCCAAACGTATTGTTTCATTCAGCATTATAATTGCAAAATGATTGTCAGTAATGGGTACTAATGTACGTTTTCCGTCTTGAGATATCGATTTGTCGTTTCCCTATCACTTTAATTTAATTCATACTGCTATTCGGATCATTTATTATTTCTACGTCACAATTCAACTCCCACGTTATTTTAAAATGGTCCTTTTAATTTAATCTTTCTTAGATTGAAATGCTCGTAAATACGTTTAGATAATACGGTCATTCTTTCTCGTAAAAGTCATGTTGAACTTAGTTTACCGATATCGGGCAATGTCAATACACTCCAAATATATTACTCTCCTTAGGGAAGATCGATAAAAGATGGTTTTCGAAGTTAGCTGTTACTTGATAAGTGGTAATATTGTGTTTGATGTCCTCTTGTAAATATTGGACCATCTCATAGGCACGTGAAATATTTGCTTCCAATATTGACCCAGAAGAATATCAATAGTCCCAGATTCTAACTTGAAAGGATAGTCCTTTCTTCGAATCTCATATATGGTTATAACTTTGAAACAAACGCAACGGAAACGTGTGCATAATTTTCATAATTAGAACTACATATTATTATAATTCCAAGGCTATTGCACAGTTAAATTAAATTACAGTCTGTGAACAACACCTTCAATCTTGTGCTTAAATTGGTTAACTCATATTTATCGTCGGTGACGTTTGCTACTCTGTGGGGCACATTCTTCAAAATTGTAAAGGTTTTTGAAGGACTTAGACCGTCTCCCACGGTGAGCGCAATTCGACACGCACGTGTTACGGCATCCGATGGCCTACGATTAGACTTCGCGGTGACGCACGCTGCCCTGTCTCTTGAGTGTACGTGTTTTTGTTCTTAACTAGCTTATCGTGTTTCTTCTATGACTCGAAGAGATTACGGCCTAAAATGGTTTCTTTTTACTGAGTGGTCGTGTTACTGAGAGTGCTCGGTAAGCAGCGGCTTGACTCTGCCCCTGGCATTGCTGAAGTCCATGGGCGACGGTAAACACTCACCTTCAGGTGGGCCGTATGCTCGTCTGCCTACTAGGGCAATAAAAAAAAATACAGCTGGCGCAGATTGGCACCATACTTACATTGCCGTTTCTTCCACTAATATAATGATGACTTCGTCTCCCATTTAGGATAATGGTAACCTACTGTTTTTTTGCTAGATCTTTCTCTCAAGCTAATGACAATTCTAATGAGCAAGCCATGAACCCACCACCAATGGCGAAGCTAGAATAGTCCCTCAAAGCTATTGGCAGTTTGATAGGTAAAAACACTATATCAATACAAGACACTATATCAATACACAGGATGTCTGTTGGGTTCAGACAAGTTCTCAAAACTAAATCGACGTCTAAGTCAAGTAAATAATTAATAATATATTTTCTTGACTTTAATTAATACATACTATAATATTAATTAGACCCTTAATGAATATGTAATATTAATTAAGGTCAAGTCGCACCACGCTGAGCTCACAGCCCTTGGGTCTTGTGCGGTTTACGGAGTCGATTTACGCACCACGTAATTTACCGACCCCATCGTTTCGCTGTCAAAAAATTCCATTATCTACTATGTCTTTTATTAAATTGGATTATTATGGATTAAGAAATAAAAGTATTAGTATTCTAATAATTAGTAAATACGGCAATTATTTACTGACGTATGAATATTTTTGATTTAGGTATTTAGTTTATGAATTTATGCAGTTTTTAGAACGAAGGATAAATAATCACAATAAATGAATAATTATTCCTATCAAATAATTAAATATTCAAACTTAACAATAAGATCGGAGTGGATCTTTTGAGTTTTACTTTTACATAAAACCAGTAATACTAAATTTTATTTTTCATTCCTAGTAGTTGGTAGCCAGCCTAAGGGGCTATTCCAACTTCACACGGACCAGTAGGTGAGCTCACGAGCTTAACCTGAGAGAATTGCGATAACTAGCCCTAGCAAGAGCAGTGCTTTGTTGAATCTACTACCGAACCGGAGTCGCGACCCACTGAGAAGATCCGGCGAGAAACCCAGTTGGAAATACTAAGCTCTTGTATTAATGCGTAGTTTAAAATTTGTATTGTTTTTTCCAAGGCAATTAAGTGAAGTATTTATTCAAGTTTACTAACAAAATTCACAACTCAATAGCCACAGTGGCATCACGTAGGTATTCAAACAAATGCATAGTGATCAATTTAAATAAATAATCACTCTATTGTGAAGAAATTGCTGCTATTGAACATCTGTTCTTAATTCACTTAAATCCAAAAGAGGAAATTGGAACAGAATCGTCTTTTGTCTCGGTCGCTATACAATATATCCAGAACTGTCAGTCATCTCATTTATAGGTTGGAAGTAGATGTCCGCCCATTTCATCAAAATTGCATGCAATCTTTGTGTTGTTTTTCAGGTCAGAGTTATCCTTAACTTTGTATTTTATTTAATATTATTCTTTAAACAATTGTAGAGAAAACAATGTTTTCTTGTTAAGACAAAAATTTATGATTTTTTTTGTCTACATAAATGAAACACCAAACAAATTATATAGTATTCTCGCTCACGAGAATGGCCTGTTCGGGGCGATTTTTTGGATATTTATATGAATTGTCATCGACCGTTTTTAATATTTTGTTATGGTACTAATTCAGTATAGTTGCCAATCCGATCTTAAGCAATTACTGCTGGAGCTTAGAGACAAAACAATATTATTATAAATACTGTCACTCATCTTGACTTTAGTTTCAGTTTCATTGGGAAAGCGGCTCCAATGGTAATCCATTCAATTATCTGACCAGATGATTTCACGGCCAAAATAGGAAGAATTATGGAGCCTAAATTATTACCCCCTAAATTAGTACTCAACATATATTATTATGTATCAATTTTGTTTGGGGAAAACAACAAAAACAATGTGTAGGATAAGGTGGAGAAGATATTATTGAAGAATGATGATGAAGTACTAATTGTTGTAATTAGCGTCTCGTTGTAGATTTTTTTTTAAAAAGAAAAGAATATTACTTTTGCCTCGTGTCAAAAAATATCACCCATTTTGCTATTCGTTCAGATAGTTTGACCTCCTTTGCGATGAAACTTGAGAGGTTCGTTAAATAAATCAAGCAGGCCTAAGTCTTCCACAAAATGACCAATATTTTTGAGCATTTAAAAAATACGCGTGCCATCTGTTGAGGCAATGCAATGCCGGGTCCCACCCGTCGTCATCATGGCCCTCCACGCCCCGCGCCTTTCCCCCACCTCTAACACCCATGCGGCTTTCGTTCGTTCAAACTTCGTAGGTCAGTTACCGACCGACCGCAAGGGAGCATGGCTGCGTTCAAAGTTTTAGCGCGATCTCAAATTCTCTGTTTACATACGTTGTAGAGCGCCTCGTATTCATTCATAAACATAGACTGAAAATAAGCTGTGAACTGTTAAAAAGTTTTTTGAAGTTCAGCATTGTGTTAAATAAGTGACTAAATGTACTGTATAATTGTGAAAATATGATTATAAACTTTCGTGGAATGGATTCGTTAAAAGTTTGGATATGTTTCGTTGTGGTGGCGACTGCGCGCGCACATACCGCGCCGCCCGCCCCCACCGGCTGCCAGTGGGACTATTCGGACCCAAAGTTGAGTGAATCAAACTTTCTCACGTGTAATATCAAAACCATCGGCTCAGTGGATTTTTTATTTAAAAACATAACAACAGCACAGGCGTACAATGTAAATAAATTAAAGCTTACGTGTACTGATTTACTTTTCTTCGAAAGCTCTCTGCATATGAATACCGGCAGTTTTTTGGGACAACTGCGAAAACTTGAAGACTTGCATATTGAATATTGTAAAATTCGTTACGTCCCTGCAACAGTACTATCGCCACTTCGTGATTTAACGAGCCTAACTTTACGCTCTTTTAACAATGATTGGCCCGCGATGACTATGGAATTTCACGCCGAAAGTTTTCGAGGATTGATGGAACTCCGAACGCTCGACCTTGGAGACAACAATATTTATATGCTGCCTTCGGAAGTATTTTGCCCACTGTTCAGTTTAGAAGTTTTGAACCTGACTAATAATAGAATACAAGACATTTCCGAAATTGGCTTTTCGGACTGGGGTAAAGGACCCATAGCACCGGGTAAATCATGCAACACCGGTTTGAAAACACTGGATTTGTCTCGCAACAATATTTTGAGACTTCCCGATAATGGTCTCTCAAGTCTTAGATCGTTGGAGGTTTTGAATATCCAGAATAACTTAATCAATGAAATCTGTGACAGAGCCTTTGTTGGATTGAACTCATTAAAAATTCTCAACTTGTCGGGGAATAAGTTAGTTGCAGTACCTCCAGAACTATTTCAATCATCGCGAGTTATTAGAGAAATCTCATTAGGAAATAATTCGCTATCCGTTTTGGCGCCAGGATTACTTGAAGGACTGGATCAACTGGAAAAATTAGATTTATCAAGAAATCGTCTTACAAATGATTGGGTCAACAGAGACACTTTTGCTGGCCTTATTCGCTTAGTCATTTTAAATCTTTCGTATAATTTGCTTGCACGAATCGATCCGAAATCTTTTCATGATTTGAACAATTTACAAGTACTAAACTTGGATAACAATGCAATAGAAACTATCAGCAACGGTGCTTTCGCTGAACTAAGAAATCTACATCAACTTTCAATATCTGATAACAAGCTCAAATCTTTGAATGAGTATGTTTTTTCAAATTTGTTTGTATTGAGTCAGCTATATCTCGATAATAATCAGATTTCTTCTATTCATGAACGTTCTTTTGAAAACATAACTTATCTTCAAGACTTGGGTTTGAACGGAAATAGTTTAAGCGTGATTCCTGATGGCATTAAAAGATTAAGGTTTTTGAAATCATTAGACATTGGTAAAAACAACATCACAAAGGTAACGAACACATCATTTGAAGGATTGGAAGAATTATACGGACTAAGACTTGTTGATAATTACATATCTAGTATTCCTAAAGACACGTTTAGCACATTGCCTTCTTTGCAACTTTTAAATTTAGCTTCAAATAAAATTGAAACTATTGAACAAGACGCTTTTGTTTCAAATCCTACATTAAAAGCGATTCGGTTAGACGGTAATAGCTTAACTGATATTCGAGGCGTTTTTAATAAGCTAAGTACTCTCGGCTGGCTTAACATATCCGAAAATAGACTTATTTATTTTGATTACAGTTATATTCCAGATAATTTAGAATGGCTAGATTTACATAGCAATAACATTACGAAATTAGAAAATGAAAAAAATGTTCAACGCAATATTAGAATGCTCGACGCGAGTTACAACGCTTTAGAAAATGTCGATGCACTGTCGATACCTGACTCTATTGAGAACCTTTTCTTAAATAATAACAAAATTCACACGATACATCCAGGTACGTTTTTACAAAAACGGGATTTAGAAAAAGTCGTCGTAACAGATAATAAATTGCGAACTGTCGAACTATCAGCGTTTACTTTGCCTCATATACCAAAGCATAAAACATTGCCAAATTTTTTCATTGCAAATAATCCGTTTGTGTGCAACTGTCACATGATTTGGCTGCAAAAGATTAATCTTTGGAATCATATGCGGCAATACCCTAGGTTCATGGATTTAGAATCGGTGATGTGTGATGTTGTTAATAATAAATATGGCGGGAGAGCGAATTTGATGGACGTACCAGAAACTCAATTTCTTTGCTCATATGAAACTCATTGTTCCTCAAATTGTTTTTGTTGTGAATTTGAAGCCTGTGATTGCAAAATGACTTGTCCTGAGGGCTGTTCTTGCTTTCACGATAGTAACTGGAATTCGAACGTTATTGATTGTTCAAATGTGGGCTATACAGAAATTCCAGAAAAAATACCAATGGACGCTACTGAACTGTATTTGGATGGTAATGACTTTGGGGCTCTCGGAAGTCATCTTTTTATAGGCAAAAAGAAATTACATAAATTATATTTAAACAACAGTAATATCGCCAGTATTGATAATGACACTTTAAATGGCCTTCATTCTTTAAATATTCTCCACTTAGAAAACAATCATCTGGTAGAATTGTCTGGTGGTGAATTTTCACAAATAAAGCACTTAAGAGAGTTATATTTAAACGATAACCTATTAAAAAGTGTTCCTAACAAAACATTTGAAGTGTTGTCATCCTTAAGGACTGTTCATTTACAAGGAAATAAGATCTTTGACCTAGACAAAAAGTTGAATCACATCATGCATTTGGACAACGTTAATGTTCGTGGTAATGTATTCACATGCACGTGTGATAACATTGCTTCTTTACAAAATTGGTTAAAGAAAATTCACGAAGATCCACTAGAAGTGTTTTGTGTCGATGAAAATCAGTTGATTTCCAATCTAACTGTATTCGATGCGATCGACAAATGCCATGGCTCGAATGTAATGGACAATACCGTTCCCACTGAGAACCAGCCATATCAGTACGATGAAGTAAGCACGATTAAATTGAACTTTGTACCACTTTTAGCTGTCGTTTTAATAAGTGTGATTCTCATTTTATTATTCGGTGCTTTAGCATTTTCCTTCAGACAAAATGTACGACTATGGGCCCATTCTAAATATGGAGTACGACTGTTTAAAAGCGCATCCATACAAGAAAGCGAACTCGATAGGGATAGGTTATATGATGGGTATGCTGTATATAGTTTATTAGATGATGATTTTGTATCGAAAGTGGTTGCACCAGAAATGGAACACTCTGGCTATACAATGTGTTTTCATTACAGAGACTTGCAACATGGACCGGATAATTATTTATGTGAGCAAATAACAAATGCCGCTGAATCGTCTAAAAGAATTTTAGTGTTCGTTTCATTCAATTTTCTACAAAACGAATGGTGTAAAGCAACTTTTAAAGCGGCAATCAAACATGTAATTACTACCATTCACCCGTCTATCAGACGGCATAGAGTTGTATTTATTTTGACTACAGACGTTAGCGCATTAAATTTAGATGTAGATTTTCAAAGCTACTTAAAAACATGCAACGTCTTATTATGGGGCGAAAAGAAGTTTTGGGAAAAAATTAGATTCGTTATGCCAGATATTTCTAATTTACATTGGAACAAAGATACAATGAATTACAATCATGGTATTTGTCCAAACGCAAGAAGGCATCCTTCTAGATATACCGCTTCACCTACTGCGCCAGAACATTGGTATAAGTATGATGCAATTCCACCTCAAACTCCTACAACTGCTAACGTAGGTATTAATATTGAAGATGACACTTCTATGTTGACAAATACAACTTTAACGAGTCAAGTTCAAGATGGAGAGAATTTGCATCACAGCTACATATCTATTGATACTCAAAATTACGAACAACCATACGGCGGTCGACCTAGGCCTCCTAATACATTACGCAAACATCCCGACCATCACTCTCCCTCGATATTAGATGAACAGGGTTACTTACAACCACGATCGTCTGTTCACGATTGCCTGCCACAAACTCATTCAGTCTTGCACAGATGATAAGATGGTTTTAAACACCTCTAATCTTGAAAAGATATAACATAATGGAACCGCACATTCCAAGCACGTGTGTAAGCTAAACTGCTTTTTTGGGTTTGGCCTTATTCAAACTTAAAAGGTGATAAGCTTACAAAAGCATTTTAGATAATCGTGCTAATTTTAATGACTTTGTTCCTTGTTAGACAATGATATAAATATATGATGTATTTTAAGAGACTGTAATACTGCAACAATATATATTTACTTGCCAAGGAATATAATGCATTATAATAATATACGAAGCACTTTTATACTTCTAAGCAACTGTATTTATGTATTCATGTTGTTGTAATTAAGACTGATATGATGTCGTGTTTGTATTGCCAGTAGAAGATATTGTATTTAATAGTATTTTGCTATAGTGTATATCTCGTTGTTACCAAATATATTGTAGATAAACATTGTAAATATTTTTGTGTATAGTATAACTAGTCATTAGCTAGGAATTGAAAAGTGGGAAGTTTGTAATTAAGAACGCCACACACTATGTAGGTAAGCGTTTTAGATTATCGTACAAGTTATTTATAAGCAAACAATGATAATAAATGTTTTATATGTAAATAACTACAAAAAAACTGTTGAACTTAAATTATAATAAATGAATATCTTGAAAATTTACTAATTTTTTTTCAATTCTACTCTACTTCTAATCTTTTTTTTTTTTTTATTGCCCAGATGGGTGGACGAGCTCACAGCCCACCTGATGTTAAGTGGCCAGTGGAGCCCATAGACATCTACAACGTAAATGCGCCACCCACCTTGAGATATAAGTTCTAAGGTCTCAGTATAGTTACAACGGCTGCCCCACCCTTCAAACCGAAACGCATTACTGCTTCACGGCAGAAATAGGCAGGGTGGTGGTATCTACCCGCGCGGACTCACAACAGGTCCTACCACTAGTAATTACGCAAATTATAATTTTGCGGGTTTCACTTTTATTACACGATGTTATTCCTTCACCGTGGAAGTCAATCATGAACATTTTTTGAGTACGTATTTCATTAGAAAAATTGGTACCCGCCTGCGGGATTCGAACACCGGTGCATCGCTTCAACACTATTACACCGGACGTCTTATCTTTTAGGCCACGACGACTTCAACTATCTCCAATACCCATACACTATACTTATAAATGGTAACCGGAGTCCCTAGAAACCGCAGCGTGAATGTTGCCATCTTCCTTGCTGCACGTAACCAAAATCTAAAACATTGTAACAGCGATCTTTCTTCAAACCAGTACGCATGAAATGTTTAAAACTGGTCCACTGCAGCAGTGATCTTGCTCTGCCCCTGATGGCGTGGACTATGTGCTCGTATGCCCTCTACGACATTAAACGTAATAAATTTACACACATGATAGGTATTTTGATTTAAAAAAAACAGTTCATCATCATGATCCTACTTTACCTCACTCAAACAAAGTATCTCCGTCATAGTCACTGGCCGACAGTATAACTGTTAAAACGATTGTTTCCCAGCACGACGTTAAAAATAAGAGGTCAAAAAAAGATCTAATATAATTTTGGGCTTGCCGACAATCATCGTAAACCATAATGATGGCCCCTTTTCAGGTAGAAAAAGATTTAAAGTCATATTTTAGCCGTCATGGATATACCGTGGAAGCTGTAAAAGAGATTTACAATGCAGAAGACATTCGTTTGTAGTTAAGCGTATATTTATGTAACCTTCCATTCGGCCACGGTCCCGAAGACCCATATTGATTATTTTTTTCTGAAATCCTTGATTCGTCCGACATATGGTGTGACATATTTTAAATGGCTACTCGCCGACTGGTTTTAATTTTTTCATAGCGAATAACATAATGGTTACAGCTGACACTGTTTGTTCAAGGCAGTGGCATAACATATTGTAGCCCATGATATTTAATATAACTTTACCTCGGATTATCTTATCATTGAGTGTTCGGCTACATTTGTGAAACTGAAAAGTTTTGCTACCTACATAATAATATATTCTTTTGAGATTTCGTAAAACAATTTATAATGAGACAAAATGCAGCCAAACTGTTTTAAAAACTGTTAAACATATTTGTAGCTTTGTCATAAATATGTTTCAAATTCTTGGCATAATCAGGGAGCGAAGAACGATTGTACTCACTAAGTATTCTATTGTTATAATAGATACGCGGTAATAATTGATAATGATTATTCTGAATATTCGAACGATTATTATTAAATTATCGATTTACTCACACGGAACAAACTAATCGTATCAATGTTAGACGATCCAATTCGAAAGTCACAACTAAATACGAATGTCCGAATGTAATCTTCGGAAACGTTTCCAAAACGATATCTGGTTTCGATACCTGCTATCAATATCCGGGGATATCGGACCTATCTGTGGATTTCACGGTTAACCGCACCATTTACTTTACAATACCCTACATATCCCGTAGACTACATAAGGTACTGACGAGATATTAAAACCAACAGTCTTTTAGCATTAACGTCTGAAAACTAATTATCATTGAGAATGAGAAGTAATTATTATTTGCCGTTCATAAAAATGTTTCGACATTCAAAATCTAGTTACTTAAGTAGGACCTAAGATCATAAGACAATTAACTTATAGGCCAAAAAAAAACTATAATATTTTCAATAGTAATTTTGCAGGTAACAAACACTTCTAAAACAAATTTTAATAAATCTATTGATTTTGAAATACATTTTGTAGGAGTGCATCAAATAACTTGTTCTTTAATTTAGACCATTTATCATATTCTACACCATTACGAACATCATCTACAACAAAAGCAATGAGTAATCCCAGTTCTCAGGGTCAAATCAAATCAGATTTATTTGTAAATTCACTATGACTTTGATCGACGTATGATATACGAATATGAATCATGAAGCCTCCTCTGTAACAGTAGGGCTATACCTCCTACTACAGTGCCCAATGGAAAATAATGTGGTTTTTTTTTAACTTTATTTAAGCAGTCAGTATTTTCTTTACCACACTCATCGCCCATTTAATACATTACCATAAAATGAATACTCCAAATACATTTAGGTCATTCACACCACCATGTACTTACCAAGAATCGCTCGCAAACGCACCATGCAAACTATGAATTGTCTCTAAATTCGAATAGACTTGCAGTCAAGTGTAAACGAAGCATCATATTTTTGTGTATCACCGATTTTTGTTATTCGGCGTTCAATTCACGCCACCCGCTGTTCCAACATGACGTTTCACACCTGAACTTGTCTGGAGTCGGTTCATAGGTCACGTCTTCTCACTCAAACCTCGACCAGGAGCGTTTGGCTCGAAATTGGATCGTGACAACCGAGAGATACTTATCGTGATTTTCTGGCCAATTCCGATGCATGGTTCCGTTGTTACGACGGGTAATAGGAGCATGGGAGCGGGCGGAGTTACTAACTAAATTATTGTAACTCAAATAAGGAGATGTTTGTGAAGCTATGATTGGGGTTACGTTGGAACCTTTGTTTGTCTATTAAATTTTGTCACATGATTGACGTTCAACCCGGCTAACGTTTTGAATAAACAGACTGGGACAGTGTAGACCTTGTACCAGGAATTAATTGAGCTTTCTTTCTCGAAATGCAGATGTTATTGTGTGACGCACATGTATGTAACATTTCTAATAATTATTATGTTTTGGAGGAATCAGTAGAATTTTTTTTTAATTTCATAAGCTTCTACGTAACATAGAATTTCGTGAAAGCCAATTCAGGTTATGGGAAACTAAAATTAAGATAAGTCACAATGAAATTTTTGTCACGATAAAGAGAAAAAAGTGGCAGTGAGAAAATAAGAAACGATTTCATTATTCCAGTTCCAAAGGAACGGGATCTCTAAAATGAAGGAGTGATGATAAAATTGGTGGTTCAATAAATTATGGTCGGAGTCTTCCCAGTGTCTCGGCTAGTGAGCATGACTGACCTTTATTTGAAAGTTTCTAGGTTGAGTAAAGTTTGTGCATTCCTACATAATTTCTCAAGCTATCCGTTACACTTACTTTTTTCGAACAAATGTGACTTGGCTAGCAATTTTGATATCGTATTTAAATCAGTAAAATTAAATATTTATTTTTATTGCAATCACGTTCTCTATAAATTTTAATAACCATAGGAAAAATAAAAGAATTTTGTAAAGTAGTCGTGAATTTTAATTTACGACTACTTTAGGAAGTCGCCATGTTGTTATGGCAGTTTTTTTTTACATCAAATGAAATTTACATGTTTAATTTCACTCCTAAAACTTGAAATCTTAATTCAACGTATAAACGTGTTATTTTATGACTTATCTGTGATAGAAATGTACTTCGGAAAGTCTCTGATAGGATTACCGTCACAATCAATTTTAGAATCAAAGCGAGTTTAATGTTTGAGTTTATTGATTCAATCCGGATTGCGAGAGGAGATCTGTTTATCGATAAAACCCTCTTCAGACTTTCAAATTAGTTCAATAACTTCGTCATTTCCAATATGAAATAACAAATTGTTTAGTTTCTATTTGTGTTGAGTGCTGAGGTTTTGAGAAAACTGGAACAAGTCTTAATACTCTGATGGTTCAACCATCATCCTCTTATTCTGCGCTAATACTTTATTAGTACATAAACTGCAAATTTTCACGAAGTCTACCTTGATATACAGGTAGTTTTTATGCAAACTGCGCGGATAAAATGTGGTGCTTAGAAAAACTGCTGAATTTCTCGTGAATGACATGTACTATGTATGATGTGGCAGTAACAGTGACAGTAGCCGCTACAAGAATTCAGAGTCTTGAATGTCAGCGAAATTTTCTATAATATCTACAGAAATAATGAATACAATCATAAACGGTGGTTGGCTATTACCGTTGACTTGTTGAAGGTGCTTTAAGTACTTTTGTAGTGAGACCAAAAGCTCCAGAGGAATCTGTTATATATGCTATAGATATCAAATGTCAATGTCCAGTTAGAAAAAAGCTATTTTCTTGCTAAATGTAAGTAGATGTTCGTGTTCGGTGACGCAGCGTTGTATTAAGTTGACATAAGCACGATTAGATAAAGAAAGCTTTTAGAAGACGATAAGTGACTTTATCTTACGTCTATCGAGTCCGTTGATTATTGCAAGCGTTCAGATACGGTGTAAATTACATTTACAATTTTAATTGATGGTGACGTGATTGAAATATGTGAGCGTTTCATCATACAAATTTTATATTTGTCTCTTTTGTTGTACAATAATTAAGTACCTGTTTTAGTATTAGAAACATCGAAAATACTATAATGACAACAAAAAATGCAAAATTAAACAGCAAAAGTAACTAATTATGACTACTATTCTGGAAATCTATTTAAATTTTTTATGACTTAAAAAAAAGGTAAAATCAGTAAAAATAATTATTTTAGGCAGTTGTAACCTAAATATAGGACGCCCGGTGTATTCGTATCTCGTATAGGTCGGTGTTCAAGTCCCGCAGGAATATACAAACTTTTTCTAAGGAAATACTTAACACATGCTCACGAATTATTTCTACGAAGAAGGAATAGCGTCGCGTAAAACAAACATAACAAAATAAGCGTAATTATAAATTAAAAAATAAATAAAAATAAAATAATTATAATTAAAAATAAGCGTCAGCATGGGCGTGTAGTTACTACCATCCTGCCTATTTCTGGCGCCAAGTGGTCCTGCAGAGCCTTCCCGCTTGAAGGTTGCGACAATCGTTAAACAATACAACCTTAGAGTTTACATAAGCAAGCTATATACAACCGAGACTTAGAACCGGCGTCTAAGAGCGACAGCATTTCCAATGTCTATGGACTCCGGTAACCTTTTGACACCAGTTAGACCGTGAGCTCGTGCACACTATGCCAACAAAAAACAACTTCAACACATTATGGCCTCACGTCATTTATAACATGCGACTGTTAGCGCGTTTGTATATTTTTTCCTACCGTTTTTAGTAATCTCGAGGGGCTATACTAGATTCTCCGGGCGAGTAGGTGAGGCCATGGGGCTCTAACCTGAGGAGCGTTTGTAAGAAACTGAATATTTGAACATCATTGTCGCCGACTTCCAGAAATCCGATCAACTTGAAAAATTGCACACGCATCAAAGACCGATGTCAATATAATTATTTAATAAATTCCTTCTAAAATCCTGACCGATATCAGCATCACAAACAAAATGAATTTACTGTTCGGTTTGTTTTTCAAATTTATTTTTAAACTATTTTTTTTTATTGCTTAGGTGAGTGGACGCGCTCACCGTCACCTGGTGTTAAGTGGAGCCCATAGACATGTACAACGTAAATGCCGCCACCCACCTTGAGATATGAGTTCTAAGGTCTCAGTATAGTTACAACGGCTGCCCCGCTCTTCAAACCGAAACGCATGACTGCTTCACGGCGGAAATAGGCGGGGTGGTGGTACCTACCCGTGCGGACTCACAAGAGGTCCTACCACCATATTTCATTTCGTGTCATATCATTCGTTCGTTCATAATTTAAAAAATAACTGAGAACTGAGAGTACGTACTACCGTAATCAAATCGCACTTATAAAACATAAATTAAATTTCACGGCTTCCATTGATGAAAGACAAATTTTATGTTCGACAATAAAAATAATGGAATGGGTTTTAAACGAAAAGTAACCTTAGAACCGATGTTATTACAACAGTAAAAGTGACAAGTTCCAACCAACTATAGCAGTGAACTTAAATTTTTAACGAGTTCGAAGTTTGACATCGACTTTGAGACGGACGGTCATATTCGTAACAGCTTTGTTCCGCTTGGCTCATTTTGGCCATCATTAATCAAATTAAGCTAGAAAGTAAAATCACTGTAATGCATAATATTTATATTTTTAGTAAAAAATATTATCGAGAACCAAGGTTTTTCCAAATAGCAAATAAATTGCGGTCACACGAAGTTTTTTAAAAACTGTATCATATTCGAAACATTGGAGATAGTAACATGAATATATTAATGATACTTATGATTCTCTCATGATAGCTCGGTGGTGACGTCATGGCTATAGTGGATTCACCTATTTTTAATTGTTTGCATCCAACCTGACCACATCGATAAGGGTTTCCATTGATTACCTCGCTACAGCATTTGCGTCAGCATTCATTGATCCAATGCCATTGACCGTCGCGCGCTCGGGACATATTGCTTCCTTCACACCATGACTGACCACGCACTACTGAATTTCCAGTCTTCAAAAAAGTTCATGACCTCATTTCAGTGGCTTTTTAAGAGCATCATTGATATTTTCATGTCGATTTTTAGGCTACTTATTTTACTACATACAGTGCACACAAGCTTTTTTTACATTCCTAGTGTTTAATGAATTCTGAAGCCCCCAGACGTAAATATGTTTACCTTGAGAGATGAAGAGCTGTCCTATCCCTTAACCGAAATGCATGTATGCGTCACAGCAAAAATAGGCAAGATGATAACATGTATTCGTGGGAACTTTGAAAACCTCTTGTTGAGTACGCAATTCCAAAAATACGACGACCTTCAATTTGATTAGACAACAGTATTCTTTCGTCCTTAAAGTTATTACAACGCAATCGTTTCAGAGTTTAATAAACTAATACGGTCTTGTATGTCTTCAATAAGATTATTGTGCACTGTACAAAGCAACTATTCTTTGACTCAATTTGAAAGAAAACATTGTTTGAAAATAACTTAACAAACTAAATTATCTCCAAAGAATGTTTATCATTCAAAGACATGTTCTGTGAGTCATTAGTTCTTTGGTTTTATCTTATCAGAGTTACTTGCCTCATTATTCGTTGCGACAATTCGTCATAACGAGCCCGTTGATCTTGACAGTCTTGCGAAACACTAAGATAAATTAAGTCAATATTATCCTTTTTTCGAGGAAATCTTTCGTGACAAAGCTGTTAGTGTTGCTTGTATCATAATAATGTAAACTATTTTTTTTTTGGGTTTAATTACAACCCATATTCGTTTATGTTTTAATTAATAGCCATTTTTACAGATAATTTTATTGTTTACTAAAATAGGCAATCGACAGTTATGTGTTAACATTAAAGGCTAGAAAGAGAGCACTATAGCGATTCACAACGATTTAATGACGTCACTAACGCAATATGAATTCCTTATGCTGTAGAAATACTGAACTAATAACACTGCTAAACTTTAACTATTTACTACCTTTATTCAATAGTTGATTCCACTTTTATTTTAAGATTATAATTCTGTTGTACTTTGTTGATTAAATCATTAATTACTTTCTGATTTGAAATCACTATTCATACGACAGCTGCTTTACGTTATATTGTTCTTACCATAAACTAATCTAAAAACAGGTATAATAATATAATTTAATTTTGGAACTATCGGCAATATGAAAAAAAATTAGTCCGAAATGGAACGTAGCTTTTTCCATAAAGTTCTTTGTTGGAACACGTGCTGTGTTAACAGTTCACTGACTATTGAATGTTGTCGATGAATGACGAAACTTAACAAAACCGTCTGAGAAGATACTGCTGGAATCGCTCTAGAGCAGAAGGCGATAAGTGTGTTAAGTTGGTTCTGTTTAGTAACTGTCAAATATAGAGAAAATATCTCCGAAGGTATGTTTTATTTTTAAAGTTTTTCGTATTCTATTTATTGCGATATTTACGCTGGGACTTGGTAGCTGATTTATATCAATTAAGCGTTAACTTAGAAGAAAAATGCTATATGAGGTTTTTATCGGTATGGATTGGCAGATCCCACAGACACAGCCCATTGAGTTTCTCGCCGGATCTTATAAGTCGCGTTTCCGATCTGACGGTAGATTCTGCGAAGCACTACTCTTGCTAGAGTTAGCGTTAAGAATGTCGTCAGGCTTGAGCCCCGTGAGCTCACTTACTTGTTAGGTTACGCTGACATAGCCTCTCAAGGCTTAGCTTAGGTAAGAAAAATAAATAAATATTGGCAGACAAACTGATGGCTCGCGGTGATGCTATGTGATCAAGGCATGTAAACACCATAACGTGACGTAAAAGTGCAAGTCTAAATGCGCAGCTATCGTAGGTAGAGAGCGGATTGACAGTGTCCTTTTTTGGGCCGGGAGCCGAACCTCCTACGCAATCCCTATACCGAAAGGTCGCGCGTGGTTTTTGAGGCTACCGAAGATTTTAAAGACAACCCACTAAACTACTCCCCCGCATTAACCTTGCCCCAAGGTCAGATCTCCGCCCAACACGGAATCCTGGAGACGTAGGAGAGGTTACCAAGGTCAAAACTGCAATCAGACGTGCATCTCACTCAAAGGATGTGGCTTAAATTCTTTACTGTTGAGTGTTATTTTATTTTCACATAGCGACCCGCCCTCGCTTCGCTTCGGAAACATTAAAACACACATGAAACCAAAAAAATAAAATTAAAAAAAAGTAGCCTATGTTCATCAGGGACAATGTCGGCTTCTAATGGAAAAAGAATTTTTCAAATCGGTCCAGTAGTTTCGGAGCCTATTCGAAACAAACAAACAAACAAATCTTTCCTCTTTATAATATTAGTATAGATATAGATATTATGCATTTAATTCTAAAGTATTTTTGAAAAAAATATACCTTGTTATGTTATTATGCGCGCACTAAGATACAACCGTACAGATCGATACTTAATACCCATAATCACACTACGCAAATAGTCGGAATACCGACGCTCCATATTTTACATGTATTAATAGAGAGTCAACTATCGACTGTTTGCGCTCAAAGAGTTAAGCATTGTACGTAATTTTTTGTGTGTAAAAAAATATCAATCTTTTGTTTGACTGACAGTGGACATAGAAAAGCTTATTTTTATTATTTTTGAAGTCACTAAGCTTATTTTTTGGCCTCGTGGTCCATATATGATCGACCAGTAAGTGATCATCATTGCTCATGAATAGAAGAAATGCTAGCGGAACATCCAAACCGTTGCCTAGCAGGTAACTGCTACTTACAAATGTTAGAGAAATACGTGGAGGTAATTCATTAGAGAGCTGGATGGTACGTGGCTAAAAACACTTTTAGAAACGCTCTGTGGATGAACACAACGGTTGCAGAACCTAAGAATGGATTTTATCCCGAATTATTTCTCAGGACACTCTCAGAATAGATTAAAATTTAAAGTCACAATCCACATAAAAACTTCAATAATGTTATTAAAAATTGTTTTTATCTATAAGCAATATATATTTTTATTTTAAACAATAATTTAACACCCGAGTCATCTTTCCAAACAAAATGAGGTGCCATTAGCAAGTTTCTTTGAATCAATGGCACTCGAAGAAAAAAAGCAATAGCATAATTTCGCTGAGTCACACCTACCCTCAGAATTGTTCGCTGCCAACCGTTGGGTGCTCTATCTTGAACTGCTCTTGCATATATTTGGAACGACGAAATTTGATACTTGCAGCGTTACGAAATCTTACTTATTTTAACTATGGATTTGTGAATGAGGTTATCATCGGTCGACTCATCCGTTGTTAAGTAATTATCAGAGCCCAAAGACATCAGATAGATAGACATCACAACGTGAATGCCATCTCCCACTTTGAGGCATGAAGTCGAAATCTTAATTCTACTGCATGCAGTATAATCAGTATAATTAGTTTGCCACTCTTTAAGCCGAAGCGTATATCTTGCGGTAGAAATAGGTAGAATGTTGGCACTTACCCGTGTAGGCTGATAATATGACCTATCATAGGAAGATTAATTAAAACCGCAGAAACTCGACTCTAAGTCTACAGATTAGTGACGGCATTCATTTTATTATGTCAATGGGCCAAAGTCGATTTTACCAGAAATAGCAGCTTAAACCCAAATGGGCTGAAAACCTTCATCTATCTACGCTAGAACTTAAATCAGGATGATATAAATGAAAAATAATTAATAGTTCTATTTTTTTCTTGATGCAACAATTAAGGCATAGGCTAATAAGGCCGAGAAGTATGTCAACATGATTTCCCCCATTCACAGCGGACATAATGATATCACCAGCGTCCTATGTCTGTGATATGAGTTCTTTCAAACTATTATACAAGAATAAAAATAAAAAAAAAATTTTTATTGCTTAAATAAAACTACTACTCCAACAGTGTGTATGTAGTAGTGAGATAAATAAAATTGAAAATTTTCATTAGATTAAAATTTTTGACAGAATAAGAGTCAGATGATATATAATTATCAACAATTATTATAGTAAAATATAATGTTTTTTTTTCATTTCCAGAGACGGGAAGACATGTTTTAATTAAGACATACTTTCAAAAAAAATGTAGTCCTTTATGCACTCTAACTTACTTCATAACTATTGCACTTCTCGCAGCTTAAGTCGGAAAATAATTCGAATCCTTGTTAAAAAATACTTTGCTAAACACAATACGGCATCATAAATTCCTAACTGCCAAAAATATTACGATAACTTTCCCTTAACAGAAATTTATGATTTTTCTTTCAAAGCGGAAGGTCAAATGAAAATTTAATTTTCCCGAAAGTATCAAGATTTTTTACGCTCGCTCGAAGCTTATGAACACTGACTGAGATGAATGACTCAGATAATTGAAGTGCACGTTCAAAAATTAAAAAGTTTCCGAAATGAAATTTCACTAAGACAAACGAGTGAATTTTTGTTTGTTAACTCTTTAGAACTTTGTTTGTGTGCAGAAGATTGCTTAGAAGGTAAAAAATATACCATGTTTATTTTGTCTGAAATTCAAATTTGGTCACAAAAGCTTATCAGCGACGCATCACCGTTGATTACATTTAATCAGATAGGCGTCTGTCTGTCTTTGATTCCTCTTCATGTCTCATTCTGACATTGACTTTCCTAGCTCCGGTAATAGCTCAAACATAAGCTCGTGTGCGCCAATAAATAAATAAAACTTGTTTTATAGCAAAATGGTAATACGAGGTGCTAAGAGAAACACAGGTTTTACGATCTTTCAAAGCCCAATAGCGCATGCATACCGTTTGTTAAGGCCGTGTGTTCACTGTGTAGCATTTGTGTTTATAGTGCATCAGTGAAAGTGTTTTTAGGATAAAGTATTTTATTCCTAAAGTGTGAAACTATTGCGGTACAAATATTTTTGCAAATACCTATGGGTATTGCGAAATTTATACTTCAAGAAAGCTGCTGTCATCACCACTGTACTTAGTGTACCAGTTTATTGTTAAAACTCCTCAAACCAAATAATAATGTGAATTTGATTAATTTAGCTTTGTTGTATTTTTAAAGTGAAGCACCAGAGTTGCGTATATAGCCAATAGCATTAGCAAGCAGAAGTCGCAGTGGACACATAGCGTGAAGATCGGACGGCCGATGGGTCAGAAAGATCCTCGAGTGGAGACAACGTACTGGTAAGCGCAGTGTGAGACGGCCACATACAAGATGGGCTGACGACTTCAAGAGAATTGCTGGGTTACGTTGGATGCAGGTAATGGAACGGCCGCACTGGACATCAATTGGAAAAGCCTATTTTCAACAGTGGACAGTAGACAGGCTCTGATGATGATGATACGATAGGATACCAAATTTCAGTAATTATTTGCTTATGAGTACCAAACTAAACTGGTTTTGAATTTTAGCGCTAAACATTACGTTTTTGCTTATATGTCGAAGAGAAATGCTCCAGTGGATCGGTATAGCATATTACCTATCAATGAAATGTTCAGAAACTGTGGTTAAAACATTGCTTCTCAGTGAACATGCATCCTAATTATGTCATACATAAAATTAAAAAATGTGTAATGCAAATTTAATACATTTGCATTCGAGTTTTAGTGTGGATTAAAATAAATTAGCACCTTCATTAGATACGTGGGCTAGGAGCGAGTCACATTCGTGAGCGAATGTCGTTTTGGTTTTATTAATCGTAATTGGTTTCTTCGTTGTAAACTTTAAGAATGTTAATAGTGAATTAAGTTAGCAATCTCATGTTAAAACTCAAGTGCTAATTGATAATTATTATTTGAGAGAACCTAAGCTAAATAAAGCTTAACGCATGTTTGTTACAAAGCTATGACTGAAGATCAAACCAATTATAATATCTTGAGGACTCATGAAAACACTTATTTTTTATATTACTTGTGTAGACAAACGGGCATACGGCCCAATGCCTATTCCTTATTAATTTTACGCCCAATTTAGAATCTACATCACATGGAATGAATGGTACAAATAATATCAGTGAAACATATAATATTTTGTATGATAGTGATGTCTTTGAGCTTCCATGACTGAGTTATTCATTGACATAATATGTGACATCTCAACATAAATGTCGTTCCAAGGAAAAAATGGCTTTTTTCTATTATTATACATTTAACTTCTATTGTTACAATTAAATATCAATAAATGGAATCATTTTTAAAAATTCACAACTCATTAAAATTACCTACGTCGGCCTTAATAGAATCTATTAAAATTTATAGCCGGCTATTAATATTGAAATACGCGCATCCTCTATGGGAACATTCGATGTTGCCAATTGTAAGTTACTTTTTTCAAAACAATTACATTTAAAATAGACCAAATTCTCCAAAAGAGACCTGGTCAAAGGTATAATATCGAGACTACCGATGTTTAATATTCAGCTCTAATGAAGATATCAATGTTGCTTTGCAGTTACGTTCATATGGTTCGAGTTTTATGACCTGGCACTGCCATTTGCTGAAAATACTATTCTGAGTTACTGTACATGGTCTTGTTAAAGGCTTAATCATCTTGTCAAGATCGTATCTTGATACCCCAGGCCGAGTTTTAACACCCTGCTTAAAAATATGGCTCATCTACTTCTTGATTCTTGACTTCGCGTCGTCTCCGATATTGCTTAGAATCGTGATTCCCCAAATAAGTGATTAATTTCTCTTTAATGATGGTCCTTCATCTCTATCTGCTAATGATAGCATCATGGAGAGCATCCTATTGAGTTGCGCGAATTTGGTCAGACTAGAATTTTTTATCTCTTCATTAAACTATATTTACTGAAATTGGCATTTGTTCTGAGACACGATGTTCAGTTGATAAATCGTAAGCTATGGTTTGTCACCGGCGACATTCCGCTGCGAAAAAATGTAATCAAAACAGAAATCAAAGCTAAAAAGTCTATGCTAATGATTTAACAAAATCTTATATTATTCATTTAGATCTGTAGTGTTAAAATTTTAGTCGTACTTTATTAAAAAGAGAAGCTATATATATAATAATATATATAGGTAGGTTAGTTCAGCTTTATCCTAGCGTGTAGGTGAGCTCTCGGAGCTCAAAACAGAAGTGTTTTATCAACACTTCTGTTTTGAGCCAGTATTATACTGGCCCTAGCAAGAGCAGTGCTTCGCAGAATCTACCATTGGATCGGAAACGCAGCCCACTGAGCAGATTTGACGAGAAATTCAATGGGTTGTGTCTATGGGTTAATTTACTCGTCGAGCCCTTCATCACAAGCGACGGTTTCGGCGAGGACGATGACCGGCAAATGTAATGTAAAATGGTTTTTACTATTAATAAATGAATAAATTTTGGCAATTAGTGATTCTCTCACTGACTTAAAAACTTTTCAACATGTTATGTCAAATTTAAACTACCCAAAGAGATAAACTATTATCAGGTTACGGTTACAAACTAAAGTAATTATTCAAGCCAGCTATTATCATAAAGGGCCAGTCATTTTCATTTTAATGTATTCGTCCTTTGGACTCATTACGAACGTCGTTTCACGAACTGCCACAAAACCTACACTACAAAACATAAACTATTCTAATAATGGACAGAGCTCGATAAATTCTGCCCAATAACATACTTCTTATCGAAAAAGTAACACAGACGTGCTCACTTTTCAATTTTATGACTGAGGAATCTGGTCAAAAAAACGTTGATACCTTTTTGTGCACCGCGATCTGATATAGCATTTGTGTCAGAAAAAGGATAAAGCGACTATCATCCCGACGGGTGCTCGGCATTTTTTTGGGGGATACGGTTTTTATTTATTTTTAATAATTTCTAAATGACAGATGAAGACGCCCGATTCGACTGGGTCGGTGCGTCATGGCTGCTTAAGCATAAATAGTTAGGTTTTGTTTTTATTAGGACTATTAATTTTACTGGTAGCGTGTTGAGTCACCTGTGTAGTTTAGTATTTATTGGATTGGTCTCGTATGGTGTCATAATGATGGTAAAAGTTATTTGTGTTGGAACGTCTTATGAGCCTAAAGGGTAGGTAGTACTAGCATAATGCCTAATTCTACTGCGACGCAGTCATGCATTTTCAATTGAGAGGAGGAGCAGCCGTTATGAAATGCAATTTGTATTTCGACCTCATGTCTGAAGACGATGGCATCCTCATTGTGATATCCATGGGGCTCTAATAACTATTTAATACTAAGTGGACTTGAGATCGTTTGCACATTTAGAGCAACGAAAAACAAAACAAAAGCTGGTATCGTTGTCATTTCAGAAAACGCTACTTGATGTAAAATCATAATGACCAATGTTTTTTTTTTATTATGACACAATAATTTTTTTGTCGTAGATGGGCAGATAAGCGGCGCTCCTTTTCACTTTTTTGGGAGCTGGTTGTCTTAGCCTTTTATAATGCCGCGCGGAGATTGAAGGCTTTGCTCTCTGATGACACTAAGGCCGAGAAGCAGCTCAACCAGATAGGTCATACAGGCCCAAATGTACTAAGCAGCGCGCCATCCCCACGTAGAAGCAGCACACTTCGATGTTGTCAAAGAGCCAGCAGTAAAAACCAGCCGACTCCACCAGCCGGGTTTAAGCTCATAGCGCTCCTGGTGTGACTTAGTTACAAGAGTCCCGCAATGTAAATTCCACCAGCTTTTTTCACATATGAGGCATTATTTCCATTTGATGTTAAATTCTAATGATACAGGTGAAACGCTAATTATTGTACTCAGTAGACGTCACTAACAAATGCTCACGATTGACTTCCACGGTGAAGGAATAACATCGTGTAATAAAAATGAAACCCGCAAAATTATAATTTGCGTAATTACTGGTGGTAGGACCTCTTGTGAGTCCGCACGGGTAGGTACCACCGCCCTGCCTATTTCTGCCATGAAGCAGTAATGCGTTTCGGCTTGTAGGATGGGGCAGCCGTTGTAACTATACTTGAGACCTTAGAACTTATATCTCAAGGTGGGTGGCGCATTTACGTCGTAGATGGCTCCAGTAACCACTTTGTTAAGTGGTGCTCCGGGTGGGCTGTGAGCTCGTCCATCCATCTAAGCAATAAAAAAATAAAATGATAGATTAATTAGATAAAATTGAATGGTTCTATTTAAAATTGAAATAAAATTAAATATCATACATCTACTAACAGAAGCTGCGAAGGTACGAGTGGAACGAGTTTTCAATACATAAAACCAACGAAACATAATATCAAGATCCATTATTAATTAAACTTTACAATTCATAAATCATTTCAACAATCAAAGCATCTGGAGCAGATGTTGTGACTTTTTAAGATTTATAAGGCGTTGAAAGTATCGATAACAATCTTTGACCCTTGTGAAATATTGGCGTTTAGTTGTCTTATCGAAAACTACGGAGCAAGCACCTTCACTAGACCATCGAAAACCTGATCAAGGCATTATATTTTCCCACTGACGATTACACACAAATTTAAAACTAACACCATCATAATAAGATGTGAATTCCTTTGCGTTTTTTCAAAAACAATCGCAGGTGGCATCGGCTTACGCTTTTATCTCGGCTATCACATATTCAAATATCAACTTTTTCTTATGACTGTTTAAAACGCAAGTCGTGTTGGTCACCTAACGTCTTTTATAAAACCACTTTTTGTTTCTAGATGTACTCCATAATATAAATTTACGACCGTCGTAATTGGATTGTAGTTTTTGAAGTTCTGGCGTACAGGCGAGAAGATAAGTGTAAGAAACATAAATTGGTATTAGTGTTCCAACACGCGGTTTTATGCCGGTCAATGTCAGGGATTTAGTCTATTCACTCTTACTTGGTTTATCATTCCGTCCCGCTTATAGCTCGTACTTTTCATATGGCATAGAACAAGATAAAACATAGAATAAAACACCATTTTGTGGTTTGGCGTCTTGAGAAATAGTTTCAAAATTCGTTATAAGGACTACAATTATCGGTCCGAATCTTGTTAATAATTTATTTTTACTGCTATCGCAAAGGCTGCTTAAGTCTTAGTGTATTTTGAATACTTAAAAATATACACAGCTTCAAAGTATTATTTGCGAAAGCTTTTGTGGTCACCAAACAAGGCACTATCTTTGACCTTTTGCCATATAAGAGAATCTTAAAACTTTACCGTTAATTCGACATTTTTGTACGTTTCGGGCAACGAAATTAAAATCACAATAATCATAAAAAGTATGATGCGTTCCTTTCACAACGAAGAAGTCCGAACAGTCGATTGGCGTCCAAGATTTTTTTCAGATAAATGGACGCGATACGCGATTTGTAGTTATAATTGCCTACTTGATTCTCTATAATAAAACATGATACCTGACAAACATGTAGATAAATTTCGGAGTTTATTAGCAGTTTATCACTAATAAAACTAGTGTGTATAAATCTAGTGACAGTTTTTATGAGCGTGTTTGTGCTTAGCCTCGTTTCGCGTAATTAAAGTAAAATGTAGGTGCAATATGCTTTATAAGTTATGAGATAAAGTAAACGGAGTCGACAAGACATACTTATGGTAATGTAGATTTTACTGGTGCCAGGACCTCTTGTGAGTCCGCACGGGTAGGTACCACCACCCTGCCTATTTCTGCCGTGAAGCAGTAATGCGTTTCAGTTTGAAGAGCGGGGCAGCCGTTGTAACTATACTTGAGACCTTAGAACTTATATCTCAAGGTGGGTGGCGCATTTACGTTATAGATGTCTATGAGCTCCAGTAACCACTTTACACCAGGTAATCTTGTCCACCCATCTAAGCAATAAAAAAAAATTGATATACCATGCTTGCGATTAAATGATGGTTCAATGTAATGAAAATAAAATTTTTGGCGGCGCAATGAATAGCAATGTTTTATCCTTGTTGATTCCCCTACAAAGAAAATCTTACAGAGGCGGGTATAAAAAAAAGATACCGGAAGTTGATTTTACTGTACATAAATCCCGATAAAGTATTAATGAAACTTGAAATCCAATTATAAGAATATCTAATTCAAAATAATATGAAAATTAAACATAGCAAGCCACAAATATTACCATAAGAATATACTCGTATTATAAACGGTTTTAAAATTGCTGAGTTAATCAGTTAACATTGTGGTAAGCCTCCGGCTAAATAAGTCAATGGTCATAATAAACTCGTTACGGGCCGTAACAATGTTGAAACTATAAGCAAACAATGTGAAACAATAGTTCAGAACCAGACTGAGGTTAAATACCCTTTTGATGGTTTTACTGAAGATGATGATAGCGCGGCGTATTGTGAGCGGGTACTGCCACTATGGATATTTCTCTCGCGAGTCTTAATCGACGCGAATCAGCTTGAAGACTTAAGTAATATTAAACTTCAAACTTTTGCGGTTTGCACAGGTCTCGGTATCTCATCACGTTATGTTGATTTAAAACATACAAGGTGGTCCACTACCTTGTCGACTCCACCAATAGTAAAAGTAGTACAGAGTTTTTTCTAAATTAAGGAAATGCGTCGCTAAAATGTTACTTTTAAGATTCGGATATTTTTCTTTATTAGTTAATTTTTGTTTTGGATTGAGTATCTATAAAAATGAATCTAACTAATTATTATTAATAAACATTTCACAATAAGCTTTTAGAGTAAGTATAATAGAGGTACTTATATAAATACTGTGAGTAGTTCACCCTGAACTAATTATTAATAGAACTTTTTAAGCTATCGGCTTGAGAACGGAATCCAGAAATTTCGTAACGAAAATAACCTGACACCCCCACTACGCAATAACTAAAACAAATTAAAAAAAAAACCGTACCGTATTCTTCGTGTTCCCGCCAAAAAGTCCAATGTACTTATATCTCTGTCAATTATAAAATAGTTTTTTAATCTTGCCAACAGTATGATATTTCTGAATTCGAATAGAAGAAATACGAACCGCAGCCTCACGTTAAATCGAATCGTGTATTCGCTAACGGGACGTAACCGAGTGAAAATGTTGCATCAAAAATCCATTACAACATAACGATAACAAGAACATCTATAGCCGTCATTAAGCGCAGTTATGTTCAACAAATAATCGACTCTGGTCAGTTCGATAATCATTGTAAATGGTTAGTGAGGGGATATTTCATAGTACGTTACGCTTGTGTGAAACACAGAACTTTATTGTGTTGTGTTTTATTTTCTCTAACATTCTTAGGGATGTAACCGCGAACAACTTTTAAATTGAATCTAGATAATGAATCATTGTTAACGATCAGAATGTGACTAAATTTATTTTCGACGTAAATTTTACGGACAACCCAACATATAAACTAGAATTATATCTATTAGAATTATTTATTTATTTAAGTACGAGTATTTGTATCTATAAATATTATGTATGTTAGATATACACATATATTTAAGTAATATCACTATTACACTACACCTACCAAGGTTCATCTCTGCACCCCCCTAAGGTAGACTGTCAGAGAATGCCTATAGCATTAAGTCCGCCTTTATACTGTCTAGTATATAAAGTTATAAATAAAAAAATTAAAAAATATTCCAGTTCCGCGGCAGATATAGACACGACGATGGTACCTACTCGTGCGGGCTCACAACACTCTCGAACTGGACAACAGAACTACATTACAAAGCTCGGTTTAAAAAAAAAAGAAGCAACGTTTCGTTTGACTGGCCACAGGCGATGTGAGCGCTGACCACGTGTCAATCATAGAGATGTACCCGAAGCTATGACCCGCGACCTCAATTAATAGACTATGTATTTTTATTATCGACTAGCGACCCGCCCTCGCTTCGCTTCGGAAACATAAAATTTTATTATTGATAGTTGAGTCCGCGATGTTACCCGCGGTTATTGTCGCGCGTCTCGTGACGCCGCGGGGCAAAGCTAGTCTAAAAAAAGTAGCCAAGTTACTCCTTATATCATCAGCTAACTGTCAGTGAAAGTCCCGTCAAAATCGGTCCAGCCATTCCAGAGATTAGCCAGAACAAACAGACAGACCGACAGACAAAAATTGTAAAAAAATGTTATTTTGGCGCATGTACCGTATATATATTCATATGCATGTAGTAAAAAGCGGCTATTTCAATATTACAGACACTCCAATTTTATTTATATGTATCGAATATATCTTCAAGCCATTTGAAAAGAAAGTGTATGTCAATTCATTATTAGTCACATTTATATACTTTTGGTGATAGTAAAATAGTGGCACGCATGTCCCAGTAATATCACGCGAGACAGCAGATTTATGTTCGAGAGTGTGATGGTTGCCTTGTCAGTTTAGTGGTCACTGACCCTGATTATTGCACCATGAGGTCAGAATCCGAGCCTAAGTCAGTATCCTCGTCCAAGCTGTTATATCCAGTATCTGGGATTCTAGTTCATGTCCATAACGCAGTAAATCCTGACGTGATGTCTATTGGTTCCGGTAACCACTAAACAGCAGATGGGCCGTGAGCTCCTCCATTCATTAAACAATAAAAAATAATTCTAAGTTTCACCCTAGTGAGCTCGTCTTGAAAGTCTGAGTTAAAAATGCAACTTTAAAATCGTTTACATAGTCTAAAGTTTTACTTCTAGTTGGTTTCGTGTCTGGCAAACGCTCCAATGATTGCTTCAGGGAGAAAGGCAAAAAGGCTTGCAGATATAAAACAAGGTAAAATTAATTACAGAAGATGCAACATTAACGTCTATAATTTCGAAATGAGTCGATGTAATTTCACGCTTGAATAACGTTTTGCGTCTAATTTGTAATTAAATAGTTGATCATCTATAAACTGTAGTTAGTGTTGTGGCTTAGTTCAAACGCGAAGGTCATTCACATGAATTAATATTATTCACAATTTCAAATTTCAGAACTTCTGAACTATCTTAATCACGTTCTAGACAGCTACTTAATTCAATTTCTGTCCTACTAATCTATTATTATACCTTCGTGAAATGAATGTGAATTATTTTATTCTTAATAATAATTCTAGCATATCGAATAACTTTAAATATTTAGTTTTTTTTTTTAATCCAGGACAAGTCGATCAACGTTCTATGTAACAGAGTCACAATAGAGACGTATTGAGAATATTTAGACGATTGGTCCGGGAAATATACTTCACGTTAATTATTTTCATGACACAGCACACACTTTTTACACACAGCAGCATCTTTTACTGGTGGTAGGACCTCTCGTGAGTCCGCGCGGGTAGGTACCACCAGACTGCCTATTTCTGCCGTGAAGCAGTAATGCGTTTCGGTTTGAAGGGTGGGGCAGCCGTTGTAACTATACTTGAGACCTTAGAACTTATATCTCAAGGTGGGTGGCGCATTTACGTTGTAGATGTCTATGGGCTCCAGTAACCACTTAACACCAGCGAGCTCATCCACCCATCTAAGCAATAAAAAAATTAATAAAAAAAAACACATGTCACAGCCAAAATATCTTTTAAAATTTTTCGATTTTAGTACTAAACGACCGGAATCAGCATTCAAGCTGGCTCCACCAGTTGAACTAAATGAGTTACGAAATATAAACCACATTCGCTTACTCTTCCCATAACATCGCTAATCCGACAGGATCATTTGAAGCTTCAAATTATATATCGCAGTATCGATATCCGATAGAACAACAATTGTCTTTTCTGAATCGTTCTGTGAATACAATCCTCAAACAATATATAAAACATGAGCAGTTTTATAGTGCATGGTCGTGGCCCGATAGCCTGATAGTTAAAGGTTGTGGAACAATCGAGTGGCGCCCGTGAGAAGTGCGCGTCCACTTCAAGACGATGCACGTAAATTGTGGGATGCTCTCTCATAGGGCTATGCTAACTGTAATTTAACTCAAATAAAACGATATCAGTGTGAGTGACTTATTTTTTTGGTCTTATTTTAGAACAGAAAATTGTTATTGAATGAATTTGTTGCAATTTTGACTATCAAATAGTTTCAAAAACTAATATTGTTCAGCATATTACTAGTGCGGTTGATGATAGAGATTCTTCTGAGTCGTACACTCCTGGCGGAGTGGTCGTGGTTACGTATGTCCTAATGCTTGGATGCGGCTTTTGAGAGACTTCTCCATCTCATTCTATTTGTGGCGGTACGTGTACATTCAGTGTGATAGATATTACTGCATTTAAAATTTATGCTCTTGTATTTGATAAATTAATGTTTAAAAGCAAAAATCGGTTTTGTCACGAATATGGTTATGAATTAGATAAGTAGCATATATCGATTTAGGAACTTCTTGTTTCGCACGCGTTAGCTTGGAGTGCATTGTGCAGAGTGCAATAACGTAGTATTAATAAAAATATAATATAACAGTAATATATGTATGTACATAAAAATCAAATTTATCCAAAAATTGTAACCCGAATGATATTTTAGCTTTGCATTTCTTTTGTTCTTTGAATGCAGTCGTATTCATCTACAGCAAAACGCCAGAGGCACTGCCAAGCCGCTTTTTAACGAGAAAAAGTCACTTACTCCCAAAACTCTAAATTTCATGAAGATGTGAGATATTTATTAATAACTCACATAGCCGCTATTTCAGCTCAGCCCTAATGTCAGAGACAAATAGAGTAAGTAAATGCCACATCACGATTTTGTGTTATTGTTCTATGTTTGTCCCGCTATAGCTACTGTATTACAAGTAAGATATTATTATTATTTGATTTAAGTTTTCAAAAATTCTTTATAATAGTTAATTACTACGCTTTATGAAACGCAATTGCACGCACCGAGTAGTATTAGTATTGGCATACATATTAAACTATAACAATGTGTACGTTGTTGTATCTTATGTTGATATATGTACAGTGTTTGTGTGTTTGTTTATGTATATAATTTTTTTTTTTTATTTCTCAAAAAGTAATGCACCTACTACAAGACTCTCTACACTACCCTTGGTTGACTGGTAGAGAATCTATCAGGCATTAAGTCCGCCATTGTACCTTTGTGCATAAAGCTGAATAATTAAATAAAATACTAGTAATATTACTGTAATAGGCAAAGTGAGGTATTGTTGATAAGAGGTATCATCCGTCCTTCTGAGCATGAAATTCTGTCCAACTTCTTCCAGACGAGAAGTGATCCCAACTTTCTGTCGGATGATAAAGAGTAACAGTTATTTTATTGTCAACTATAGTCGATGAACTTAGAGGGCGTAAATCGTAGAGTACGGGGAATACCAATAAAGCGAGGTCATTTTAGGCCATTTTCAATGCTATGATTGTAATTTTGTCTCGATTTGGTCTCTGGATTTCGCGTTATGATTTAAATGAGCCTCGAAAAACGTCTAAAAGCGGTTAAATGTTTCGTGATCCTGTCTACGTGTCAATACGTAGGCATGTACGTAAATCTGTATGTCATAACCGTCTATATGAATAATAACAAATGCGAGTTTAAAGGTTACACGTGGACGCCTCTTTTATAAACAGTCATAAGTTACGTAAAAACGAACGAAGAAAGTCGGAGAATTTTAATTTCTTTAGATACCACGCGCACGCAAACACGTTAATAGAGGAATTGATAAACTGCACTTTATCGGCATTCCGTGACGTAATTTATAGAATAATGTACAGATGTTTTCGCGGGCGTTTGATTAAAATTATTTGAAAAAAAGATGTGTAGTGTCGTGGGACACCGGATAGGAACGAAGTTCATTATTATAAAAATAGTAATTTTAAGTTCTATTCGAGGTATAAAGAAAATAAAACTGGAGGTTTCGCAACAACCCACGGTCATTCGGTAACATGCGAACTTATTGTGGTACACTTCATTCACGGTTGTTTGCATAAGAGTTAAGGTATTGCGCAAACGAACGCTCTGAGATCGTGGGCAATGAATGATAAAAAGTATGTTATTTTTTGTACGTTATTACAAAGTTAAGTCGTACACTGTGTGCATTACTAATAAAAATCCTACGTTACGGACGTTTTTTCCCGGTTAGGGTACCCCTCCGCATCGTCCCATAAGGAACTTCTTTCCAATAATTTATAAATTAATAATAAAAACAATAACAAATAATAATTATTTCAAAATAAACTTTGATTTTAAAATCATAAGTATACATCACAATATTATATAAAAAATATCTTTTTGATATTTTTTAAATAATATTGTATGTATTTTTGATATTTTACTTGAGGATTAATAACTTAAAAACGTTAACCTCAAAAGAACGCTAAATAAAAACCAAATTAAAACTCAAATAGACGAACAAAAAAAAAAACATGCTTATCAGACTGACCACGAACAATTTTAGAGGAAACAGTGAGCATCTAAGTTGTGGTATCAGTTGGATAGATGAGTCGTCTATTATCAAAGGTGGCAATCTGTGCATTTGGACAAAAAACTGTTATTGATATGTCGATACAGATTGATTTGAATATAATCGTCTCCTTCAAAGAATACGGTTCAAAACCTGCATTAAATAAAGGTTAATACTTAACCTGTTATTTATCTAAGATGTCGTTCAGAAGAGTTTTGTGACTGCCAATGGAATACAAAGTCAATAATTCGTTTTTCTGATTTACCAATAATTGTCCAAAAGTCACATTGCCGGCTTTGATAATAGTCGACTCAGATAAGGGTCTTATATTTCAAAGAGGGCAGCGGTCTTCACTTCGAGGTATGTATGTATCTGTCTAATTCCAGGCCGTGAGCTCGTCCACCTTAGCTAATAATAATAACGATTCAGAAGAAATGCGATGCATTACATAATTTCGTTAAGTCAGTTCAGTTTGAACTTTCGAGGTCGAGGGGTGCCCACAATATCAGTTGAACTTCAATGTCAGCGCGATTTGATACGTCATCTCACTTATGACAGCTCGCTTCCTTTGTTGTTAATCTTATTAAATTATATAATAAAAATACGTTTGGATAGTATCTATATATTAATACGTGAAGCAAAAATTTTGTATCCCTTTTTACGAAAATTACGCGAACGGAGGAGTATGAAATTTTTCACACTTATAGAGAATATAGAGAAGTGCACAATGCTAATATTTTTTTTAAAATAATGCTTAAAAGATACATTAAATCAATAAAGAAAACATTACACACACTACATACCATGTATTTGACGCACACACGCATGCATACTATTTATTGTCAAACTTTTGTTCTTGACGTCTGTTGTCAAATTGAGAATAGATTAAATATTGTTTGTCTTTGTTAATATTTTTTATAGCGTAGTCTTGGCGTCTTCTTCACAAATGTGAAGAAGTATAAAATACAATCGTGTATAATAGTGTACAAACTTACAATTCCAATTAATTATAGTCGAATTTCGACTACTGCGGGACCTCTAGTTATTATTATTATGTGAATCAGCGTGGATGGGAAAGAGATTTTACTGTCATCGTTTGACTCATGAATAGGCCCGTGGTAAGTAATTGAATTTTTATGAGAAGTGATTACGATCGTGACATTAAAGTTTGCGATACTCATTTTTAATCTTATAGAATTTATGGGTTATTCATGTTTCACGCCCGAATGTCGATTATCATAAAGATATATCTTATAAGATTCTTAAAGTGTAATATGTTAATCGTGCCATTTCGTATATAGAAACCAAATGAAAACATCAATAGCCCGCAACAACTAATTTTGCGATAAACGCCCTTAATATAGCGATGGCTGATAATTTAAATGGATGGCCAGTATGGCCTTTTAAACATACATTCAAACGTTCGAATATTATTGATGGACGTTATAAAAATACTTACTACACAATGCAAGTGACTGCATTAAAAAAATACTAAAATCCATTCAAAGGATATATTAAAATGCCGCTGGCAATGCGAATTCTGTGAAACCAAAAATGTGCTTTATAGCGAGAGGATAAAATCTAAAATTGCGGGTTTGTTTTTTTTTTTAGAAAATAAAGTCTTTGAGTGGAATTTAATATTCGAGACCTCGGGCCGAGTGGGAGTGGTTTGGTTGTTCGTGCCTCACCGGAAAGATTTATATTACATGCATTTTCGTATGCGAGTGATCTGAAATTGTCGAGCGTGGTCGAGCTGACAAGAGTCCGACCATAGTTTATTAAGCTCAGTAAATTAACGCACAAGAGGTAACAAATTGGATAGTTAAGAATTTAAGATCAAATTAAAGAAAGCAATGGAACAAGTTGTATATAACACAACTAGCTTATCTTGGCTTGCGTTAATGTAAATTTTTGTCCATGAAATTGAGGCGCAGAATAAGTAGTTTAGGACGTTGCTTATTTTTCCGTTTGACACGAAAATATTAAAATTTTGGGCATTGGATACGCGAACGTGCAACATAATTGGCAAAAGCAAACGCACTGAAGTAATGAGTGTGGCACTAACTGAATATGGCACTAATTCTGAATATTATAAGATAATAGTATTTCATCCTAGACAATATTCAAATTTTAAGATTTAATATATAATATAATATATAATATTTATCTTCAATGCAGGTTTTCAACGAGTGTTTAGTTGAAAGGATTACGGACAGTGATGAGCTATCTGCAGTTCCCGTTCACCGTTAGGGAACAAATCTATTCAGGTCTATCCAGGTTTTTTTCTTGTTTCAATTATTATTTATCTACAATGATAATGCTGCCACCTTACGTACTGCACACTGTACAATACGCATTTTTTTATATATTTGTTATACTATTTGTTCTTTCCGTACATAAGGAACTCTAAATTTATTACCAAATTTTTGCTATCAAATACTTTTAGTCATATTTACTAACAAAATTTAACGACACGTTTTTGCAGCATACAAATAAAATTATATTATTGTGTACTCGCTGATATTTAAAATAGCGTATGTACTGTGGTTAGTTGAACATCGACGACGGTACATTGTGGCCCACGCCCATAGCTCTCATAACGACTATTCAATACTCTGTTGAATGAACGATTGCTCTTCGGCGTATAATTCGAGCGAACGATTGCAGACTTTTTGCGATTAAAAAAGAATTTGTAAAGCGATACGACTCGGTGCTTTTAACTTAACAGAACGAGCTACGCGTTATTAGATACCTCCATGGGAATATGTTAATTAAAATTATTATTAGTTTGTTAAGTTCGGAAAGCAGATATCAATGTGGATTCCTTGACGCCGCTGTTTAGGCCAAGTTGTTGAACTATCAAGAAACTATTCCTGTTGAACCATACCTTAATGGCATCTTAACGCAAGGAAACTGTTTTGGTCAAAATACCAAGAAGCAATTCACTAAAAAGTTCTTAAGGATGGTTGTATATTTTTTATTTCTGATCTCTTTGATTTACACTTGTATTTAAAACATTACACAATTCTTTTTTTTTAATACCAAATGCACTGATACACACTAACCATGAAAATTCTGCTACAAAATTTTCACATTAAATAAATCGTATAATCTAAATTAATTCGGTATTATAATCATCACACACTAAACTATGAACAAGAAACAGCTCGTCAACTTCATACATTTTGACGTTGAATTAACTTAAGCGAACGATGATCTTATCACAACAAGTAATCTATCATCTCAAAAAACTAGACGACCCATATTTCTCACTAAAAGAGGGACTGGTTATGTAAATAGAGCCAGATTCGAGAGCCGAAAAGAAAAGACAATAAAAATTGAATAGTAAAACGATGAAACGATAGTTTTAAAAACAGCGCTTTTAAAAACCAATCCAACCCCTTTCTTGTCGGGCAGTTGATCTTATGCACTTGACGACAAAAAAACAGACATGTGGATCGAAAGCTTTGTGTGTGTTTTAAGGAAGATCTGACGAGTTTCTGCCCGAACAATAATGCATTTTAATACACTTCATTAAGATTGACATAACTGATTATTTAAACCCTTCGTGCTATCGGTTGGTGTTAGAAAAAGTGACCGGATTTTGGTTATCGGAAACGAAACGACAATCCAAGTTCGACAAAAGCGGGCTCTTATATCTTTGTTTTATTTATTATTATTATAAATTCGTTATATTTTAAAAATAAAGTTGGTTCGCACCTTAATGAAAAATATGTATTTAACTTAGCTGAAAACCATTAGATACTGTGTAAAAATTGGTTTTAGTATATTATAAATATGAGATTATAGGCCAACAATATAAATAAAAGTGTATGCAAATGAGTTTTTTACTGAGCTATTCGTGAAAAGGTATCCCACTAACCGCCTAGACACATAAGGTCAAAGTCTTAAGTTTATCGTATAACGACTGTCCCGCCCTTCAAACCACAATGCATGATTTGCTAGAATAGTTTGTAATAAGTAAGAATTTGGTAAGATATGTGAGTCATTACGCCTTACCATCACTAATTAGGAAAAGTATAAATTGTAAGATTTAATCTTCAACTTACTTCAGGTTTTCTAAAGATTTTCAAGTTGCTGAAATCTCTCCAAAATAATTACGTCTTTAACAAGCCGACTTATATTCAGACAAATTCTCCGGTGCAATTGTTTATAAAAGCCTGGGACTATTTCGCATCGGTGGAGAACAAAAGTGTGTTGCGGCTCTACAAAAGGCGATTAAACAAGGAGGTAGCCGTATCATCCACTCTAAGAGCTTAGTTTATGGAAAACGAGGCGGTACTAAGACGCTTAAGCCATGACTATCCTTAAAGGGTTGGGCTTTTTGTTAAATCACGTTTGGTAGCGTCTTTTAAGTCGATCGCGGGAGCATGCGATATTGCCAATGCGGCTTAAAGATTTTTTACGTGGCTCTATTCGGACCGGCTCGGCATCGTGGGGGTTCTAAAAGGTCGTATTATGAAGACCAGTCTTTTTGTTTAGCCGCTCCAACACTTTAATTAGTGGGTTTCTACCTTATTGTCTTAGTGGAATAGTAGATTTAATACTGTTTTTATTTCGATCTATTTTTAAGTGTTGCTGTTTCAACAATTTTCGTGAGCATGTATGGTTTTTGATTCTTGAGATAAAATATTAATAAGAACTAAACAGTTCCTTGCGTGATGTAATTCTCATGAGAGTTTATCAAGTGACTGTAATTGTAGTGGTTATTATAACGTTGTTTTGTTGTTCCAAAATAGCAGATGAGTTAACGGCTCATCTGCTATTTACTATAGGTATCGCACGGTTAGGTAATGAATGTGTAATGTGTTTCATAGATGAAATAATACTGGAAAGCAGACTGTGCTCTGCTCTATTATTATAATTTTTTTTTTAATTGCTTACATGGGTGGACGAGCTCACAGCCCACCTGGTGTTAAGTGGTTACTGGAGCTCATATATATCTACAACGTAAATGCCGCTACCCATCTTGAGATATGAGTTCTAGGGTCTCAGTATTGTTACAACGGCTTTCAAACCGAAACGCATTACTGCTTCACAGCAGAAATAGGCATTATTGAGTAGCTCGTACTTAGAACTTTGATTTGATTTGAACTGTGTGGTGTGTCGTGATAAATTGTAAAACTCTAAATATGAAGAACATTACTTTCCTGCCGGCTTTTCATTTTGACTCAATACAGGAAGCAAGCATGCAAGAAGTAAGAAGTGTTGAGCCCGCAATGAGCGTGATAATATTGTCAGCCACTCCGACATTTATATGCTTATAAAATTCCACACATTTAACATAATCGATTTAAAATATACTAGTATTTTTTGCCTTTTGAACTTCCATTCGTTTCAAAATTAGATCATCAATAACAAACCCTTAATAATTCACTATACGTTTAACTATCGTGTATTAATAAAATTCTATATTGTAAACTCAAAAAACTTGGGATATGAGAATGAATCGACCAGGAGTATCCCTGCAGACACATTTATCATTTTTGCTATTAAAAGCCACAATACAACCCTAAGGAGTCGATGGGCTCTTCACAATAGCAAATGATACCTTGGGGCCCGAACCGGCTGAATGCTCCTTAATTAGCCCTCAACTACTTATTAATGTAATGAACTGTTGTTTATTTTGTAAACTGAAATATTAACGTTAATTTTCGTAATATAAATTTGTATTTATTGATTTTCTGTACTTAAAGTTCCATGTATTTCTATTGTTTTAAACTTAGAGCACATAATGTTTTATATGATTTATTTAATAGATTTAGTATTTTCAATTTCAAATGAGTGGGTTTCAGTTAACCGAATTAAAATTTATCTACATAATATAAAAATGAATTGTTTTCCCTTTGATGTGTCCCCCCCCCCGTCGGACGGATTTCGTTTGTTTGTTTTAAGTTTATTTTATACAAAAGCTTACGTCTTTTATTTATCGATTGAGACACTACAAAGTCTGCCGGGTCAACTAGTTTAATATATATTTAATGAATAAATTCGTTGTCAATTGCTCCCTTTTGCTTCTCTCCACAAATCTTTTTGTACTTCTACTATTGTTGCGTCACACAACAATACAACGATAATATTCTAACAAGCATTTTTGAGCGTGTCGCTGACGTGACTTTCATTACAAAGCCAGAGCGTTCAATTTCTTTTTTGTCTTTTAATTGCTTGTTCGGTCGGCGGGCAGGTGTTGCAAACAGGTGATTAAAGGTCACATTTTAAAACACAAAACCACACATCATCAGTTATTTTGAGGGTCGCAAGTTTGTTTTAGGTCGGTCACGCTGCGTATTGTTTTAGTTGAAAAAAAAAAACGTTTTCTAAGAAACCGCTTTGAGCGATTTTAAGCTGACGTCATTATAATAACCGATTTCGAGATTAGTTCCTCTTTTTATGATCAAATTGGGGTCGCTTTTGTAAAACTAGTTTATAAAATATGTTTTTTTTTTCGTTGAATCGAATTGAGTTTTAAACAAATTGATAAATGCAATATTTGTTTATTTAGCATTGGATGATTGAATTATTGAAATGTACGAGATTTAGAATTTTTACTGTCTACAATTACTATCTGGCACCGCAAATAAAATGGAGTGTGTTCACTCACACATTAATTGCATTTAAATAAGCTCGAGAACTAGCTTTTTTTCTTTGTAAGTGGGCAGATGACACAAAAACTGATGATAGCTGGCACGCGTTTTATAACAGCTGTCTTGCCCTTTAAGCCGAAACGCGTATTTGATTCGCATCAGACATAGAGCGGGCGGTGGTACCTACTTGTGCAAGCCACCCCTATACGCATATAGAACCTCTGTCTGGTGGGCCAAAGGTTGTGGATTCGATTCCTACATCGGGTAAACGTTCGTGAGATAAACAAGCTTACTGTGTGTTTGGGTGTTCAATATCTATATACATAAAAGTCGTCGTGGCCTAAAGGATAAGACATCCGGTGCATTCATATCTAGCGATGCAACGGTGTTCGAATCCCACAGCCAGGTACCAATTTTTCTAATGAAATACGTACTTGACAAATATTCACGATTGACTTCCACGGTGAAGGAATAGCATCGTGTAATAAAAATCAAACTAGAAAAATTATAATTTGCGTAATTACTGATGGTAGAACCTCTTGTGAGTCCGCACGGGTAGGTACCACCACCCTGCCTATTTCTGCCGTGAAGCAGTAATGCATTTCGGTTTGAAGGGTGGGGCAGCCGTTGTAACTATACTGAGACCTTAGAACTTATATCTCAAGGTGGGTGGCGCATTTACGTTGTAGATGTCTATGGGCTCCAGTTACCAATTAACACCAGGTAGGCCATAAGCTCGTCCACGCATATAAGCAATAAAATAAAAAATATATAAAAAAAACCTTTTTTTAAACGCATAAACATAAGTGTGTATATTAGTCCTTTTCTTTCCTACTAGAGGTCCCGCAGTAGTCGAAATTCGACTATAACTAATTGGAATTGTAAGTTTGTACACTATTATGATTGTATTTTTATACTTCTATAATCACAAATTTCGCCAAGACTACACTATAAAAAATATTAACAAAGACAAACAATATTTAATCTATTCTCAATTTGACAACAGACGTTAAGAACAAAAGTTTGACAATAAATAGTATGCATGCGTGTGTGCGTCAAATACATGGTATGTAGTGTGTGTAATTTTTTCTTTATTGATTTAATGTATCTTTTATGCATTGTTTAAAAAAAAATTAGCATTGTGCACTTCTTCTCTATATTCTCTATAAGTGTGGAAAATTTCATACTCCTCCGTCCGCGCAATTTACGTAAAAAGGGATACAAAGTTTTTGCTTCACGTATTAATATATAGATTTGTTAATGCGCTCATAGAACTCTTCGTTTTAATCGACGACTTGAAGATGTATTTTATCTTAGATATTAAATATCTTATTTAATGGCAGTAGTAATACTGAGGACAAGGCCGTTTGTGTACTTTAGTAATTTTTTTTACGACACCCACGAGAAGGAATGTGGTTATTCTATTCTAGACCCAAATAGACCTCATGTTTTAGGATTCACCTGGATGTACTTTAAAATAAAATAGAGTAACATATAATAATAGCATCGTTATTAATATGAATACACAAATCTACTCCAAATTACTGTTACTGCTAACATATCTTGGTTGTTCTAAAACTAAATTCGGCAAAACACTCAGAGACGTGCCTCCTGTACTGTACGAATTATAAGGGTAGCGTTGTTCCAGCGAGGATAAAAGCGATAATTATTTTATCGCAAGGGTGTTCTTGTTTGTTTCTCTAATAGCTACCTTAATGGAAAGATGGGCCTATCTGTTGTTATATTTAAAACTCGAAATAACTTTGGCATTTAACGTTATAATTTATCGTATGGCAACAGAACATTTTGATGTTAATGAAAGCAAATTTTGTTTTGATTGTAAAATGTATTAAGAAATACATTTTAAGCAGTGATGATGCATTTTTGAAAATGATTATTCGATATTACTATTCGATTGTTATTTGATATTCGAATTACTGATTATTTTAATTAGCCTTTGGGCTGTATTATAATTAGAATCTTGATTGCTGCCGATTTCGGCAACAAGTTCATGATTATTCATTTTACATTCATTTGCTTTTTAATTCGTTTTGATAATTCATGAATCGATTCGACGGGAATTTTTGTGTATCTGCTTCTCAAACAAGTATTTTTTTTTGTGTGTGAGCGTTTTGTTGTAATCTTCATTATCAATACACTAGTTACAAATCTACTTGGCCACAAATAGATGGCACATTAATTAATGAAACCAGTTAAAATATTTTTGCTAGCTAAAATTGGCAGACAAGCTCACGGAGCGTGGTGTTAATGAAATAATTGAGCACATGAGCAATCAAAATCATCAAAACATGATATTGTTGGCAAACCAATACAGGGCATATCCAGTGTAAAGTGGTAACCAGAGTCTTATAGACATAACAATATAAATGTCACCCACTTTGAGACGTGAGAGCGAAGCTTCAACGTTACCGTACCACATACATGATTCATCGCAATTATAAACAGTATGTTATACATACCATTTTCTACTTACAATAGGCCTTATAACCAGTAAAATAACAAAGCAATGGTGCGCTTGTAAAATAACAATCAAACCTTATTGAACAATGCCTCCTTATTAATCAGCATTTTAATTTGCAGGTGAACCTACTAACAGCTTTAGCTATACTTAGGGCCATAGCTAAGTCGGTACATACTTTGGACTATTCTCAAACCTAGTTTGAAGAAGAACGTGTCAAAACAGAAAACAAACGCTGAGATTAATCTAGAATTTTGTTATGTATCATTTTTTAATTTTTTTATTTTTTTATTGCCTAGATGTGTGGACGAGCTCACAGCCCACCTGGTATTAAGTGGTTACTGGAACCCATAGACATCTACAACGTAAATGCGCCACACACCTTGAGATATAAGTTCTAAGGTCTCAGTATAGTTACAACAGCTGCCCCACCCTTCAAACCGAAACGCATTACTGCTTCACGGCAGAAATAGGCGGGGCGGTGGTACCTACCCGTGCCGACTCACAAGATGTCCTACCACCAGTAATTACGCAAAATTATAATTTTGCGGGTTTGATTTTTATTACACGATGTTATTCCTTCACCGTGGAAGTCGATCGTGAACAATTGCTAAGTACGTATTTCAATTAGAAAAATTGGTACCCGCCTGCGGGATTCGAACACCGTTGCATCGCTATATACGAATGCACCGGACGCCTTATCCTTTAGGCCACGACGACTTCGATTGACGACTTCGACATTATCATTGGGATAATGAAAAATTTCTAGACATCAAGTGGGGACGCAGTGGTTCTAGCTATTGAATAGCGCTATGCCTCAACAGCGTACTATGGAGTCTTCTCAAAAAATCCCTAAAATGCTACGTTACAGAGAGCCTCCAAACTTCAAAAAAGATATCGCGAACGAAATACTAAAAGTACAAATGAACAGAAGAAATTGCAATTAATTTGTGTTTTCTTTACATGCCTTGTTTCATTAGACAAAAACGAGCGTGTTCGTTAACAAAGATAACTTCAAACAGAATGGTACATTTGCATTCGGCACTTCCTATAAAGTGTCCATGTTAAAATGGCATGACATGTTAACTGTTTTGCATTCAAGTATATGTCAGCATTATTGTCTGGATTGTACTGTTTGACCAACACACCAACTTGCTGGTGCAAGATTCGTTTTTCGTATTTCATGGCCTTTATAACGTAGAGAATACAGTTTAATTTAGAACGGATGTTCCTTTGACGTTTGTTGGTGGCTATAGGCCGGTATTCGTATTGTATCGCAACGATATTTTGTATGCACATTTAAATGCGGTCATCTATGTCCACTCGACCTCCGACATGTTAATACGTAGCTGAAATTCTGTGTAGCATAAAATTTGGAATATTGGCTTTGTTGTTGGCTAAGCTTTTGTTGCTTTTTTATTATTAATGTAGAAAAACTTTGGTTGTTGAATGAGCTGAACTCATTTTTTTAGATATTCTAATAATAATGTAATGATTTGATATTGATGGCAGTAAAATGTTAATTGGCAGAAATTTATTGACCTAATAAGTATAAGGTCGAAAATCCCTTTACAAAGAAAATTTTAATCAGTTCTAATATATTAGAGACATCATTCTTAATACGTATAGAAGCAAGAACTTAGTATAAAAAGTACATCCAGTCTTATGTTTCTGACGTAAAATATGATCCACAGCCTGTAATTACTCGTGCATAACTATTTGGTATTAATGGTGTTTATTATTATTATATTAAAGTAACTATTAGGTATAAAAACCAGAACCAAAACTTTTCTTAAAGTACCAACAACGGCTGTATCGAGTTTCATGTCAATAACATAGGTGATGTTCTAACGCATAAATCACTGGTGGTAATACTTCTTATGAGTCCGCGCGGGTAGGTAACCTATTTCTGCCGTGAAGCAGTAATGCGTTTCGGTTTGAAGGGTGGGGCAGCCGTTGTAACTAAACTTGAGACCTTAGAACTTATATCTCAAGGTGGGTGGCGCATTTACATCGTAAAAAAAAAAGGAATTATATCTAACAAAAAAATATCAAAAAAACATTTTCAAGTAACTCGTGATCAGCTCAAGAAATCTAAAATGCAATGTACTCCATAGCCAATTACTTAGGAATCCCATTAAAGGCCAACGCTAACATGTAAAGTGATTCTATTCAAAAACTCACCTCGCACGCCCTGCTATCTTGTCCTCGCCATATGGAGGCCAATGAAATCATAAACAAACTTAATAAATTAAGGTCGTAAAGTTCAAACACTCTCCATATACAGCTCGGACGCTTTCCTTATTAGTTCAAGCCTAAATTTTATTCTGTTCCACTCTTGCGCATTATAGAGTGCCTAGGTACGAGCGGGACGGCTCAATTCTAGATTTGTCTTTATTGGCTTAGTCGTATGCGATCGATAAATGAAGCGTTGGTAATTTGTTTTTATGGGGCGATGCAAAAACAAAGTGAACTGACCTGGACGTGTCTGCTGTTGTTTGCGTGTGGAACTTATTTAAAGAACACAAAGTGGAAGAGCTGAGCGGGTTTTTATAAATTATCTTATTTTAAATGAATAAATCATAATTAATTTAAGGAATAAATAAGAGAAGATAAGAGAACGCTATTTCTCGCGAGATTCCAAGGAAAGCATACATTCCATTTTAGCGCCATGTATACTATAGATATTAATTCGTTTAGTTTCTTTATAGCAAGTAGCTTTATTTTTCTGCACCCTCACGTCAAGAAAAATATAGGTATAATAAATGTCGCTATGCATTTTTTTAAATGTTGAAATAGCATCAAATTATATCTACTGGTGGTAGGACCTCTTGTGAGTCCGCGCAGGCAGGCACCACCACCCTACCTATTTCTGCCGTGAAGCAGTAATGCGTTTCGGTTTGAAGGGCGGGGCAGCCGTTGTAACTATACTTGAGACCTTAGAACTTATATCTCAAGGTGGGTGGCGCATTTACGTCGCAGATGTCTATGGGCCCCAGCAACCACTAAACACTGGGTGGGATGTGAGATCGTCCACCCACTTAAGCAATAAAAAAACTACGAATAATACGCTTCCTTTTAATACTGGGCTATGACCCTAATAGCGCGCTCATGTGTACTGATGCACGCAGGCAGATGGACAAGTGAAGATTTACCAACCTACGTGTTTATATCTACAGCTATTGGACTAACTATAATGGTTAGAGTGTTGGAATGTAAGTCACAAAGTTGTCGATTTGCGTAATCTATCTATATATATAAAAATGAATTGCTGTTCGTTAGTCTCGCTAAAACTCGAGAACGGCTGGACCGATTTGCCTAATTTGGGTCTTAAATTATTTGTAGAAGTCCAGCGAAGGTTTAAAAGGTAGATAAATATGAAAATGCTCTGAATGAAATCAAAATAACAATTTTGTTTTTCCTTTGATGTGTCCCCCGTCGGACGGATTGCTTTTGTTTGTTTTAAGTTTATTTTATACAAAAGTTTAGGTCTTTTATTTATCGATTGAGGCACTACGAAGTCTGCCGGGTCAGTTAGTTACTGATATTTTGTAAGTTTAGAGGCTTTTCTTGCACTCTCTCCTACGAAATTATAATTCGTGTCGGTTTGAAGAGTGAAATAATCTAACGACATTGATGCTTTGATCTCATATTTTGTTCACATGGTAGTATTTGCAGCCTCCGGCAAGCTGACTTTTAGATGAGCATTGAATAAACAAGTCTTCTGAAGTGTTCGTGGCCTAAAGGATAAGACGTCCGGTGCATTCGTATCTAGCGACGCATCGGTGTTCGAATTCCGCTGGCAAGTACATTTTTTCTAATGAAATACGTATGTACTTAACAAATATTCATGATTGACTTCTATAGTGAAGTGAAGGAAAAGTTTTCGTAAGTGAAGGAATAACATCGCGTAGTAAAAATCAGACCCGCAAATTGTAATTTGCGTAATTACTGGTGGTAGGATCTCTTGTAAGTCCGCATAGGTAGGTACTACCATCCTGCCTATTGCTGCCGTGAAGCAGTAATGCGTTTCGATTTGAAGGGTGGGGCAGCCGTTGTAACTATACTGAAACCTTAGAACTTATATCTTAAAGTAAGGTGGTGGCATTTACGTTGTAGATGTCTATGGACTTCGATAACGACTTAACACCAGGTGGGCCGTGAGCGCGTCCACCCACCTAAGCAATAAAAAAAAACATCAATGACAACTTACTTCCAATTACTACCGCAGTGCAAGTGGTCAGTATTTTAGCTTGCCTCTCCTTTGTCCGATTATTAAGTTGGAATTATCCTAATATCGAAAAATGCATTTTTGCTGACAAGTACACTGACTGACTGACTCGGTGCTGGAGTAGTTACCGCTCCTGGCTGCTGCCTCTGGGCTCGATTCCAACATCAGGCAAACATTGTATGATTAGCAAGTTTGTTTACCCATTTGTCTGGGTGTTTTTTATGTATATATGTTTACATTTAACACATATAACTATGTCTGTCAGTCTCTGGTACCAATAACACAGAAAATCCTAAATTGGGGCCGGATGACGGTGCGTTATTTATTCGCAATTATTATTATTAATTATTAATAGAATGTTCCGCCAAAACTCTTAAAATAAATTGCACCTTCGATCTAACAATGACCGCGAATGATGAAGCATTGACGGTTTATTATTAAAAAAAAAATCACGAACGTGGATCTCTAATTTCGCAGAATAGGAGTCTCGAAATTCTTCAAAGAACGTGACGAGACAATTTAAAAACGTGATTATTAGCTCCGTAACAAATAAATTCGCCATTCGTTTCTTGTATACAGAATGGACGCCATATTCATCGGTTACTTTGGCTTTAACACCAATTAGTTGTCACCAAGAATTTCCAGTGTAGGATCCGCCTTTGATCGTTATAAAATCAAAGCATTATGCTAACAAGGATCGCGACAGATTTATAACGTTGTTACGAAGAAATCCTTGGTGTTATATTTTTAAAGTTCTCTGTTGGGAGTATTATAGCCGGGACGTTGTTGGCGCTCTGTTTAAGCTTTAATTATGATGTCCACTGTTGTTGAGAAAAAGATGAGCAAATAAATCTTCATATAAAATCTACTTTGAGTTTGTATTTTAACACAATATTCTGTAGCAATAAACTTAAATAATAACATAAATTGAAATATTCGAAGATAGAACTTAATTAAAATATATTTAAAAATCATTAAGATAAAATTGTAAACAGTAAAAAGTTATACGAATCTAACAGAATATTCTAAACATGATAATAAATATACATTCAAATTTCAACATCATCTACGTCGTGTGAATAGTAATGAAGATTAAAAAATGCAAATACATAATAGAAAGAAAGAAAAAAATAGACAAACGGAGAATGCAATAAATCCAGAACCGTACGTGGCGTACGGCGATTTCGTCATCAAAATGGAAACTTCCAAATATAATTCATCCTATACAATTTATTCACAATAGCACCTTTGAACAATGTCAAATCTTCACGCCACGAATACCAACAAGCGTAATAATAATAGGACAGTTCCCCATCATTTAGCAAGTGCGGTCAACGTACTCGATGCTCATTGCTCTTCGATTGAGACAATGCGCCGCTCCGTCACGGTCGATAATGAAAACCATCCATTTCATTTCCTCGGTAACGTCGACCATAACAAGAATGCCTTCGAATTAAACCATGAAAAAGCTTGAAGCAATCGTAGTTCATTAGCACTTTCGCAATTGTTTTTATGCCCTATTTAGTTGTGGCCGATGATTGTAATTTACTTCTTCTGTTTTCGTAACCCGTTAATAACAACTTAGGGTAGGTGATTAAAGAAGAAATTAACAGAATTTAGGAGACATTTAGTTTCTTTGTTTGGCACAAAATTCAAATTCCAGCATATCGCCTCTGTCGTGTGTGAAGTAAGAGAATTGTCCAAAAATAATGAACACGACACCAACACAAAAAGTAGACTTAATTATGATTATTTCTCGTAAAAACGGAAGAAAATATTATAGACAGGGTGATACAAAAAAAAAGACGAATGATGGACGTGTCAAGATCCGTGCAATTCGACACAATAAATATCGTCGGTCCATACAAGGACACCGCATGAATACTTTTTAATGTGCCAACGATACGACCAACGCGCATTGTGTCGCATATCGACAATAGATCTAATTTTTTTTTCGTGAGATTCAACTCTCGAGAGCTCATTCTTTTCTCGAAAAATTCACATAAAGTGCATTTATATGAAGTCGTATCTATGAAGGACAAAGGCCCAGTGTCGCACCTCAAGAAACGGTCGACAGCTGCGAAGTCTTTGAAACTTCGAGTCTAAAATCAACCATAAAAGTCGCACACGAGCCGGCAAACAGAGTCCGTTAGAAATTACAATAATTCGTTTTTCATTTAAATCGATTATTCTTGGCGTTGAATTTTGATGAAGTGGAACCACACCTACCGTTAAGTGTTTGGGTGGCGTTGTGTCGTGCATATGGAGTTCCATTTTCGTCGCAAAATCGATTATCAATTCCAAACTATTTACAAGATATTTTAGATGTTTTTTGCAATTTATGTGGTCACGCTTTATTTATCACACCTACAACGACTATACACGTATCGACGTGGGCTTGGATAAATATTCGCAGCAATTGAAGTTAATTATAATATATTATTTTTAAAAGAAACAGTAATTATAATTCAATTCACAACTTTGGTAGCGGAATGTCCGTATTGGAATTTAACTTTGAACAAATTTTATAGAAATCCACGTTCTGCATTCTGAGGTCATGATTGAATTGAATTTAGTTTTTTTTATAGCTTAGATGGGTGGACGAGCTCACAGCCCACCCGGTGCTTAGTGGTTGCTGGAGCCCATATACAATTACGACGTAAATGCGCCACCCACCTTGAGATATAAGTTCTCAAGTTCTAAGGTCTCAAGTATAGTTACAACGGCTGCCCCGCCCTTCAAACCGAAACGCATTACTGCTTCACGGCAGAAATAGGTAGGATGGTGGTGCCTACCCGCGCGGACTCACAAGAGGTCCTACCACCAGTAGCTCAATTTAATTCGAAAAATTGTCTTCAGTTAATAAACACGCATTTGGTATTTGTTACATAGCGACATTTTACTACGATCGAACTGTTCTAAAATTGAATGGACTCTGATAAATTTTAATGAGCACCTAATAGCTGTGTAATTGAGAAGAACATTTCTAGTTAAACTAGCATAGATTAGCATGCGATCGGTTCTTTTACAAAGCAGATAAGCTGTCCCTAATCCCGAAAATGATCTGTATTCATGTTACGTATTCAATTGGACAGTTTTTTTTTTATCTTTTGTCAATAGAAAAAAATATACGTTTGCGTTTAAAATGCAGTTCTCTTGTATATCGTTTGTTGTAACAGACACAGTTGCGTTATCCCTGCAATGGATAAATTGCGTATTGATACAAGATATACCTGGTTTTTCTTTCTGTGTTCATTCCGGTGAATTGTGTTTGAATACAAAAGTTCCAGATTTTGCGATAGCTCGTCGATTTCAAACAATGATATGGCTATGCGTGATCAATAGAATGGAAAATATATTGATGTTTTCGATTAGGGTTCTTAATGCGATTGTCGGTTAGAAAAGTTTATAGTTTTATTTTTCGGCGGTTAGGCAAACAAGCTCACTTTACTTGATAGACAGGTCTAGGTCAAATCTCGGCTGCATTTGAATGAAGGATGTAGTGTCCTTTCAAATGGACCGTGTGAGTCAATAATAGTCAAAACAGGCAGCGGCTTGAGTGTGGTTCTAGTGTGGCGGGTAGCCATCATACAACGCAAGATATTTGACAGATGCCTGAATCTCGCTTACGACATTTTCAAGATAAGTTCACATATATACAAGTTCCGAACAACAACATTCGGACTGTCGGTCTACCGAGTAATATCACCCGCTCGGTGGAAGATCTTCCTTTAGTCGTTTAATCCTCCCCAAACTGTTGACCCGACGTGATATAAACACGCAACCTTCTGATTCATCATCAGCGCATTAAGAACTTCGGCTACCACAATCCCCGCATTCTCGCAGAAAAAATCACGTCATTGACGGTCGTCCCACAGCAAGCCAGTATCGCAGCCTCAGCAGGACCATAGCAGCCGACTCACCGCGCTTCCTGGTCCTACGGCACGCAACTTCACTGCCTCATCACGCCGCTACAGTTCATCGCAGCCCACGACCGGATCATCAACGCTTGGGGTCACACATCTCCGGCGTGGCAGCTCTGCATTACATCGACTACGCACGACACGCACGCAACATTCAAGCTCAGTCTCGACTCACCGCAGACTTCGAGCAGCACTGGCGACACGCACGCAGCATTCAAACTCAGCCTCGACTCACCGCAGGCTTCGAGCAGCACTGGTCCTTGCAAGCTAATCTCAGCACGGACAACAGGATAGTTGCAGTTTCAATTACATTGCATGATTGGTATTCCTGTAAGAGCCACTCTTTCTGATCGTTCACCGAAGCTGGAGAGAGCAAGTTTTGTTTGACCATTCTGCTACCATTATATGTATCAACATATAATGCTAGCCTAATAAGCCTGGTCGCATTTTTAAAAATGCTAACCTCGTATTATTCAAGCTCATCACTTCAAACTGGATTTTGAGAATGAAAAATATAACTCCCTGCTTGAACTGATGCTCCTATCATACAACGTGAGTGACATCGCAAGGTTCTTCCAGGTCATGTCTTACCGAATTCTTCAAACCAGATTTCAATAATCTAAACACAGTAAACTTTTACTAAACTGAACAACAGTAAAATTTTACTGAGTATGGGTGAGTACCAATAATCACCAGTGAGAACCAAAAAAAATTTAACTTCAAAAGCATCTCGAGCCCTTTCATCTGTTAAGAGAAATATAATAATTATTGTCCTATGGAATATGTGTTATTACTCTGGCCCAAAAATAATAAGACTATTATTTTTTAAAGTAAGACTGCACTATCTAAGAGTTTGGTTAACAAAGAGAAATAATGTAAATCAAACTTAAAGCTAATATAAATAATTATATAGCTCAAATTATCAATTTGCGCTTTTAAAGTGCGTTTTTAAGTTACAAATCAACTTATTTCAAAGAATATCATTAAAATATGTATACGCGATACTGTTAAACAGAAAAAGAAAAAACAAATTGACGGTAACCGAAAGAACCTTTTGTTCGGAGAACCAAGATTCTCTGCGGGCTATCGAATTGAATCGACCTCATGGGGCTCGAAGAGAATAACTAAAAACAACAATCCTCTTGTTCATTATTTCACTTCTGCGGAAGCCAAAATTTAGTTCGGGAATCGACAATTTTTCCAAAACCATTTGTTTTCTTTACCTAAAACATAATAGGGTTACAATACTCGTGCATCTATTGTCCGCATCTGCTTTACCTTTGTGCACAGTCGAACGGTAGCAAATATTGTTTATTTTATACTTGAAAGGGCTTTTAAGTGGTGACATATGTACTGTCGGGAACTTTAATTTATGGAACGATCACAAGCAATGGAATTGTGTCATTGTCTAAAATTAGAAATTTTGGTGAGTCTCGGATGCATTGTGTTAGATTTCTTTTGCCACACACCGTGTTAAATGTGTTGAAGCTATTCTTTGTTCCGTAATTCACTCAAAACATGTCGCATTAATATAAATATATACTAATTTTGTGTTTAAAATAAATTAAGTGAAAAAAATATGTATGGATGTTTTCTAAATGTTCACCAAATATCATCTTATCATCTATCGAATGTATCTCACATTTATGTTACAGTGTATGTATCGTACTATTTTATTTATGGCCTCTGTTGTCTTACCAATCGAAACAATGAATGCTCGGTAATATATTAATGATAAATTGATTTTAAATTATCAATAAAAAATTAAAATAAATTATAGAATTACACCCACTAAAAGCTGATCGTAAGCTGTTTGAATATAAAACGGCTATAAAACTAATTTCGTTTAAGGTTGTATTAAAAATGCTTTAACCGTAATTTATCTACCACTTATGGCGTGCTAAGAAACAAATAAGTTAAACCTTCAATGGTAAAATTCTAATGCAATATTGATTGAGTGTTTGGATCGCGTAGGAAAATTCCAAGCATAGTCTTTCGATTGAATGACCGACCATTTTCAGCCTTTTTCAAAGATTTTCGTCTTGAGATACAAGGTTATTTAGGATAAAATTGACACAGTTGAAGTCTAACTTGAAGTTGAAACTATCTAGCTTCGATCATAATTGCATTATTTGTTCAAATTGATTGAATCAGTAAAAAGTGAGCACTCCAACCAACAGACAAAAAGCCCGTTTATGATACATTAGTCTGTCAAAAGCCATGGAGAAGAATTAAATATAACACCTTAATAATTAAAAAGAGCAGCAAGCAACACCATATTGCAAGCAATAACTTTATTTGCTTAAGTTGTTATCCAGAAACAAACAGACATTCAAAATTACGGATGGAATAAATAGGTAGGTAAACGATGAACGAAACGAAAACCCACTAATTAAAATTCGGAGGCTCGTTAAGCGATTGTTAAACGAAATTTGAAAAGGCATACACAAAATGTTTATTGGACGCATTAGATCGACTGGCTTTCAACGGGAAAGTTCCAATGAAGCAATTATATGAATGACTGCAATTAAATCTAATGGAGTGCTACATGAAATGTGACTGAACAACGAATGGATTTTACTGCTGTGAGAAACAATAATTTCGATTATAAAGTGACGATTAATAAAAACATTATGATAACAAATTTAATGGTTAAGTATGTGGGAGTGCGTGCTTGGAGTTATTTTTATAAATACTTTCACAATTGTAAATAATATGTAGCTTATATGGGCTCAACTAATAATTTAACACTAAATGAGCCGTTCATCCAACGATGCAATAAAAAAAGAACAATCTATTTATAGCAGTGTTTAGTAGTTTATAGTTGTTGATGTAACTTCAACGAGTTTCACAAAAAAGAAAAAAGATACTATGTTGACAGAATAATCACAATAATCTGTAATTGGTGCCTTTCGATTCTAATTATGCTCAATTTGTATGTTCGTGCTATCACCGCGCTCTTAAAGCCAGAGGCGATATTGCGCAAACATCTAATCTTAGTCCGGGCGTGTAATTTGTAACAGTTAAACCAAGAAAAGTCTGTTGTTATTTGCACTTCTTAATGATTTAACTAGATCAATTTGTGTATTTAGGTCACATTATAGAGTAATACTGCAGTAGTAACTGCAGTTCCGTTCCAATATGAGGGAGTCTTTAATGTAGCACTGTTCTCTGAATTCATGGTTTTCAAAACGCTCTCGCCATGCTCTATTTACTGGTGGTAGGACCTCTTGTGAGTCCGCATAGGTAAGTACCACCGCCCTGCCTATTTCTGCCGTGAAACAGTAATGCGTTTCGGTTTGAAGGGTGGGGCAGCCGTTGTACTATACTGAGACCTTAGAACTTATATCTCCAGGTGGGTGGCGGCATTTCCATTATAGATGTCCATGGGCTCCGGTAATCACTTAAATTCAGGTGGGCCGTGAGCTCGTCCACTCATCTAATCAATAAAAAAAATGTTTCAACAATCGAACTTTCCTTAAAAAATTACTGTACGATGCTTTCTCTCTTTAGTAACCAACAACCCTTTAGAAAACTGTCGAATAGATTCTTTATCGTATGATTTATAGGAACATAAAAGGGAGTCATTGATTTTTCAAGCCTCACATAGCTTGGGGTGAACATCGGAAATCCTATAAGGCACACCGTTTACCCTCAATTTTGGACAAATTGATTTCCAATTAACTTAATAATTCTGTGTGAGTAAGTATTTTGTTGTAATGGTCTTTCAATTTAGATCAATTTTGTTGCCGTTGCTATGACACAACAAAACTTGGTTGAGGATCGAGCTATTAGCGCAACAATTTAACAATTTATGTCTTTAAGAACATTTAATTTCTCATTTTTTAAATTGCTTAAATATTTTACTTATGGTTTTTACTTTTCGTAACTACTTTTCTAACATTTCTTTTAATTACCAACATTTTCCTCTGGTTCAATAAGAAAGTGTGTTTTAAAGAATAAATATTATTTAAAAATAATCTTCGTATTTTATTTTTGGCTTTTAAGGATGTTTAGATAAGACAATAAGACCATAAATTAACCACACATAAAGCTATTTCGATATCCTTTTCATCCTATTTAATTAAATGAAAACAATTATAATTCCGTTTAGTTTTTTTTATGTTTGTTTTAAGCTGACAACATGTTATTATCAACTCAGGCGGTTTTCAACTCTTTAGTAATCTATTAAGACACACTTAATATACAATACAGAAAGCTTCAATAAATCGCTAAGCGGTCAAAGGTATAAGGAAATGATTGGATTTAGAAAATTCTGAAAATGAATAAAGAGCAACATTGTACCTTCGAACGTCATCACATTATATCACTCAAAAATAACTAAGAGTATTTTGTAGTGTTTGTCTATTATTGAAGTTTACATTAGAGATTCTCAAACCAACTAAAAACCAGACTATAATTTTTTTATCGAACGTAAAAATGACTAACTATGTTACTTACGCTATTTAGATTTAACGAATTATTGTATCTATCATATCAGAAAATATATCTTATCACAGAATACATAACAACATACATAAAAAAGGATTCAATGTAGCATCCCATTATGGTAGAAGGATTTGGCTCCATAAAGCAGAGGTTACCAACAAAAAAGTCTACGGTACGTAATGAAATGGTGATTCTCTTTGATAAGTAGTCAGTACTCAATAATTAGTGTGTTGAATTCCAAGGTTTTAGAGGCGGTGCCAATTAAACTGTGTGAGTCGAAGCGTGACTTTAGGAATTCATAATAGGAATAGTCGACACTGGTATTAGGGTAGAGCTCTTGGGCTTCTCAGGAGGGGAGCTCTATTGGTTTTTGCTTACTTTTCAAATTTAGACCAAAAAATCATAACAAAATTTATATTATTGACCTATAAATAAGGCTGTACCATAAAATTCGTATTAGATGGTTGTTTTTTTTTTGTTCTTTAGGTACACATATTTTTTTTTAACAAAACAGTTAAAAAAAATGGTTTTTTTTATTGCTTATGTGGGTGGGTGAGCTCAAGGTCGACGGGGTGTTAAGTGGTTACCGGAGCCTATAGACACCTACAACGTAAATACCGCCACCTACCTCGAGACATAAGTTCTAAGTATCAGTATTAACAGTACAACGGCTGCCCTACCCTTAAAACCGAAACGCATTACTGCTTCACGATAGAAATAAGCAGGGTGGGGTACCTACCCATGTAGACTCAAGATGTCCTACCACCAGTAATTTATAAATAATTTTATTAGTAATTTATTTGACAATGAATTTATCGCAACTTCAAAAAGTTCTTTAATTTAATTTAATTTCGAGATAGAAAAAAATAGTTAAAAAAGCACAATCCATTACGCCACAAGCCTTCCGATGTCACATAATTTTAAACGCTAATGTCTTTATAACAACGTAGTTTATCTCAATATGTGGTCACATAGATATTGTGGGTTGTTTTAATTAAGTAAATTACTTTATCTCGCCAGAGACAATGCCTGTCATGGGGGAGAATTTTATTAACACCGATATAGATCTGAACAGATATGCGGGCACCCAAAAATTTGGACCAAATGAAGTGATTTGTTTCTTTTCGACCAACAAAAACTCTTAAATAATATTAACGCTTAAAAATTGTTATCAGTAATCGAAGCTTTTAATAGAATTGTTCGATTTTAGAAAATAATTTTAATTACTTTTTTGAGGCGTAAATTATGTTGACAAACAGGTCCAATTTTGTTATAATCAGTTTTAAGTGGGAAGATTCGCTTACAGCCAGTTTTTACTAAATTGAGATAGATATCCAACACTAATACCGCCTTCTACTTTGAGATATGCGGGCGCGATTTCAATGTAAATACGACTGTTTTACTCTTCAAGATATGACCACATCGCAACACAATTAAGTAGGATAGTCATTCCAGTAAATTAGTTGTGAAGCTATGACAAACGTAGCCGTAATCGACATAGAGCTCGACGAGTGAACTAACCCATAGACACAGCCCACTGAGTTTCTCGCCAGATCTTTTTTTTTTTTTTATTGTTTTCAGTCGAGCATACGGCCCACCTGATGGTGAGTAGTTACCGTTGCCCATGGACTTCAGCAATGCCAGGGGCAGAGCCAAGGTGCTACCTACCGCTTAATAATCTCCATAAGCCTCGTTTGAAGAAGGACATGTCAGCGGGTCTTGTCATGCTCATGTCTTCTCAGCGGGTAGCGATTTCGTTCCGGCAGTAGATTCTGTGAAGCATTGCCCTTGCTAGGGCTCGTGCTACCAAATTCTCTCAGGTTGAGCCCGTGAGCTCTACTACCGGTCCGCGCAAAACTAGAATAGCACCTTAAGCTACCAGTGATAAGGCAGGGGATTTTTTTTGTGACAATCATTAACCTCATTAGTTGAAACTATCCACTGGTGCTACGAGAAACCTTCTTAAAATGATTATCAAAATTAAGCTATGCTAAGCTAAGCTATGATTGTACACGTAATAGAGCTTAATAGATAAATGTAGGGTAATGTTATGTCAATTGTCGCTTTAAGCATACGTAGAACGAACCTATCCTTACCTCGTAACAATAACACTAAAATCACAAAGCGATTCTTAGTAACAGATAAAGCGAAGTTGGTAATTAAGCCGATAAGACACATTATTAGGAAATATACATGTGTTCTCTTGACATTTATTAGTAGAATATTGATACTTTGAGAAAAGTAATTATGTCCCAAACTAGAGCACAGTTTCGAAGTTTTTTTTTCTTTACCTATATACTTTTTTGAGTCATGTCTCATCCGATGTATCATTGAGTCAGTGAGGGGTTTTCATAATCAACACGGATATCCCCGCCTATCGCCTCCAATACTAAGGTGGAAGCCGGAAGATTTCCTTCCGATCATAAAAGAAAAGGTTTTTTTGGACTAATCATCCTTTGCTCCTGAAGCTACTTTTACGTTTTTATTACACTATCATGTAGTGCAAAGAACATTAGAGCAAAATTCGGTATCAATATATGTACTTAGTCTGGCCATAAATACTGTTACAATAAAAAATAATAAAAAATTTATTGCAAATAACATTTATTACTTTTACAGTGTGTTAGTTTAATACATAAATATAAACAATTTAAAGTATAAAAAGCTTATTCGAAGTGGTTTCCATTGGCTGCAATACAGTCCTTTAAACGTTGAGGCCAGTTATCAATAAAAGCACGCATTCTTTCCATGGGAAAATTTTTCACTGCCAATCGTACGGATTGTTTTAGGGACTCCAAATTATGATGGCATTTAGAGCAAGCCGTACTCTCTAAAACTGACCATAAATCATAATCCAGCGGATTAAGATCGGGACTAGACGACGGCCAGTCTTCAGCTCTGATGAAGTCCGAAACGTTCGTTTCCAACCAAGACTGCGTAGACCGAGCTTTATGACCTGGCGCCGAGTCTTGCCGTAAGGACCATTCTTGATTATTGAACATAGTGTTGTTAAGGGGCTTCACTACCTTCTCAAGAATAGTATTTTGATACACTTGTGCCGATGTTTTGATACCTTTTTCACAAAGTAAGGCTCAGTCACTCCTTCATAGCTAATACCCCACCAAACCATCACTGAAGTCGGATAGTGCCCAGGTTGCCCTCTGTCGACTAATTGGGAAGCTTCCTTAGAGCTTTGAGCATAAATACGGTCATTTTGTTTGTTAAAATGTTGCTCAATTGTAAATTTTTTCTATGACCGCCCTTGGCGTACCGCTTCAGTATTTGTTTCGATTTTACCACCCTATTCTCTTTTAAATTATCAGTTAAGAAATGACCAGTAGGTCTCTTATAGGCTGCAAGTCCTAAGTCATCTTTTAAAATACGCGACATGGTTCTAGGTGCTATCTTCATCTCCCGAGATAAAATCTTTTGCTTTCGGACAGGATTTCTTCGAATTCTTTCCCTTACTGCTTTGACCACCTTTTTCGTACGAACACTACGTGGACGGCCAGATCTTTTTCTGTCACAAACAGAGGATGTCTTATTGCACCTAGTAATAGCCCGGTACACAAACATTTTACTAATACCAAGCGTATGGAGAGTTTTAAAAATTGCATTCGGCTCCATACCTACTTTGTGTAATGCAATCACAGCGATTCAGTTCTCTTTATCACCCCACTCCATTTTAATATCGCAAAATATTGTACAATGTATTGGCGCCAAAATGAGAAAACTCAATGAGCAATCATATAAAATGACAAATTCCAAATTCAAATGTAATATTTTGTTTATTTTTAATTGTAACAGTATTTATGGCCAGACTAAGTATATAATGACCGATAATTTTGTATCGAAATTTTAAATGCTTGAACAGTTGATTCACAGTTTAATCAACCCCGAATTCCCCTAATACCTTGCTTTAAACGTTCAGTGTTTTGATAATACTAGTTTAATACTAGAATACGTTCATAACATTCCTAAATGATTATGAACACCAAACTATCGTTTGTATACCGTTAACATCGTAATATCTAAACGTAAACACGCACTTGTGTGTCATAATCGTATATTTAGTACATAGTTTGAGTAAGCATTATTAGAGAGCATTTAGATTATAATAGATACTAGTTCGAGACTGCGGCTTAGTTCGCAACGAGTTCATTAAAAAATAAAAAGTCCGTGCGTGCAAAGTACACATGTCAGAAGTGAACTTTTTTGGCGAACTAATTTATGAGTCTTGCTTATATTTATACAAATCTAAAATTAGGTTTCCGAGACTTAGAGGAAGGGAAAAAGGAAGATATGTTCCCGCCAAAAGTCTGTCAAATGTCAATCTCAAACATCAGTATTGACAGTCACATTATGTTTAGATTTCTAAATTGTAAATGACTAATATTTTGCCAATTGAATTGACTAATTTAATTTCATGCTATTTGATTAATGTTCCAAATTCTTTTCATTTCATTTCAGTTCCTATTAACATTTTTCACGAAAAAATTATAAAATATTAGGCTGTATGGTATGATACATTTGCCTTTCCAGTTGGAAAAATACAACAACTACTACTACTGACATTTGACAAGTACTTAATTTCAATAGTAGTTTGATGTCACTTCCGTTGCATACCTGCGTGACGTTCCGTAAAAATTTTACCCTCATGCGCCTAAAAAAGTTTCACTTCAAAAATAATCAAATAAAATGTTCTCGATGGAATCGTTAAATTCGTAAGGAATCTAAAGTATATTTTAATTTTTTAAATAACTTTTTTAGAAATGATATTTAAATATAATAAAATCACGAAAGCGTTTTGTCTTAGTTTAATTGTAACAAAAAAACATTGCCTAAGAGCAGTTTATTAAATTAGACTTGAAAACACCTGGCGACTGTTTGAGGAGATCCGAAGAAGGCCCCATAAATCAAATGCGCTAAAAGACTCTCTTAATTCAAAATTACTTTTCAACATCACAATACCTTTAAAAACCTATTCTTTATTAACTTTTAATGGTAAAATGAGTTCGTCGTCCTCTCAAATCAAGCTGAGGCTATAGACATCACAGCGTAAACACTACAGCCCAACATGAAACATAAAGTTTCCATAACATTGTAATTGCTGCTGCTTTTCTACCTATGTAAACCAGAAAGAAAGACCGCCTCGCCATGGTAAGCCAGCGAGTAGGTAAAATGTTGCTATACTAACACTAAAGGATAGAGGCCCACTGAGTGTCTGGTAGGATCTTTTCAGTGGGTCGCGTTTCCGATCCGGTAGTAGATTCTGCGAAGCACTGCTCTTGCTAGGGTCAGTGCTAGCAACACTTCCGGTTTGAGCCCCGTGAGCTCACCTACATGTTAGGGTGAAACTGAAATAGCCTCTCAAGGCTATCAGCATAGGTAGGAGAAAAAAAAGGATAGAAACGTTGCGAATTTTAAATAAGAAAATTATTGTACATTGCGTAAAATCTGCAGGACAAATATTAAACAGCCTAAAATTATCCAAATCATGTAACAAATTTGGGAATACAACATACTGTTTGTTTTATCTGTATGGTTTCATAATTGGGTTATTTGTTTAAGCCCGTTGAGAATATCTTGTTGGTTTGGATGACCTTTAGCGTTTACTTCTAATTACAGATACGCGGTAACGATTGATGTTTGAAGAAAACTTTACAAATATGTATGCAAAACCAACTACTTTTTTTTTCAATTTTTGTTTTTTGCCCTCATTGGTGAAAGAAATCACGTTCCACCTGGTATTAAGCGGTTACCAGGAACCCATCACAAGGTGAATGCCTCCACCCGTCTTTAAGACTTGAGTACTGAGTCTAGTACTGTACAGCAATTTTGCAAATTTGTTTTTTTTTTCAGTATTAATATTTATTTGACGCTGTTATTACTTTTTCGTGGAACTAATTCTAGAACATGAGTTAAGTACGTATTTCGAACATCGGCACAGTCGCATCGTTCTTATCCTTTCTTATTATCCGTCTTATTCTTAAGGCCACAACGATTTCAAACTTATGTTATCATATGTAGGAGAAATTTACAGCAATTTTACATTTTTTTAAAATGAGTTTTATTATACGTATGTTTTATGGCCTGGTTTTTCCCATATCCCGTAAACATTATTTTTCGGGCCGGAGGCGAGGTATATGGGACTGGTCCGCGACTGCGAACCGCGGGCCCAAGGATATTTTAAAGCTCTACGGCACTAAGCGACTCCCCTGCACTCTCACATACGACGTCTGATCTCCGCCCGGGGTCAGAACCCTTTTAGAGTAGGGGGGTTCTCGCGGTCAGCACTACAACCAGACTCGCGGTGGCACCCCTAGGACGCCTGACTGACGTCGACAACCAACGACGTCGATCCCTGCGGTTCGGGATACCCTGGTGGGTCAGAACCAGCCTATGGTGTAGGAATGCGACACACCGTCGACCAGGTTGTTCTTCCTCAGTTTGTTCGGCGATGACAGTGACGACGGCAATGTGCACCGCAACAGATGACGCGCCTTTCCATCCTCCTGGTGCAAGTGCGCTAGAGCGGCGGTAGCGCGCGGCCCAGTCTCGACCACTTTCAGGACGCCCCGTAACTACCACCGGGAGGAGCCAGCCTCCTCACATCCCATAGACATGACATAGCATATCGGCATGAATACGGCCATACCCTGAGACATGAAGTCGAAATCTCAATTGTATTGCGTAATAATGAACCGGAATGTATAATACTTTATCGGCAAAACCAGGTAGGTTGGTGGGTGGTAGCTCTGGTGATAGCCTATAATACGCCTAGCACCGGTAAATATTGATTGGCGAATGCGGTACGCTGATTATTACAACAAATTAGCGTGGTATGGACATGTGATGCGTAGAGAGAAGTTGCATGTGACTAGGAGATGTATGGAAATGGTAGTGCAAGGTAGAGGGGGAAGAGGTTGACCGAAGAAGACATGGATGGAGTGTGTGTTTAAAAAGTTAGCTGTGCCGACCCCATCTAGTGGGATAAGGTGGAGAAAAAGAAGAAGAAGAATGCAGTACGCTGATGTGATACTCAGAGGAAGCAGCTTCTGATTCCCCTTTACATTTAAGCAATAAAAAGTACCAACATAACAGGAGATCAAACATACTGATCTCATGAGAAATACCTTAACTTTCAGCTCCCCTTGTCTAAGCATGATTCTATTTTGATCTTTCTCGCGTTAGAGATGCACATGACATTTAGATATTTGGTTGAAAAACATAGTTTTATTTCGAATAACACTTAAATTAAATCAAACATTCAACAAATTCACCATTAAACCACAATCGTAGACATAATCTTTATAATTTAGTTGGCGTCACATAAAAAATAAATGTAAAATTTTATTATATTTGACTGCCCGAATAATGATCTCATAATATGCCTTTTGTAATTTTATTGCTAAAACATTTTGTAGCCACGAACCACGAAATATTCTTATCAATTCACAATACGACCTTTGTCAAACGGGTTCGTCAAATTCGTATATTAAAATAACTTGGCCGCGTATGCGTGACAAGAAGAGCCAATCCGTTAAATTCAGAGGGCACATGTTCAAATACTTTCTACGATATACAACAATAAAAGATCTATTCATTGGTATTAAAGATATTATTATTATCCATTGCTTGGTATGCGACTCTAATATTTATGTAGCAGTAAATTGCTATCAAACTTAATGTAATAATGATAATTTACATATATTTTCTATAACATTTACATTAGGAATAAATGAATTGCGGTTGTGTGGTACCGGAATATGCGACAGTTGCGTTGATAGTAGACGTTCAAGTCATAATAATTCATTGAGTTTCTCGTCGGTTCGTCTCAGTGTGTCGCGATTCCGATCCGGTGAAGCACGGCCCTTGCAAGGAATACTGTTGGGAATTTTTCTCAAGTGAAGCCCGTGAATTCCCCTAACTGTCCGCGTATAGCTGGAATAGCCTTTCATGCTACCAGCGAATATGTAGAGAAAAAAAATGACAATTATTTTATTTTATTTATACACGAATGGCTCATCCAGTATTTAAAGATTACTTGAGTCCTTAGACATCACAAAGTACTCACCTCATATATGAGACTGAAATTTCAATTAAATAATAAAATGTTTCCATTTCCTTCAAACCTCAACGGATGACTAATTTGTGGCAGAAATAGGCAAGAAAACAGTAGCTACCCATGCAGCTGACAATTTATTCTATAACTAGCATAGATGGGGTAGAGTAACGGAGATATACACTCTTTGAGAAACGCTCGAAGTCCTCGTGGCCTAAGGGATAAGACGTCCGGTGCATTTGTGCTGAGCGATGCACCGATGTTTGAATCCCAGGCTGGTACCAATTTTTCTAATGAAATACGTACTCAACAAATATTCACGATTCGCTTCCACGGTGAAGGAATAACATCGTGTAATAAAAATCAAACCTGCAAAATTATCATTTGTGTAATTACTGGTGGTAGGACCTCTTATGAGTCCGCGCGGGCAGGTACCCTGTCTATTTCTGCCGTGAAGCAGTAATGCGTTTCGGTTTGAAGGGTGGAGCAGCCGTTGTAACTATTTTTTTTTTTTTTTTTTTTTTCCTACCTATGCTGATAGCCTTGAGAGGCTATTTCAGCTTCACCCTAACGTGTGTAGGTGAGCTCACGGGGCTCAAACCGGAGAGTTGCTAACACTGACCCTAGCAAGAGCAGTGCTTCGCAGAATCTACCACCGGATCGGAAACGCGACCCACTGAGAAGGTCCGGCGAGAAACTCAGTGGGCTGTGTCTAGGGGTTAATTCGCTCGTCGAGCCCTTCGTCGCAAGCGACGGGTTCGACGAGGACGGTGACCGGTGCTTGTGGTGCCTAAAAGCACCGTTAATGGATCGGGAGGATCCGTAATGACGTGCTTTGGGCGACGTCGACTGTTTACCATTCGGTCTACAGGATCGGGTATGTAGTTTCCAGCGGCCACGACAAGAGGGTTCTCATGTCGTGCCGCCTTCTCGAAATGGCGCAATGATGCCGACTGTAGATACTTACTGACAGAGTCGAGCTCCAGGTCATCGTGGAGATCCACGTTCCTCAGGAACCATGGTGCTCCGACGGCTATCCTGCAGAATCGGGATTGAATAACCTGAAGGGGCTTCAAGTTGGTGCGGGCTGCGTGAGCGAACACTACGCTTGCATACGTCATAACGGGGCGTATGCAAGTTTTGTAGAGAGTTACCTTATTACGGAGGGACAGTTTGCTTCGCTTGCAAAGCATAGGGTAGAGACGTCCTAATATGAAGGCGGCACGGTCGCGTACCGTTTTAATATGGGAACGGAATGTCATCCCTCTGTCGAGGGTGACGCCTAGGTATTTGACCTGCGAGGCCCACGGTATGGGCTGGCCAAAGAGAGTGACGGGGCTAACGGCGGAGGTGTTTGCGCGCCTATTAGGGAGTGGGATGCTCGAAGTGGTATTCGGAGGGCGACCCCTTTTGAAGAGCACCGCTGTGCTTTTCGTGGGGTTGATGTCGATGCGCCACTTCCGGAACCACTGTCCCATGGTGGCTACTGCGATCTGGAGTCGCCGATGCAGCAACGACATCTTCCTACACGAGTAGTAGATAGCCGTGTCATCGGCGAAGAGCGCTAGATGGGTCTCCGGAGACCGGGGTATATCATTGATATACAAACTAAATAATAACGGGGAGAGCGCGGAGCCTTGCGGGACTCCGGCAGTCAGATGACGGGGGCGAGAGCGAGTTCCCTCTACTCGATATCGAAACAAACGGTTCGACAAGAAGTCTCGTATGATGAGCACGAGTCTGTCTGGCACTCCCATGTTGTACAGTTTGTAGATCAAACCGTTGTGCCAGACTTTGTCGAACGCCTTCGCGATATCGAAGAAGAGGGCGCCGGTCGGGATTTGTTTACGCCTATTTAGCCCTATCAGGATGTGCTCCGTGAGGCGGTGCACTTGTTGTACGCACGAGTGTTTAGAGCGGAATCCGAACTGTTCGTCTATGAGAATTTTGTTCGCGGTAACGAAGTCCCAGAGGCGTTTCCGAAGGAGCCGTTCGTAAATTTTGCCTATCGTCGGGAGGAGACTAATCGGACGGTAACTAGCGGTTTCGTTTTTCGGTTTACCCGGCTTATGTATACCGATAACGTCCGCTTCTTTCCACACCGCGGGAAAGATGCAGTGCGTCATAGCGGCATTTAAAATTGTAGCCAACATTGCTATCAGTTGGACTGGTAAGAGTTTAAGCGCGCGGTTACGGATGCCGTCGGAGCCGGGTGCCTTCTTAGGTTGGAGGTTGTGGATCGCTTCTCTAACTTCGTCAGTGGTAATGGGGGGTAACGCGTCCGAGGGCGGTAGGGAAGCTCTGCGCTCGACCTCCCTGTCGACTAACTCGGTGTGTTCGGAGTCCGCGTATTGAGTGCTGGTGGTGCACTGCTCTTGCAGTGCATCGGCCAGCAGCTCAGCCTTGTCATCGTCATCGAATGCCGGTGGTTGGCCTGAAGGGCGTACGAGGGGAGGCATAGTAGCGGTAGTTTCGGATTTGAAAGTCCTAGCTAGTCGCCAGTATGCTTGGTGGGAGGGCGCGAGTTGTTCTAAATAACTATGCCAATTTTCGTTACGGGCGTCGCTTAGGCGGGAGTGGACTTCGCGTTGTAGACGACGCATCCGAATCCGGTTTGAATGCGTGGGAAGACGATCGTGGGCCCGGATTGCCGCGTTCCTAACTCTTAAGAGGTTCCTAAGTTCGGGGGACAGTCTGATGCGGTGGAAGCTATCCTCCACATCGACTTCTTTAGAAGATCTAATGATCGCGGAAGAGATGTGATCGGTAATGATGTTTATGGATTCGACGGTGTCCTCGGGGGATAGATTCGAATCCGGGCCGTAAGGGAGGATTGGCGGAGCGGCTTCGGCTAAGCACGTGCCCAGCTTATTCCAATCCACCATGGTCCTCGTAACAGTGACTGGGTTGTGAGGGCGACCGAGCTGCATAACGACAGGTCGGTGGTCTGAGTCGAGCTCTGACAGTGCTTCGATGGAATGCAAGCGCAGAGTTACGTTCCTAAGCAATGCCAGGTCTATAGTGCTCGGACGGAGCGCGATGTTATACGGATAACATGTTGGAGTTGGGGGGCCGACTACTTCGAAGGTGAGGTCGTCTATAAACGCGTCGAGACGCCTACCGTTGACGTTCGTACGATGGCAGTTCCACCTAGTGTGGTGGCAATTTAAATCGCCTGCCAGGATGACAGAGTCTCCCATGCCGAACAGTGACTCGATGTCACTGCTCAGGAGGGGCTTGTCCGGGGGGAGATAAACGGATGCGATGACGATCGGCTGGTGTCCCGTCAGCGAGATACGGCACACTGACGCCTCGATATGTGAGAGCGAGGGAGTATCGAGAGGGACAATGTGCAGGGCCCGCCTATAGTAAATGGCAGTCCCGCCTTTGGAGGCGGTGAGTCTGTCATTCCTAACCATGACGTAATTCGCGACTTTCGGGTCACGACGCGAGGGCTTCAGGCAGGTCTCCTGCACTAACAGAATATCTATTAGGTTATCGCGGAGGAATTCGTATATTTGATCGCGTTGCCGCGCGAGTCCGTTAGCATTGTAGAATGCCAACTTAAGGGAATAAAGTTTTTCTCTACCGTTTCGCGCCATTGATAACCGGTAAAGATTTAAAGCGTACGGGATACGGACTCATAGACGTCCATGTGATCGAAAGCGGCCGCAAGCCGTTGTTCGGGGGTTACCGACCTACGGATAGCATCTGCGAACGATCGCAGACGGTCAAAGTTTACCGCGGTGACGAAGTCACGCACGAGCGCGAAGTCGTTGACGGCTGAGGGTTGCGGGGGGCGGTACGCGGGCGCGGGGCGAGGTGCGAGCAGGGGCTGAGGCGCGGGACGTGTCGCAGGCGGGGGCTGGGGTACGTTTTGTGTTCCCTCCTTCGTATACGGCAGCGGTTTTTTCCACGCCGAGACGGTGGGAACCGCAGCCGGTACGAAGGCTGGTTTCGGCACTGAAGGCGCCGAAGTCTTTGGGTCGACGGTTCGGGGGGCTGGGTGGTTCGGGCGTTTACGCGGAGCCCTAGGACATCCGCGGTAGTTTGCCGGGTGCCCTTGCTTAAGGCATAGGACACAGCTTGGGGGTTCCGTCGCGGTTTCCCTAACACACGAACATTCTGTGGTTGCGTGATCGCCGAGGCATTTCACGCAGCGGGGGCGCGCGTGGCAATTACGCGCTGAGTGGCCATAGAGCTGGCACCTGTGGCACTGCCCGGGAGTACCACGTTTATGGGGGGCTTCGATGGTGACCCCGGAGAGGCCGCATATCGTTTTGAGACATGAGATTCTTTTCTTTGCTTCCGGGGTTGATTCTAGCGCGACGAGAATCATATTGTACGGCTGTCTGCCGCGTCCGCTGTGCATCCGGTGCACACTAACTATTGGGAGGGACTGACCGATCAGATCCTCCTTTACGTAGTCTATGTCGAGTTCCTTAGGGACTCCGCGTATCACTACGCGGAGTTCGCGGTCCTCCTGAAGAGCATAGGTGTGATAACCTATGTTCTCCTTTCGGAGGTAAGCAGAGAGGGCCCTATGGTCGCCCGGCGTTGCGACCTTAATCTGAATCCCATGCGCGACGTTACGCGCATGGGTATAATTAATTTTGTTGGCCTGAAGGGCCACGCTGACTTCTCCTGGAGTATCAGCGGGGGCGGGACAACTGTTTTAGGCGCGGGCGCGGTTTTTGGGCGCGGCGGTGGGATTACGCGGCGGGCGGAGTCCGACTCCGGCGTTACGACTACCTGCGGTCGGGAGGCGGTCGCGGACTTGGTTTGCTTCGTCATGGAGCTCCGGGACTCCACGACGCGAGTACGCTTTTTACCGCGCGTTACAGTTTGGAACCCATCCGAGGTTCCGGGTTGAGGGCTAGTCGCGGACTCGAAGTCCATCTCCGATTCGGTATCGGAGCCTGAACTAGACGCTATTGAAGTCGCGACGGACGAAACTGACGTGATTGACGCGGGCGCGGGGGTAGCGGGGGCGGGGGCGTTAGACGCTACGGTGGTGGCGTGCGTACGTGCGCTTGAACACGGACCGGCGGCGGGGCACGCGAGGCATGCCTGCGAGGCATGTTTGGCGACGGCGGCGAGAGATGCGGGGGGAGAATATTTACCAAATGAGGCCCTATAGGCTTCGAATTCGGGCGCGATTGACGGATATTTTTCCCGAATGAAGTCGATGAAAAGTTTTTCCTCCATCTTCACGTGATTTTCGCCCGGGGGGGGCGGCCCCGGGACTTAAACACGCGCTCGCCTTGCGGCGAGGCCCCTGCGTCGGTAACACTAAATTGGCCGAAGCGATTCTAGGAATTTTAGAAATTTTAGTGAATAGAATAAATAGAATAGAATTAGAGTGAATAGAACCACTGCACAGTTCCCGGGCGGCAATGCCTTGCAATTAGGCGCAGGTACAAATTCCGAGAAACACTTGGGCCACAGATGTGCCACGAACAATGATCTATTATCACCGGTAGTCACTTCCGACAAAACAATGAGCACGTCCACGCGCGTCGGTTGCTCAAATCGGAATGTTGTAACTATACTGAGACCTTAGAACACATATATCTCAAGGTGGGTGGCGCATTTACGTCGTAGATGTCTATGGACGATTAACATATTCTGGTATAGTAGATACTGATACTGTTCATTCTCCAGTCGCATTTCTATAAACTCGTCTGTTTTTGACAGCCAAAGCCACAGTGCGCGGAAATCACAATAAAAAAACAAATCGCTTTTATATTTACACTGTGGACACCAAACAGCTACCAGACTTGCACTCATAATCGAACTTAACACAGATGAATTCGACGTTACACAGCTTAAATAAAAGTTACTCCCACATAGGTGAACACAGAGAAAAGTCGGATATTATAAAATTTAAATAATATAATGACCGATCGTCACGACTCACGACTACCACGGTATTTGCATCGTAAGAAATTCTATGAGAATGGATGTATTTGATTTGACTCCATACACGGCACGGAGTCGATTCGATATTTTAATTTTATGATAATATTGGATATTGTCTCACGGATTTAAATAATTTTATTGTTTTTCGTAATTCTAAGTGAAAATAAAATTGTCGTAATCGGTAGTTTTCAATAAAGAGACATTTTTATTTTCGTTGTGTAGATTTGAATGTGTATTCTAATGTAATTTAATTTCATTTTACATTCACCCTAAAATTAAACTATATTTTACGAAATTTAAAGTTATTATTAATATGAGCTTACAACTCAATAATGATTTTATGAGTAATACAAAAAAGCAATACAGGGTAAAGTAAAATTGGAGATAATTTTCCATTCTAGATTACATGGAACGTCTTATCAGCATAGTTGACGCCTTAGAAAAAGCAATGGTTGTATCTTAAAATTTTCAAATTGTGATCTAATTTTTGTTAATTGTGTATGTGTAGTCAAAGAATATTATTTTCTGCAAAACAGTTGTCGACTGGCTACCAAAAATCACTTTGAAGGCGGATTTTTTATCATATCATCTAAAACGAATTCGCAGTAAGAATATGCGAGATCGTGGTGCCTATCCGTCTAGGTTCACATAGAACACTATACCACCAGTAATTATGCAGACTTATTAATTTTATTAAATATTATATCATCATTCTTTGATAACTCATTCATCACCCAGGCGGTTCGATTGTGAAATGCTCTGCCGGATGCAGTGAGAAGTGCTCCAACTTTAAACTGCTTTAAAAGAATAGTGAAGGAACATTACCTATTCGCCTAGGGTTGTTTGCTTGTATATGCTTTACCCATACTGTTAATTTATTACGTGTAGTTATATGTGTATATTGTAGTATATTGGAATATAAATCATATAGTGATTTCATATCATATTTAATTTTAACGGTATATATCTATTTATGGTATGTAAGTATTTTCTTCAATAATGTATTATTAATAGTACACCAAGACATACCTGCTGTATCTTTATCTGTCCAGAATTTCAGGTAATTAAACGGTTCGAAAAAACGTAAAAAAACGTTAATCGATTTTACTGATAAGATCGCCTATTGTAAAAACGTATCTGCTTTTAGACTGTTTTCTGATGTTAATTATGTTTTGGTGTGCAATAAAATATGTTCTCTCCCTCTCTCTATTCATGATGATCATGATGATCAATCATGCTAAACCACCTAATTAAATACACTCTATACATGACAAATCTATCTTTTACTGAGTCTTAAAGAGATTACACTATATGAAGAATGAAGTGGTCAAGTTAGTTGTTTTTTTTTTTGTGTTAAGGCTGTCAAGATGAAGTTATTATTACGTATACTTAATGTGTAATCCGCGCGCAAGAAGCAGTGTACAAGCCTCGGGCTAAGGTATGAGTGCGTTCTCATTAAACTTTAATGATGCTACATAATAAAATTAAAGTATTATAACTTATATCTGTTTGATTACTTACTTACCTTGAAAAACTATTGAGATTTGATTTCATGGAAATAGATTAGCTTTCTCGAAATCAAAACGTGACCGATAACATAAAAGTACATAGCAAGAGGTGAAAGGCTATTTGGTTCAAGCGACATTTTTATAACTTTACAGGGAAGACACTTAAAATTTAAAATTTAGAAGAAATGTCATGACAAAAATTTTCTTTCGGTATTTGTATGCGGTAAACATAATTGAAATTCAATTACAATTCAATACTGGAGCCCATAGACATCTACAACGTAAATGCGCCTTGAGACATAAGTTCTAAGGTCTCAAGTATAGTTACAACGGCTGCCCCACCCTTCAAACCGAAACGAGGCTTAAAAAGAAACAATAACGACTTTACTTCCGTATGATCGTTTGTTTAATCAAGATAAGGACGAATCGTTGCTTGTTTTTTTTTTTTTTTTACTGCTTAGATGGGTGGACGAGCTCACAGCTCACCTGGTGTTAAGTGGTTACTGGAGCCCATAGACATACACAACGTAAATGCGCCACCCACCTTGAGATATAAGTTCTAAGATCTCAAGTAAGTTACAACGGCTACCCCACCAGTATCTACCCGCGCGGACTCACAAGAGGTCCTACCACCAGTAATATGTTTTTCGCGAGCTCGCAATTAGATATTTCTAAACAAATACTATGTTGATACAAATGGAAACGCATCGTCACAAACCAGTACCAGATAGTTACAAACTTATCTGAGTATTTACGAATGTACATGAGTAATTCAACGGTTAATTAAAACCTATACAAGCATGACCGGTGTAATTACTTTACGATTTGTATCTTACAGAGCTGTATTTGTATGCGTTTTCATTTTTTATACAACGAAGTCAGTTCTTTAATGTTGTGTAGATCGACCGATCAGGTTTTAAGCGGTTCTAGAGCCAACGTGGTGTCATCTAACTTAAGACATGAGGTGAAACTTCAATTAAATTAAATTAACACTTAAATTGGGATAATCATTTATCGCATCCTTCAAGCATTACGGTAGTTTTTTTTTATTACTTCGTTGGGTGAACGAGCTCACAGCCGACCTGGTGTTAATTGGTTACTGGAGCCCATATACATCTACAACGTAAAAGCGCCACCCAGCTGAAGATATAAGTTCTAAGGTCTCAGTATAGTTACAACGGCTGCCCCACCCTTCAAGCCGAAACGCATTACTGCTTCACGGCAGAAATAGGCAGGACGGTCGTACCTACCCGTGCGGATTCACAAGAGGTCCTACCACCAGTGAACAAGGTCGAATTGTGATACTTTATCAAGTTGCTCCTTCAAATTGAATATCAATGGTTGAGCGATGCTCACTGGCATCTCAAATTGAACCTCACCATCTTGGGACGTGAGGTATTTTCTTCCATTGGTCTTAATACCCCTCAAGTACATACATAATTACTTACAAAAAAATGTATTCTTACTCCAGTACTTAAGCTTGAGGTAGTCACATAAATACTTATCAGTAATTTATTTCGATTCTGAATGCCATCAGTTAAAACTGCGTTTCAAATACTGGTCTCTTCTACAGATTAGTAAAATAAATATTTAAACCAGACAAAACGTAAAACCTCAGATCTTAATACGGATCTGCGTCTATACGTACACAGGTAAACAAGTACTCAGTTTTACAGGCCAAGCCTGCATGCGCCGTTGAAACTAGGTGAATTGCCTTTTATAGGCAGAAAATGGTAGTCCCATTACTGCAATGAGACACGTCTAATCTAATGAAAATTAATTCAATTAACGACAAAGTACCTACTGATTCGGTACTTAATGATGCCATGCGTAAAACAAGGGCTATAAAATATATTTGTTTTGTTTTACGCTATTATTATACTAAATAATTTAGGGACAGAGTATTTCGCTTGTTTATTGTTTTAGTAAAAACATACAAGGAAACAACAGATAATTTCATGAAGACAATAAAACTGCTAGTACAACACATCCTTCTTATTTTCTCTTAAATAGCTCTCCGCTGTTTTATCTGTAATATTTTTACATTCAATGGTACTGAGCTTAACTGTCCTTCGAATATGGAAATTGCACGAATAGTTTTTATTTATTGATTAAATTCCAAGCCTCACGCATTGAGATATCAATTCTGTTTATTCTATTATATTATACCAAAAAAGATATGAACACACTAATCTTATATTATAGGCAATATTAAGTATTGTAACCAAAATTCAAATAATTCAATTTTTAAGCTACTGCATAGCTTTTATCGCGGGCCTTGAGCGCGGCGACCGAATCATGAAATTCCGTAACGAAAAAAACCTTACACCCCTCACTCCGCCTACCATGTAGCTCGCGTTCAACACATTCACACGTTGCGCTTGTGTAGTGTTTGTGAATAAGCGCGTGGCGTGACGTCACACTGCATGCGCATCATGAAAAGTCTGCCCATCTCTCTTTCGCGTGGTCTAGCTTATGAGTGTGAAGGGGACAGTTAAGGTTTAGCTTTTATTAATGTTTAATAGAGCGTGGTCTTGTTTTATTATTGTTTTAATATTAAATTATCATTGTCTAATTATAATTGCATAAGTTGATAAAAAATGCTATGGAAATAGCTTTACCGCGGCAGTTCCCGATTGCCACACGTTTTTTTTGTCATTTTTTACAACATCTCCAGATGCTTCTAATTCTGTCATAAGCATAAGCCTGAACATTCTTGGGTAAATATCTTCGCGCCTTATCAAGCATAAGTTTTATATCAGAACTTAGGCTAATGTGACCTGAATGCCTAATTTGCATTTAAATTACGTATTAAGCGACAAAGCGATTACGTTAATCCTTTTAGGTGCAAACTCACTAGTCTCACAAGAATGTTACATCATCTTTCAAAAAGTTATAGGTTCATGTCATCGTTGACTTACATTCAATATTGTTTTTTTTTTTCATCAATCACAAATTCATTTACATTTTTGGTTTATCTTTCCAAATTTGGCTTCTAAATCGACATAGAATCGAAAGACAAACCTTTGTCAAGCCGAATTGAGATGCTTAAGTTGCTGTTAGTATTAGAACACCACCGCCCTGCCTATTTTTGCCGTGAAGCAGTAATGCGTTTCGGTTTGAAGGGTGGAGCAGCCGTTGTAACTATACTGAGATCTTAGAATTTATATCTCAAGGTGGGTGGAGCATTTACGTTGTAGATGTCCGTGGGCTCCAGTAACCACTTAACAACAGGTGAGCTGTGAGCTCGTCCACACATCTAAGCAATAAAAAAATAAAAATAAAACATCAATCACAAATTAATTTACGTTTCTAGTTTATTTTTCCAAATTTGGCTTCTAAATCAAAGAACAATTAATATCAATAATATATAATGACAAACTTTTCTAAAGCCGAATTGAGTCTCTTAGTTCTGATAGTAATAGAGCACATTTTTACTAGTCTAGTCCACATGTTAACAATGTTGAGTTTGCGAAACTTGAATTTTTATCTTTATAATTAACACTTACCTCGTGTAATAGTGCAGTATATTACCTACTAATGATACGATAGAATAATTTAATAGCCTAGTGATAAATCTAAAGTTATTTATTTGAAACTAGAATTAGCTCGGAAATTCTCATTATCACTAAATGTAGTAGAACCATTTCGTCGCCAGGCTAGAGCGCCGTGGGCTCGCCTACTCTCCTAGTAAATTTAGTATAACCCCTTGAGGTTACTAGAATAGGTAGGCAAAAAAATTACATGTGTGCAATTCACATGTGGTAGAAGTGAAACCTTCCAAAATTAAAATACAATTATCCTAAACGTCTTAAGTATATGTAAAATTTTGTCATTAGTAAATAATAGTAAGGTAGCGCCCTCTGTGAATTGATATTTTAATTTCACGTATAATCCTAAATTAAAATTCACTACAAGAGCTGTCATACACACGTTAGTATTAAAAAATCTCACAGATGGCGCTGTATTCAATAGTATGTATATTTCTGTCTCATTCTTTTGTATTTGTGTCTCTAACCTGTCGTTTTTTCCGTTGCATCCGGTTTGAAATCACAACGATTTTAAAGAAGTTTTCACTTCAAAAAAGAACCATTTGAGATTCTAAGCACTCATTCAAAAAACCCATATACAAATGCACGAACAGCTCATTTGTACCTACATATCCGGTGTAATTGTCTAATTGTTAACAAACAGTAGCCACGAAACCAATGCTGGTGGTCCTATCCAGTTAACACCTCTCGTAACCACACACGTCTCACTCCCATTCAATTAAGCGTTTTGAACACTTTACTGGTCGCACCCTGTCGAATTTATTGAAACCGCAAGTGTGAATGGACCATAAAGAATCGTCGAGTCCGCATAGCGAAACGCGGTCAATTGTGTTGGGATTGTGTGACGAATCTAGAAGGCCAGTATAAGTCAGGCGAACGCGTGAAGCGTCCTAATTACGGGCACCGATGTGGAAGAGCGAATATAGTTTTAAGTTTCAAGCTTATTGCTATTTTTTAGTTAACTTTTAAAATATTTTAATACCAAATAAACTGTATGTAACAGTGCACCATTTGTTTTTAGTTTTTAAAGTAAGTATCTAAATTATTTGGTACCATGCTTATAAACTTCTGCACTGTTTTGTTTAAAGACATTTTTGTTTAAAAACTGGTTCAAACTGAAAATATAGACGTTGGAATAAGCAAAAAGTTCTGGCTGAGGAGCTTTTGGGGAGGGATCGAGATCACCAGGTTAAATAAGTGTAAATTACTTTCAACCATCGTCAAACTAATTCAATTTGGTGGCAGAGTCAGAAGAAAAAGAAATAACATAAACTGTTTATTTTAATTTTGATCCAGAATATTTTTTGAACAAATATCTACTGTGTAATAATAAAAAAATATCTTATACGGTTCTACCACAAACGCAGCCTTCGCACCGAACAAGATTGCGAGCTGTTGACTCGGCGACGCAAATATGTCCAGTATTCGTTTCGCTACATCATAAATTAAAGAGATAAATGGTGTTCCAACAATTGTTAAATAGCCCAGGTAGTTCTTACTAACAAAAGGCTGTAAAGTCCTTATTTCAATGGATCGAAATGTTTAAATGTATTTTAATAACGCCGCAAAAAATGTTATAGACCATTTTATTGTCACGTTCGGTCTATTAAAATGCTTTATCTAAAACATTCCGTGACATTTTTATTTTGAAAACGGTTTACGATCTCAGAGGATTTTGATGAAATTTCTATCTTGGATAACTATAAAATGAATATTATGAAAATATAACACATACATAAACACATATTTTTGGAACTATAAAAAGTTAATTTGCCGCTTGATTAATTTTAGTTGGATACCTAGCTTTTACGTATTTCGTCTATTGGATTGTATTGGACTGTAAAGTTAATGATAATAGCTATCACTAACTTTACAGGACAATCTAAGGTGATCAACTAAGTTCCACTTGATAATAAAGAGTAGCTCGCAAAAATGTAACTTATTGGATTGTAAAGTTAATGATAATAGCTATCACTAACTTTACAGCACAATCTAAGGTGATCAAGTAAGTTCACAATCTACTGATATTAAGGGGTTACTCGAAACACTGCAATTTATTATGAAATCATACGACATAAGACTCAAGTATTAACTGGATTGGTACGACAGCTATCTTACTCTTTAAATTATTAAATAACATATTTTTTTCGGCAGGAATAGGCAGGAAGGCGGATCTACAGCATGCCCTACCACTGGCAACAATAGAATGTTTACTCTATTAATTTAAAAGTTTCGAAACCATCACAGACATGTTTAAAATTACTTCTCATCCTGGTATTTCTCACCCACTGACCCACAACTGTTTTTTTTTATATTTAAAAAAACCACCAACTCTTTAAGAAACAGATCCAAATACTCGAAGATCACAAAGTCCCATAAAAACGCACACGTATAAAATAAGTGTTTACTTTGTCGGAAGCATCAAACGGCGCTGCTTTGAAGTGGCTTCCATTTCTGGCCATACCAACCCTTTCACGCACATCTGTGGGAGATAACAAATGTTACTATTTCACTGCACTGCTTCACTCCCCCGCTTACGATTTTAATCATATTTGATGATCCGTGCACAATATTGTCATACTGTGACTTTTTACTAATTTTGGTCAATGCTTGAGTAAAACTAACTACTAGATTTCGGCTTAAAGTGTTGATAGATTTAGGTAGACTATATTTAGTTTCTTCATGCAGATTGGCATTAAATTTTACCTCTCAACTATTATAGAATTAAAGTACTTCACAGAGTCCATAGCGTGAATACCGGCCTCCACCTTGAAAGAAAATGTCGAAATCCCCATTGTACTGTAATTTGAAACGGCCATTCCACCTTCCATCTTGGATCGAGCTCCTGCTGTTGAAAAAAGTAGGATTGTGGTATCGTCCTACTAACTTGAACTATTAACTTGAACTGTGAACTTCAAATAATTTCAAAGTGTCAGGATTCGCGGCAATTACATGAATGTTATTGAAACAGTCATATCCATATTCTTCGTTAGTCGTTCACCCTTGACAGTAGTCGTGGTTGATGACAGTGCATTTTCATTGGTTAAATTCACTCTATTTGTGGCTCTATTTGTTGCGATACTCAGCTTGTCTGGAACCTTGGACCAAGGACGTCTGTGCCACAGATTTGATGAGATTCGTCCAACGCGTAGGTGATCGACCGCATGACCGCTTGTCCTCCACTTATCCCTGATACATCAGAGGGCTTTTTACAGAGATTTTTATGTATACATACGTAAAATATTTCAGGCATTGAAGTTCATGGTCAAAGGCAGACCAAGTGAAAGCATTAAATTGTGGCGAAAGCCCATCTATTATACTTTTTTCATCCGTATCTTCATGTAACCATATTCCCTTATTTCAAACGACTAAACCACAAAACATTGACCCTTGACATCGGAAGATGGATCAGTGCAGCCCTATGGCTAGCAAATTACATGAAGCAATTTCGCCCACAATCTGAGCAGTGACATTACTGCAATGGAATCTTGCTGTTTCGTTCTAAACTAGTCAGTCTTATTGGAGCTACGAATAAAGTTATTGGAGCGGGCATTCCATCAGAATTATTTCTTATTCTATTTTCTATTATTCTTCTATTTTGTAATCTTATTAAATACCTAAGTGCTTAAATAATTGATATTTCAAACTTTCTAAGCTATGGTTAAGATACAGAACATATATTACATAGTTTTGCAAATGCTAATTAATGTCAAATCTTTTATTCCAAAAAATATATCTACAGTAGGGTAGGCGACTGTGTTCCTAAAAAGTAGAAAGCCCTTAAAATACATTATTTGAATACTTCGATTTGGTATCAAGGCGGTCGCCCTTATGTTGTAATGTCAGTCTTTAGTAGAAAAATATCAAGTAGACTATGATCTATGTATGTCAGCAATATCATATTTATTTACAGACATACTTCGTCTTAAAGTACAAACATTGAAAATTCAGGGTTACGAGCGCATTACCTGCATACGAAATACAAAATCGTCTTGAAATATTATCTTAGCATATCCAATACTTTTAATACCTCAATGTAGACCCCCTCGGAGTATTTCGTCCACGCATCACGCACTCCCCTCAGCAACGCATCCCTTGAAAATTTAGAGGGAACGCAATCATTCCCTTTGATTCCTTTTCCGTCCTATTCAATTAGGAGGCGTCGTTGGTTGACTTATAAAATAATGTTTTTTGTCGAATATGCTGTCACCAGGTCTAAAGACAAAATAGGTATTTTTGCCTGGGCTTGTAGAGCTAATCTAAATATATCTATCTATTGGCGTTGTTAGTAAAACAATATTGTTATTGTTCATTAGCACATTGCGGTGAGGACTCGTATCTAGAAGTAGAAGTTTCAGAAACTAAAGAATTTATGTAGAAAATAAAGTGTAAATATCACTGTAACCGACGGATTTCTTATTCATAGCTATATGATAAGGTCATGAACTCAAGATCCATCTGATAATGGTTGTAGTATATCCATAGACATCAGATCGATGACTGCTTCACGACAGCTACTTTTTTACAACGATAGGCAATGCAAGCCGCTGCCACTTCTTCTTTTTTTTTGTTGCTTAGATGAGTGGACGAGCTCACAGCCCACCTGGTGTGTTAAGTGGTTACCGGAGCCCATAGACATCTACAACGTAAATACCGCCACCCACCTTGAGATATGAGTTCTAAGGTCTCAGTATAGTTAGAACGGCTGCCCCACCCTTCAAACCGAAACGCATTACTGCTTAACATCAGAAATAGGCAGGGTGGTGGTATCTACCCGCGCGGACTCACAAGAGGTTCTATCACCAGTAATTATGCAAATTATAATTTTGTGGGCTTGATTTTTATTACACGATGCTCTATGCCTTCACCGTGGAAGTCAATCGTGAACATTTGTGAAGTACGTATTTCATTAGAAAAATTGGTACTTGCCTACGGGATTTGAACACTGTTACATCGTTCGACACCATTCGGTAATCCCATTCTCACGGATCGTTTGGAAACTCTGGGTCTGCGGAGGGACTTCGGTTAGGTTAGGTTAACGGTAGACAACGGCTTGGCTCTGCCTCTGGCATTGCTGAAGTCCATGGGCGACGGTAACCACTCACCATCAGGTGGGCCATATTTTCGTCTGCCCACAAAGGCAATAAAAAAAAAACGAATGCACTGGACGTCTTATCATGTAGGCCACGACAACTTCTTTGAAATATTTTATAGCTCGAAGACCGTATTGGAAGTAAGTTCATAGATTCGCATTAAATCATTTTATGAAAAGCACTGTACTTGAACAGAATGGCTTACTGTGATTTCGGTGAGCTCTGGGTCGGCGACAAATGATACCATGTTAAATAGGAGATGAGGAAATATCCCAAACCTCATCATTACTTGATACGATAATAGTCTTCCATTTGGGCATTTCGTTCGATCACGGCGTTTTTAGGCGCCCTAAATATTTTTCTATATTTAAATGATACCATGTTCATAACTCTTCCTATGGGAAAAAGTACCCTAATTTAAATGCTTTTAAGATGTGAATTGCCCAAGATTATCTCACATCGCTTCCTTCCGTCACAGTAAGTGACGACGATGTCGAATTACTGAACAATGGGAGAATTCTGCTTTCCACGAATAATTTTATCCATGGCACGCGTTCGTACCCGCCATTGTCATCTGTTTTATCGAAGAGTACACTCAAGTGGGTCAATGCAAGTGATGAGTGTGACTACTGGAAATCAGAACTTAGTGAAATATTTCAATAATTTTGACGTGTTAATTATTGGATTAATTTTTATATGTTTAGTTTAGTAATATAAGAAAAAGCACATAAAAGTTCCTTTTCACTTTACGAATTTAGATCTAGTAAGTATTTTTTTAATTGACTGCGTAGATAAGTGAATGAATTCATGGCTCATCTGATATTGAGTTATCAGAGTCCATAAGCGTCACAATATTAATTCGGCTACGCAACTTGAGACAAGAGGTCAGAGGGTCAATTGTATTGGATAACAGCCGTCCCACTCTTCAAACTGGACTGCATGAACGCGGCAGAAATAGGCAGAATAGTGGTGCCTTCCAGTGCGGTCTTAGAATCCACCCTACTACCAGTCAATGCCTGTTGAAGACTGTACGCTGGTATACTCAGAGTACAAAATTGTTGATTCTCCAGTCAATATCTTCTACGACATGAAAATAAAATGCTGCTATTCTAAATCACATAACCACATATCTCTCATCTTTAGTATCCATCAAATGAATATTAATTTTAATTTTTACGGCTTACTAGCGTTATTATTGATGTTCTCTCCACTTTTATCTCCACTGGTAACATGTACATGGAACCCAAAAGCTGAGTCCGCTAATCCAATAAAAACTTGAAACTTCTCCTCGACTAGTGTTTATAGTATTTCTCGTAGTGGTGCAAGAATACTCGTGCCTAGTATACCCACGCGCAGTTTACACACGGGTTTGTTCCGGTGTAATGAGGCGGCGTCATACATTGCGCAAGCGCAGCTCACAACAACGCCGAACGTAGTCGAGCATTCGACATGCTCCGGAACAAATCTCATCCGAATACGGGTCGTGTATGACGTTCAGATTTTTAGGGCTATTGAAATGGGAATAAAGGGGTCCTTGTATTGACGAAGCATTTTTTTTTTTTATATTTAACATTAATATTTTATATTTCGTTTCACACTGAATATTCATCAATATCACAGATAGACAACTCCTTCTCTTATTTTTTATTTTTCTTATTGCTTAGATGGGTGGGCGAGCTCACAGCCCACCTGGTGTTAAGTGGTTACTGGAGCCTATAGACATCTACAACGTAAATGCGCCACCCACCTTGAGATATAAGTTCTAAGGTCTCAAGTATAGTTACAACGGCTGCCCCACCCTTCAAACCGAAACGCATTACTGCTTCACGGCAGAAATAGGCGAGGTGGTGGTACCTACCCGTGCGGATTCACAAGAGGTCCTACCACCAGTTGGATATCTTGTTGGATAAATTCTCTTCTTCTTTTATAAACTTCTTCTAACGAAGATTTGTAATCATCGGGCTTATTCTAATGAGATCCATTGTGCGTCAAATCTGTTACTTGGATCAAAGTGAGTGGCTTCTGAGGATCCAGAACTAAGGTTCATTTTTCATCCCTTACTGGCTTAGCTTAGCTTCTTTTTTGCTTCTTTTGAATCTAACGTTTGTGTCCATTTCCATAATTTCCCCTGATGTGAGCACGCCTGTGGTTAATGACGCTTGATAGTAATCAGATTTCATTATGATGGTGAAGTAACCGTGTTAATATTCTTCAGCATTTTCCAATAAGTCAATTTCACGAAAATCTATAAAAATGTTTGTGACACAGTTAGGGTCATAGTTTCTATTTCATTTAAATAATCTTGGAGACATAAAAAAAAAAAATTGCGTACTTAGCTGTGGTAAGGTCTGTTCCTCCTATTCTGTAGCGAAGCAATTCACGTCCTTACGGATCCATCAGATCCAATAACCTTTGCATTAGATGCCTTCAGCTCTAATACTAGGGGCAGGCTTAGGGACCCCGGTAACCGTACTCGTCGAACTCGACAAAGAGGTCGACGTGCAACCTAACCCATGCATCAGCCCACTGAGTTTCTCGCCGGATCTTCTCAGCGGGTCGCGATTCCGATCCGGTAGTAGATTCATTCGCGAAACAATTGCTCTTGAGTTGTTAGGTCTCCTTCGGAGGCGCTCGGGCAGTTGTTAGCAAATCCCACCCCTCTTGGCTGAGCCTTTGCTCGCCCACCTGTCCTGGTGAAACTGGAAAGGCCTTCGGGCCACCAGTAAACTATCAATCATAAAAAAAAAAAAAAGCGAAGCAATTGTGAGTATCGGTTTGAAGAATGAGATGACCGTAACACAGTTGAGACTTCGAGTTCATATCTCGGGGTCATGTTACTGTAACTGATGATGGTTATGATGCCCATGGGCTCGGTTTTATATTTCATTATCCATCAGTTTGACTTTATGACATCTAACTAAGAAGTGATAAGAAGTTAAAGTTATAAGAATATATAAGAATATATTCCACTATATGTAAACCCAGTCAAAAAAATGTATGAGCGATATTTCTCCAGCAGATACTTACTAATAACATTTTTTCGGATGTCCGTGCCTCTCTAAGCTTTGATTTACTAAAAATCCAATGAATGTACTAATAAATACTATGTGTGTGTTTTAGAATATAGCGTTACCAATATTAGCAGTAATAGTTAGAACTAAACATAAATGAATTGTAAATAAAAGCTAATACTGAAAACGAAATAGTTAAAAAAATATTTTATTACAGACAGAACCGAGTACTGTAATGTGGTTCACTCTTACCAAATGATATTTTGTAATAATTTCAACGGATTTCTCATTTGAGCATGATTTAATATTTTTGTAAGTCATTCAAAATAAGGCAGAGATGAATTTGTTGTATGAAGTCAATAAACTGAACTTATATAGAATATTAAAAAGTAAATGTATACATATTTGTTATTATTCGAAATAGCTTCTCTCAAGCCTTTTGTTCGTTGTTATGATACATTTTATTACTATTATAAATTGGTTTCATAAAATTTTACACCGAGAAAACTTTAACGGCAAATTTACCGCAAAGAATGGAGGCTACCAAGAGATAAGAATTTAACAGAATACATCGTTTTTTTTCTATTGTGAATTATAAATTCTTAAACGAGCACTTAAATGAATATTAATAATTAAACAGTTCAATTTTTGCAATAAAAATCACAACCCGCTTAAATCGCAAACGCGTCATTTATCAATACTAAATGCTAATTCAAACAGTTGTTTATCGGGCCGCAGATTGAATTAAGTCAGTTAACTTCAAACCTTAATTATTGCATCGTGTGGGCGTGAGATGATCAGTGCTACGCTAATGTAGGAAAAGCACACTTGTTTATTGATTGGGATATTTTAGGTTTGATAATTTGTATATTTATGGGTAAACAAGTTCACCAGCTACCTAGTATTAAGTGGTTATGGGAGATATCATAGATATCAAAAGGTGGATGCCTACCTCAGGACTTGAGTTCCTTGTCTCAATGTGTACTAATTTGGTACATTACAATTTTTTACCCTCAGACACAGCCCACTGAGTTTCTCGCCGGATCTTCTCAGTAGGTCGCGGTTCCGATCCGATGGTAGATTCTGCGAAGCACGACTCTTGCTAGGGTTTGTGTTAGCAACGTCGTCAGGTTTAAGCCCCGTGAGCTCACCTACTAGTTAAGGTTCCACTGAAATAGCCTCAAAGACTATCAGCTTAGGCAGGAAAACAAAATCAATTTTTTGCGGTTTCATTTTTTGCTACATGAAATTATTCTTTCATAGTGGAATTCATTCGTAAATTTATGTATTTTAGCTACCTATTTCATTAAAAAAATGGTATCTTTAGGTCACGATTACATCCATTGAACTGTATCACAAGTCGCATTTGTAAAGCATTTACAATAAGATTGTTTAATAACCAATATCAATTAATGAATAATCGAGGTCAAGTCACACACACAGATTTATTTGGCCCCAAATTAAGAGTCCGTGTACTATTGGAACCATAGAGATACGTTTCAATTTATACACATGCAAATATTAATCACCCAGTCATCAAGCAAACAAATGTATTTGTTATACAAATCTTTGCACGACGTGGGAATCGAACTCACGACTCGGGCATAGCTCTAGCAGTCATGGGTAAATATATGTACTTCTCTTTGATACAGCTTATTCATTGCTACATACTTCTTACATTGCTTAGTGTAAGTGTAATAACGCGATAAAATTTATCTTTTCTTTTATTATATCCGAAAAGAAAACTCATCGTGGTCACACCAATCTATATTGAAATGACAGAGTTACGGCCAAGTCGAACAAAAACCGGTATTAATTAATTAGATGGCGTGATAACTGAAAAAAGGATGGTTTGATGCTAATGGCTGGCAGTTTTAGTCTAGGCCCTGGTGTATCGACTTAATTGTATTGAATGTTGACACGAGAACGCGTCCTCGACTGACGATGCAACTGCTATCGAGATATCAATTAACTGGATATACTTTTAATTGCATTACGTGAGTGAAACTCAGATCCAACATTTCAGTTTACTTATTTAAATAAATTTATGTAGGGCGATCATGTTATAAGGGGTAATAATGGGCTATTTCGAAGTACTAGTGCTCTTTTAATGATAGGCTATATTCACTATATTCACTGACACCTGAAAATTTAGATTAATTTTAGGATTACATTTTCTCTTTTTGCTATTAGGATTTCGAATGAAAAAAAATAGTAAAACTCTAAAAATAATAGTAAAATAGTAAAAAATTAATTATATAATAAAAGTAATTGGTTTGACAAACACAGGAGAAAATTATTTTTAACTGTTTGGTATATGCATAATTATTATCTATTCTGGCATTTTAGATTCAGCTCAGCTCATAATCTACATAAAGATTTTTGAAAAATTTTCTAGCGCTGTTTTGTGAGCAAATGAACGTCGCTTAGTAAAATAAAAACCGTAATCTTTTAGAAAAATGTTGCTGACAAGACTTGACCAGAAAACGTGGGTGCTGGAATTTGCATTGCTACCTGTAATTAAGATATTTTGTAATTGAGATTTAAATAGGTACCTACGTAATAATATATACTAGAGGTCCCGCAGTAGTCGAAATTCGACTATAATTAATTGGAATTGTAAGTTTGTACACTATTATGATTGTATTTTATACTTCTATAATCACAAATTTCGCCAAGACTACATTATAAAAATATTAACAAAGACAAACAATATTTAAATCTATTCTCAATTTGACAACAGACGTCAAGAACAAAAGTTTGACAATATGTATGCATGCGTGTGTGCGTCAAATACATGGTATGTAGTGTGTGTAACGTTTTCTTTATTGATTTAATGTATCTTTTATGCATTATTTTAAAAAAATATTAGCATTGTGCACTCCTTCTCTATATTCTCTATAAGTGTGGAATATTTCATTCTCCTCGGTCCGCGCAATTTTCGTAAAAAGGGATACAAAGTTTTTGCTTCACGTATATATAGATGTTATATTAGACCGTCCAGGCAAGTCGTCATTGAACTTTCGATTATATCAGCACAGCGATTGTCCTATCTTTTAAATTAACTTCAGACTGTCTTGAAACGAACGTATTTTGAAAACAGCAAAAAATTTACATAACAATAGAGGTCAACATTTTAAAGCCAATAATATTTGCAGCCCAATATTTTAATAGTTAAAAAATTGTGAAACACAGTTAGCATTTAAGCTTTTATTAATATGCCGGCTTAATAATAAAAGCTTAAAATGCTAACTGAGTTTCACAATTTTTTAACTGCCTATAAAATTCGTCGCGGTGAAATAAATAGTGGTAGTTGTTTCAATGAACACGATTTTATAACATGAGGGTACTTCATTTCAATAACATTTGTATCTATCGTTTAAAAAAACAGTAAATTTTTTATCAATAACATCCATTGTCATTTGAATGGGCCCGTTTTGCTTTTTATTTAAACTCTCACAAAGATTCGTCATAGTTAAACATGTATAATAGTCAATCATTTTAAATTTTAACGATTTCTTTCACGCATGCTTTCGTGTTTAATCCCCTTACGAAATAGACAGAGAAGCTTATTTTAGTGAAATCCTTCTCAAATGGGTGCGATATTTTATTTAGAAAATCGTAAGGTAGGTATATTGAGTTTTTTTTTATTGCTTAGGTGGATGGATGAGCTGACAGCCCACCTGGTGTTAAGTGGTTACTGAAGCCCATAGACATCTACAACGTAAATGTGCCACCCACCTTGAGATATAAGTTCTAAAATCTCTGTATAGTCACGACGGCTGTCCCTACCCTTCAAACCGAAACGCCTTACTGCTTCACGGCAGAAATAGGTAGGACGCTGGTACCTACCCGTGCGGACTTAAGAAATCCTACCACCAGTAAATTTCACCAGTAATTAGTTTCAAAACATTTTTCTAGTTACTATTCATTTAGATACAGTATTCATTTCCATTATATAATACATAATATTATAATTTGAGCATATTTCTTCTGATTTGCGCGAGTTGCTAGCACGGTTATTAGCTCTCTACGAACTTGCAAGAGAGTTCAGAAAACTTAAACATTTGTTATCGCCCATACATATTGCCAGTTCTCAGAAAATAAGCGATAGCTGTGAGCGAAATCAGTTATTTTTTGGTTCCCAAGACAGCTTATTAAAATCTTCCGATAATCTAATATTTCATTATGTATGTTTTAATAATTAAATTCACTTTTACAAGTTTTGTCGTCGATCTGTTTGTGATTGTAAAATTTGATTAATAAATTGACCCGTTGAAACATTAAAAAACCTTTAGTTGACAGTCAATTGATTAAAGTTTAACTAAATTAGGATGACTTATATACAGAATTTTGCAAGTGAACGCGACCTATATTTGAGCGTGTTCTGTAGGCTGAACCAACCGTTATTTACTTTGAGTTTGCGTTTGCGGAGGGCGTGCTAAAAGGTTTGTAAATAGAGCGGCTAAGTAACATGTCAACTTAGACAAAGCCCGATGTTTCCCTCGCAAACGTACGTGAGTCACACGTGACCCCCATCCGAATGAATGCAGCAATTTAAATGAAAAAGAAAATAATTCGAAGATAGAGAGAGTAACTTGAAATAATTGAATTAGTATTCTCATTATTATTTCCTTGGGGTTTTGCCCTTATGTACCACAATTACGGTTAATGTCGATCGATTGAATGTACTTTATTTATATCAAACATAGTTTTATGTCTAGTATGAGAATGTCCTGAAATCCTGGAATTTTCTAAAATTTTTTTATTGCTTAGATAGGTGGACGAGCTCACAGCCCACATAGTTGTTAAGTGGTTACTGGAACCCATAGACATTTACAGCGTAAATGCGCCACCTACCTTGAGATATAAGTTCTAAGGTCTCAGTATAGTTACAACGGCTGCCCCACCCTTCGAACCGAAACGCATTACTGCTTCACGGCAGAAATAGGCAGGGTGGTGGTGCCTACCCGTGCGGCCTCACAAGAGGTCCTACCAACAGTAAACTATCAGTAAATCACGAACAGATACTTGATTTAGGAAAACGTTTGCTAATCGAATTTATTAAAATGTACTTATATGGCTTTTTACGTAATTGAGCTTAAAGAGCATACTAAGCCTGAATGACACGTTGACAATTTGACAATATAAGCTGACTCTGAACAATCAAAACGCACGCAACACGACGTCGCTACGATGACGTACGTAACTAAACTACCAATTATTAATCAATAAAAGTGCTACAACCATGAAATTAATTAAATATCTCTACAGACAAACTGTTTGTCGATCTGTGGCAGTGGCGCCAGCTGCGCGGACGAGGGTATTCATGCATAGATTAATCAATGAGACTAGCCAATACTTTTGATTAAGCGAAACTTTAAATATATTTTATTATTGCTTAGATGGATGGACGAGCTTACAGCCCCCCTTTTGTTAAGTGGTTACTGGAGCTCGTAGACATCTACAACGTAAATGCGCCACACACCTTGAGACTATTTTTTTTATTGCCTTTGTAGGCAATGCCAGGGGCAGAGCCAAGCTTCTGCCTACCGTCAAGTACTCTCCGCAAGCCTCGTTTAAAGAAGAACATATCATAGTGCTCGAAAAACACAGTGGAGGGGAGTTCATTCCAAAGCCGGATTGTCTAAGGTCTCAGTATAGTTACATGCCCCACCCATCAAACCGAAACGCATTACTGTTTCACAGCGGAAATAGGCAGGGTGGTGGCACCTACCCGTGTGGACTCACAAGAGGTCCTACCGCCAGTAATTACGCAAATTAGAATTTTGCGGGTTTGATTTTTATTACACGATTTTTATTACACAATTTTTATTACACAATTTTTATTACACGATTATTACACGATATTTGACTACGTGATCTAGCCCGCTTGAGCCGGAGCTATAAAAAGTCAACTCATTGAAATTATGGATGGAACATATCATGGGGATATCAATTGTTTTTTGTTGGCTTAGAAATTACACAGCTTATTTCATTGCACACTTTTTTTGAGAGAATTTGTGTTCCGATGTTTTTTTATGTTTCAAAAGTGGTTGCCAAATAATTTCTCTTTTTAGAATACACATGACTTTTTACGAAAACAATGGAGGTGCTACAGAATTTGAAACCACATATCGAGGGGTGAAATACTATTTATTTTAAACGACATTTCGCTTAATATGCGACAATAATAACCTGTGTAATTAAAGGTGCGTTTTATTTGGTAGAAGTTGATAAATCGATATTTTTAAGTGAACTCCAATTGAGTTTAGTCCATTCGGATAGCTAAAGAAGTTTCTTTGTTATGATATTCTTTCGAAATTTTGAACTTTAAATGCCTCTTCTCTAAAGTTGCAAAAATGTCTCTTTAATCAAATAATCTTTCACTCCTCGATATACATATCTCCGTAAATATTATGTCTATGAATACAATGTTTCTATTTGATAGACAAAAATATAGACAGTCACATCTACATCAAATCCTTCAAGTCTTCTTCTATGAATCATTAACCACTTTTTGCACCCGCATTGATCGGGTTCGGTACTGAAGTCGTTCCGATGCAGAAATATGCGAACTCGTCCGCAAATAATTACCGATTGTTTCGGATTAACGAACTTTTATTGCTCTAAAGTTAAGGCAAACATAGAAAAATTAGGCTCATTTAATATCGATCTTACTAGTAATACCTATTATGTTTCCAGTTTGAAGTCGTCGTGGCCTAAGGGATAAGACGTCCGATGCATTCGTGTTGAGCAATGCACTGCTGTTCGAATCCCAGGTAGGTACCAATTTTTCTAATAAAGTAATAAGAGTGTAATAAAAATCAAACCCGCAAAATTATAATTTGCGTAATTACTGGATGTAGGACATCTTGTGAGTCCGCGCGGGTAGGTATTTCTGCGGTGAAGCAGTAATGCGTTTCGGTTTGAAGGGTGGGGCAGCCGTTGTAACTATACTTGAAACCTTAGAACTTATATCTCAAGGTGAGTGGCGCATTTACGTCGTAGATGTCTATGGGCTCCAGTAACCACTTAACACCAGTTGGGCTGTGAGCTCGTGCACATAATATCTAAACAAAACAAAAAATTAAAACAAAAAAAAAGTTAGCTGCAAATTCATTAGCGTTGCAGCTTTAACAGCAATATCTGCAAGTTTCCTATTATATTTTACAACTAAGCCTTTCTTCTTTTTCGCCATCTTCAAATTCTCTGTCATTTTGTCTGTCATTTTCTTCTCTCTTTCTTTCCGTTTCCTCTCACTCACATCTTAACGTTCCGTTCCACACTCTTTTCATACGTTCCGTTCTTACCAATCCTACATAGTTAGGCTGTGAACACGTCTGCTAAACTATGTCATGAAAAAGAAACGATCTTCATGTCGTTTTCAATTCAAAATCGATATCACCACAAGAGTTGAATGCCGATCGGCTCGAGTCAAAGCGATCAAATGGAGATTGGACGATGTCACTGCTCGTACATTGTCACCCGAGATGACTCTGATAGCGTTTGATAATATTAGACGTAGGGATAGGTTATAAGCGCAGCGTGTAGCGATTCATGTACCATTCTGGGTAGCAATATAACCGACACTATGGACAACAATGAAACCTTTAAAACTTCCTTTTAACCGACTATGATTCCATAGTAAAATTAGTGGTGAAGACAGATAGGAGAGCTTTATAAAGATTTGTATACGGAACGTTGAATAAAACCAAATAAATGAATTAGAAGAAGAAGAAAAAGCCCAAAATATTCTTATGAGTTAATTTTTTACACCGAGGCATTAAGCAATTATTCCCAAAAAATAAACTTTAATGTAGTCTAAATTTTCACAGCACTGCTCTGTTATTAGACAAAGTAATCGACTCATTTAACACATCAATTTCTTACCAATTAAAACATTAATTTATTTTAAAACATTAAAAACTTAATATATTTGTTTTAAGTCGTGGCTCTAAGCATCAACGGCACTTAAAAATAGAGATATCAATTCTCTGTCGATAGTACAGATACATACATTCATGAGTCTAATACTTAGTATGGTATAACATACTGAGGCAGCGTGTCCGCTATCTTATCTGATGTCATTTATAGGATTACAGCCAGATTGGTCAGATACCGTATATATGGGCTCAACACACACAGGAATGTTTTAGAAATCGTTCAATGAATTTCTATCTTTGTTTTTATGTTAATTAAGAACCAGTTCGACTAGTCAACGAGGGTACTTCCGTTGTTTGCGTGTTTGTAGATACATCACACTTTACGTGGGTTCCTGCAATTGTGAATAATGCTGTCTCGTTTCTAATAAACGCGTCGGAAAGAGATGAACTTTAAAATAAATATTGAAACTATTTTGGTGTTCATTGAGTGAGAATTCTTTTATCATTTTTACAAACAAAAAAAATTGTTGGACGTGACTTTTTAAGGTTGTTCGTTTGATTTCTCTCATAATTAATATAACAGATCATAGATGTAAGAAAGCTCTGGATGCTAAGAGCTTCTTTTAATAAACAAACATAACTAATATATTATAAGAATTCGGTTTATTTGTGTTGTGATGTCTATAGCTCCCTGTAAAAAATAGAAATGTGTCAATGACTTTCTCAGAACAACCACAAAAGAATTGATATCTATATATTAATACGTGAAGCAAAAACTTTGTATCCCTTTTTACGAAAATTGCGCGGACGGATAGGTATGAAATTTTCCACACTTATAGAGAATACAGAGAAGAAGTGCACAATGCTAATATTTTTTAAAAATAATGCATAAAAGATACATTAAATCAATAAAGAAAACATTACACACACTACATACCATGTATTTGACGCACACACGCATGCATACTATTAATTGTCAAACTTTTGTTCTTGACGTCTGTGGTCAAACTGAGAATAGATTAAATATTGTTTGTCCTTAATAATATTTTTAATAGTGTAGCCTTGGCGAAATTTGTGATTAAAGAAGTATAAAATACAACCATAATATTGTACAAACTTATAATTCCAATTAATTATAGTCAAATTTCGACTACTGCGGGACCTCTAGTACTTATAGATGGACTACGTGTGTACCTAGTATTCAGTTGTTATTTGAATCCACGACTGCAGTCACTCGCCTTGAGAAATAAGATCTAAGCGACAGCTATGTCCTAAGAGCCATAACAAAAAAGGCAACAACCTGCCTTTTTGGTCTACCGAATTGAACTGGTATCTGAAGCTCTCTTATTGGATTATTTATTGATCAATATGATTTCCTGGCTCATTTAATGGAAACATCCACTTGGTGACATCCATGGGCTTCGGTAACTTTTTTTTTATTGTTTAAATGGGTAGACAGCTCACCTGGTGTTAAGTGGTTACTGGAGCCCATAGACACCTACAACGTAAATGCGCCACCCATCTTGAGATATAAGTTTTAAGGCCTCAGTATAGTTGCAAAGGCTGCCCCACCCTTCAAACCGAAACGCATTACTGCTTCACGGCAGAAATAGGCAGGGGGTGTTACCTACCAGTGTGGACTCACAAGAGGTCCTACCACCAGTACTTACTAACGACTACTTATTAACTCGAGGCCGCATCCCAACTTAAGTAAAAAAAAAAACAATCAATCAAAACAAACCAGGACAAAATTATTCCGTGCTTATTAATAAAGCCACAAATGACTAGCACGGTGCCCGTTACGCTTACCTGTTAAATTATCCGAATCAAACCGAACAAATCGATGGAGAACAAACACCTCAAAATGATTTGTGACCGCAAACTCGATCGTCACTCGGCGGAACAAAACCGCTAAACGCAAATGAGGATTCTGCTTACCGATCACCGGTTAAATTGATTGTTTTTATACGTACAAACCCGTTCGTTAACAATCTATATTTTTTTTATTTAATGTATCCATTTTTTTTACACTGTCGAGAAACAATGTTACAAATCTTCGAGTATGTACTTTGCACAAATATTGGCTTGGTAGTGTTTTGGCTGTTATCTGGCATTGCTAACACCACTGACCGGGGGTGACTACATCAGACGATTCATATTTTTATTTTTTATTTTTTATATTGCTTTGTTGTGTGGACAAGCCACAGCCCACCTGGTGTTAAGTGGTTACTGGAGCCCATAGACATCTACAAGGTAAATGCGCCACCCACCTTGAGATATAAGTTCTAAGGTCTCAGTATAGTTATACTGCTATACAAATATACTCACATACTTACAGTAGAAATAAAATTTTATTATCGGACAGCAATTAACGATCTATAAAGTAGTTAGAAAGGATGTTTGTTGAAATAATCACTTAATATATTTGTCAATATATTATATTGTGCTTACGCTTTATTTAATTTTTATTAAATAAAATCTAATGATTTTAAGGTCAAAATAAAAGCTAAATAGTAAAAATCACGGCAAACGCTAAATAATCACAACTTACGATATTATACCTGTATGAGCCTAATCGTTTTGTAATAGTGTATTCTTAGCTCGAATTTACATAGCTTGGCCCCAAATGACGTCACCGATTTGTTAACATTAGGCGTCATTTATAAGATATAAAAACTACCGGCTCTTCTATTATAATATAACAGTCAATGAACCGCGGACCGTAAAATTGTTATCTAAGCCCGCAAATTATATAAAACGGCTTATTGTTCAGTACTTTAAGGCTGATTCATACTTAACATCGGTTCTCAGCTGTGATTCATTTTGTTTTAGGGCTTGTTTCTTATTCAAAATTCCTCGTACACCGGTGCTCGAACGATCCTTGTTGGTGTCAACAGTCGTAGATCAATTTTAGTCGTATATCTTACAGGAGATCGTATACTACTAAATTAAAATAAATTAAAATATTCACGGGATTTACTTAACTAACTAAAATATTGATAACATCTAATTAGTATTCTATAAGCGTCGACTATTCTAAATAGTAACGTGTATTGAGGTGCATCTTCCGTTCTGTCTAGTTTTGATTAATTTGATGGTCGAGATGGATGAATCCACCCAGAATTAGCTCCCGGCCTAACTGATATGAAGAGAACACACTAATGTTTGGCGAAACTGCTATAGATTGGATGGTCATCTATGCGGGCTTACGATACGTCCCACTATTAGTATAGGAGTTTTAGGTGTCTCTTGCCATTAGAAAGAAAGGATGGTACTGAAGCATGAGGCAGACGAGCATACGGCCCACATGATGGTGTTTGGTTACCGTTGCCCATGGTCTTCAGCAATGCCAGGGGCAGAGCCAAGCCGCTCGCTGTGATTGGAATTTTTTGAGTTCTCACGAGTAGGTATAGGTACCACCGCCCTGTCTATTTCTGCCGTAAAACATTAATGCAGTTTCAAGGGTGAAACATCGTTGCACTACGGCGGTGGGTGGGTGGCAGCATTTACGTTGTTGAAATCTATGGGTTCTGAGTGGTTAACACTACGTGGGGCTTGAATTCGTGCACCCAATAAAGTAACAAATAAATGTTACTCGGATATAATTCAAAATAACAATCACATAATAATAGTAGCTGTTATATTTTTACAGTGAAATTATCTGTTTCCCTTATTCGGAATTGTATGTTCTCGTCACAGCGTGTCAGCGTGAACGCGCACTGTTATTATTTAATTCCCTTTGAGTTAATTTTTAATTAGAATGATTTGATATTTCCGTTCGAAAACTGGCTTTGATCAGAACTTCGTGGTTCTATGAAATTTTGGATGTGTTCAACAAGAGAGAAGCTCGGTTCCTTTAATTGTGGATCGTTTCAATTTTATTTATAGTGGTGAAATTGAGATGTTGAACTTTGTAATGACATATTTATTGCATTATATGCGTCTCTGAATCGGACTGAATTATAACATCAAGTATAACTGTCGTATATTTGTGGAGATTTAGAAATTTCGTATATTTGTGGAGATTTAGAAATTTATCACCCTTTTGAGTGAGTTTTAATAAATATGGTAATATTTGATATGCCGTACCTGCTACGTGCAAATTATCTCACAGGTAACTCGGTGTTATAAGTCACATAAATTACTAAGATATGGAATGGAACGTTTAATTCTATTGCCATCCCGGTTGTTCTGTCTTACTAAGTATACTAATAACGTGATACTTGATTCTAGTTCTTCACGGAAAAGATATGAATGGTGAGAGAGACATAAAATTCTATGAGACCTCGACTTTATATTGTGAGGTGCTCATGGGCATTCACGTCAGGCTTCGTTGTCCGTCATTTGGGTTTATTTGCCGGCGTGAGCTCTATAAAAGCTGGAACAGGGGTTTCTACTCATACGGGCTCACAATAGATCCTACTATCAATAAGCAACTATGCAAATGGACTGTACCAGCTTAAGCTGTACTAATCAGTAAACATTGAGAAAATTATATCTTGCAAGTAATAAAATGAAAAGTGTGAGGCGCTTTATAGAATACACGAAAATATTATTTGATCAAAAAAGAACCGTACTTAGTCGTCAAAAATAAAACTAAAAATTCGTGATAATTCTGCTGATATTGCTGCAGGTTGTAAAAGAATGAATGGGCGAAAGTTGGGCGCGACCATCACGATTCACGTACCGATGCGTTATCATTCGAAGACACAATGCTTATGTGGTTTGTCGTGTCACGGCTAACAGGAATTAAGGATTACTTTATGACTGACCCGCATTCGTCATTGTGTTAATGTTTAGCAGTTGGAAAATCCAGGTAAATTTTCCTATTACATTTCTGACTTCAATTTTCGACAAATCAGTGACTAAAATTTACTCATCTTATTTTCTTGTAGTTAGTTTCACTACAAGTGATTTTGCGTTTTTAAATTGTGTAAAGATTAAGGTAATAAGATGGATAGGCAATCAAAATTCAGATAAGTAGTTTTTTTTTACACTAATTAATCACTGGTAGTCTGCACGAGCTCACGAGCCTCAACCTGGAAGAAATTGCTAACACTAGCTCGAGTAAGAGCAGTGTTTTGTTGAATTTACCACCGAACCGGAATCGCGACTCACCGAGAAAATCTGGCCAGAAACCCAGTGGGTTCTATCTATGAGTTAGATTGCACCTTTAACTTTTCGTCGTATTCAACTAGTTCGACGAGAACAATGTCGAGGGTGGTTTACCCCTTAACCATTGACCTTCACAGCCCAATGTATAGCTGCATAAAGAGGGTCTTAGGTCTAATACGGGTGGACCTGATAAACAGCACTTAACTCAATTTGGTTTTAAATCGACACAACTAAAAGAAACAGCCCAAGGAACGCTTCACAATATTTTGTTACTATATTAAAAATATATTAGAATAAAATATATTAAATGCTAACCCTACGGAGAAAATTTTACTGACTATTCTTCATGATCTCATGACAATCGTGCGTCGATACCATCTTGAAAGCGTTCACGTAGTCTACCTTTAACTGGAAAGGAGTGGCTCACACAGATTGGTCACTATATGCAAGTGAATCATACACATGACGTGCGAATACGTATCCTTTGAATGCAAATCAGGAATTTAATTCAAAGAAGTTTACAAGCTGACCGTAATCCTTTAAGAAAATAAAACAATGGTGCTGACACAATTTATTACTCGTTATTATAATAGGTTGGGGAAAAAGTCTTTTCGCATTATAGTATGTATGAACTTGTAATAAAATCTCTTTGGCTATACTCTATTTGTGTTTGGCTGGTTTTGGTATCATTAAAAGTTTAAATTTTAAAGAAGATAATTCCAAATTCAAATTAGGAAAACGTGTGATTTTTATTTATTTTTCGTACTGTCAAGATGAGTGAATCTAATGAAAAAATTCGATACATTTTAAAATTTTACTACAAAAAAGGTAAAAATGCATGAGTGTAGCACAAATTTGGTTTAAACGTTTTCAATCCGGAAATTTTTATGACAAAGATGCACGTCGCTCTGGTCGCCCTATCACGGATAAAATGGATGCCATTTTTGAAAAATTGGAGCAAGATCGGCATATCAGTAGTTACGATGTAGCTGAAGAGCTGGGAATTGACCACAAAACAGTTTTGGCGCATTTGAAAAAAGCTGGGTACACAAAAAAGCTCGATATTTGGGTACCTCACGAGCTCACTGAAAGAAACCTAATGAACCGTGTACTCATTTGTGATTCTTTATTACGACGTAATGAAACCGAACCATTTTAGAAGAAGCTGATAACTGGTGATGAAAAGTAGATGACGTACGACAAGGACGTGCGAAAAAGGTCGTGGTCAAAGGCCGGTCAAGCTTCACAGACTGTGGCGAAACCCGAGTTAACTCGCAACAAGGTGATGCTGTGTGTGTGTGGTGGGATTGGAAGGGCATTATTCATCATGAGCTGTTACCATCAGGTAGGACTATCGATTCTGAACTCTACTGCGAACAACTGATGAGATTAAAGCAAGAAGTTGATAGAAAGCAAGCGGCCGGAATTAATCAACAGAAGGGGTGTTTTTTCACCATGATGACGCTAGACCTCACACATCTTTAGCCACTCAGCAAAAAGCTATCGAACAAAATGGTACCCACATACTTTAGTTAAATGTAAATAAACTATATAAAAAACGTTGTGAATTTTCTTAAAAAATGCGAAAAAACTTTTTCCCCAACCTATATGATTTTTGTCTGTATATAAAAAATATAAGTTCAATGGCCACTTTATGTTTAGTATTTATTGAAACTCTTAAATATCACAAGTATAGTTCTGCGATTGAAGAATCAATTGTACAGTATTAACGATTTTCCTGGACAAGGTTTCAAAGTTGTTATCGTGATTGCTTTACGCCTCAATGCTAATAGTTCACTTAAAGAGACCAATCGAATACGAAAGGAGTTGAAATCGAGCTTCCGAATCCTAAAGCACATTTTGGAATGACGTAAAATAACGAGGATCAATTTGCTGAGAAAGAGGCTCTCAACAAGACCCTTGTTAACCATCTTGGCACCCACTAAACTATCTTAAGATAATAAGGATCGCAACCCTTTTGTAGGGTGCTGCGATAGTCAATATTTGCAAATATAAGACGTCATTTAAATGCAGGACACGATCGTCCGGCCAGACTCGACCGCACGGCCTTCTTATGCAAATCCAACCGTATCTCTGTCCATTCGCTAAGAGGTTTATTTCGTGACGGTTCTTCAAAAACTCTTCAGTTGGTGTTTAAAAGTTTTCAGAACTGACCAATTCGCTGCCGTATTTTATATTAAAGATATTTTCGCCATTTGATATTACGAATTTTTGAACGGGAATATGCATTACGGGAATTAATTAAGCCTGCTATATTCAAATGAAAATTTAAAAAATTTTGAGAATTTAAAATACTGAACAAAGGTAAACACGCAACGGTCGATTTTAAATTATTAAGCATTGTTTGCTACATGCAATGTTACTCGACCTGCACTTTTTTACTGTCGTAAATATGCCTCCTAGCATACAAACCACCTGATGCTACATGATCATGGAATTCACAGCCAACATCACTGTTTAAAGCTACCACACATCTGAGCACTGGAACTAGTCTAGAATCTAGAGTCTAGAATGAGCCCATGGCGCGCACTTGCCAGCTTACTGAGCTTTCCATTATAATTTTTTTAAAGATTATTATTGATTTTTAAATGGACAATGTAATGAGAATAAAACATGCGTTACTTTCAAAGTATTAAGACGAATTTGGTCCAATCAGTCTAAAAATCAGTGCAATTATGAATCACTTCAACACAATAGAGAAGCATCAAGATCCGAATGAAACAAATTAAATCGCGACGGATACTGTACATTGTAATAATATACTTAGGACATAAAAGAATATGAACGATTGTGTTTCTTATATAGAATTGGCTGTATTTCACGAAAAACACGCACGCTTTTGGTTAGCATAGTATCTTGTCAGCTCCTTTCAATTAAAGCTGAGCGAAGCGACTTAAAACTGAAAAAGTAATTTTTGAACACTTTGAAGCGACACACATACTTTCCCGATGACCAAAGTTTTTTTTTTTCTGAACTATTATGCCTGTAATGATTTCCAATACAGAGCAAAGCATATACGTTATAATAAGCACATACACAGTTAAAATATTGTTCTACAAAATAAGTCTTACTTCTGAGCAATCGTGATTTAAAAATAATTAAAAAGCTTTTCTTGACTGTAGGTACATAAATGTATGTTAGTTAGCAGTTACGGGAAATAGAAGACATCATGGTATTACAAAATTACTGAAACACAGGCCGTAAACGTTGGAATACTGGTATTGAAATATCATTGTTCCACCCTTTAATTGTGAACGCAAAATAATTCCTAAGTAGCAAAAAGTGAACGATGCTACCGTCAGGGTAATGCCTTTTTTTATGTCTTAGATGGGTGGACGAGCTCACAGCCCATCTGGTGTTAAGTGGTTACTGGAGCTCATAGACATCTACAACGTAAATGCGCCACCCACCTTGAGATACAAGTTCTAAGATCTCAGTATAGTTACAACGGCTGCCCCGCCCTTCAAACCGAAACACATTACTGCTTCACGGCAGAAATAGGCAGGGTGGTGGTACCTACCCGCTCGGAGTCACAAGAGGTCCTACCACCAGGAATTACCCAAATAATTTTGCGGGTTTGATTTTTATTACACGATGTTATTCCTTCACCATGGAAGTCAATTGTGAACATTTGTTAAGTACGTATTTCATTAGAAAAATTGGTGCCCGCCTGAGATTCGAACACCGGTGCATCGCTCAACACGAATGCACCGGATGTCTTATCCTTTAGGCCACGACGACTTCGAAAAATCAAATTATTTTATGTATACTAGACGCAACTCTTATACTGTGAAACTTATAATAAATTCCAGATTTTTTAATTAAGTTAACGTAATTCTGAAAAGGAAGTTATAAACACACTAGCATACTCTCTGCTCGCTCGTCCTAACCGATACATCTATCTTAGTTTAACCACACTAATTGTTCTAGTAAAAACAACAAAACTTTTTTTTCTTCCTAATTGTGGATTCTATATGTATCGTACCGTGAGATCTCCATGTACTGAGGCAATGAACAATAAAGTAAATATCCTACGCCCTCACATCACATCAACATTTAAGATAAAATCCCGCTCACGTTTAGCAAAACAAGCGGTACTTTGTCACAATTACGAATTTAAGGTCTCTATGGTATTTGCAAATTTCTTTTGTTGACTGAATACTTAAAATATTGCGTATACTTTTAAATTTTACTTACTATTTAAGTGATACGTTATTAAAACAAATTAAACTGGTCACTTAGTGTGACGATAAAAAGAGATTTTGGGATAATTTCAAACAATTCCTCACTCCACTTCCCATGGAACATACAGTGCAAAACAAAGAGAAAACTGATGTCCCTCCATAGACCCAGAGGCTCCAAACGATAAAAGCTTCTGGTTACACAATATAAGGCTTACAAATACCTAGGAAGGATCATCTCAGAGTAGAGATCGGATCTGAAGCTATAATTAATCGAAATACAAATTCATCCACTAAATATGAACCATGATAATATAATACCCTAACTGGGATTCTCCAAGCTTTTCGAGATTCACGGCCTTCGATCAATAATACTTCACGGCCCTTATTCTGAGTGCTGTTGGTATATTGCAGGCAGGTCGGAATTCCGATCCGGTTTTAGAATCAGCAAAGCAGTACTTCTTGCTAGGGCTAGTTTTACCAATTTGTTTCAAGTTGAGTCCCGTAAGCTCGTCTACCAAACCGCGTGAAGCTGAAATAGCACCTCGAGGTTACCAGCGATAAGGTAAAAAAAAACCTTAGGTCTTGCGGAGTGCTAGGGATATTATGTAATTTAAGGGGCAACCTGAGGGGGTAGAGGCCGCGTAGCGCGCTACCAGCACTCTAGCGCGCTGCCAAGGAGATTCTAAAGAGCAACCAGTTGGCGGTGTATCGCGTTCCGACATCCGGTATTCCAAGACAACAAGCGGCACCATCTGGGCGGCCTGACAGGCTGCCGTACCGAGACGGCTAACGTTTCAGAGCCTACGATTCGCCTCGAAGGCTCCGTCGGCCGGGCGGCCTTGGGGTGAGCTGCGCTATGTGGTTGTAGTTTTGACCGAAGAAACCCCTTACCTCATCCGGGTTCTGACCTCGGAGGAGATCAGACAGCTGGGCGAAGAGGGCAGGATAGTCGTTTAGTAGGTAGGGTCCTGAAAACATCCTTGGGCTCGCGGTCTCGCAGTCGCGGACCAGTCGTAGGAGGTCCGGCCCTAGGCCCAAAATAAATCCAAATTAGACTTCGACCCCATGTATCAAAAATGGGGGATTCTTTTCTTCATATCAATGGGCCGCGATAATCTAATCAAACAATTAAGTAATCCATAATCAATTTAATATTTTATTATGATACAGATTATGTTGTTCCTCTTAAAATTATAGCCGGCCTTTCCTGAGATCAAACAATAAAAATGTTTATTTTCTAAAACTTAACAATTTAATTTATAAGTCAAAGCATCGGAGATTATAATGTATGACTATAAACTACGATGGTTTCCAAAATACAGCTTATAAACTAGTACACCTCCACCTGTTGTTCTTATGATATTGAATTTAACTATCGCATGTCAATAGACAATAAAACACAAAAGAGCCGACTAGAATAATGATATCAAAACATTTCAACAGCCATTGTTACTGTCAAGGGTGAGAAGATAAGTTAATAATATAATGACGTATTATACTTTCCAGTGTCTATTGGACTATTTCTGTTTTGTATCGTGCTTAATACTATTTTATTTGTGCATTTACGTACTCTTTAACATCTAGAGCTTAAGGATTAATTTCGATTGTGACAAGCTGTTTATGCTTGTTGAAATAAACAATCGTAACGTTATTAGTTTTAAAGTTTAATGTCCAAATAAAATGTTTTCCGTAACTCGTATGCGTCATTAATTCGAATGTTATTCACATTAGTGTTCGTGACCGTGTTTTGTTTTGGTTGAAGTGAAATCGTTTTGATAAACAATCTTAATGTTAAATTCAATAAAACTATAACTAACAAGTGTTTGTTCCCTTTTAATATTTTATAATAGGGCAGTAGAATCAAATCAATTTATATCTTACCCGAGAAATAACCAAAGTATTTTTCGTTGTACTGTTAGAAGTGAGACCTTAGAACTCATGTCTCAAAGTGGGTGGCGGCATTCATGTTTTAGGTGTCTATGGGCTCCGGTAACCATTTAACACCAGGTGGGCTATGAGCTCGTCCACTCACCTAGGCAATAAAAAAAAACATTCTAGTTTTGGGTGTGAAGTCACATACCTAAATGGCTTTCGAATTCACTCGTGACTTAGTCCCCATGAGAAATGAGCTCGCCTATTCATCTACTAAAAAAAACATTGTTTAAAGAGAAATTACGTGAAATAAAATTATTATGATGTTTCATGGGCAAAATTGCGCTCAAACTCCACTTGGTACAGTATATAGCCGGCAAAAACAGAAAATAGCCAGCAATAACAGTTAATAGCCAGCAAAAACAAAGACATTGCCAAACTGCTCTGGTTATTATTCAAACATGACACAATTACATAGTAAACGCTAATTCAAAAGACAAAGTGTGAGAATATTTTGATTGTTCACTACTCGATGTCATAGTTTCGCTTCACACACTGATGCTAAATTTGTGATTCACATTTTCGAGAATGTTGCGTATTCTAATTTCGAATCGTAAATGACTGTTTGAAAGAATATACAGATATTTATATAAACTAGAGGTCCCGCAGTAGTCGAAATTCGACTATAATTAATTTGAATTGTAAGTTTGTACACTATTATGATTGTAATTTATATTTCTATAATCATAAATTTCGCCAAGACCACACTATAAATTTTAACAAAGACAAACAATATTTAATGTATTCTCAATTTGACAACAGACGTCAAGAACAAAAGTTTGACAATAAATAGTATGCGTGCTTGTGTGCGTCAAATACATGGTATGTAGTGTGTGTAATGTTTTCTTTATTGATTTAATGTATCTTTTACGCATTATTTAAAAAAAAATTAGCATTGTGCACTTCTTCTCTATATTCTCTATAAGTGTGGAAAATTTCACACTCCTCCGTCCGCGCAATTTTCGTAAAAAGGGATACAAAGTTTTTGCTTCACGTATTAATATATAGAAGATGTGTCTTGTTTTGTAGGAAAACAGCCTACCAACCTTGAGTTTTGAGATTTGTCTCGATTGAAATGTAATGAAATCTGTTGTATCCTTCAAACTGGAATCATAACTGCTTGTGTCGAAAGAGGCAAGTCTACCCTGCGTGATTCAAATCTGCCCCACTACGGCTTAATAACATTACACTAAATTATTTGAACTAGTATTTGTCTAATGATCGATTTTCGACCCCATTCACTGTAACTTCAAGATTTAAGTTTTATATTCCCGGTTTAATGTCATTTTGAAATAATGAAAAAATGACTATATTCAATTTTTTGATAGGATAGATGGTTTGTTTACCTTTGCCTATATTTATATAAATATCCATTTTTTTCTTTTTCGATGATAAATTTTATTTATTTATAGCCTCGCTCATGGTCCTCAGCAACGCCAAGTCGTTACCTACTACTGAGAACTCTCTGGAGGTCTCGTTTGAAGAAAGACATGCTATAGTGTTCAAAAAACCCTGGAGGGGAGTTGGTTATACGAGTTTCAAAGCCGCGTGGTTCGTGGCAAAAAAGGTCTCGAGCAACACACTGTGAATGAACACAGTGATTTTGTCAGTATATATGAACTCTGCTCTAGTGGTGGGAGGTACGATGATCAAAAAGAGATGAAGCGATCATCTAGGACTGGTCCTCGGAGCACTTCGCATGGAACATACGGTACAAAATACGGAGAAAACCGTAGTCTCCTAGCAGGGGATCCAGAGATTCCAAAGAAGCAGTAACAATTGCTTTTTTTTATTAAAAAATAACTCTTAATATATCCGTTAGATTTGACTTTAAAAAGAACGGGTCTTATCAATCAATTGTATTCTAAATAATTCAAGCTCACCGCATTATATTTCATGAGTAGGAAATATTTAAGGGGACGTGCTGAAAACGATTTTGCAGGATATTACGCACCCTTTGTTTGGACAAACTTTTTTAATTTTCTTCTTGAGACCTATCCTTTTCGAGCGGTCAAGAGGGATGTCAAGTTTTAAGAACTTTTCGTGGAACTATCTATTTATCGAAAACTTTAAGTGTATTTATTGAGCTTCTTTGATATTTATATAGGTTTGCTCTTCCCCACGGACTGTCTTAAAAAGTAGCATTTCTTTGTTATAGAATGTATTGTTAACACGAATGGGTGGATAAGTATTACCATCTTGCCTATTTCTGCTGCGCAGTCAATCGTGGCTACGAGTGGTAACATTCGAAATATGATGTTTATTTTTATGTACAATTTACAACTGAATATGTGCAAGTAGTATCGGGTAGTAGATCCAGTAAGTACGGTATTTGCTGGCCAGAAGGACTACCACCATCCAGCATGCATGCATATTGCTGTATCCAAAAGAATGAAACCGTTAAATTAATAAAACTTTTTTATATAGGAAGCACGCACGAACAAAACACATCCGATTCGATTACAATAGTTTAATGGTGTGACGTCATCCTGATGCCACAGTTCTCAGGATCGCACGGAACTGCATTTAACGGAATGAAACTTCATTTGTATGTAAGAACCATACCGGTATGTCGTCTCCGGTTAGTAATTTAAGTCGTGTGAAGCTTGTTCCCTTAGAACTTTCTTACTGGAAATTAGATATGTCAATATCTAATTTCCTTGATATTCGAAGCTTGTATATTGTATGTATATATTTTTTAAGTTAATGAAGGCTAGTTAACAAGTTTGTGTGGTTATCTATTATAAGATGTTTAGTTATACCAGGTTATGCAGCGCTTGCTCTCTGATCTTCTTCATGGTGGCAGTACTAGGCAGGCCATACACTCATGCAAGCTCCTACATTATTGCTATAAAATTTGTCGAACCGTTTATTATTGACATAATTTTATCATACCTCACACTCAGAATTCATAAACCTAATCAGGCCTAACATAGCATTCAATTATGTACTATCACGATATTTCCCTGAAATTTTCGGAGGTTCGTGATCACGAAATATTACGGTCTTTTATCCCGTACAGCGTCTCACGAATAAACAAAACAAAGAATCAATAAACAAAAAAAAAGTTCGTTCCTTTCTCCCCCAGAGAAAACAACAATTGTATATTCCAACATATTAATAATAAACGGATCACGTACGATACAATGCGGCCTGAATCGCAAATGTACGAAATGACACCCATTACATTCTGAAGAATAGAGAGTATGAGTCCGCAATTACTATAGTCGTGTTAATGGCATGTTCCTAGAACGAATGGAATTATGTCATGGATCTTGACTTGAATTTTAATTTTTTTTAAGCTATTACTTAGCTTTTAAGATCGCGGGCTTTGAGCTCGGCGACCGAATCAAGAAATTCCGTAACGAACATAAAACCTAACAACCCCACTCCGCCTACCATGTAGCTCGCGCTCAACACCTGCACACGTTGCGCTTGTGTAGTGTTTGTGAACAAGCGCGCGGCGTGACGTCGCACTGCATACGCATCATGAAAAGTCTGCCCATCTCTCTCTCGCGCGGTCTACTTTAAGAGTGTGAAGGGGACAGTTAATGATTTGCTTTTGTTAATGTTTATAAATATAGCGTGGTCTTTTTTGTTTTAATATTAAATTATTATTGTCTAATTACAATTGCATAAAAAACCGACAGAATAATTCACATAATATGCTATTTAGTGATACCAGAGCACGCGAAAATCATAAATATATTGCTTCGGTCCACCTCAGAGCATGTGGTCGAAGTTTCAATCGTATTCTATAACATATGTTTCATCCTTTAAGTCGCAATACATGAATGATCCGCTGGTAGAAACAAACATGATAGGTTAAGCTTGTGCGGGTTCATTAGTGAAATTAACAAATTATTCACATTGTATAATTATTCACGATGTGGGCATCGGTTAAGTTTAATAGCACTTACTCACTTCGAAACTATGCCTATTACAATGAAATACCATAAAATGACTTTTTTATTACGTATCGATCCTGAATTTAAATCGCCCACCTAAAAACTGCACTGATAGTCATTGCTACTTAATTTACTTCACCATATAAGATCATTAAAGCTTTGATGACAAAAATAGTATCAAACTTGATATAATTACATAGTTTACGACAATCGCAAAATACGCCTTCATCTTTGTAACATCATTAACACGATTCTCATTTCAGTATTATATTATATCCTTCAAATGTAAATTCAACTCTTAAACTCACCACTTTATGCGTGAAGTCAGCGTAAACATATCAAATCCATTCACCCTTTAAGAAGTCGAAAGCAGAAACCGAGTTGCTAAACCATTAAAGTTTCCGATACATTGACCTAATATATCCCTAAGAAAACAGTAAAGAAAATCAATCGGTTTTATTTTATCTTTAAATTCTTAATTTTATATTTAGAACTAAAGTATTCATATTGATTTTAATTATTTTTACGACCTATTTACGGATTCACGTGATTATGGATGATCATCGTTTCTCATAAAAACAGCAATAATAGGTGCGCATTCAAGAGTCCAGGGAGTAATGATGACGGCTGCTCCGTCGCTGGGTGGTGGTATTTTTTAAGTATATTTCTAAACAATTGCAAACAGAGAGAACCAAAATCACTCTCTAGAGTCACATGAATTTAGATTCTAACGCTTTTTTTTATTGCTTTGATGGATGGAAGAGCTCATAGCCCACCTGGTGTTAAGCGGTTACTGGAGCCCATAGACATCTAAAACGTAAATGCACCACCCACCTAGGTCTCAGTATAGTTACAACGTCTGCCCCGCCCTTCAAACCGAAACGCATTACTGCTACACGGCAGAAATAGGCAAGGTGGTCCCTACCCGTGCAGACTCACAAAAGGTCCTCACGCTTACAAATACTTATTTTTTGTATATTCGTCCTGACCGACCTTTGGTGTCTCTCCTGCTACTTATATTACTAATGGAATAGCGAATAGTCCACTACCTTCTAATTTTATAAGCACCACCGATCGTAATGAAAGTGCGTGCTTCACACTTTAGGCCGCATTTTTACAAACCAGTTTAAAATGTTACGTCCATGGTACGGCATAATATTTTTACGCTTTATAGAAATAGGGCTTTAAAGTGTACTCTCAAACCAGTTCAAAACGGAGTTTCTTTTAATAAGTTTGCAAAATGCAGCAACACTGAAACTCGCTTTGAAATACTATTTGTCACTTTTATTTCGGGTTCAACGGTATGTATTTAAATTTATTTACTTTTAGCGTTATTTCGAATTAAATGTCATACTGGCTTTATTTTTACAACGAAAGGAAAAGTAAATTAAATGCTCTTCAATAGAGCTTTTCTAAGTGGCTTTATAATCAATAGCGGCCTGGTTATTTATTTATTTATTTATTTGGGAAACAATACAAATTATTACAATACAAACATATAATATTTTGAAAAATATAGCTAAAACAATAACCAAATATGTTTCCACAATCAAAATTACATATAAGTAGAAAGTGAACAGAGAAGAGAAATTTAGAAATTTAAATTACAAAAAAACTTTTATACATCAACTTACACTATAAAACTATAATACTCATCGGACTAAATCACCTTGTACATATTTTAAAATAGCTTTTCTATATGCTACAAGTGACAAGCAAAAGATGTCAGCATTAGAGAACTTAGCATCATACAACCTACAAGATCTACGGACAAAAGAATTAGAAGCATATTTCGTTCGAGCCGTGGACATGTGGAAGGTCTGTTTAGAACGCGCGGAAATACGACTACATTAAAATGTAATTTTGGAAAGAAGATAGCTAGAAGCAATGCCAGTCCACTAGTTGGCGGTAACTACTATTCAGAAATAGTTACTAATCTTAAAACATATAATGTCTCTTTGTCTATTTCTACTGCGAATTTCTTCTTCATTAGTTCCGGTCTGGAAATTGGGAGAGCAGTACCACCATTTAATAGAGACTGAGTGCACCTCTCGAAGTTGGTAGCAGTATCGAAGCGGTATTCAGGTGACTTAACAACCCAACAACAGATGATCCGTGAAGTCGTCCAGCCGTTATTATAGTGCAATAGTAAGAATGCCAATATATATAACCTATATCCTTTATTCTCTTAGACGTTTGGAGTAGTAATAGAGCGTTGAGCTATTAACCAAAACGTATGAGGCCCTGGCCTTCTTGAGTTACTGCCAATAATTTCCCAACCGTCGCTTCGAGTAGTTACGTCCTAAAGAATATGTTTGTTTATTTAGTTTCAATTAAAGAACAAATAGTTATAAGATAATTGAAGATAGAAAGTAACAGAAGACAATGTAATTAAATAGGAAGCAATGTAAATAAAGAAGTATAATGGTAGCGAACCCGAAATAGAGAAATAATTAGTAGATCGTAAATAAAGTATAGAATCAGGCGAATTTGCAGCTAGAAAATTTATTTATAATAACGATAATAATCTCATTGAATATACAAAGTTATTAAATAAATTAAATGACATAGATGTTTGATAAAAACAAATAAATTTGAGAATAATAAGCTCGCATTAGAAATATCAGAAATGTTCATTTTTTTAAAACATTAAAAACTAAACAAATTTAATGCAATTACTTTATTATCTTGATGTGTCCTAGCCTCACGTGCTAGTGCCAGTAAGAGATGAGACTAATTAATATGAGTCACATCAATAACCACCTAAGTCTCATAAAAAAAAGTAGAGTGAAGAAAATAAAAGTTATATTCTAGCTTAGTATCTTGAAGATGAACGATGGGATTTTCATTTATGGTATTGATTCAGATTATAAGCTCGCTAACCTTTATTAATAGAAAAAAAAAACTAGCAGTGATAAGTTTTATTTAGTCTATTGTCGTGGATGAGTGAATCAACCATTACGATCCCATTGTCATAGATTTCAAGTTACAATATCACATTTTATAACTACATATATAACCGGTTTTGGAACATAAAGGAACAAAAACCATTCTAAATTGTCCCGGTACATAAATAAAACCGTAATCCCAAAAATATTGCTACAAAAAATATATTTTACTAGTCAAATGCAGAGCGCACTAGGTGGTATTCTCCGCTGAGTCCACTAAGAGTATATCGATGTTGTTGGCTGTAGCACTTACCACGTCTAGAAACCGTTATGCAGTTAGACTTCCGAATACATAGAGACGTTTCCTCAATAGCTTGTTTAGCTCGTATCATTCATTGCTTATTAAAGGTAAGAAGTAATTTTAATAAAACTAAGAAGAGTGTTATTTTATTTAATACTAGCTGACCCGGCAGACTTTGTATTGCCTCAATCGAGAAATAAAAGACCTAAACTTTTGTATAAAATAAACCTAAAACAAACAAAAGGAATCCGTCCGACGGGGGACACATCAAAGGAAAAACAAAATTGGTATTTTTATTTAATTCCGAGCATTCTCATAATTATATCTACCTTTTAAACCTTCTCTGGACTTCCACAAATAATTCAAGACCAAAATTAGCCAAATCGGTCCAGCCGCTCTCGAGTTTTAGCGAGACTAACGAACAGCAATTCATTTTATATAATACTCACACAAGAGGTCCTACCACCAGTTGAAGTGTTTGTATTAGAATAAAAGGGACATCTCGCGGACGCATCTATTCTATTTATTCATTTATAAATGACAAGCAAACGCGGACCGTACGTGGTTGATCGTTGATTTATATGTATCATGTCTTATTAATTTACTGAAACCAGTATTAGGGTTAATTACACGTAACATAATGATACAGTAATGTTTAATGGAAAAATATCAATAGAGTATCAACAAAGAGAATGATAAAGGTTCTACATCGTATAACATTGAACAAATAAAAAAAACTAGTATTAATTCAATTATTTATAAAAAATGGGAAAACGTTAATATGATACTTTATAACGTACATTGTTTGAGAATTTGAATCTACCAAACTTACATTACTTTTGAAAACATTTCTATAATATGTTATTTAAAAAGCACGTTGTAGTCAATTACGTAGTTTAAGTTACTTTAAAATACTTAAATGAACCCAAGTCAAAGAACTAAATATCTAAGAGTAGCTAGAAGAAATAGCTTTCAAGTTGTTAAGTTACTAAAAGAGCGCTAATTTAGTTACTTCACTAAAAGCATAACGGCAGCATTTAGATGCTTAAATATTTACATTTAAAAGACTTTACGAAAACAGGGGTTGCGAAATTTTTTTATCTCAAAAAATACACAGGTTTTACAAGATTAACTTAAGTACCGCCGTAGGGGTTGCTTTGATATCAGTAACATCCAAGATCAAACAGCTGTATTAAAAAGACTAGAGGATGCTTTGAAATTACACCTTTTGACTCGAGTACTTCCCGAGCTAAATTCGTACAGGTGAGTTGAGGATCAAAAGTTTTTTCTCCTTGTTTTGCTCTCTTAGTTTCCAAGTATACAGTTTAGAAAGTATCATTTGAAGAGCTTAGCTTTGAATATAAACGAATAAATACATTACTTAGCAAGTAATTAGTAATAGTGCCACTCTTCAATTTGTTTATTTATTTTGAGAAAAAAAAAAATTATTTTAAAATGTGTTCGTCGTAACATAAGGTCCTAAATTAATATAATAATATCAATAAATATAATAGATTTTTTTATATATTAGTGAACTATTCTGACAGTATTTTATCTTATAGAGAAGCTTAGTTGACTAAAGTTTCGTCCGTACAGGTCACAGGACAATAATAAAGCAAAGGAAATTTAAATTTAAAATAAATCACCACCGCTCTTGTGTAAATAAAATCCGGATAGTAAGGATTGGCGTGTCATCGCAACTAAGAGCTTTGTTTAAATCATCGGAGCCCGTCACGCCTACCACAATGACTTTATAAAGGGTTCCAGTTAGACAATTTAAAATAAGTGTTGTCTTTTAAGCATTAAAGGAATTTTAATTGAATAATTCTTTAGTATTTCTATAGAGATATTGATCGTGTGTAGTCTGATGGAAGCTATAAATAAGTTTTCACTAGAATGAAGACATTTATACTTTTATTATTTGGATTTTGTTATTTAAGATGTTTGAATGTTATTCAAGATTCAAGAAACATACTCGGAGCACTGTTAGAGGTTAAGTAGTAATTAGAGTAATTGAGAAGAGAGATTAGAGAATTAAGAGTGAATTAAGAAGAAAATAATATTTACAAAAATAAATGATTTATTACTGTAGAAGAAGCTATAATAAAGTAGTAAGAAGAAGTAGTAAGTAGATAAAGTGGTAATAATAAAAAAGTAGGAAGAAGAAGGTATAATAAAGTAGTAGCTATTGCCTCAATATCCTGGATTCAGAGCGACAGGAGATTTATTCATTGAATTATTTGTACAGACTGCAAAAAAATTTACTATTTTTTTCACGGTTCTTTTGTTTTATAAAATATGACATTTTGATATGAAATTACAGTCGTTATTGCCTATTTTTAGGGATAGATACATCCTATGGGTATATATTGTAAAACTATTGTATACCTGTAGTTAAGGATCAAAATGTTTACATTTGCTTATGGTGCTCCATAAAGATTTCTCTTTTTTAATTCTATGTCCCTAATTTTGACCATTAATGTTGAAATACTGGAGACAAGTTCATAGATCTTCGGATTTATGCGATTCCCGAAACATTTGATACCAATTTTTTATTTGTTTAAGGTATCTTTAATTTTTGTTTATTATCAAATTTGTATAGTGATTGCAAACGCAACATTTAACCGGGACTTTAGTACGTTCGCCAAACAAAGTTTTATATGTAGTTCGGTAAGTACCACGTAAGAAATATTAAATATATAACGAGTAGTAGTGCCACATACTTAAGAACTGAATTGGATTGCGTTTACCTCTAAAACGTATTGTTTTTTGTTTAAAGTTCCTTTTCTGTACTATCTAGCGATTAATTAACATCTTAAATACCGCCATCGATCTTAAGCTTCATTTTTTCCAAGACGACAAAAACAACACCCCAAGACAGGTGTCCAAAATCTGGAACATTCGAAGTTTGTTTTTAAAGTTTTTCGGATACTGACCGTAAAATAGATATGAATGATCATTAATTACCACACGGCGGCTGTTTGTTTTAGCTTCGTCACGGGCAACAAATTTATGTATCGGCCAAACCATTACTGGATTGTCGCTTCGGGCATCACAAAAAAATTGTTATGTGAATATTAATGAGAATATATTTCATCATTACGCTCGTGGCGAAGATAATTATGTTTGATTATTTAATTAATAAATTAAAATATTTTTTGAAGCTTTAATTTTGTGTTTACTTTTTACCAAGCTTCAGTTAAAATGCATAGAGCAAAATCAACTTCTTAACTAGATAGACTTCGATGAAACACTACTATTTTATAACATTCGGAAACAATCCCTTAAAGTTTGTCAGAAAATAATCTTTAATAACACCACGTCAAAAATAAACATAATCCTTTCTGTAATCATAACAAACTACTTAAGAGGCTATACAGCCTGTCCAAACATTTGTGGCGTTAAAATGACATATGCGGCAGTATCAAGTGTCAGATTTTTATGACAGGTGAATGTTAGTATTTTTTATCGGGCTTGCATATCATCTGTTGGTACAAGACTAAGAAATTTACCAATGGTGGCTATCTATTTATATATATTTTGAAATATAATTTGAGAGTAACTGACTTGAATATGTAGGCATCAATTTCATTTTATAACTGTTTTTTTTTTTTTTTCTAAATTTAATTTTACCAATATATGTAATCTCAAATGAATCCTAATGATTTACATAATATTACCAAAAAAAATTGTTTCACCTAATGTTACACTACAAATACTATTTTTCCACAGCGTTCGCAAATTCTCACAGTAACATGGGAGCTCGTCAATGTCATGGTCTTTTTGATAAAGAATCTTTTTCCACGCTTTCACTTTCAACAACAAATATACTCTACCTGATATTTGTATTTAGATCAAAATTGCGCATTTCGAACATTTTTTGCTACCGTCACACATTTACACGTGTGCTGATCCATAGGAATTTTGAATAATACAAGGATTGCCTTCATCAAAACGTTCCTTGGAATCGCAGTGACCTGATAACTTGTTATACACAATTGGGTATCAGGTAGCCTTGCGACAGATGGTGTGAAGCCTAATAGTGGGAAAGTGAGAGATGCGAAATACGCGACAGACTTTCCATAATAACATTGCGGGGTGCACTTAAATTGTCATTCGTGGGAACATGAATAGTCGGTATAACAATCTCAGTGTCATCAACGAAACAATGTGAAAGTTCACATTTAAAACGTGGTCTTTGTTTTCAATTCGGTGTGTGTGAAATCGCTCTTGAAATTTAGAATTAATTGGTCAAAATTTGTTCGAGTGGCGATTAGCGATGTACTCGGTCCATCTTCAATCCTAAACTGCGTTGTTCCCTATTAATTTGGAACGTGCGTTGGACAATTGAAGCACAATAGCGAATGCACATTTCAACACTCTGTGGACAATTACCGGCGTCCAATTACATTGAACAGTATTAGCGCGTATTTGAATGTACTGTGGCGGCAAATGGGCACTCGAATGTAATTTAAAGTTAGTTGTTTCACGTACCTATCAATCGGTGCGAAATTCACCAATTACATTATTCTCTGTGCGACTGCAAATCAAATTGATCTGAAGCACTGTTACATAAATTGTCACTTGTATTTTTTAATTTAAGTAAAATTATGTTGTTGTAGTACCATGTAAAAATACACCATTACTTACATTTTTAATGGTCTACATAATGTACTTTTTCATAGTCAACCG